>NC_136059.1:71087278-71744778 GCF_964261635.1 Lissotriton helveticus
TTGGCCAGAGAAGAACCGGTTAGGAAAGGAACTAATTCCATTTTGGCAAGTAAGGAATGACTTTCCTGTGGAGGAAGAGTTTTTGCTGAGAGGTGGCAGACTGATTCCTCACAACGTTTTCAGGGAGAGACTGGTCAATTTGTACCTTGAGGGGCACCTGGGTATTGTGAAGACTAGAAGTAGGGTCAAACAATCTTACTACTGGCCAGGAGTGCATATGGATACTGAAAGGGTAGTGAGGGATGGTAAGTGTACCAATTATAACTAGACTTTGGTTACGCTGAAGCCGAATTTACACCGGATAGAAGTTCCACACATGCCATGGGACAGAGGAGGGGTTGACGTCTTTGGCCCAGTGCAAGATGGGAATGGTATGTCTAAACTCATTTTGGTGTTGGTGGACCATTTTTCAAAATGTCCAGAGTTCAAGTGATTGTTAAAAGCAGATTCTTGGGCTTTGGTGGATTTCTTGGAAGAGGTGTTTTGCAAATAAGGTCTACCTAAGATGGTGGTCCCTGATAATGGGGGGCAGTTCATATCTGATGTTTTCAACATTTTGTGGAAAAAACTGGTATTGTCCATAAGACAACCTCACTCTATCATCCCAAAGTAAATGGTAGTGTGGAACTCTTCAACAGAGTGGCGAAGGGTATAATTAAACAGTGAAGGCATGGATTGGGAGAATGAATTAAGGAAAACTGTTAAGCATACAGGATTACCCGGTGTGAAGTAACTGAGCATAGTGCCTTCAAATTAATGAGAGGGAGATCTCCACGTACTAAGAACAACATGGGATGGCTGAGGAACACTAAGAGAGTTAGTTGGTCCCCAAGTAGAGTGAGGGGTCATATGGGGTTGAGTCAAATGAAGTACAAACAAAGATATGACTTCTTGCATGGAATGAAAGAAGTTAACCTTAGAGCGGGGGACCTTGTGAAGATCAAGAAAGGGATACGTGTATAAGGATGAGAGCAGTTACTCAGCATCCTTGAGGGTGACTAAAGTTCTATGTAACTCTTCCCTGCTCAGTTATGGAAAGATATGGCATGCTAAAAGGTTGCCATTGTTTAGAGGGAGGAATTTAGAACCTGCTTTGGGTACTGTGAAAGGTGCTCCAAGGATCAAGGAGTATGATTGGATTGACAATTTACCGGCAGGAGGGTGTGATAGGGGCTTGGTTCCTGGATTATCTTGACTGCAGAGTCAGATGAATGAGAGGGAAAAGATTGGTATCCTGATTGAACATAGCCTAACTGAATACACTGCCATTAGGAACAAACTTCTATTGAGAGTGGGGTTTTGAATAACAACCATGTCAGGAAGGGTATGTGTGAAGCCTAAACGTTTCAATGATTTTGTTAGTATGTGAACATTGTGCAGACTGTGTCTTAGTGGAAGTCTGAAGAATGGATTTTGTTATTTAACCAATGTCCGGAAACATGCAGTGTAGCTTTAGTTTACTATTAAGCAACCACTGACACTTTTACTCAAGTACATTAGGGTGTTCGTCCACCTTCTTCAACACCTTAATACACAGTCTATTTTATGTTGTTTAAGATTTTGGGGATAGATTATGGTATGTATTTGGGTTTTATATTTTAGTGGGAGGTTGTGTTATGATATGCTTTATAAATTATTATATGCTTTACAAGAATATGTTATGTAATGCATCAGCGGGGGGTTGTGGAATGTAGTGAGCTCACAGAACCTATGAACTCTCAGGGAGAATGGTGGGAGGCATTTCTGGGGAAAGACAGCGTTGTAGCCAGTCGACGTTAGAGCTGCTGGTGCATGGGGTTCAAGCTAGAGTAAACCTTTGGATCATCACTCTGTGTCTCATGATGATTGAAAGCAAGGCATTGTAGGCATTGAGGTGTTGGTCCAGGTTCTGTATTTGTAAAACCTTTTTTGTTGTCAAGCGGACCCCAAAAGGTTAGTCAGAGAAAACAACTGAGTTCAGGTTGAAACAGACTGGAATTGGAATGTTTCCCCAGTGGATGAGTGGTTAATTACTCAATAGCCAGAACTGGGCGTTCTGGTTCTGCAGTCTTATTGCATTCTGTGCCACATGGCTTTGCAGGTCAATCGAAAAGTGAGCCATTGTTATGTTACGTTATGTAATGTTTTGTTAAGCAATGTTATGTGAATTTGTAGAGTGTGGCCAATCACCCATGAGGGTATCCAGGTGCTGGCTATCGGGTGCTCTCAAAAGATATAAAAAAGCATAGGGGACATTGGCCAATACTGCTAGGTCTAGTCCTTGGGATAAAGAGGTTGCACCCTCACAGAAGCCACGCAAGCCGGCCCAAGCTAGAGATTCTAGCTATCTCGTAATGAGGCAATGCTGAGTGCTGTATGCCTTCATCTGCATTTGGCAGACAGGAGCCGCCATTCGATGTTCTTGAGTTCTCACTACGAGTCTTCTTAAGGCTTCGCTTTCAGTCAGCAGACTTCCCTTTTCCCAAGCCTAGGAAGCTGCTGACATTGCAGAAGTCTCACCTATGTTTATCCCATGACTATCTGCTTCAGGTCACTGAAGCTTCCACTGAAGCCTGAGGCTACAGAAGGTCTACCCCAGGCAAACCATCATCGTCTTCATCATCTAACGGTAGGCTCTTAGTGGACTACCAACTACCAATGTCACCTCGCTGGACCTCCACCACCCTCAATGGAGCCGCCCAGCTTCACACCCGCCTCTTTTGCAGGGGCGCAATTGAATTCAAAAAGTTGTTGCTTCTGGGAACCAACTGACTGGGGTGGATTCCTCATCCCTAGTTGGCAAATGTCCAACAAGCTAAGGAAGTAAATTATCAGCAAAAGGACCAGCACAAATGTCTGCGATGGAGGGATGTTAGTGTGTTGTCGGGCTTGATGCAAACTTTATCACAACCAAAGATCTACAATGTCAAATATTTTTCCTTTGCTAAATAACTCATAGCTCACCTCGAGACATCAGGAAGATGGCTCTACTCAGACTGGCAGCTTTTGATCAATGTGGGCTTGGCTCCAAATTTCTAGAGTTACTCCATCCTGTGACATGAGGAAAGGAAGACAAGGCTGTCTGTACAGGTAACAGGGAAACTAGAGACAGCCTTCCCTGGAGGGCTCTGCCGTGGCCCATCAACACGCAGAGCGATTCTGCAGTGGAAGGAGATGAAGTAAGAATAGGAGAGAAGTAGGAGAGCTATCGGCGACAAAATGCAAAGCCGAATGTAAAAGCTGCCTGATCCATTATCAGGCATCTTAGCACTGAAATTATGTTTAATAAAATCATGGTAACTTCTCTGGCCTCTTTCCTTTTACTATAGAAACTCCTCCACATGCTGCACTCCACAGTGTGGGCAGATCTGTGGAAAAGATGAGCGGCTCAGTGGAAAATCAATTGTGAATTACTTTTTAGTAACTAACTCCCAAATCCTTCAACTGGATTATCCTCAAAACAAACAATCCCATCTCTTGTTCGGAGTTCGCATGAGGCTTCCAGCGGCACCACTGATT
Source organism: Lissotriton helveticus (assembly GCF_964261635.1). NCBI lineage: Eukaryota > Metazoa > Chordata > Amphibia > Caudata > Salamandridae > Lissotriton > Lissotriton helveticus. The sequence goes on from NC_136059.1 coordinate 71,090,777, forward strand.
TGGTGCAGCTCCCTAATTCCCAAATAAAAAAAAAAAATTTGACCGATGCTGACTTGGTTTTCTTCTACCACCCAGGACACTGAGAGGTCATCTAGAATATGGTGGATGGCCCAGTGGCCCACCAGGTCAGCAGCGGCTGAAGCCAATGATCGTTCACGGGATGGATATTGAGGCTGATGCACCGGCTCAAGAGAGTTCTTATGTTTTCTGAACAGAAACTCCATGAAAGGATTTGGGTTGAGAAAATAATGGCCTGATGTGCAGTGGGTGATGTGGGGGCCATTGTGGGTTTTTCAAACCCAGGATTGCCAAAACCTCCAATCGGAAAAATGAGCGATGGACGATGCACCATAAACAAAGCTAAGGCTACAAAAAACAGAGCAAGAGAAGGGCAAGTTTGGAGAGTAGAGTACCACCAATTTACATACAAGTTCCTTCTCTACCCAACTCTGAATGACCCCACAGCCCCAATGGTATAACTTTGCACAAGCAGCAAACACAGAGTCGCAGAAAGGCTTTTTTAGGACTTTCTGTAAAACCTAAATAGGGGGAGTCATGTTCAAGAACTTCTAAACACAATCTGGTTCTAAGTCTTCCCCTAACAGTGACCTGCATCTTACCCATTCTAGAGCTGAATTGTAGGGATTTCAAAGAAGTCCATGGGTGGAAGACCCCACTGGTAGCAGAAAACCAAACAGTTGTCAGGACTGAGCGCACCAGGCTTGAAGCGTGATGGAGTCTGCTGAACATGTTGTGGTCAGTGTTCCTGAATCACATCACTTGGGTGTGAAGAACAGAGATGTTGTTGTCTGGTTATGCGATGGTACTTTAATGTTCAAATGCACCACCACTTTGTGTTTATGTATTTAACATGTGTATGGGGTTTTGTGTAGCTCCATATATGCCACAAACACTACATTGCTGCTGTCTTCAAGTGCTGTGTGGGAAGGAGAAAGTTGAAGGGAAAGAACAAAGTGCAGCCTGAGCAGGTAGAATCTGGTGGTAGTTGATGATTGACAGAGTGTCTTCAGGATACTTGCAGTCAACTGTGGTGAAAGCAGTTGAAAAGACTTAGAGATTGTTCTCAGGGTGTAGCTCAGTCTCAGGCATTTGGCTGATGGATGGGAATGACCATAAACGAGGGAAAAGATCAGGTGTGAGCCCTAGGACTGAAGCATCCAAACTAACGCACCATTGAAGAAGCACCTCGTGGGACTTTTGCAAAACTTTACTTATTCATTCCTAAGGAAGTGGGAAAGAGCTGAGTCTGTGTTAGTTGGGGCCCTACCCCAAAACCTTTGAGGCTAAGGGATCAGAAGGAAGAGTCTACAGGGTCGCTAATCCTTTGTGCCTGACTACAAAGTATTTTAGGAAGACTATCCAAGGGTAAGGTAGCCCAGCCACTAACCATGGAAAAATATGTGGATAATACACAGAATCAAGATGTGTGAGCTCAGCATGGTCAATTCACTTGAGTGCAGGTGTGAGGTGGTCATTGTGCCAGAGGCCAAAGATGATTGAGTGGTATGATTTATAACCCTTGCCAAGTGTGGACCAGGAGAGTCCAGGGTAAAGACTGTAGATATAATCAATCCAGAAACATAGAAAGAATGTTGAAGTAAGCGCTTGTCATATAGGTGAACCGGGTAATGCACTTTAGAGACTGGTGCCAGAAGTGGACTTTACAAAACTGGTCATTCCCATTGACCAATTAAGTTGTAATACTGGGCGCAAATATTTTCAGTAATCTTATGGAATTTGTCGTTCACATCCTCCAAACGCCTTCGGGATCATACTGTAGCAAAATATATAGAATGAAAATAAACTGTCTGTTTTTGAATAACACCAATCACCCGACATCACCCCTCGACTAGCATCGTTCTCAGGTCACTTGGGCAATGACCCACACACATCATCCTCCGGCTAGTATTAGACAAGTCATACAATTAAGACCTTATAAAGACTGCCTCCCTCCGTTCTATATCACGCCTTTCTGCATTGATGTCTGTTGGTCATTGCCCAAGTAGCCTGAGAAATATACTAGTCAAGGGGTGATGTCTGTAGGTCATTGCCCAAGTGACCTGAGAATGATATTAGTTGTATATTTCAATTATTATTGACTTATATACAATTCTTATTGAGGTGCAAGAGACATCTGGCAGTGTCTTCTGGATCCGCAGCAGTGGATCGTGGAGAAAAAAGGCGGAGTTTCCTGATATACTCTACCAACATAGTTTTGTAGAGATGCTATGACCGCTATGTTGTATGGACCTATTGCGAAAAAGTCTGTAGTCCAGATGCTCTTCCCACTTGTTGTAGCATGTGAAGACATTCTAAGCCTGATCCTAACTTCACAGCTGCTCCCTCTTGATGGAGCTAATCTATGCTTGTCCCACTCCTTTGAAAATACTCCTTCCCATCTCACAATATTGAATTGTCTTTTCTTTCAGGTGTTTGCCGTAATATCAAATCCATTGTGGTCCAGATTGGGATTGGGGATTACTTTAAAGACGCAAACAGTCCAGAAGCCAGGAAACTATTTGATGAAATGGTCAACAAGCTGCAGGTAACAATAAATATATTTATGGACTGTTATCACTCTTAAGACACACCTATTAGTGTAGCGCATCATTGCCATATCAGGTGTTCGCTTTTGCTAAAGACCGTTAAATATTTTAGTGAGACAGGAGGAGGTCTTCCTCTCCTACGCTGAGGACCTCGACTGATGGATAAAGTATCGGTAAGTCCTTTAGGACAATGGGACTTAGACAACCGAGTAGACTTGGAGTTCAATACAAGCCTTTTCCTACTGACTTAAATAGCAATATGTCCTGCTAGGCCTCCTGCAGCTATATGTGCAATGGCACATGACTGGCCTGCCCCAGTTTTATTTGGATATTCATTTTTCATTTATTTCTATAGCTCGCCTCTGATAAAACAGCATTAGGAATGCAAAGTATTGCTGGGTCAGACAGAAACAGAAGCTACTGTTCTGGAGGCTAGCTGGTTAGATGATGGGGGACAAGACGCAGAGTCAAATGTAGCTCCAACGACATTATAATGAGGTGAATGTTTTGCCTTTTTGTGAACGAGACGATGTCTGGTCATGCACTCATTATGGGCAGCAATGAGCTCCATGCACTACCTGTGAAGGCTTATATTGAAGGATTTTCAGCCAGAGAGCGTCTTTGGTCCTAAGACCCTTCAGCTTTCCAAGGGTGGTCAGAAGATTTGCCAGGTTTACAATCCCTCACCTTTTTGAGGTTAGAGGATATATTCTTGTTGACTGATTCTGAAGTCCACTTTAAAATTTATGGCGACAACGCCTTTTCTGTAGCCGCTGCCAATCAGTGGAATTCTCTGCTACTGAACTCGAGACAGTTGTCTGTTCTCTGTAAGTTTCGGAAATAATCAAAGACATTGTTGTTCTCTCAACTCAACTCTGTGTTTCAGTGACGTAGTGTATTTGTTTTTTACTTTTGTGTTTGTTTTCTCTCAGAGCAATTATACCTCCTCGAGGTGAACGTTGCGTTTTACAAACATAACAGAATAGAAATTAGATAATATGTGGTCCCCAATGTGTACCTCCTCACCTCCAAGAGCAGATCTGATTTTGATTATAGGCTTGAATCGGAGGCCAATGTAGTTCCTTTAGAAGCAGAGAGTTATAACTTTTGAAGAAATGAGCAAAGGGCTAGAAATAGACAAAAACATTTTACCATTTTTATTGAAATTAATATTTCTAGAAAACAAACAAAAATAGTTTTATGGGAAAGTAAGAAACTTTAAGGCGTACATGTAATTATTACAAAGAGAGACATCATTTCTAACCTGTCAATTAGCAAGCTTGCATGATTACTTAATAATCAAATTATAAATGAGAATTTGTTTTTCACTACAACATACTGAAATCAAAAAGAGGAGATCCCAGACTGCCAAGATGTAGGTTAGACTTGGCTTTCTTGCAACAGTGATACAATAAGTAGTCATACAAACGCATCACAAAATTGACATGAATTATATTGTTACATCCTGATAGACCTGATGACAAGACGAAACAATGTTGTTGGTGTCTTTGTGTGAGTCTGATGTTTGTATTTGTTCTCATGGACAACAATCACAATTAAGTTTAGGGTAATTGTATGTCATGAGTCATGATAGTTAATGAGACTGTTTAGTTTGACAGCTCTTTATATTAATGAGTTAAAAAATAACATTGGCGAGAAGATAATTAAGATGTGAAATTAATTAGACGTTTTCTTTAACTATGGATTTGCAAAAGATTTTTTATACCACGATAACTGGATGATGTTTACCTCCATCAAAGAAATATGCAATTACACTAATTCTAAGGTCCTGATTCAATGCTTGGAGGGTGGTCCAACACCCAGCAGGGTAGCTGAGGACATTATGTCTGCCACCCTGATGGACTACTGCCCGCCATATCTAGATGTCACTGCTGGTTCAGCAATAATATCTGTGCCTTGAGCACAACCAGCGTCACAGTGGTGCCTCTGACAACATTGCAAGTTTGGTACACAGCTGCTATCTTTCAGGCGGCTGTGCACCAAACTCAAAAACAAACTTGCAAAGTGGTGACACCTGGACAGCTTTTTTCTGTTCATGGCTGCTAGGTTTTTCCTGGCAGTGATGGACACAGATAATAAAAATACATCAGACCATATAAGGGTTGGCAGTCTGGAAAGATTATTGTCCTCATACTTATAATAGAGCAGGTGGGCTGTGGGTTTGACTGAGAGGTTACTCTGCCTAAGAGCTCTGTATGCCAAACTCTAATTTGTGCCCTAAGATTCTTATTGTTTTCAATTATTAACTAAGAACCATCGCGCTCAAATTCCTAAGGAATTTAATTTAATAGGGAGAACAATAGATTTATTGCAATAATTCTAAGTGTCTCAATTAAACTTTTGTGAATTTTGGTGCAAGTGTTCACATCTGCATTGAATTAAGTTAATGACTACTCCTACTTCCGAACTCTGTATTCTATCAGTAAGATTCAAAAATATTATTGAACTATTTCTTTGTAAAATGTAAAGACAGCTCTCTGGCTGTATTTCCAAAGGTGGGGAAGTTAGCATTGTTGTACAAGTCTTCTAATAATCACTAAGGAATAACCCAGCTAGACACAATTGCCTCTACATTACAACCCAGAAATAACATGAAACGGCACAAAATCATTGGGAAACAGATTTTGAAAAAATTATGTTTTCAGTTAAAGAAAATTAACCTAATGTTTAAACGCCGCAGGGGCGTTTAAACATTAGGTTAAGACAGCAAGCATGCATATTTAGAGCAATTTAAATGGATGACATTTTTGGGGAATTGAAATATTCAAGAGTAATTCAATTTCAGTCATACACAGTCTTACAATTCAACAAAATAAGTTTATAAATAGGTTTTTGAAAGCTAGAGTTTAAAAAAATCCCAGCCATTTCAATGTAGAGGTTGGAAGCTGGGCTTGCACCTTGGTGAGTCAATAATTCTACCAGTGCACCCATGTAAGCTAGAGGTGCACCCAGGCGAGCTAGTGGGGTACCCATGCAAGGTACATGTTGCCTGATGCTACTTAGTGGCCTCCAAATACTAATACAATTTACCAGACTAACTACGCATCTTCCATGCATGAGGAGCTGTTCAAACTGACCATGCAGTTGAGTCTATTCCAATGGATGGCAGGCTTGTGTGCAGATTGAACATCAGGTTGTCCATGTAGACCCTCCCAATCAGGTTAGACCCTCCCAATCAGGTTAGACCCTCCCAATCAGGTTAGACCCTCCCAATCAGGTTAAACCCTCCCAATCAGGTTAGACCCTCCCAATCAGGTTAGACCCTCCCAATCAGGTTAGACCCTCCCAATCAGGTTAAACCCTCCCAATCAGGTACGACTTCATTAAAACGATCGAGTCCTGTTTTAGATGACTGATGAGAAACTCTTAATTTAGGAGTTACCCCTGTTTTTCTTAAAGAATATAAAAATACAAAAGATCATTTCCAAAAGTCATTCCAGTTGTAGTCAACAATGGCCTTAACAGCGCTAGAGACAGTTGGGTCAGCTCGCCCTGCCTCAACTAAAACATTGAATGAATGTCGATGCATGAACAGTGTATTATGGTGGCTTAACTTTCAAAATGTTTATTGTTGCAGGCCCTGAAAAAAAGACCAGGGTTTTCCAAGATCTTGCACATTAAGGTGGAAGGAGGCTGTTAGCCCTCAGGGAAGCAAACTGATGCCGCTGCGGCCTGCTGAAAGACCCACAAACTCTCCTCGCACATCAAACCCTGGGGTTCACTCAAGAAGCCAGCACTCTGGGTACCTGCTCTATCACCAATAACGCAACAGACCTTTGGTGAGTCAAGTGAAAAATAGATGCTGAATGAACAAGTCCCAAGGTCCTCTTAGCAACTCATCTGTGAATGTGGAAAGGCCAAAATAATCACAAGATTCCAAGCAGATATCTGAGAGAGTACAAGGAAAAAGACCATAAATTTTCCATTGTTGACCTAGATAGGGCATAGGGTTGAAAGAAAGACCAAGCCCTCAGAAGTTCAGATTCATATCCATAGCTGTACAACACTTTTCAAGTCATAACTTAGCACCGGCACAGTTTATGGCTTGGTTACAGTTATGGTGGCTTATTGCTGCCACTACTTCACGGACAGAGTCTGGTTGGTTCCTGAGCCACACCCGTATAGATGCCAATGATGAAATGGACAATTCACAGCCAAAAGAGGCTGACCAAAGGAACATTCAAGTGCAGAGCAGCCACAGATTAACCTGTACTTTCCGGGTTGGGTACTAGTATAAAATATGTCAACTTTTTACCAAAATTAAGATTTTCTTGAAGTGACAACTAATTAGATATGAGTATACCCCTTTAAGACTATTTTTGGGTTGGGCTGTGATTTTGATTGACCGCAACATGATGCTGAAACCGAGCCACCAGAAACCAACAATACCAGAAGTAAATTATTACAAGTTGATTGCTTACTAATTAAAGGAGCAAGAGCCATGATCAACACATGGTACAACAATTATTATCTCTAAAGAAGGTACAGAAGCCTTTATTCACTGTGTGAAGTTCTCTTGTCGCAAAATGAATCCCACAAATGCAATAAATCACAAACCATTTCAATCCAAGTGATGTCGTGGACTCTAAGCATCTTCAATGGAGAAACTACATTAATGGGAATGGGTGCAGAAGTGAGTTATGAAAGAAGGCAATGGTGTACCTTCATCAGTGATGTACCTGCACTGATGCTTGGATGCATCCAGATGTTTACGAATGGGCACCCGCTGATGCCAAGAACTCTCCTGCAAAGCATCCTGTAATCATATAAGGTGCTATATGTATTCTTCTCAGATGTTAATGCTCTACTTTACCTACACAGCTCAATGAGGGTTTGTGTTGATAGTGCAAGTGTTATAACGTAGGTCTGCACCCCGTGTCACTTCTGAACATAAAGGCCTTGTCTTATCTCCTGAGACATACGAGCATGAATGCAACAGCCTTTTCATGTTTTAAAGTTCCATAGAGTAGAGCCACTGGTAACTTTCACAATGTCACAGATATCTGTTGTGTTAGAAGCGTCAGATGAACTGTGGTTGACGGTGTTGTCGCCGGACAACATCAAAAAATTGAAATTCTGCTACAAAGCTGTCACAATCCTGCCTGAATCATTTGCAGTATTATATTGGGATTTCTCTTCTAAAGTTCCCTTTTCAAAGGCTCTGCAGTCAGTAATGAGCAACCAGACCGGAGGAACAATTCAAAATGGCTGATCCCGCGAAGACATGTGCCTGCTTGTTGCTGGAATTAAGCCTTGGAAGTCGCAAGACTAGCACAGTTCGAGCACACTGGCTGTGTTAGGGGTATCCAGTGCAACCAGTCAATGGCATTCAACCTGTAAAAGGAACCCAGATGCGCAATCTGTAACCGCGAACTGTATTTGGGAAACAAGAGTGTCAGCAGCTTCTTTGTGGAAGTTGAGAAGTAAATTATTTGGGCTGATGGATGTCATTAAACATTTACAGATTTAGAGATGGAGTCCTAAAAATGAAGACAGAGTTGTTTCTTTAAGACTCTGAGGTTGTTTCCTTAGTGGCTCAGTAGGCTGTAAATGTGCATATTGTTAGCTTAACCTATGGAACAATCATATCCCACGCCATGTTCTTTTGTGGGGTTCGGATGATGGCTAACTAGATACCTCAAAGACAACTACCAGCACACAATCCTGCAATGCCTTTCTGCAGTGTGTTGCACCACTCCAGTGTACTATCATTGAAGTAAAGGGAAAGCCAAAGGACTCACCGGCAACTCTACAGTGTTATATTACGTGTGGTGGCGTATAAAAACCCCTGGAAACAGGACATTTTTATTACAATTCTAAGTCCAGAAGAAGAGGGGTGGGATGCCCTCAAGAAGCAGGCCTTTCCATTTTGTAGTGTAAGGAGAATGTGCGGACACTCCAGAGCTGCCCTATTGGTGGAACCTGCAACAAGAAGCATCAAAATAACACATTGGCTAATGGATGACCGTTCGATATCGATTTTCGATTTCGTTGAAATTATTTAAAGTATCAAAGTATTTATTTATATAAATGTACATATATATGTATATAGGGCAAAAAGGAACATTCTATAGATTGCATGTTCTAAATGCTGTGAACCCTATGAGCCATTAGATGTGTTGGTGAAGTTTACTGGTTACGTCTGTTTTGATTATGGCTAGCACAGGGGCGCTCTTCGGAGTCATTTCCTACAGCACAGGGAAGTTTTCTGCAGTCGTTGCAATCTAAATGTTTCATCTTTAATTTTTGTCTTTTAAAGATGAGAGCATTATAGGGTGACCAGTGAAGTCCCTATGACAATTAAGGAGGTTGCAGGTCTATACTCCCAAGTTCAGACTTGACTATCAGCCTAACAACTGAGCTGCCAAGAGTTGCCTATATATGTCAGACTAAATGAGCACTCAAGGTGCTATGCTGTGCTATTATTTGTGTGTGTGTGTGGATGTGTGTGTGTGTGTGTATGGGTGTGAAAGGTGGCACTGCTCTGCCAGTGTACAAGTGTTGGCGCAGCCAGATGTTTGTGTGTCTAAAATGTCAGGGTTTCAGAAGTTAAACGATCAGTGTTCCTATTTGAGATGCCAACAATTGACAAAGATCTGGTAAAGATCCGCCTGATAAACTGACATTTCAAGCACCTACACTTCCTATTTGTAAAACTCGTTGGAGAAGTATTCTACGTGCCATAGGGAGGAAGTAAGAATTCAAAAACTTTGGAAATGTACTCTTTTTTTTTTTTTACATGATTTCCTCCCACCAAGTTACCTTGCGCTTACTTATTAGTCTGTGTCTGTTAGCACCAAGATCCCACAGCGGCAACAGTTGTGTGCTCTTCAAAAAATTTTAAAGCAAAAAAGCACAATATATAAAACGCAGGGGAAACCCTGGGAATACCTGTAAAAAGAGGGCAAGTCAAGGGTTTAAAGGGAAATCAACTGGTTCTGAGACGGATTCAAAAGATAGTGCCTCGATTTTGGGATGGGGAGGACTAAGGGCTTGCTAGATCAGTGAGGCCACACCAACACAGCCTCATAACTAAGGGTATTATTTATGTTTTCTGTTTGGTCTTTCCTTGCCCTAGTGAAGTGTTGCTATTTTCCATTATAATGAATGCATTTGAGTTAGCGTTTCATTTTTTTTTTTTTTAACAAAAACCATTGCTATGAGATAAGTTAGGATTTCAGTGTGGAACTACTTGCTAGCATGCATTGCTCTCCAGAAAAGAATGTACAATTTTTTTCTCTGCCCTAATTATGATGTTTCTTAAGAGCCCTTTCCCTGAAACCGTCTTACTCGTAAAATCACATCTGAACTAAGGGATTCTCAGCTATATGGTTAAAGGCTCCTGTATTCACAGGTTCAATGCATTTAGGAACGGTCATGGGTTCTACCATGGTGGGACTGTATGAAAAGGGTAATATAGGAAATACACCTTACAAATTTTTCTGTGGTTTGACGAAAGGTAGGTAAATTGGTAGTCGCTGAAAGACATCAATCCTCCCTGAATCTAGCACTTTGGTGTTTCTAAATTACTGTGTTCACTTATACCAGTGTGTGCATGGCATACAATGGATATTGCAATGTTATGTAAGAAGGTGTATTGGCCGTGAGCTGGTTTTCTTGCTACCTCAAGGGAGTAAGAAACCGTGGTAAAACAGATTTAAGAGCTACCTTTGAAATGTACCTTGTGCACTGTTCAGTGTTGTGTTTACAGTCTACAGTACTATTGAGTTTTGCTCAGAGCACATTGCAACCACCCAGCTCAGATGCGGTTAACCAAATTAATAGGTGCCAAAATGCCCAAAAATTGAACAGACTCCCTTAATCGGATATATGAGCAAGGGGAGCGGCCACTGAGAAGAATGACCTCTGTGCAAAGCAGTGCCAAGACCACGGCTTATCTAAGAGGCGTGTCATCTGCAGCACACATTCCTGCAGCAGGCAAAGCTGCACTAAATCTCAAATGTAGATCAATTATATGAGTTAATAAAGAAAACCACACCATCCCTAAAACAAAGGTGAGTAACACTTATGACAACAGCGCAACTGTAAGATGCATGGTTGGATGCAAGATTAAATTACTTTCACCTTCACAAATGTTTCAACAGCATCATGTTTTTTACAGCTTCCTCGTTGGATGCATGTGTAATGTGCCAGGGACTTATCTGGCAACCCCATCCTACTATCATAGTATGTGCATTACCTGAGATACGTTCTTTTTAATGAACAGCTAATGATACACCATTTTCATTTTTCGTTATCAATGCAGTTGGGCATTTTGTATGTGATGTGTGTCACATTCCTCCACGATGTTCAGTGGATTGAAAATGTATACTTTTTAATGAGAGGTCAGTGCCCACATACGTTTAATGTAAATGGTAAGCATGTGCACCGGTCACTCATGTTTATGATAATGCTGCGCGTTACAGTTGCAGCAATAATGGAGTTTCAGGCTGCACTTCGATTTTTCTCTAATATCATTTCCTGTTTGTGGAATTTCAAGATATTAACAATAACTGAAAGGTAGTCTAGTAAGCATGAAGTTTGCAAACAATTGCAATTAAACTAGAAGAAGACTTTTCTAAAACAAAACTATGAAAGTGAGTAGCATACACCAGCTCATTTTGTGGTCTACATGGGCAGAGGGAGAGGGAAACACCCACCGCAGTGGAGAAGGGAAGAATAGTAGGTAACTGGAGGTACTTGTCCCTTGAATAATGTGTCACTACAGGCAGGTGCCACCCCCTCTCCCAGCCGATGAAGTGAGATCAACCCCAAGTGAAGTAATCAATTTGTATAACTAAAAGAGGTTTGATAGCCTTATGCGTGCACTGCATTGCATGAGAATTTTTACAGGTAAGGTAGGGATCATATGAACCCTGAGGAAGGGTGAGGACCCATATGAGCAAATAGACAGAGCCAAAGCATGTATGCAAATTATTTTTTGATCTATGAAACATCCAAGCATCCATTTATAACCATGTCCATGGTACTCCAACAAAAAAAGCAAAAACCTTTGGGTATTCCTGGAGATATTTGTACAATCTGGATCCTTGCTTATATCCTGTGAAAGAATTTATAGTGAACTTCCAACAAATGGTTGAGTTCGTCTGAGAGGTATCCACCTAAGACACCGATGATGAAGCATGCCACAAATAAAAGTGGGCGAGGTGTCTTGTCCCATTATCTCTCAATACAGGGTATATAGCGGGAGACAAAATAAGTGGAACTCCAGTTAGGAACCCACGCACCTTCGATTTGATGATAAAGCTCATTTTGAGTCCTGTGCAAAATCCTGTGATGCATCGTGCAGCAGTAACAAAGATTTCGCGTTTAGTCCAAAAAAGCTGCATTTCATGCACAAACTTCCCCACTCCTCACATATCCTCATTTGAATCATCCACGTCTCAGTTTATTCATGCAGGTGCAAAATTGTAGGTAAAAGTCAAGAGGGCAGAGGTGTGAAGGATTTGAGAGTGGAAGAGGATCTGAAACAAGGGCGCTTGCAGCCTTTGTAAGAAAACAGTATGATTAATTGCTGTGTGGGCTTAATAATGGAGCAAGGTCATAGGGGGAGGGTGAATGAAAGGTAAGCAGAAAGCTCTATGTGCCTCTCTGAGAAGTAGCGCCCTGGGCGTGAGCCCGGCTCGCCCATGCTAAATCCACCTAATCGGTTCTATCTCTGCAAGAACCGTGTTGTCTGTGTATGGGAAGATCCATCAACAGGTTCACAACAGAAAAATTCCTCGATGGGCGTGTAATGATGTGTTGGAAGGCTTGCTCAGAGGCAACAACCCAGCCCTAACTCCAAGGCTGAAGCTACTGATAAGTTTGTCTTACCTCTCAGAAGAGTGCCAATGGCATTCTCCAATCTCCACTCAAACGCTACTAAATTGACAATTGGCGGGAATAGTTGCATGCTTGAAATGCGGTGTTCTCGTGCAGCATTTCAGCCCTTAGCACCTTATCTTCTTTTTCACTTGCATCCTAAGTCCCGTTACTAACCTGAGGGTAGAGAATTCTGCAACCAGGTAAGATGGATATTTCAAATTATTTACATTTAGAGGAGCATTTAATACCTGGCCACACTAGCTGTCTTCTATGACAGGACTTGGAGAGCAGCACAGCCCCAGACTTGGGTAAATTCATCTTGTAGCCACACACCACACTGTGGGGAATATTTATGAGAAGCTTGCATCACGTTTTCACTACAAACGGGGTAAATGCGTGACACAAGCCTGTAAGAAAGATTTATGAAGCTACGTAAAGTCACGTTGCGTGGCTTTGAATGGCTTCATTAATCTGGAGTAACGCAATGTAGAGCAAATCGCTGCTTTGCCGTACTCTGCGCAAGGGAAGCATTCCATGGGCGTTGTTGTGGGTTTCCCCAAGGAGCTCCCATGATTTTTGATGCATTCCCAGATTTACAAGGACTTGTTACCTGGGAATGCGTCAAAATCATACGCCTCCCAAGATGAGACGTATCTTTATTTCGCCTCATTCTTTTCCTTTTTCTATGTGTGCTGCATTCTGCAGCACACATAGAAAAAGGGAAAATACCTGTATAGATAGTTTTTGTGCAGGAAGGTGTCCCTTCCTGCACAAAAATAATCCTGCCTTCAACACAAGCACCATGGGGCAAGGGTGCCTGCTTTGACTCTAGGCTGTCGAAACGACGCCAGCGCAGGTGGAAAGGACAGGAATGCATTGTATAGGATACATATGGTGCATTCCTGTCCTTACACTGTGGCACAGGGCAGCGCAGCAAGGTAACATGCTGTGCTCCCCTGTGCCACCAATTCCATAAATATGCCCCTGTATGGACTAATTGTAAAGAGTTCAGTAGGGGCTGGCCCAGGTTTGGAAGCAAGAATAGTCTGTCGTCTGCATTTACCAAGACTTTGCAAGTGATGTCCTCTCCATTCACACCCATCTGGTGTCATTTCTAATGTGACAAGAAGATGCTGAAGAGCTAAGCCACAAACAATATGAGGCTTAAAGCTGCACTCTCCGCTGGAGTGTAAAACAAGTCACAAGAAGTATAACTCTCCACTGGTGTGTGGGATAATCCACAGCAGTCTAATATTGAGAGAAGTATATGCAGGACGAGCCTTTCCAGTCAGACATTGAAAGCAGCGAGTGACGGACGATCCACATAATCAAACTGGGACAGAAGTGCATGTAGGACAAAACCCTACAATCATCTTCATTTAGAATGAGCATTTCAATCAGCCATTTAGAGAAGAGCGTATAGGACATTGAGAGAAGTGTGTATATGATGAGCCTCTACGAGTCATCCAACGATCGAAGCACATGTAGGACAAGCCTCTACAATCATACAGTGAACGAAGCTCATGTAAGGTGAGTCCCTACAATCAGACATTGAGAGAAGCGCATGTAGAGCGAGCATCTACAATAACATTGCAAGAGAAATGCATGTGGTATAAGCCTCTCCAATTAGACATTGAGAGAAGAACAGGTAGGAAGAGTCTCTACAATTAGACATTGAGAGAAGCACGTATAGAATGATCGTTTGCGAACACATAGCTAGAAGCGTATGTAGGATGAGCCTTTACAATCAGTCATTGGGAGAAGCGCGTGGAGAACGAGGATGTGCCATTATACAACAGGACAAGTGAATGGAGGTTGAGTCTCTCAAATCATACAGTTAACGAAGCGCATGTAGGAAGAGCCTCTACAATTAGGCATTGAGAGAAGGGCATGTAGGATGATTCTGTACAATCATACAGTTAGGTGCATGTGTCGGACAAGCCTTTACATTTATGCATTGAGTGAAGCAGGTGCAGGATGAACCTTTACAATCAGACATTGGGAGAAGATTGTGGAAATGAGGCTCTAGTATTATACAACAAGAGAAGTGAATGGAGGATGAGCCTTTACAATCATACAACGATCGAAGCATGTGTTGGACGAACATTTACAACCATGCAGAAGCATGTGTTGAATGAGCCTTTAAAATCATACATCGATCGAAGCATGTGTTGGACAAGATTTTACAATCCTACAACTATCGATGCATTTGTAGGATGAGCCTTTACAATCATGCCATGATCCGAAACATGTGTTGGACCCGCCTTTACAATCATACAACGATAGAACCATGTGTTGGACGAGACATTACAATCATACAATGATCGAAGCATGTGTTGGACGAGCCTTTACAACCATGCAATGACCGAAGCATGTGTTGGATGAGCCTTTACAACCATGCAATGATCGAAGCATGTGTTGGATGAACCTTTATAATCATACAACAATCGAAGCATGTGTTGGACGAGATTTTACAATGATACAACTATCGACCCATGTGTAGGATGAGCCTTTACAATCATGCAATGATCCGAAGCATGTGTTGGACGAGCCTTTACAACCATGCAATGATCGAAGCATGTGTAGAATGAGCCTTTACAATCATACAACTATCGACGCATGTGTAGGACGAGCCTTTACAATCATGCAATGATCCAAGCATGTGTTGGACGAGCCTTTACAATCATACAATGATCGAAGCATGTGTGGAACGAGCCTTTTCAATTTTTCAGTTCTGAGGACCTCCTTTGTGATCAACATGTCATTTGTTGGTCCCAGAGTGCCTCGCCTTCCGTTCCCGGGCATCAATGAATTTGATTGGACGGGCTGGCCCAGTGTTCCGAGCAGCCAAGATGGGTGCCTATGACCACTGCCCTGCAGATGTTCTAGAGGTTTTCTAACTTTGACAGTACAGAATCTCAGGCATGCAAAATTGTTGAAGCAGCCTGCCACTGAAAGCCTAAATCGAGAAAGAACCCCAACAATTAGAAAAAGAGTGGATTTCTGGTGTTGGATCAATGGTAGGTAGAGGTGGGTGGAGGTTTGAAGGCCAGTGAATCACAACAAGGATTGTTACAGGGCTTCTCCTTTAAAATGCCCTTTCAGGACTTTTCATTTAATTGCCTTCTTGGAAAAGTACATTTTAAAACAGCAAAGTGGCCGCTGCTACATGGCTTATGCAAGTGCATACATAGAGATGCTTTAACATATATACTCATTCACGCTGAGGCCGTCATAGCGTCACCATGCATGAGTAAGCATGCGTGGCTTCAGAAAAAGCATTAGTAAAGCTAGACCTACTGGTTTTGCCAATGCTTGTTTGTTAATGCAATAGGTCTCTAAGGATATTGAATCCAATATCAATGTTTTGGCTCACTCCGCGTCCTGATTACCAAGCATGTGTTCAAAATACACGTCACGTGCCTCATTACAAGTGCCCCTGTCACATTAGTGGGGCTAATGGCCTCGTCGAGATCAGAAGACCAGTGATCCGGCGAGTTTCACCAGTGGTTGTGCTTTCTCCAAGCAGACAAAATCTCTGGGTAAAACTCTGTGGGAAAATCAGGAATAAATAGGTAAATCTGCTATGGATTTACCAATGCCACCAGTAATTCCAAATTACTACCCAAAGTGGAAGGTTATGTCCCTAGTGCACAAGAACATAAACAATTGCAGGATGGGTTGACCTGTTGCCCGCTAGTTATATTGACCCATCAGTATCCAGGCAGGAATAGCACGGAGACGTGGACCACAGCCAAAAGGCGTGAACTTTATTGAAGAGGGTATAATATACATCCCCAAGCCCATTGTTCATTCAGGGCCCGCACTTGTTCTTCAACATTTAAATTGATATTTTAAAGCAAGCCTCTCCTATTTATTAATAACAAAGCAGCTATGATGTCTAATACTCCACATGGTGCCAGATTATGGATCTGTGTTTTTCTTTTCCTGCAGAACGTTTTCTTTTACATATATCCTTATTCGACTTGTGCCCCGCTTCAGTTTGTTGTCCCAAGCCCCGCAATAGCCTGGGACATGCCTGATCATAAACGGAAATTAAGTTTATGAACAATTTGGGACCCGGTTGTTGCCTTAAGAAAGTGTCTGAAGAAGGAACAGTTCTGAGAATATACCCGTTCACTTTCTGAGTATCCACATTGTTCATTGGATCTCTGTCAGCCAATCAAATTAGATAGAATGATCCATTTGAGCAAATGGCTATTAAGCCATTGAAATTGTGCATTATTTATATTTAATCCTACTGAGAAGGTAGTTTTTGAGTATCCATCAAACGCGGATTACTATCACTATCTCATTCCACCTGTGGTGTCAGTGAAATAGATGTACTTATGAAGTATTGACTGTCTTCACTGCCTATGAATATTTCATTGATTTGTTAGGTGTGAGGAGTTGTGTTAAACATAAATTGTTAATGAGATTTATTTTAAGACAATAAAGTGCTAGATATGTTTTCGCTCTTCAAAACATGAGAAAAATTTCAAATGTTTTCATTATTTTTGTAAACATATGTGCCATTATAGATATAGGTTATATATATACATATAGAATAAATTTATGTATAGATTGTTTATGCCCTTTTGAAGGTGAACCGTTCCCATGACAACCAAAATCTCATCACATCCTAAGTGGAACTATTGAGGCTGAAGTTAGGGAACCAAGAACCTGAACTGGCCAATAAAATTAGCTTACTCAGGTTCAAAGCCTCCTTAATTCTGGTTAAGTTCTTTGATACTGTTGTCAAAAAAGACCATAGTATTGTCTCTTAGCAAGTGTCTGCATGGACATATTCCCATTTCCAGTGATACAGGGTGACAAGAAAACTTTTGGCGCCATGAGCTTTGCAAGGCGCGACCAAAACAGGGGAAACCATGATATGCGAAGACGACATAGGGTGTGCTGGTACATTCCGTGTGCGGAAGGTAGTACCAGCTTTAATCGTGTGACATATAAGAGAGTATATTTTAAAGACTACAAAAGTGAGTAGAGGGAGGAAAAGATGGAAATGGTTAAAGTATAGTATAGCTTATTCAATAGCAACACAAATCCCTGTTCCTCAAAACAAGTCTATTTAGGTCTTCGGAGAAGACGCCGCCATGCCTCAGAGCATCAGAATTGTTACAGGCCCATCTTGGGAAGGGGTTGTTACAGTCCACCTAGCGAATGCTCCTGAGTGAGGCTGTCAAGTAAAGGCATCTATTAGCCAATCAGGAGGAAGATGCCATGCAAACCTAGGTTGCACTTGCAACAAGACTTCCCCAGTGTTGGGTCTAACCAGAAAGCCTGGAAAAAACACTCCAGGAAAATGCTAAGCTTCTTTAGAAGGGATATCATTTCTGGGTACAACACAAAGGTATATTATGGTTTTGGGCCTCACACAGCCTCTCATGAGATACGGTGAACTGGGTTATCAGACCTGCTGTTTATGCCACCATTTGTAAAGTTTAATGGTTATGTGGCAAATGATGTCCAACAAACAACACCTCCACAGAATCTTTTGCACAAATAGACTGAATGAAATACCTTTGCTTAAAGTTTTGAGAAAGGGTATTTTCTAAATATATGGGCCCAGATTTACAAACTTTAACTCAGTGCAACGCAGCAACAGAAGTCGCTGTGAGGAGTGAAAAGGACAGAGCAGAAATGCGCTATATCTACTAGGATATGGTGCATTTCTGCTCTCGCGTAGTGCTGGCGCACTTCTGGTAGTCTGGAGCCAACGCAGGCAATCTTGCGCCATACTGCAAGGGTGCCAGCGTTATGGTCAGGATAGTTTTTGTGCAAGAATGAGTACGCAAAGTAAAGCAAGGCAGCTAAAGCAAGGCAGCCCAGTGCCCTGCCTTGCATTACTTTTTCTTACAAATCGACATTTGCATGGCTTTGTAAATACCAAAAAGATCCGTAACAAAAGTGATGCAACCCGACTCCAAATCCTAGTAAATCTGGACTCTCGCTTGTTAACTGCACAGGGAAGTCCAGATCAGCCTGCCACACTGAATTGTAATACAAAGTCATGAGAGGGGCTTGTTGTGTTCCCTGCATCATAAAATGAGAGGACAGGAGGTGTGGCGTGTTTTCACCAGGACCATGTTTCTGGTAAGAAGTCTGGTTTGAAAATCTGGTGAGTGTGGTTTCTTTTTAAGTCCAGGCTGTGGTGAGATAATATACAGCATAAATGTCATGAAAGTCCTTTAACAGACCATAGAAAATGTGTCTTGGTCTCATGGTCTGTGCAGTGTTCTGTGTACACCCCACCAGCCTATGACTATCCTGACACATTTATTGTTCATTGAAGAGGGCATTAAATGTACGTCATAGTGCATGGTCCTGTGCTTTCTGATGCCCTCTGCTTGTCATCAAGTAGGTGAACATTGTGCATTTGTCATCACTGATGCATTACAACATAGCCTCCAACTTGTGGCTAATGCATTTGTCTCACTGCTCAACTGAGCAATATCTGAACAACTAAAATGTTCCTCTGAAGAGTTAAATGAGCCACTAAAAAGAAACATAATTAGCAAACGGGTGCCACTTTAGCATATGTTTTGGAAGGAATGGGTGAGCAGAGGTTTGTTTTACAGCCACATGAAGTAGGTGAAACTGAAGAAAGACTCAAGTTTGTTTCAGATGGCTTCCCTTTTAAAACTGTGAAGTGGAATTGTTGTTTCTTTTCTATCTTGACCTACATCCACGCTTTGTCTGCTATGAAAATAAAGAGTATTTAAAAAAGATGCCTCATTTTATTTTGAAATGCTTGCACTTCATACTGGTTTGCCCCAGAATCCCTCTTCATTTTAGCACTTTGATCTGGATCTACTGTAGATGCACTTTGATGTTGTTGCTTTTGAATTTTCTCCGAACTTAAGCCAAGTGTATTACAAAAAAGCGTGTATGAGATATTTTATGACTCAATGTTGAATAAAGATTGTTAAAACATGTCATCGTCTTTTTTTTTGGGGCGGGGGGGGTGGTGAAGGATCACGCAAGAGCATTCCCACTAAACACCTAAAATGGCTTGTAAGAGACATCCCTTATCAGGACCAGAAACTCAATTATTTACTAGCTGTACCCGGCCACGCGTTGCTGTGGCTCAGTCTGGTTAAATGGAAGAGAAAGAAAAGAGTAAGAGCACGTTTCTAATCTGTTTAATTTCACAATGCTTGTGGGTATACAATATGTTTTTGTCCATCCTAATATATGTAGACTATTGTCTATATCCCTCCCTTGTATTTGTTGCGCAGTAACCAAATCGATAGGGTCTGTTCGGGTTGCAAAGTGAACCAACTCCTCCCCCCTCCCTCCACCCACTTCCCAGTCTGCCATCCTGACACCAACTGTCCATCCTAGTATATTTATACTATTGTCTATATGCGTCCCTTGTATTTGTTGCGCAGCAACCAAATCGATAGGGTCTGTTCGGCCTTTCGATTAAAAACACGCGCGTATTGTACACGCGCGTATTCGAATCCAACGTTATGTGTATATAAACACGCGCTAATGTTGCAAAGTGAACCAACTCCTCCCCCCTCCCTCCACCCACTGCCCGGTCTGCCATCCTGACACCAACTGTCCATCCTGATATATGTAGACTATTGTCTATATGCGTCCCTTGTATTTGTTGCGCATCAACCAAATCGATAGGGTCTGTTCGGGTTGCAAAGTGAACCAACTCCTCCCCCTCCCTCGACCCACTTCCCGGTCTGCCATCCTGACACCAACTTTCATCAACCAAATCGATAGGGTCTGTTCGGCCTTTCAATTAAAAACACGCTCGTATTGGACACGCACGTATTCGAAACCAAGGTTGTGATTAAAAGTATGACCTAGAGGGTGCTGAAACATGTAGACCGCCACACATAAGCCAACTCATAGGAAAATTACTCCTTTAGTAGTTGCATTACACATATTTTTAATCAATACCCTTGGCCGCCAATAATAAAAAAAGATAGGTAAGGATCCCCAGAGGTATTTTTTATCCTTTAGTTTCACCCACATCACACTGTTGCACCAACACCCATTCCGCTGTAATCAGGCGTCAAAGCACAACCAGGTGGCACTCGGCCGCCTTGTTGGGACCCCGATGATGAAGCATGACACCAACCAGGTTGGTGTGTGAGGGGTCTTTTAATAATACCTAATGGGTCCTAAATCCAGGCCACTAAACAGTGACTAAGATAATCGCATACACATAGTGGGCCAGTCCACATTGTTTCACCAGACTGTCACAAGCGCCAGTATTGACAATTAAGTGCCAGTGCCGAGCACTGGAAACCACCAGTTCAAATTAAGCACTGAACCCAGTGCTGCATTACCCATGCTGGGGCTAACAGGCTTTCAAGAGGTGAACGGGCCGTGCACCAAATAGGTAATGGCATTAAGTGAACCTCACATGGGTGCTGCGTAGGAAGAAGCATGAGAGTGGTGAATTCCCCACTCTCACACCCCCTGCAGGAAGTCACAGAGTGCACCCCCCTGTGGATGACCAACTCACACACCTGCCAACTCACACAGTGCCACTGTGTCTCACACGATTTCGGTTCGCTGCAGATAGTCACACGGTGAGGAGCTGAAATCACACAGCGACAGGGAAAACGAGATGAAAACCACTTGAACAGTGGATTTCCATCTTGTTTTCCGCGGCTGTACGTAGCCGATGTTCATTACTAGGTGTGAAAATATCCCAGGACATTTGTTCGAGGGAGATTTATTACGGGGCAAAAAGGCAAGTGGCTGAGCGCAGCTCTGAGAGCCTGCACGGAATGAGCGAGGGAGTGTGTTAGAGACAAAAGGGGCACCCTAATTTGTGCCGGGGTATCCAGGAACGCTTGCTCTAAAAATAGAGAAAACAGATATGTGAGCCATGGAAACTGAGGCTGAAAGTTTAACCGTTTTATTAAGAAGATGCAACTTCAAGAAACTTCAATATAAAGGCATATCAATTACGAAGTTTTGAATCCAGTGCTCTGCATTCTCAGATAGCCACATGGATCAGATTGCATTTACTGAATGAAAAGCTTTTCAACAGTTCGAGAGAGAGCCTAAACCTTAAAGACACATTTATAATTCGTTATAATTTTGAGGTAGAATGTATTCAAAACACAAAGTACATTTTTATCTGGGAATACTCACATCTGCCTATAAGTGAGAAATCCTGCAATTACAATGTGAAAACTTTAAATGTAAAAAGGATAAAACAAGGTTAAAAGAGAACATACCAAATATAACATTTCATATGGCAGAATATATAATAGAGCAGCACATATAAAATAAATGAACAAGAGCTCTCGAGTAGCTCTTGGGAAAAACTCACTGCCTGTTACTTAGGTACAGACGAGGAATAGTTCAATGATGTCTCTGTGGTCTCCCTTTTTATATTCTTTAAGGAGGTGAGAAGTCTATGGTAACGTCATCTCACGCAATCCCAATCCCACTTCTCCTACCTGCGTCACTTACGGCCTGGTTCGCACTTCTTCCCCTTCATACATTGTGCAGCCATTCCTGCAACTGTGGCACGTAAGCTAGGTGAAGGGTCATGCCTCTTAGACTGGGCACCGGTCGTAAATTTGCATCGGACAGCAGAAAAATGTGCTATTGTAAAGGGATATATGTATATATAAATCTGTACGCCCTATTTCAATACGTTCATCACTCCAGCTTGACGTAGCTGCGGTGGGAAACATCCCTAATTTCATGCACGTACCCAGGATGTGGTCTTATTGTATGTCGAAAGAACAGGGGGGATGTTGAACTTTAACGTTCGTGAACTTGGCGCACAGGTAGGGTGGGGGCTCAGTCTGGAGCAAGAGGCCTCACAGAGAGTGGAGCTGAGTAAAATCTTGATCAGACGTGCCCTCAGCTTGTTAAACAGACAAATGGCAGTACTCTGGCCAATCTGACCAGAGGCCTATCATTTTGAACAGAAGGGCCTACACAGGGGTTTATCCTGGCTGAGTGATAAGAATGTCCCAGGATATTATGTGCTGAAATCGGTCCCTCTCTCACATTGGCAACAGCCTCAATGACCCAATGTTTTTTTTGGAAGAGGTTGGGTGGCTTGGTGAGGGGCAGAGTGCCTCTTAGATAGCGCTCAGCACCAGGCCCGCCCCCTCCAAGGCAACACCCCATCCTCACACAGTGAAGTTATTTTGTAAGTTGGCAGTATGTACTCACCCTCTTAAATTCAGACTGCCCCCTACGCTGACAGACTGGCAGTTTGAAATGGCCAGTACTTCGTCATCTAGTGTCTATTTCTGAGTCTCCTGATAGTATCTCCTGATAAAATGAGCGTGTACATTCATCTGTGTCTCTGCCCTGCCCAGCAGGAGGCCACTCCGCACGTGCCCTACATGAATTGGTCTAAAGTCTCAAGTTTTGACGTAGGGACTATCCTCCATGAAACTATGCCGGGGCTGAGTGGAGACATCGAGATTTATTCTCAATCTGTTAATTCTTGACGGTTGCAAATGGAACACTCGCTTGCGCCTATTAAAGTTCAGAAAT
Source organism: Lissotriton helveticus (assembly GCF_964261635.1). NCBI lineage: Eukaryota > Metazoa > Chordata > Amphibia > Caudata > Salamandridae > Lissotriton > Lissotriton helveticus. The sequence goes on from NC_136059.1 coordinate 71,113,711, forward strand.
CAGCCTATCACACAAGCAGACTCTTTTGCACCTTGGTTTAATGACAAACTCCGGGCTCTACTCAAGTATTGGTAGAAACTATAAAGAGCCTGGGGAAAGGAGCATCTCCACTCGGACAAAGCCCATTATAAAAAGAAACAAGCATTTGCAATGCAATAGGTCTCGCATTTGCGAGAGTTTGAGCTATTGACATTTGTAAATGACTGCCTTTTGTTTATGTGTTTTGAAAACCTGCAAGCGGTGCGCGTAAACATGCACTTTGCAGGTTTTCTTAACACATACATAAAGGATTTGTCATTTACAATGCCATATTGCATTATAAATGCTTTTCACAGTGTTTATTCTATAGACAATCCATTCTGTGCCTTTTTCTTAAGCCTTTTGCCGTCATTCTCTCCTTTTCCATCTTCCTCACTGAACCTCCCTTCCTGCATTGCTATATCGTGTAAACGGCAATGTAGTTAAAATAAAGCAAATCAATGCAGCTATCCATACGCTTCTTGGCGTTTGGATCTTTCAGAGAAACAACAGGCTGCAGCTAATGAATAAATAATTCACAGTCCTGGAAAGCACTTTTGAGTGTGACATCATTGATGTATGTTATATTAATGCACTTTACTAGAGAAAAAAATCCATTTAGAAGTCCTACATCTTGTCACAGGTTTTGTAAGGAAACTCTTGTTGGACAAGGGAGGGGATAGAAGCAGACATACATTTCTGAGCTCTTCCGTTTTATTCACCGGGTATTTTTATCCAAGGGAAGTTCAAATTCTTCAACCAGCAATTTCTCTCTTCCCGTAAGGGTAGGGGTCGGCAAACGCCTGCAGGCAGAGGGTTCTTTTTCAAGAGCCCTGGCTAACACTTGGCCGGCACAAGACCAATATTAATTAGGGTGTATGTCATGACTACACTGCGCAGAACCAATCAAGACTCGACAAAGAGTGCGGGCATAGGCCTTTAATGCTGCACACATCCCTGGGGGTGCTGCCTCTGATGTGCAGTATGTGGCATATGCTGCAGAGCCTGCACCCCGTGTCGAACCCAAAAAGTAGCAGCGTATCTTCAATGCTCCCTGGTGTGCAAAGTGTGCAGTATGTGGTGTCCACTCGGGAGTGCAGTGCCTGTGGGGAGATGTCTCATTTGCCTGCATCAGCAGCGTCAACGTGATGCTCACGGAAATTTCCCTTGCTGAGTGACAATGAAAGGAGAGGTGCTGGCTCAGGTTTCGAGGCACGTGCCTCGGGATCACCAGTACTCTCCATCAGCAAGCAGTTTGCATCTATTTGCAATCCTGCTACTTATTTTATAATTGTCCCAGTATGTAATCTACTTAATCCAGCAGCGGGGGAGGGGGTGCATTAACTAACTTCAGCCTGTTGTAAGTGGTGGGAAGGAGGAAACCCTACGAACAGAGCTTTTGCACTGAAGTATGTTATACCTACGAATGCGGGTGCCGTGCTTAAGCAAAGCGTGGCACCCAGGATAAACACAAGAAGGGGACACCAGCCCGGCGGAGGCCTCCCTCCTCCCTCCCACCGGAGCCACCAGAGGCATCTGAGGGAAGCACTCCAGAGCCATGCAGCCGCCTGCGCTGTGAGATCTGCGCAGATGTGAGCTGCGGGGCCCGGGATACCCGAGTAGGGCAGGCGAGGGGGCAGGAGCCCACCACGGCAGGACATGGCAACCTCGTCAAGGCCAGGTGAGCTGGCGGGGCGTGCACTGGAGCGGCTGGGTGAGTGCACCTGGAGGCGCAGGAGCATGTCATTGCGGCGCTGCAGGAGGCACGGCAATCTGTTACAGAGCAGAGAAGGCTGTGACCAGCTGTCACCAAAAGCATGTCCATGGGACAGCAGGGGGGGGTGGGAAGAAAAGGAACAAGTACAACGGGAAGGGGGCAGGAACAGGACACTAAACAGAGCAGCGCTGGCTCAGGTGTGACCTAAACAAGCTGTCCCATGACTCGCATATCTCACTGATATTTACCACACTTACACGGTACTTTTCTCTCCTTTTTAACGCAGTATCCCTGATGAAGGGGCACGGAATGGCCCCGAAATGCATTGGATGTTGATGTATTTGAATTAAGGAATACCATTATGCTCTGAAAATAAGAGCAATAATCTGCAAATATAGCAGCAAATAATCACTGATCTACGAAACAGAAAGTGAATAAAAACAATATGAATTACCGATGAAAAAGTTTGGAATTCCTGTATTTATAGGAAAATATAGTGTGTGCACATAAGGATGAGACCAGTGGTCCACTGACCTCACATTGTGTTCTAAACAAGCTGTTGCCATTGCACAGAAACCCAAAAAAAAGTGCTTACAGACTAATTGAAGGATTCAGTATAACGCCGCAAGTAAACGACCCAGTCCTGATGGGCGGGCCCAAAAGGAGACAAGGCAGTAACAAATCGGAAGCCAGCATTTACCATGGATGATGACAATAGCCAATGAAAAATATGGGTAGGGTTTCCACACCACTTCTAAAAAATACCTTAATACAGCATGTCTCACAAAACGAGCAGCGCATGTGCTGCAACGCTAGGCTCGACCTAAAAAAAAAGGCTTTGAATGACTATTACAGTGCCTTTAAAAAGCTCAAAACACCTTCTCCAACCAAATCTGTCAGGTAATGAAGCGAAAGAGCTGCATGAAATAGTGTAAAAATGTTCTCATCCTGTCGCCTTCTCCAAGCCATTAGAGGCCTCCCATAATTTGTGTAAGTAATTATCGGATATTTTTGATAATAAAATCCAGGGCGTGTCTGAAACTCCTAACTGCCCTGCCCCTTATGACACTTTTGATAGCACCAGCCCTCCTTCGACCATTTCCTGTTCTATGTTGGAATTCACCCTTTTACCTTAGAGGAGACTGAACAGGCCCTGCAGGATGTACATCAAGCGCACGTGATGACCCTTGACCACCTCGCATCCTACAGATGAGTCTCTTGACCATAAATCCCAGTCTAAACTCATTATTAAATTGCTATGTTCAGTGTGTAATGGTATAAATCGAGTTAAAAAAGAAATATAACTTTTCTCCCGCCAACTTTCCTTTGTTCTCTTCTTGGATTTATGGGGGAAACAGGAAGTACCGGTGCTCCCGCGCTCCCCACAGCCAATCACCACGCTGTAATGCAGTATTGTGATTGGTCTGAGCACCGTGACACGAAGCTTAGCTAGGGGCTGGAGGAGTGGTTATGTTCTACACAAAGGCTGTAATGCAGCCTGCATGAAGAACCCGCTGTGTGCGTTTGACTGTTTGGTCTGCCCGAGTGGGCCGCCAATCACTCGTGCTCACATAGGGAGTGCAATCAACTCCTCCCCCTGCTCTGAGAGCAGACCCGCCCCACAAAGACGAAGCAACAGGGAAAAATAAAATGATATTGTCATTTTATTTTTCCTTTCTTTACACTGTATAAAGCAGTGAGGTGAAGCTCCTCCACGTTAGCGGAAGAGCCGCCACTATTGAGGTCACAGATACAAGTACGTTCGTGGTGGATCAGGCGATGCAAGTTGCATTGATCCTCCTGGATCTATCGGCTGCTTTTGATACAGTGTCTCATTCCATGCTCTTGCACTGTCACTGGAATACATTGGAGTGGGTGGATGAACGCTAGCCTGATGTCGTTCCTTTTTGACTGGCCGTATCCCAAAAACCTGGAAGGCTCCGTTTAGCTCCGATCCCAAAACTATGACACTGGGTGTCCCACACGGCTCTGCCTTAACCAGACACTTAAATATTAACATCACCGCTGCCGCCCCCCTCCCCCCCCCCACCCCCCCCGCCCTTGCAACATTGGTGGAGTCTTCTGGCAAACAGATTGTATACTATACAGATGATATGCAGTTTCTTCCTACTCTGGGCAGGCAAACACATAATCCCTTATTAGATTTATGTTTGATGGCTGTTTTCCAGTGAATGCCGTTCAGTAACCTTCAGTGAAATGCCCAAAAAATTGAGATTCTCCTTTTTGGCTCATCCCCTTTATCAGGGATGGTGAATACTGGCCCAGTCATGTCCCGGCCTCCATAGTACACAACCTGGGAGGGAAATCTGATAACCTTCATGGTTTCCATTCCGCAACCCACTCCCCCATACCTCCCGCACCTAGTGGGCACATGCTTTGGACTTTTAAAATTGATTAAAAAAAAATTGCAGCTACTGCCATATGAGCCTCAGAACCTAGACCGTGAAATGCTCATTGCCTCTCTTTACTAGGGCCTTGCGGCTTACCCGCGGAAGAGACTTCTATTGGTCCAGATACCACTGCACGGCTTCTAGTGAAGGGTGGTCGTATCCATAATCACCCTGAGGAGCTGCATTACCGATTAAGGAGATGATACCGTTTAAAGCTCTTCTGGCCCATAGAGTCTACTACCAGTCTGGACCGGTGTATCTCACCAACAGGCAGACTCCTTACCACCCAACAAAAACTCTTCATTCCTGTTATGTTATGTTAATTGTTTATTTATTCAGCGCACGTACGCCCGTGGGCTTCATGGCGCTATTGAACAGGGGGTTTGAAGACATAACACAGCAAGGCATTTTCGGCAGTCATCTATTTAGAGTATGCCTGTTTAAAAAGCCAGGTCTTGAAAGCATGTCTAAAAGAAAGAAGGTTTTCAGTTTGTCGCAGGGATTGTGGCAAGGAGTTCCAGAGGGAGGCTGCAAGGTAGTGAAAGCTGCTGCCACCCTGACGTTTTTTCTTATACTGGGGTACCAAAAGTAAATCTTTATGGGCTGAGCGAAGGCTGCGTGAAGGGATATATTTGCATATCAGCTTTAAAAATAATACATCCGGCCTTGAATGCGGCTCTCTGCGCCACAGGCAGCCAGTGTAGTTCTTCTAAGCCTGGCCTGATTGACTGCCACTTAGGTTGCTTATAAATAAGCCTGGCTGCCTGATTCTGCAGATACTGCAGTCTTTTAAGCTGACCAACTGGAAGACCCAGATAAAGACTGTTCGAAAAATCAAGGCGGGATAAAACCAAGGCGATGACTGCCTGAATCAGAGCCGAGTGGGTTAAAAAATGGGCGTTTTTCCTTATCTTTCTCAACTGGAAGAATCCGGAGGAGACTACCGTTCCTATCTGGCTTTTCAGTGAGAGATCCTCGCTGATGGTTACCCCCAGACTCTTGACGGAGTAAGATTTGCCGGGGGGATTCCCAAGTCCAAGGGACAAAAATGAGAATTCCTCCGATGCCCTTTTTGTGGTGGTGCCTCGATTTAAAAGGAAAAGATGGGGAGGCGCTTCCTGCTCACATCCCGCCGCCACCACTTGGAATGCCCTCCATTACATTTACAGGCAATGAAATATGAACTCTGCTTTAAGCGAATTTTGAAAACCTGGCTATTTCTCTCAGCATGAATAGGTATCTTTGGTTATTGTGGGTCATTTCATCTGCTTAGCGACGGGAGACTGAGCAGCCATGTTCTTCATTATATGATTATTTTTTTCTGGAATGGGAATTGCCCACAAGTTCAGATTGTTGGGTAGAGCACAATTCCAGTTTGACTGTCCTTGCTATTACAGAGGTCTCAGTCTGGTGCCTCCGTGACGATTTATATAATGCATGGTGGTGGTATTGTCTACCTGAAAGGTTGATGACTGACTTAAGGACAGAAGAAAGGCTTTGAGAGCTAGATGAACAGGCGAGTTCCAAACAAGTGTATGTGTTTTTTTTTCTTAACCGCTGTCCCTGAATTGTTAAGGCTTGAAAGTGAGCTCCGTAACCTGATTAGGGAAGTGTTTGCTATTATTTGCGACCAAAGTTATTTAAATTTAGTACATTTTCTTTTTTTGCACTACCAAGCAAGTGATTGCTTCATTGAGACTGTCAGGATTGCTTGGTTTTCCCAATAGTTTTCTCTTTGAGACCATTGGTCCTCTAAATATGGTCCTAGAGGTCTCATTTGCAGTCTTGTATTGGGATCGATGCTTATGCAGGAGACCACTGATCTAGAAGGAAGGCAGTTTTTCTCGCAGTTGGGTGAGGAGCTGATAGCAACAACTCTTCTCCGAAAGATAGGCTTCTGCCTTTATGCTATCCAATGTTGACCTCAATTAAGATAGCTTTTGAACTGAGTAGTGTGAGAAAATGGGGTTCTGTTGCTGCCCCTCCTCCCCACCACCCACACACTTTTTGCCTGGCTTTTGATTCAACTTTGACTGTAGATTACTGGGTCCCGCTGTCCAGGTTTCCAGTACCAGGTTTTTTTCCCTAAAACATGTCTACAGTTGGTACTTCTGCCTGAAGTCTGTCCCCTGGGACCCCCTCACTAGGACCATGCCACTGTACCTGCAGCTGGCATGTCCTTGTGAGGTGAAATAATGACCAAATCTACATGGCACACTGCTTGTGTGCAATGGCAGCTAGCACTGCCTAAGATATTGGTAAGTTACCACTCTAGCAGGTCTTACCAGCCCTAGTGAGGGTGCACTATATCCCAGGTATGGAAATATCTGCATGAGTTGATTAAAAGGGCTCCTACAGTATTAGGGCCTATCCCTAAACATTGCAAGTGCCAGGAAAGCCATAGAGTACATGGGCTGGGAACTTGAAAACTCGAGTTCCACAGCACCATGATGGCTTCCTTGAAACCAGGAGTGTTTGGTACCAAACAGCTCATTGTAATAGATCCACATAAACGCCAGTGTGAGATTTATTAAAACATGTACTTAGAGGGCACCTCAGAGGAGCCCCCTGAAAACCTACCATCCCTGGTGTGCGAACTAACTGGCTTTAAGCAGCCTGCCACACATAAACATGTTTCTGGACCCTTGGGTGGGGAGCCTCTGCTCTCTGGGACCAGAATCAATGCACGTCCTGGGCACAGGTGTCAAACGTCATCCCCAGAATGGGCAGGTGCATGAAGGGGAAGCTTCAAAAGGCCTGCCGCCTTTGTAATGTGACCCTCCCAGCCTCTGCTGCTAGCAGCAGATGGCAGGCCCCCTTGTTTACACCCCCGGTTTGGGTGGGAAAACTGACTGGAAAACTTCAAAAGGCTAGTAGGTGTGCACCTCATTTGCCAACTTCATCCCTCCGGTGGAGGAGGCAAAGTTAAGCACACTTTTCAGTCCCCTCAATCTTGAAGATGAAGGGACCCCTCCAATTAGGACTAGGCCTATTCCCCCTCCTACAGGAGGGTGGCAAAATAATGGGTGTAGTCACCTCAGGTGAGGTGCCCATTGGCCCTACCTACTACTTCCCTAAATCAGCCTCTAAATATAGTATTTAGGAGGCTCCCTCAGACCAAGAAACGAGATTTGACAGACCAAAAGACAAAAGATGACCTCTGAAGGACCAGGAATTGATCCGCTGCAGACAAAATGTGTCAAGACCCTCACCACCTGTAACCGGTTCCACCACTGGGCCTGCTGTTCGTCCAGAAACCCTGGAAAACCTCCAAGAAACCCCTGAGACCTTTTAACCTTCACCAAAGTGCCAAGAAACTTCCTTCAGACTAGAGGCTCTAGTCTCCAGCAGTCGCCAGTATAAGAACCACAGCGGTGAGTACCAACACTTGTGTCAACATGACTAACTGCCACAAAAGAACTCTACGACCACAGTGGTAGAGGACCGGCACTTGTGCAGACACAACTCTGCCCTGCCAGAAAAAAGCATCCTAGTCAGTCGGCTCCCAAGACCTCCAGAGATCCTCTTGGCTCAACGGCCCAAGCTGTGCCCAGCTCTGTGCTCAAGAACCCACATCCTCCTGCAAGTGGCCTATTGGTGTCCTCCGGCACCTTCTGCACTGCCGGCCTGATCACAACCGCACTGTGACAGTCCCACGACGGCAGAACTCCTCCATCCAATCCGCAGCAGTGTGCTGCTGGCGACCAGGAAGGTAGCTGTGTTGGCGGTCTGCTGAATACCATCCCGCTCCTTGATCCACAAGGACAACAAGGGTAAATACCATTGCCGGTATTGACTGCCTCAACGTAGATACTGAACCCTGCACCTTCTGGGTGCCTCCAGTCCCAGACGACTGACGTACCAAGTGTTGGTCTAAGACACCCAAAGACTGGACAGGAACTGTAAGTGGCATGCGTGCCTGTTACACCGCATAATTGTTCTCCTCCACAGGATAATATTGAACTAATCTCAAAATTGCAATGTCAACTCCTGAATCTGAAAAGTATTTTTAATCAAAAACCTAATTACCGGATTGCGAAGACCCTGGTCTTGAAATAAAGTACAAACCAATTATATTTTTCTAAAATTGGTCTGGATCTCCTTCTTGAGTCATGTCTCCATTATTGATCACTTGTGCAATAAATATCTTGCACGCCTCTGTGTTAGGCCTAAGACTGCTCGCCCACACTACCACTAATAGAGCACATGGGGTTTTACAGTAAGCCCTGTACACTTTTGGAGAACCCACTGGACTGTGCATGGTATTACCACTTAGTGGCAATATCATATACAGAGACAGCTTCCAACCGGTAGGAATTCACTTTTATTAGCCAACTTTCAGGGATAATCTTTTCAATAATCTCAATGTCATGGTGTAATCCATTTGGACTTTACTTGAACCGTGAACCTTCAACACCTAGTCATCAAGTTTGAGAAGATGAATATTCCTTTACTTAGAGGAGCCGCTACTACAGCTACGCACTTGGAAAACGGGAGTGTTACCGACCATGTTGTTATTCACCTCACGGGGGCTTGCCAGCTACACGTGCTGATGCATGGTCCTAGTGAGGGGAGCCAGAAGAGACCCAATTCAGCTCTTGGGCCTTGAGGTACCTAGGGTACTGTTTACTAGGGACTTACAAGGGTTGGGGAGGTGGAAGGGGCAGCGGTACCAATTGTGGGTATGTTTTAGGGAAGAAGCACTGGAACAGGTGACCTGGTTGGCAGGGACTGTGTGCACTTCAATCGAAACCACATCAAAACCAGGCCCTTACTTGGGTTGCAGCGCACCCTGCCTGGGTGCCATTCCATCCAGCAATGCGGATGGTATAGGTAGGTCACCCCTCTAGCAGGCCCTACAGCCCTACGGTAAGGTGCACTGTATCCCAGGTTCAGGCCTATCTGCATGAGTAGATATGCCCCTACATTACTTAAACCAATTCTTAAATATTGTAAGTGCCAGGGAAGCCATTGAGCACATGGGTTGGAAACTAGACAACTCAAGTTCCCCAGCAACATGATGGCTTCACTGAAACCAGGAGTGTTTGGTGCCAAACCCCCCCCCCCCCCTTGTAATAAAACTACACTGATGCCAGTGTGAGATTTATTAAACTATGTACTCAGAGGGCACCTCAGAGGTGCACCTCAAAATCTACCAACCCTGGTGTGGTCACTGACTGGCTTTAGGCAACCTGCCACGCACAGATGTTTCTGGACCACTGGGTGGATTGCCTCTGCTCTTTAGGACCAGAAACAATGCACATTCTGGGTGTCACCCAGACGAGGTGCCCATTCCCCCTAACAGTTGCCAGTTCAAATGCCCCTTAAATCTAGTATTTAGGAGTCTCCCACAGACCATGAAACTAGTTACCGACGACACAAGAAGAAGGATGAAGAAGAGGCCATGCAGTGAAGCCTGAAGAAGACTATTGGCATGGCCCCAGCCCTACCGGCCTGTCTCCAGCTTCAAAGACCCTGCAAGAGGATGATGCCTGCCCTGCAGCCAGCAACACCCAGAACCCAAGGAAGACTGCATGAACTTAGACAAAGACCTGAACTCTAGAGGACAGCGGCTCTGTCCCCAAGAAACCAACACCAAGGACTCCGGAGCTAGCAGGAACCATGATTCCGGACCACTCTGCACCAGACGCCTATGGCCCGTGACCAGGTAGTCCACCAATTTAGAACAGATTCCCTAGCGAACCAGACTTCAAGTTCAGCGTTCACTGACTCCACGACAACGCTACCAGACTGAAACTTTCCCTTGGGCTGAAGTTGAAACAAAAGGCTCCCCCTAACCATGACCGGCTGCGGTAAGAAGAATTTGACATCTAAGGACACCCCTGCACCCGAAGCCCATGGGCCTTGGTGAGCTAAACAGACTGTGCCGCTACGACGCCCTAAATCGCTCTACTTACCTCTGCAGTTGCTGGTCTCCCTCCTGCAGCCTCAGGTGTGATGCATGGAGCCTGTTTGTCCAAAGCAAGTTCTCCATTGAAAATCATTAAACGCCAGACGCTGAATTTGCACCCTGTAACCGGCTGCACGTGTCCCGTTGGTGGTGTATGGTTAGTGGTGCTTTGTGGCCTCCCTCCCCTTTGCTTGCTCTAACCCCTAAAGCTTGGACCCTGTAACCAATGTACCTACCTGCAAGCAGCGTTGCTTTGAGCACCCCCTGACTCCACTGAAGCACAGCAGACTAAACTCCGATTTTGACCTCTGCACTCGGCCAACTCTGTACCGCTAGCGGTGCAGTTTTGGTACTCACATAACCCTGGCTGATCTTCGATCCCAAGTCATGAACTTAACTGTATAACCGCATTATTGTTTTTCTCCTTGGAATAACCTTGAACTAAAAAAGTTGCACTGAGTGTCGACCTTTGAAAGCTAAAGTATTTTTCCTGCAAAACGTTCATACCTTACTGCAAAGATCTTGCTCTTAAAATAAAACACAAACAGCTTATTTTTACATAATTGGTGTGGATCTCCTTTTTGAGTTGTGTCAGTTATTGGCCGTGTGTGCAATAAATATCTTAGACTTCTTTGTGTTAGGCCTAAGACTGTTCGACAACACTACCACTAATCGAGCAATTTGGGTTCACATTGAGCCCTGTACACTTCTGAGGGAATCTCTGGACTCTGGGCATGGTGTAACCGCCTAGCGATATACCATATACAGAGCCAGCTTCCACATGTCCAAATTTGTTATTAGTATTAGTGTCTTGGTTAAGTCCCCACTGTTTAGAAAATTATAAAGTCTGTAAAGTAGTCAGCTCTGAAAGTTTTATAAGTCTCTAATAAAACCCCAACTTTTTTAAAAACCATGTCTGAAAATCCAGGGACCAGCCGAGAGCTCAACATGGCCCCCTAGGCACATCAAAAAGATTCTCAACTTGAAGATTTGTTCAAAGCATGGAGAGTTGCTATGGGTCCTAAACCCACAAAATCCCATCTCTAGCAGTTGCTGGCAGAAAATGACAAGGCCATGGCAAGTCAAACTTCTTACAATAGCAATGAAATCTATCACATGTGAATGACTATTAATATCTAATTCCAATTATAACTCACATTAAAATGTGAGACTGAGGCAAAAAAAATATATATAAGTATGTGTTTAGTGTGCGTGCCACTGTGAAGTATTCAAACAGAGAACGCAAAGCGAACAATGAAACTGATGCACGATGATACTGTTGTGTTGTAGCATTCACAGAGTGTGCGTGTCACTGCACAGTATTCCAGCAGAGCACGCCAAGTGTCAAAACAGTGTGCGTGTCACTGCAGGTTGTCTCACTCTTGAAATCGGATTGTAGATAATGAAGAAATTATTCTTCCCTTTCACGTCAAGTGACAGTTTCTACCAGTGGTAGTTTCCAGTACAGTCTGTAGCGCTTAATGCCTCAATTTGACATTTTCCTCCACACATCAAAGATGGCCGCCACGTATATTTCCAGAGCCTGATGACGTATTAACCGAGATTAAAGGAAAGCACTTGGAACTCCTCCGTGCGTGGTGACGTGGCGACGGTGACGCTGCATGGTGACGGTATTGCGACGAGAAGCGTGAGAGCTGGGCACTCGCGATCAACCAAGAAGAAGGGTGAGTGTGCGAGAACACGAGCAGAGGTATACTTTTGAATTTCAATGCGCAACAGGTTAGGCGCAAATCATAATGGCAGATAGAAACAGTTATGACGCTCGGCCCAACTTCTAAATGTCGCAAGTTAAAACGATCCTCCAAACGTGCAATAAAACGTACCCATAAGCATTTCAAAAGTCACACCTTAAACATTTAAAGCGTTACTGTATCACGATGGCTTAAAATATTGATTCTCAACAGTATCTTCCTTTGACGTTTAGATTTAAAACGCCGATCATTTAAGTGATACAGATGAGACAGGAAAGATATTTGCAGTAATAGAAGCGATATGGTAGGATGTATCCAAGCCTACTGCACACAAATCTTCCCTTAATTTAAGTAACGGCGATGTCACCATAAGTCAGTGTCCAAGTTAATCTTCCATAAATATAATGGCAGATGTCCCAATTGGTTTGCTTGGCTTTATGTCTCCAAATGGTTTTAAAAAAAGACAGCTTGCTGGATAGTGAAAGTTATAGATTCCCAATATTTTAAAGTCTTGAAAGAAGAAATCTTTAAAATCTCTCACCAATCCAGAGTTGGGATCCTCTCCAACACAACTGCAGACTACGCCAGTGAAGCATTCCAGTTGTAAATCACTGAAGACACAGGAAGGCTGTTTAAATGTAGTTTAATCCAGGAGAAAGATCCCATACACCACAAGCCAGTTAAGAAGTTCAACTCACACTAACATTGTCTAAGACATGGAACCAAATGAGTATAGAATTATATTACATGGATAACATTCCAATGCAATGACATAACCACATGAAAGCATCATCTCATTGAGCATGAGATACTACAGTAACCTATATCTGAGTAAGGGGCGCTCACACCACCTTACTGAGGCTGCAGTAGCAGACCTGTGGTACCATTTTGGAAGGTTTCCCAGGGGTGGCATAATACTCACATGGGTAACCCAGTAACCAATCTGGAGTGTACCTAAAGTACATGCAATCAATTTAGAGAGGAAGCAGCTAGGCTGAGGTTCTGAATAGCAGGTCGAAAAACAGTGAAACACCAGCAAAAAGTGGGGGTAACCATAGTAGGCAGGACCTACTCTCCTACACAGCTTCTAAACATTTCCCAAGTCAGAACCCCTCTTCTCAGGAAGAGGACTTGTTATCCTCAGAGGAACTCGGCCTGAGAAGATTGGGCCTTACCAGGCAGATCTCCCAGGCCCAGGGGACCCTCTAGGATGGACCTGTCCACTCTTGAGTCAGAGGCTAAAAACTGCTTCAAAGGAAAAGGTTTTTATCAGTGGCACCCAAGGGATCTATTCGGAGAAGGGACTCCTACAGACCGAGGCCAGAGACCCACAACCTGGTGCAACCAGGAGAGTGGTAGTACCTCATAGGTTTAGAGAGTTTCTCCTTGCTTTGGCCCATGATATCCCCTTAGTTGGGCACTTTGGACAGGATACAAGATTGAGTAGACTGTTAAATCACTTCTACTTGCTAGGATGTCCCAGAAGGTGAAGTGCTTTTGTCAGTCCTGTGGCACCTGCCAAGCCAGTGGCAAGGCAGGAGGCTAAATGAAGGCCTATCTATACCAGGGTTGGTTTTCCTAAGAAGGTAGTATCAGACTGAGGAGCAAACTTCATGTCTGCATACTTAAAACACATGTGGGAGGAGTGTGGAGTGACTTGCATGCACTGTACCACCCACAAAGCAATGACCTGGTGGAGAGATTCAACCAGACATTGAAAGGCACGATTGGTGGACTCCCTGAAAAACTCAGGACATGGGAGGTCCAACTTCCAAGCCTGCTTTTTGCCCACAGGGAAGGGCCACTGAAGGGAGTGGGGATCTCACCCTTTGAACTTCTGTTTCGGAACCCTGTCAGAGGTCCTCTGAGTCTTGTCAGGGAAGGATGGGAGAAGCCTCTCAAAGAGCCTAAACAAGACATAGTAGACTATGGGATTGGTCTTCGTTCCAGGATGGCCGAGTACATGGAGAAAGAAAGCCAAAACCTTCAGGCCAGGCAAGTGCTTCAAAAGCAGTGGGATAACCAAAAGGCTACCTTGGTAGAATGGAAACCAGGGCAGAAGGTATGGGGTATTGGAGCCTGTAGTCCCTAGGGCCCTCCAGGATAAGTGCAGGGGACATTACCCTGTCTTTAAAAGAAAAGGAGAGGACCTTGGTAGTTGCAAGCATCCCAAAAGGGTGATACAGGTCAACTGCCTGAATATGTATTATGAAACAGCTGATGTGACCATGCTTGTGGTTATATACGAGGAACAGGAAGCGAAGAGTGAACCTCTCCCTGATCTATTCTAGAGCAATCCCAAAGATGTGTCAGTTGATGGAGTGGTCTCATCAGAAACCCACCCTGACCAACAGCAAGCTGACTTCAGGCAAGGCCTAAGTCAGTATGCTGAGTTCTTCTCTCTGACCCCTGCTCGGACTAGCTTGTGTCCCCGGTGTGGACACTGGTGACAGCCTACCTGTCAAAAGCTAAATTTACAGGCAGTCTGATTATGTATGAGAGCATCAAAGCTGAATTATGCAAGGTGCTGGAATTGGGTGTTATTGAAGCCTCAGAGAGCCCCTGGGCCAGACCAGTTGTCTTTCTCCCCAAAAGACATGGTTTTGTGTGGACTATAGGGGACTCAATGCTATGACTAAAACTGATGCACACCCAATCCCTAGAGCAGATGAACTAATTGACAGGTTAGAGGCAGCCAAATATCTCAGTACCTTTGATTTCACAGCTAGACACTGGCAGATAGGTCTGACCTCTCGGGGCAAAATAAAACTCTGCATTCTCCACTCCAAGTGGGCACTTATAGTTTACTGTGTTGCTCTTTGGATTAAAGAATGCCATTGCCACCTTCCAACGGTTGGTGAACAAAGACCTTGCTGGGCTGGAACCCTTTAGTGCAGCTTTTCTTGATATTGCAGTTTACAGCTCCACCTGGCAGGATCACCTGATCCACCTTGGCAAGGTCTGTGAGGCTCTGATTAGTGCAAGACTCACTATCAAGGCAAGTAAATGCCAGATAAGGCAGGGAAAGGTTGTGTACTTGGGTCGCCTGGTAGGTGGAGGCCACGTTCAGCCACTCCAACCCAAAATCCAGACAATCCTGGACGGAATAGCTCTAACATCCGAAACCCCAGACTGGGCATTCCTTGGCTTGGTTGGGTACTATAGGAGGTTTGTGAAGGACTATGGGTCCATATTGACCCCCCCTGCTCCCCCCACAGTACCTACATCCAAGATATTAAAAGAAAATAAAGTGGACAATGAGCCGTCAAAAGGCTTTTGACACTGAAGGATGCAATGTGCTCTGCCCCAGCCCTAAAAGCTCCAGACTACGCCATGCAGTTCATTGTGCAGACAGATGCCTCAGAAGATGCCTCAGAGTATGGGATAGGTGCAGTCCTAGCCCAAACAAAATGAAGGACATGAACAACCTGTGGCTTGCATAAGCAGACTACTCCTTAGAAAGCAGCTTTGGGGTGCCATAGAGAGTCAAGCCTTTGCTGCGGTCTGGGTCCTGAAGATGTTGAGGCCATACCTGTTTGGCACTCACTTCCTAATTCAGACAGACCACAGACCTCTCCGATGGCTACCAAAGATGCAAGGTGAGAACCCCAAACTGCTGAGGTGGTCCATATCCCTACAGTAAATGGACTTTACAGTGGAACACAGCCCTGGGGCAGCCTATGCCAATGCAGATTGCCTTTCCAGGTTCTTCCACTTAGAAGATGAAGACTTTCCAGAGGAGGGTTAGCCTCATCTGTCATTTGGGGGTAGGGTTGTCTGAGAAAGTGCCCGTTTTGACAGGATTAGTGTAGGAGAGTAGGGTCTGCTATCCCATGGTCACCCCATTTTTTTGCTTTTTGCTTCACTGGTTTTCAACTTATTGTGGATGTGGGCCTGCTAATCAGACCAACAGCCCTGCTGTTCTCTCTCTAAATTCACAACATGTACTTTAGGTACATCACCAATTGGGATTGGGTCACCTTATGAGCCCCTGTACAGTGTCATATAGGTACCCAGGGCATAGGTGCATCCAAGGCCTACCAGGGGCTGCAGCATATCTTTTGCCACCCCTGGCTGGCCATCCAAACTGACAACTGGCTGATCACTCAGCTGGGGCAAGGTCGTGTAATCACCCCTTGCTTAGATATAGTATACCTATGTCTAACCTTATAATCTGGACACATATACACCTATAGGTCACTCCTACGGCAGGCCTTAACAATCCTGAATTCAGAGTGCTTGGTTTTATGTGAAATGGTGCTCTAGCATGAGCTGAGCCTGTCTGCAGCTTTCCGATCCATGTCCTTATAGCTGTTCCAGGATATTGCCATACCATATACTCAAGTGCATTATGTACCTCGCGGTCAGATGCTAACTTTGGTTTGGCTTTATCAAAACATGTCGTGTAAGGTGTCATACGCTTTGGAATACTACCCCCTCGCCAATTCTGGCGACGGGGGTAGCATTCCAGCCTTCTAGAGGGAGAAGACATGTTACTTCCATTAATCCCGGTTAAAGTTAACCAGAGCCTCAGCATCACAAAATGGATGCTGCTGCCACAGACACAAGTCTGACCTCCTGCTGCTGGGAGTCCTTCCAGCGAGGGAGGATTGGACAATAGGTTTCCTGTCACAGGGAGGTGCTAGCATCACCCCAGACAGGAGATAGTGAATTGGGGCAGGGAGGGCTGAATGAAACTATTTATTTATTTATTCTCAACATTTATAAAGCGCACTGTTACCAAGATGGTGTCCTGGCGCTAGCTGACCACTCCCGAAAGTTTGCCTGTTTATTGCCTGAATAGCCATGTTTTCAGAACGTTCCGAAAGGACATCAGATCTGGTATCTGTCTGATGTCCGCTGGCAGGGCATTCCAGGCTTTTGCTGCTCCCAAGGAGAAACTTCTGCCTCCCCAGCGGGCTTTTTTAATTCTTGGGATCACTATCAGCCCTTGATTGGTTGACCTCAGTGATCTTATAGGTTTATACCATTGAAAGTACTGGGTCATGCACTGCGGACCCAGCCCTTTCAGGGCTTTAAAGACTAGACATAGTGCCTTGAATGCAATACGCTTGCGCACAGGCAGCCAGTGCAGTTTCACCAGCTCGTGGGCGACTGACGCGAATTTGGGGGTGCCTGTGATCAAGCGGGCTGCTGCATTTTGCAGCGTTTGTAATTTGTTTAAAAGACCCTGTTGAGCATTAAGCAGTAATCCGTTACAATAATCCAGTCGGGACAGGATTAATCCAGATACAGCCGTTTTCCTATGCTTGTCTGGAAGAAAAGGCAGGATCTTACGAAGAGTCTTAAGAACAAAGTAGGTAGTTGAAGATAGTGCATTTACATGAGGCCTAAAGGATAGCTCTTCATCCATTGTGACCCCGAGGTTTTTAACCTTGGCGGCAGGTGCGGGGGGAGTGCCCAGTTCTTCCGGCCACCATTTCGGAGACCAAAAGTTTTCCTTCGCCCCAAAAAGGAGAACCTCGGTCTTAGCCGAGTTCAATTTTAGGCAATTCCCTGCCATCCAATCACTGACCGCAAGCATGCAGTCTTTGAATCTACTGGCTGTGCTTTCTTCACCTCCTGGTAGCAGAGACACCACAATCTGTGTGTCGTCTGCGTATGAGGTTAAGTTAAAACCAAAGGCTCTAATCACGGGTGCCAAGGTGGAGACATAAATGTTGAAAAGCGTTGGACTCAGTGAGGAGCCCTGGGGCACCCCACAAGGAAGGATGAACGGGCTGGATTCTTGGTCATCCAGTGTCACTACCTGAGTTCTGTTGGAGAGGAAGGCCTTCAAGATCTTAAGTGCTTTGCCTTGAATCCCTGCAGCCCTCAACCGGTCCACTAGTATCTCATGGTGGACCGTGTCGAAGGCCGCAGACAGGTCCAGGAGTATCAGCGCGGCTCTTCCTCCAGCGTCCATCACTTTCCTAATGTCTTCTACGGATTTAATTAAGGCCGACTCCGTACTGTGCCCCGCTCTGAATCCATGTTGAGACGGATCCAGAGCCTGGGCAGTGGCCAAATATGTACTTAACTGAGAGTTCATTATTCCCTCTATGATCTTAGCCGGTAGCGGCAGCCTGGCAATAGGTCGATAGCTTGCCTGGGGCACACAAGGTTTCCAATGCATAGGCCAGTTCAAACCGGTGCTGGGGCACTCCAGCCCAAGCTCTGGCACGAAACTGGACAAAGGGGAAGGGGTGTAACCACCCCCTTCCTGGGTCCCACCCATAGGAGGGACCTAGCAGGTAATCCAGCTCCTAGATTTGGTATATAGGTAGGAGTTGAGTCCCAAGACTTTAGATAATCCTGACTGAAACTCTGGACTCTTCGACATCCTACTCGACGTAGAAGACTGAAGAATCTCCCTTGTGGTCAAGGAGTGACCACCCTGTGCAAGCAGGCACCATCAAGCGCTCAACGGTTTGCTTTGTTGTTGCTCCCACCGGAGCTCGAACGACAGAGTCTGACAAGAACTGGACTTCCAGACATCAACAGCCCGATCCACAGCCACAGCAAAGCGGAGACCCGTGGAGGCGACAAGAGACGTGGGACCGGCGATCTTGGAAAGCCAGCGAAGTGCTTTCCGTGCAACTTCTGAGGCACCCTCGAAGTTGTACATTGGGGATTGAGAAGCCCCAGCCCCGAGCATCCTTTGCACCGAAGATCACCTCTCCACACTCACCGAGTGCTGCGTGGGGCCCTTTTGCATTTCCTGCTCGACGAGTCTGTCCGGTCACTTGCCCGTTGGCTAGTGGCCTCTGTGACGACGAACCTTTGATTTTCCAATGCTGGTCTGGTTGCTCCAGACTGGCCCTTGCTCCCCTGAAAAGGAGCAGCCCATCAGACCTTGCTGGTCTGATCCAGAAGCCTTCTTCAATTCCTGCGTGGGTTGCATTTGCCAAGGCCTGGTGACGCCGAATTGAGAACCGACACCGCCGACAGTGAGAGCCTTCGTGGGACAGTCCGTGTCCAGCAACTGGTTGTCGTCGACACCTCCTGGTCCACGTGGCAGCGGAGAAACTTCACGACAGCACCTGATCGCATCCCGACATCGCCTGGTTCCATCCTGGTCACTGGCTAGTGACCCAGACTCTGTCCCCTCTGCTTTCAGGTACTCTTCATCCTCGATCCGCCCTTGGATCCAACCGGACTCTTCTCTCCTGGTCGCCTGCAGCATCTTTTCTCCAAGGCTCCATAGAACTCCACGACGAAACACGAAACACTGACACCTATGCACCCGCTTCCTGTGGGTGAGGTAACGCAAGTACTACGGTGCTCCTGTAGAGGTTTACACCCCTAGTCTCCTAGTTTCAAGTGGTTAGTTTCTAGTCCAGTCGAAAGACTCCTAAAACTCTAACTTTCTAACTTTACGCACCCATTGACTTCTATGTGTGCACGCGTGTGCATTTAGACACTGCACCCGCATCCCGTGGGCCTCCTGCTTCCTAAGAACTGTTAGTCCAGTGTAGCCCCAGCTATTCCCAAGGCCCTAGGCCTTACCATTGTTCGTGACGTGGTTCTTATACCACTATTTTAGTATATGGGTTTACGGGCCACCAGGGCCTATCCATATTTGTGCTACTTTTGTATGTTATATTAAGTTACTTGTTATGCGCTTGTGCTCCTGTGCTCATTAAGAGTTCAGGGGGTTGTTTAGAAATAAATACATATATATTTTGAATATATAACCTGTGTGGTGTCCTTTCATTTGATATTAAAAGGTTTGCATATGGTAAAACATCTGGCTTCACATGCCCTCTTGAGTTTAGCCTACGACTGCTTTTGTCCATGCTACCTTAAGATACATTCTATTTACACAGAGACTGGAAGATAGACATCATATCTATTAATATAATTCTAAGAAACATTTAAAAAAGTTACAAATTCTGTAACAAAACATTTCATTGGGAGGGTTGAAAATAGCATCGAGTAAAGATTTAGCAGAGAAAATGCTTGACTGTAAACATATTGGTCTCACCCACTTTCGGCGATGAGCCATTAGGGCAGGGCATACGAAAAGGATATGGGCAATATCCTGAATTGAGTTATTATTGCTACATAAATTACATTTATCGGGAGAACCGTACCATCTAGCTAGTAATTTATTTAAAGGGAGAAGATCATGTCTCAAGAGGAACCAAAAACGGCGTAGGCCGTGGGGGAGGTTCCAGGATGCATAAGGTTGTATATGTTTAAATAAGTAAGAATTGACAACCTGCGTAGCACCTTTCTTTGTAATAAGGACATCTCTGTCCCTCCTAAAACTTAACTCCCATGTAGCCAGTCTTAGTGACGACTTTAGCTGATGTGGAGATAGCGAAAAAAGAGTTGATTCCTCCAATTCCAGTAAAGTAACAGCCCTTCTGAAATTCTTTATAAGTAAAGAATATTCTTTCAGGGGACCCAGTAATTCTTTTTTAATCAGAAATCTTAAAGTAGCCGATTTACCCTTGGCTAAGCAAAAGACCCAACGTATTACTCCAGCCAGGACCTGAACCCAACTACTTCGTATGCCCAATTCGAGTCTGAGGGATTCCACTGTACAAGCATTATTGACCGAAGTTAGATGTCGCAAAAGTCTACCCTCAATAGTATCTAAAAAAAAACATTGCCCCAAATCAATGAGCTCGATGCCATAGAGCAGAGAGGCTGGAATTTTTGCTCGGAAGGCCTCTAGCAAATGGACAAAATGTCTTCTGCCAGTGGCTTTATAAAGAGCACTCAGTCCATTTCCCTGTGTCTTGTCTTTCCTAATGTTGTTATCTATGTGAGCCTTGTCGCTCAAGTTACCGCATACTATTTTCCCCAAAAAGACGTAAGATTTTACAATTTCCAGTTTCTCACTGCCTAAAAACCAACTGAAATTTCCAGATTTCGATTTTTTCTTCCCTGTAATCCACATTACCTTGCTTTTAGAGATGTTGATCTTCAAATGGTGGGACTCGGCAAATATATGCAATGCATGCAGACGATTATTAAGTCCCTTCGGAGTAAGGTCTACAAGAAGTATATCATCTGCATACATTAAGCATGCAACCGGTTTGTCCCCTAAAGTGGGGGCAATTCCTTCGCTTAAGGATAAGGTCTGGGGGAGGTCACAAACATAAAGGGAAAACAATAAAGGAGCTAATAAACAGCCCTGTTTAATACCATTGGCTGAGGGGATTGCTTGAGATAGGCCTCTCCACCCAACAATACTCTACACCAGGTATCATAGTGGAGTTCCTGAACTAGATTTAGCAGCCTAGCTGGCATACCAAAAGTAAGTAGTTTCTTCCACAGCAAAGGGCGATCAACTTTATCGAAAGCCGTGGAGAAGTCTATAAAGGCTACATAGACTCCCCCTCCTCTGACCCTGATATATTTGTCAGTTATTACTTGCAGAGCAGTTAAGTTATCCATGGTACCATGGTTCTTTGGGAATCCCGTCTGTTCAAGGGGAAGTATATTAGCTTGGTTCACCCAATCATTAATTCGTTTCAAAAGGCATCTTGCAAAGACTTTGCCAATTGCATCCAAAAGGGCAATTTGGCGATAATTTTGGGGAGGTAATCGGTCACCCTTTTTAAAAAGGGGCACTAGAATACTCCCTTTCCACGATGGAAGAATCTTTCCGCTAGAAAAACAAATGTTAAACACAGGGCATAACAATTTGCTCCATTTTGCGCCGCTTTGCTTTAAAACAGAGATTGGAAGTTCATCCGGCCCCATTGCCCCAGAAGAACGCATTTCCTTAATGGCAGATTCAATATCCTTTTCAGATAAAGGGACCAAAAGCTGACTACTCTCAATAAAACCTATACGGGGAACCGCTGCTCCATTATTTGCATAGAGGGTTGTGACATAATCCACCCATGTTTGTTCTTCAATGGGGATAGGAAGCGGTCTTGTTCTTGATCCACAGCCCTCACCTATGAGAGACCAGAACTGTCTCAATTCTCCTTTAAAGGCAGCCTCTCTTAGTTTTATCCAAATATTATCCTCCCCTTCTTTCCGTAATTTCGCTTGTAACCTTCTCCTCCTTCTTTTTAATAGTTACTCTACGCGATCCTTCTGCCGATTTACACAGATGTTGTTCCCTCACTAACTTATTTATTTCTATATGAAGTAGACGCAGGGGACAAGAGGGTATTGCAAAACACCTTTTCTTATTTGTTTTTTTAGCTACCAAAATCACTAACTTCATAAAATCTAGGAAGCACACAATTTCAAACCCGTGCCACATAACAAGGTCATCAATTGCAACATCAAGAACACTCTCCAAATCTCGTTCAGCTTTTGTGTTCCAATAACATCTTCCTGATTTCGCTCCAAAACTTACCAGGTCGCTATTAAGTGACCATTGGTCGGATTTCGGAGGGTTTATATTCACAGAGGAAGAAAGTAATTTATGGTCGCTAAAAGGGGTTTCAATTACCCTGAGATCCTTTAATAGGGCAAAGGTAAAATTCTCGACTATCACAAAATCTAATATAGATTCTCCCTGATAAGATTTGTGAGTAAAATTTGCAGGGGAATAAGAAGGGAGCCTTCCATTCGCTATGATCCCATCCATATCGGACAGTTCTTTGAGAAGTATCTTCCCTCGCTTGTTTGTTTTAATCTTCTCAGGGAAGAGGGCTTGGGGGGATCTGTAATGATTCTTCTTTATATTTATCGCGAAACAGGCTCATACTTAAATTAGAGATTTTGCAATTCAAATCCCCTACTAGGATTATATTAGGGGGAGGAGATTTCTCCCTAATACTCTGAATATAGACAAAAACCCTTTTTAAAGTTACGTTAAAACTAACTTCGGGGGGAATATAAGCGTTAATCAGTACTAAAGGTTTAGACACCTCAACATTGTCATGGCTAAACAGTGTTACAGCCTGGAAAAGGTTACAAGGATCCAAATAGTGAGAGAAATTCAATTTTATCCGGTTGGATAATAGACAGGCAATACCCCCACTAGCATGGCCTCTCCTGGAGAGGACTGCGTAACCCTCCAGAACAAAGTAATCCCTTCCTATCTGAATTTTCTCCGAACACCACGTCTCCTGGAGACAGATCACACTGGCTTTTAAGGACATGAGGAATTGAATTTTTTCAGGACAATTCTTTAACCCAGCACAATTCCAAGATAATAACGTTATATTGTCGCTAAAGATGGGGATTGGGCGGGTACTTAATAGTCAATTTCTTCGAGAGAACACCAGGTAACCAGTTCCAACGAAGAGTTTCATCTACAACCTTATCCTGGGGGAGGGATATAGGAGGATTAGGGTAAGATACAAGACGAAGATCTTTTGATATGTGAATTTTCAAATCATCGAAACCGCCAGATTGTTCTACATTTCCAGGGGCTACCTGCAAGAGAGATAAAGAAGACCCTAAAGGCCTTGAAGACTTAGAAGGTCTAACAAAGGGGAAATTCCCCCAAAAAGGCATAACGTCAATCCCTCTACTCTGGAAGTCTTCCGACCGTTGTAGAATTAGATTTACCACTAATTTGGAATAGAATTTTACCCTCGTTAAATTTCCACCCTCTGTCTTCAGAATCCGTACTAAGTCTATATCTGCAGTTTGTAGCAATTTCAAATTTGCCTATTCCTGAAAATATTTAAGGAGCAATGACCTATTTAGAATGCAATCAGCATCAAATAAGGGGAAGAAGTCAAGAGTAAGGGTATCAACGCTCTCCTCCATGGGAATTTCGGGAGGTTTTTGACAAACCGCTACTCCTTCCCTTTTAACGGAGTAGGGACTGGCCAAAGGATTAAGAGCAGAGGATACAGAGCCAGTAGAAATGGTCTAATTTTTTGGGGGAATTGAGTTTAACAAATCCCCTTTAACCATAAAGAGCCCACCAGAAGAGCAAGGAATTGATGGTAGAGGGCCAGAACTCTGTACTGCGGGGATTGAAGTGTCCACAGCTACCTTTGCGTCCTCACTTTCATCTTTTAATACCAACAGGGGGACCTGATGTAATTCTTGATTTGAGACCATTTCCAAGTTTTCTCTCCAAAGAATTTTTCTCCGTCTGTTTTTTTCAATTCTTCTAATTAGTCTCCTCTTTTTTGTCCCATTCTTTTTAACTTTCCCTGTATTTTCCTTTTTTCTATCGCCTTCTGGTTCTGGAACCTCCTTGTCACCCACACTATGCTGTTTATTAAAGATCGGGAAGAGTTCTTTATCTTCCTTAGGATCCATTTCGTATAGATCCTCTATTATTGGAGGTAGTTCTATACCTTCCTTTGACACCATTTCGTGTAAAACCTCTACTACTGGAACTATATCAACTACACAGTTTGAGACAGGAGTTTTCAAAGGGAGGACTAATTGTTCCCTATCATTAGGTAGATGGGAGATATTAGAAGACCCATTCTCTGACTTAAGGACTTTCTGCTCTACAAGATCTTCTCCCACAGCCTCTAAGATTGAGCAGGGTTTCTTCTCATATTTGTTGTGCAATAAAACCTTCAGTATTGGGTGACTGTTTCCAATACACAGTCAGAACCCCCAACAAATTTCTCTAGTAATAATAGAATGGAAGAGAGCAGATGTTCAAGAGAGGATAGGCAATCAGAGACAGGTTTATCCAACCTAGGTGGAAGCATGTTATGTTATGTTATGTTAAATTTGTTTTCTATAGCGCACGGCTACTCCAGCGGAGTGTCCCGGCGCTTTATAGTGGCAGCTCATAAAAAACATAACAGATGAAGACATTCAGAAACAACAGGATAACACAGCTAGAGGGTAAAAAGGCAAGTTTTTAGGCCTTTCCTAAAAGACAGCAGATTAGAGGTACTGCGTAAGGCCAGTGGCAGAGTGTTCCAAAGCTGGGGGCGCCCTCAAACTAAACGAGCGCCCCCCAATCCGGGCCTTCCTAACTCGGGGGACCACCGCAAGAGACAAAGATTCAGAGCGCAAAACTCTGGTAGGGCGATAAAAAACAAGCCTGCGTTGGAGATATTTAGCTCCCAGACCGAAGAGCGCTTTATGGGCCAGGGTCAGTGCCTTGAAAGCTATCCGCTTCCGGATAGGCAGCCAATGGAGTGACTGTAAAAGGCCGGACACTCTGGCTCGCTTGCGAAGGCCAAAAATGGCACGCGCCGCAGAATTCTGCACAACCTGTAATCGCTGCACAAGATAATCCGGGAGACCCAGATAGAGCACGTTGGCATAGTCCAATCTGGAGCCAATCAAAGCTTGCACCGTAATCTTCCTGTGCTCTTCAGTGAGCAGAGGAAGGAGCTTCTGGAGCATCCTAAGGATACCGAAACATGTGCCCATGAGGCCGAGGATCTGAGATCTCATCGCCAGACTGTTATCGATCTTAACTCCCAGGTTTTTTGCCACCTGGGATGCCTGAGCTGGAGGAAACATATCAGTCGGCCACCATGCCTGCCAATCAGGGTCCGCGGTACAGCCAAAGAACAGCACCTCCGACTTGTCAGAGTTACATTTAAGGCTGTTCTGCTGAAACCAATTGAAAACCGCCCGAGACAGTCCCGAATGCTCTCTCCATCGAAGTCCTCACCTTTCCTACATGTGAAGAGAAGCTGGGTGTCATTGGCGTAGGAAACGATCTGGGCCCCAAAAGACTCCGCCAGTGCCGCCAAAGGGGTCATAAAGATGTTAAAAAGAGTCGGGCTCAACACAGAACCCTGCGGAACTCCGACTCCCAGTGGCGGCATCTCAGCGGAGCTAGGGAGGACCCAGACCGTTTGTCGGCGGCCAGCTAAGAAAGATGTAAACCAGCTGAACACCGTCCCCCTCAGACCGATGTTATAGAGTCTGGCGAGGAGCCCCTCATGGGGGACGGTGTCAAAAGCCGCCGACAGATCAAGCATGACAAGCATGGCTTTGCCTCCAGAGTCCAGAACCTCCTTGATGGCCTCAGACACTTCTAAAAGCGCCGTCTCGGTACTCAAATTGGGCCGGAAGCCGGATTGAGAAGGGTGCAGCAGATCGTTAGTCTCCAGAAAAACAGAGAGCACGCTGTGAACGTGCTTTTCCGTAATTTTTGCCAACGCTGGAAGAAGCGATATAGGCCTATAATTGGCCAGCACCTCAGGGTCTAAGCCCGGCTTTTTGAGGAGGGGGATCACCATTGCCCGCTTCCAAGCCTGCGGGACCATCCCCTCCCTCAAAGAACGGTGCAAAAGTGGATTAACCAATGGGTTTACTACATCCGCCATCCTCGCCAAAAATTTGGCTGGGCAGGGGTCTAGTGGTGACCCTGATTTAAGGTTGACTAAAAATACCAGTGATGTGGAAAGAGAAATAGGCGGAAAGACAGACAGGGCAGAGTCAGGAGTGGGCGATGGATCTGACCCAACCCCACTGCTGGGATGACCCTCAACTAACCTCCCAGAAAAGGAGTCCTGGATCAGTTTGATCTTGTCGGTAAAAAACTTAGCAAGATCACAGGCCCATGACTCAGAGGGAGCGGTTTGAGAGAGATTAGATCTAGGGGTTATAAACTCCCTCAAAACAGTAAAGATCTCCTTGCAAGAATTGGAGGCTACCTCAATCCTCCTCGCCAAATAGTCCTTTTTCTCGCGAAGGATATCACGGTGATAAGCTTTAATAGCAATCCTATAAGCAAGTATAGCCATCGGGTCATACCGGGAGCGCCAAGATCTCTCAGCCACCTTGCACTGGCGGCGGGAGGTGAACAATGCTTCCGTAAACCACGGAGCAGAGACCCGCTTAGAAATAGCCCGAGACGCCAACACAGGGGCTAAATCGTTCAGCCTATCAGTCAGCCACAACTGCAAGGAGTCCACATCCTGCTCTAAGTCACCTGAGAGGGGACACGGATGTTCGAGAAAAGCCTGAGCCAACGTCTCAGGAGTCACACGATGGAGTGCCCTAGAGGCAGATCCCTGTGATCTGGGCACAGTGCTAGACAGTTTCTCCCTACCCCGTATGCAGAACCTGGCCAGCTTGTGGTCAGACCAAAGCACCGGGACAAGCTCTATGTCCTCTAACGGGGCCGTGGAGAAGACCTGATCCAAAATGTGGCCCTTGTCATGTGTGGGGCCAGATAAAAAAGGCACCAGAACAAGGGGAGCCGTGATTTCAGATAGCTTGATCACATCTGGATCCTCGCCCTCATCCATATGGAAATTGAAATCTCCCGCCAACACACAGTGCTCCGCCCTCAAAGCTAGCCCTGCCACAGCTGCCTGGCGTTCATCAAAAAAAGATCCCGCCGGACCAGGGGGTCTATAGACCAACAACCCTTTAAGAGCTTGATGGGGAGCCAGAGTAATGGAGAATGCCAGGGACTCAGAACCTGTGATAGTTTCTATCGGAATGATAGAACAAGTAGCCCGCTTGTTTACAACAAGGGCCACCCCGCCTCCCCTCAACTTCAGTCTATCTTGGCGGAAGATATTATACTGTGATGGAATAGCCGTCAAGATATCCGGATTGGATGATTCACCCAACCATGTTTCTGTCAGCATCAGACATAATGGTTGTTCCGTAGCAAGGAGGTCAAAGATCTCCAAGGCGTGTCTACACACAGATCTGGTATTTAGAATTAGGCAGAGATGTTTAGTTCCAACCTCTTCCCTCTGTGAAGACGCGGCCGGCGCGTAGCCGGGTGCCCAACCACATCCGAGGCAAAGCCTCTTACCCCTGTAGCGTCCCGGAAAGACTGAACGACAAGTGCAGGAAATATTTTGCAAAGAACGAAGTTCCAGCGACGAATAGTAAACCATCCTCCTAACAGCTACGGAGAGCCCTAAGACATCCGCCGCTCCGCCGCCTCCGGGACGCTGACGGTCGCAGACGGGCAGGACTCTGGCAAGACTCAGGCAAAACGAAGGCCGACCCGCTACGCGATCCCGCTGCGCTCGGAGGACTGGTTTAAATAGTGCCTCCAGGTGAGGTGCAAACCGCCCCACCAGGACGCTCAATATGGCGCTGAAAGAGCGTCAATGCCCTTCCCAAAATGGCGCCCAAATGGCAGACTCGGCAGAACCCCAACCAACCCGGGACCGGACCCGCTCGAGCAGCGGTGTATAACCGATTAATGTGCAGGTAAGGGGACACCTAAGAGGACACCTCCGGTTAAAAACAAGGGAAAAGCATGGCATCAATACCTGTTATATTAAGGTTAGAGCTCGTTGAGATATTTAACTGGGAGATATTCGAGGGAGTACTGCTGTAAAGATGGAGAACAGGTGGAACTGGTGTTACAGGAGTTTTTATAAAATCCCTAACCTTATCAGTATCAACCTCGATATATCTCCTACAGAGCTCTAAATCCAAATCAGAAGAAGCTAGGTCATTATTATACACTCCTCTAGGTGAAGAAGGGATAGGTTCATGATGTTTAGATGGAGGATCACTAGTTTTAGGAAGAGAAACATGTTCTAACACCCCCACCGCTTGTAAAATAGCTTCAGGGGGGATTTGTAGGGGGAGAGAGAATTGGTTATTTTTATCCTTTGATGTATGCAGGGGGGGAGACACACAATTGTTCAAGGAGGCCAAGCCTTCTGTTACTGCGGCTAGAGTAATGACTCCCTTTTCCATGTTATTCTCATGCACCGAACCCTCAGTACTCAATCCCATCAGAGAGATGGGGGCTTTTACAGTGTCATCATAAGCAGGCTCTACATTTGATGCTCTATTTTTCCCCCTTTCCCAGAGATTGAATAACTGACAAGTGCCCTTGAGTTGCACAACATGATTAACCTTGTTGCGAAGGGGATTCGATTTTGTTTTGGAACAAGACCTCCCAACCAATAGTCTCCCAGACCTGAGTTTTTTGGCTGTAATTTCAAATGAATCTAGGGAGGGCACAAGGTGTTGCGGGAACAGTAATGCACAATAAAACAGTCACGGACTTACAAATAGACGTTATAACACATAAAATAATCTTTAAAGGGGGTGGGCACAGCACAGCCTTCTTCAGCCTCTGAGGGCCTCAGAGGGCCCGCCCTTTGCCCGGGCTTCGTCGCGCGTGCGCGTTCTGTGTAACATTTATATAATCAGGGGCGGTGTCGGGAAGGACCAGCTGCGGCTTGTCAGCGCCGCTGTGGCTGCTGGTCCTCGCAGCCCCTGGTAGGCTCAAGGGCTCAGTAACCGTCCACAGATACGACCTCCCTCGTAGACCAAAGAGCGAACAGCGCCCGCGCAGCGGGGGCCGTGAGATGTTGTTCTTCTTTTACACCGGGCTGGCGTTTTGCACGAGAGGGTCCGTGACAGGCAGCAACTCCAAAAGAGAAACGGCTCAGCAGAAGTTGGAGGATGTCAAATCCCACTCCGATTTCAACAGGTAAGGGGCGGTGTCGGGAAGAGGACCAGCTGTGGCTTGTCAGCGCCGCTGTGGCTGCTGGTTCTCGCAGTCCCTGGTAGGCTCAAAGGCTCAGTAACCGTCCACAGACACGACCTCCCTCGTAGACGAAAGAGCAAACGGCACCCGCGTAGCGGGGGCCGTGAGATGTTCTTCTTCTTTTACACCGGGCTGGCGTTTTGCACTAGAGGGTCCGTGACAGGCAGCAACTCCAAAAAAGAAACGGCTCAGCAGAAGTCGGAGGATGTCAAATCCCACTCCGATTTCAACAGGTAAGGGGCGGTGTCGGGAAGAGGACCAGCTGCGGCTTGTGAGCGCCGCTGTGGCTGCTGGTCCTCGCAGTCCCTGGTAGGCTCAAGGGCTCAGTAACCGTCCACAGATACGACCTCCCTCGTAGACCAAAGAGCGAACGGCCCGTGAGATGTTCTTCTTTTACACCGGGCTGGCGTTTTGCACGAGAGGGTCCGTGACAGGCAGCAACTCCAAAAAAGAAACGGCTCAGCAGAAGTCTTGTGGCTCTCCTTTGAAGAGAAAGGCAGAGATAAGCTCCTCACAGTTAGTGATGAGGATGCTAATAACTATCCTGGCCTGAAGAGTGCTCTAATTGATGGGTTTGGCTTAACAACTGAACAGTACAGGTTGATGTTCAGAGATACCCAGAAGACACAGACTCAGGACTGGACTGATTTTGTTGATAGTGCCCCTAAGGCTCTGGAAGGTTGGTTACTGGAAAGTAAAGTTAAGGACTATACAGGATTGTATAATTTGATCATGAGAGAACAAATCCTTAATAATTGTTAGAACCAGTTGTTGCACCAACACCTGATTGACTCAGATCTGGCCTCTCCCCAAGAATTGGGAAAGAAGGCAGACACATGGGTCAGAACCAGGGTTAAGCAGAAGCCCCAGAACCAAGGTGGTGATCAGAAGAAGGCAGACCAAAAGGGTGGAGATCAAAAACAAAAAGACCAGAAGTCTTCTTCAGGCCCCCAAAATACTTCTAAGGAGGGGGGTTCCCAAAATTCCAAGAAAAAGAAAGAAGGTCCAAAGAAACCTTGGTGTAACTACTGTAAAACTGCCTCTCACTGGTTTAGTGAGTGCACCAAGAAAGGTACAGCCCCTGCCACTGCAGCCCCCAAGGCAACTGCACCCCCTAGTACAGTCAGCAGTGGTAGTTCCCAACCCAAGGCTATAGTGGGGTTAACCACGGGTACTGAGGTGGATCCTGGCCTAGTCAGGATTCCAACTCAGGCTGTCCTGATCTGTGATGTGGACATGGCTATGTCCACTACTGTGAGTCCCAATACTTTGGGCAAGTACAGACAGACACCTTTGATAAATGGCAAAGTGGCTCAGGCCTACAGGGACACATGTGCCAGTGTCACTATGGTGACACCTAACTTTGTGGACCCTGGACAGATTGTACTGGGTGATAATTACATAATGACCAATGCTAGCAATGTCACTACTACACATAGTGTGGCAGTTGTTAATTTCTCCTGGGGAGGGTTAACTAGCCTCAAAAGAGTTGTGGTAAGTGAAGACCTCCCAGTTGAATGTCTTTTGGGCAATGATCTAGAAAACTCAGTATGGTCCTTAGTGGGGTATAGGACTCATGCAGAGATGCTAGGTATTTCAGCACATGTCCTTGCTGTGACCAGGTCACAGGCCAAAAAGTGCTTACCTGAACCTGTGCTGGATCTTGAAACTATAGACCAGACACAACCCAAGAGAAAGAGCAAGAGGGTTAAGGCAGTGCCTTCCCCCCTGCCTCAGGTTGAGGATCAGCCCTCCCAGGAGGATGATTCTGAGATCCAAGAGGGAACTGTCCCAGAAGAGCTTGAACCTGATCACGTTGAGTTTCTTGGGAGAGGGGGACCCTCAAGGGCAGATCTGAGGCAGGCTCAACTACATTGTTCCTCTCTGGAACCCCTCAGACAGCAGGCTGCTGCTGAGGCTACTGGGAATGCTCAAGGTACCCATAAAGTGTATTGGGATGATGGGCTCCTTTATTCAGAGGCTAGAGACACCAAGCCTGGTGCTTCCAGGAGGTTGGTTATACCTCTGCGAATTTAAGGGCTTCCTTCTCACATTGGCCGATGAGATTCCCTTAGCAGGACACTTGGGCCAGAACAAGACTTGGGGCAGGCTTGTCCCTCACTTTCACTGGCCCCATATGTCAGAAGATACCAAGGAGTTTTGTCGCTCCTGTGTTACCTGCCAAGCCAGTGGCAAATCAGAGGGCACAACAAAGGCCCCCCTCATACCACTACCTGTGGTGGGGGTACCCTTTGAGAGAGTGGGGATAGACAATGTTGGACCAATGGACCCCCAAACAGCATCTGGGCACAGATTTATACTGGTGGTAGTGGATCATGCCACCAGGTATCCAGAAGCTATTCCCCTAAGGACCACAACAGCTCCTGTTGTGGCAAGGGCCCTACTTGGAGTTTTCTCCAGAGTGGGCTTCCCAAAGGAGGTTGTCTCTGACAGAGGTGCAAACTTCATGTCAGGATATTTGACTGCAATGTGGAAGGAGTGTGGTGTTAATTATAAATTCACTACACCCTACCATCCACAGTGCAATGGGCTTGTTGAAAGGTTCAACAAGACCCTCAAGGGTATGATCAAGGGTTTACCTGAAAAGCTTAGGCGAAGATGGGACATCCTTCTACCCTGCCTTCTGTTTGCTTACAGAGAGGTCCCACAAAAGGGGGTTGGCTACAGCCCTTTTGAGCTTTTGTTTGGGCATCCTGTAAGGGGACCCCTATGTCTGGTGAAGGAAGGATGGGAGTTACCTCTCAAAAAGCCTAAACAAGACATAGTGGACTATGTACTTGGTCTCCGCTCCAGGATGGCTGAGTATATGGAAAAGGTTTCTAAAAACCTGGAGGCTAGCCAAGAACTTCAAAAAGCTTGGCATGACCAAAAGGCTGTGCTGACTGAGTACCAGCCAGGACAGAAGGTGTGGGTGTTGGAGCCAGTGGCCCCAGCAGCATCCAGGACAAATGGTCTGGACCCCACACCATTGTTGAGAAAAAGGGAGAGGTCACCTACTTGGTGGACCTTGGCACCCCTAGGAGCCTTCACAGGGGGCTCCATGTCAACAGACTCAAAGCATATGTTGACAGGGCAGACATGGGCTTGCTCATGGCTACAGATGAGGGACAGGAGGAGGAGAGTGACCCTCTCCCAGACCTGTTGACTCAGAACCCTGTTGATGGTTCAGTTGATGGAGTGGCCTTGGCAGGCAGCCTCACTGACCAGCAGCAACAGGACTGCAGACAAGTTCTGCAGGCCTTTAGACATATGTTTTCATTAACACCTAGTCAGACTAAGTGGTGCACCCATGAGGTGGACACTGGTGACAGTCTGCCTGTGAAGAGTATGATCTACAGGCAATCTGACCATGTCAGGGACTGTATAAGGACTGAGGTGCAGAAAATGCTTGAGTTGGGAGTAATTGAGCCATCAGAGAGCCCCTGGGCCAGCCCAGTAGTCCTTGTACCAAAACCTCACACCCAAGATGGTAAGAGAGAGATGAGGTTCTGTGTGGACTATAGAGGTCTCAATGCTGTCACTAGGACAGATGCTCACCCAATTCCAAGAGCAGATGATAGCTCATTGATAGATTGGCTTCTGCCAAGTTTCTGAGCACATTTGATTTGACAGCTGGCTATTGGCAAATCAGGTTAGCTGAGGATGCCAAGGCCAAAACTGCTTTCTCAACCCCAGGAGGACATTATCAATTTGTGGTAATGCCCTTTGGCTTGAAGAATGCACCTGCCACTTTCCAAAGGTTGGTGAACCAAGTCCTTACTGGGTTGGATGACTTTTGTGCAGCATATCTTGATGATATTGCTGTCTTCAGCTCCACCTGGGAGGATCACCTGATCCACCTGAAGAAGGTTTTAGAGGCCCTGCAAAAGGCAGGCCTGACTAGCAAGGCCACAAAGTGCCAGATAGGGCAGAGTAAGGTTGTGTACCTGGGCCACCTTGTAGGTGGGGGTCAGGTTCAACCACTGGAGAGTAAGATTCAGACCATCAAGGACTGGGCTCCTCCAACCACCCAGACACAGGTCAGAGCTTTCTTGGGCCTGTCTGGGTACTACAGAAAGTTTGTCAAGAATTATAGGTCCATTGTGACACCACTCAATGATTTGACTTCTAAGAAGATGCCAAAAAGGTTCAGTGGGCAGTTAGCTGTCAAAAGGCATTTGATGACCTGAAGAAGGCCGTGTGCTTTGCACCTATCTTAAAGAGTCCTGACTACTCCAAAGAGTTTATTGTCCAAACAGATGCTTCTGAGTTGGGGGTGGGAGCTGTGCTTTCACAACTTAATGTAGATAGTCAAGACCAGCCCATTGCTTTTATTAGCAAAAGGATGACCCCTAGAGAGAAACGTTGGTCAGCTATTGAGAGGGAGGCCTTTGCTGTGGTTTGGGCCCTGAAGAAGTTGAGACCATACTTGTTTGGCACTCACTTCAAAATTCAGACCGACCATAAGCCCCTCTTGTGGCTAAATCAGCTGAAGGGTGAGAATCCCAAACTGCTCAGGTGGTCCATTTCCCTACAGGGGATGGACTTTACAGTAGAGCACAGACCGGGGACTGACCATGGCAATGCAGATGGTCTCTCCAGGTATTTCCACTTTGAACATGAAGCCACAACTGGTGAAGGTTAGTGTAATGTCCCTGCGTTGTGGGGTTGGGGGGGGAGGGGGATGTAGGAGAGTAGGGTCTGCTATCCCATGGTCACCCCATTTTTTTGCTTTTTGCTTCACTGGTTTTCGACTTAATGTGGCTGTGGGCCTGCTAATCGGACCCACAGCCCTGCTGTTCTCTCTCTAAATTCACAACATGTACTTTAGGTACATCACCAATTGGGATTGGGTCACCTTATGAGCCCCTGTACAGTGTACTATAGGTACCCAGGGCAAAGGTGCATCCAAGGCCTACCAGGGGCTGAAGCATATCTTTTGCCACCCCTGGCTGGTCATCCAAACTGACACAATTGGCTGATCACTCAGCTGGGGCAAGGTCGTGTAATCACCCCTTGCTTAGATATAGTATACCTATGTCTAACCTTATAATCTGGACACATATACACCTGTAAGTCACTCCTATGGCAGGCCTTAACAATCCTGAACGTTACAAAAGGGGGGTTTTAACCCATGCAGTCGCGGGGACCTGGGCGATTAAGTGGTAAATGTAGAAAGGGGTCCCCACAAGAAAAAAGTGTCATGTGTAACACACACTAGCATTGACTAACATAACCATTAAACAGGAGATATGAATCAAGTTAATGACAAGTATTGTCCTTTATTTTACAATACTGAATAGTAGTCAATATAAAAGTTCATGTCTAATTAAGAGCCCCAAAGGGGGAGGAAAGGAAAGGGAAGGGAAGTGCTCAGGGCAGTGTCAAGTCAGAAAAGAATACACACAATCATAAAAGTTCACAAATTGTAACAGTTTGCAATTCAAAATCAAAACAAATCTAATACAACAACCCAAATTTCGGGCATCCACTTGAAAGCTAGTATAATGTGGACATTCAACGGACACATGCACAATTGCAATTGATCAGGGGCATGTGCCGGAGGTCTATGAAGAAAAAGGCCGTCGACGTTTCGACCCCTAGCCGTAGGCTATGTTAAATCCTTATACGGGGTCTTCATCAGGACATGTGCAGGAGAAGGGAGGGGGGATGGCAGGGGCAATTCTTTCTGTGAAATTTAAAAACAAGAATCAGAATAATGTATATATAGAGTCGTCATTTTATTTGACATCATCACCAATATAGTCAGGGGGGATAATATACCATGGGGTCTGGGCCAAGAACCGGCCTCAGAGCAAGGAATATGAGTGAGACCAACCTGTTTTCAGGGTCAAAACTCATCAATATTCAATAAAACAGAGGGAAAAATTAACACAAGTTGAGTAGGTCAGGCTACATTTACAGCTAGACACATACTAACACTTGAGGCTCAGGTGAAGAGCGCTATATGATATAGGGACTAAAGAAGCCTTAGGGAAAGATAACGTGACAGATCATTCTAGGGTTTAAGGAGAAACCTCAAAAATAATTAGAACTGATGAGCGCCAAAATTAAAGGCGTACCTCTAAGTTGGTTAGAGAACTTCAGCGGCAATTATATCAGACCCTCGGGTCCCGGGCTGGACCAGTAGTTAAAGGATGCCACAGTACCCGAATCCTAAATAAAGGAAAACCGGTGGTTTAAAGGATAGTGGACTTGATAGACAAGGCAAATTACCAATACATGCAAAAGGTCACTTACACATTTGTGGAGGTTCTTTACTGACAAAGATCTACACGTGAAATAACTAATTCCATGTGTAGCGGGTAGAGGTGATTAAATCAAACACTCGATTCTGGAGTTTACAAAGTCGTCAGTATGATCAATTCCTAGATAGAAAAAACTGCGTTAGGGGCGCGTGATTTCATTGATACGCATGCAGAATTGCACATACATTCCAGTTATTCCAAAAACCGTTATATTCTGGAAGGGCTAAGTCGTCTATACATACCAGAGAAGGGTTCAAGGCCACTTCTAGATTAATCGATTATTCGGGGGTACATCGGTATCATCAGATAGGGCGCGGATTTAGCTGTAGTTAACTACCACGTTGGAGCTGTTGTTGACAAATATGTCAATATGGCCGTATCCTGAATGGAGAAGCGGCTTGGTTAAAGACGCGTGAATGGACCCATTCAGAGTGCAGAGGCTAATTCATAAAAGAATGCTGGAATGGGGATTTACTTACATTTCGCTTAGCAGCTCGTCTGTTGTCAGCTCTGTGAACCGCGAAGTTGGGGGCGCGTTGGAGCTGTTGTTGACAAGTATGTCAATATAGCCGTATCCTGAATAGAAAAACGGCTTGGTTAAAGAAGCGTGAGTGGACCCGTTCAGAATGCAGAGGCTACTTAATAAGTGAAAGCTGAGATAGCGATTTTTTGAGCCACTTACATTTCGCTTTGCAGCTCGTCTGTTGTCAGCTCCGTGAACCAGCTACGCGGAGTTGGGGGCGGGGCTATTGACTCACCACCTTATTTAAAGGTTACTGATTCAAGCAGCTACGCAACGTAAGAGGCGGGGCCACCACTCTAACCACCTCAGAAG
Organism: Lissotriton helveticus; assembly: GCF_964261635.1. Classification (NCBI taxonomy): domain Eukaryota; kingdom Metazoa; phylum Chordata; class Amphibia; order Caudata; family Salamandridae; genus Lissotriton; species Lissotriton helveticus. The sequence goes on from NC_136059.1 coordinate 71,149,931, forward strand.
GACATAGAAGAATCACTCAACAGCACTGATTGCTCTAAAATTGCGATATAGACCCGCGAAATTTGAAGGCATGGTCGGGGTTACACCACCTTGTTAAAAAAGGGGAACTTAAAGGGCAAGACGTAATACAAATTGTCAGCGCAGATAGTTCGTTTATAACTAGTTTACAAAGTAATACCATATTGATCGGGATAATAGTGATTACCAGTATTATCACAGAACCATAAATCACATCCTCAGGCAACTCTCACACAGGAGGTTGTACGTGAGACATCAGTGTAACACAAGTAAATTGACAGTGTGCATATAAAGCTGACCACATATCATACACCAGTATTAACACGGGACTTAATGCAAAGTGGGGGCACAGATGGTTAAATTATTAGTGTCTTGCAAATAATTCCATATCAATGGAAATGATGGTGAATACCAGTATTATCACCTCGAGCAACTCTCACACAGGAGGTTGTACGCGAGACATCAGTGTGACACAATTAGATTGACAGTATTCATGTTATGGTGAAAAGATATCATCCAACAGTGTTATCACGAGACCATACGTAATACCTTCGACAATTCTCACATAGGAGGTTGTATGTTAGACAACGTTGTAACACAATGTGAATTGGAATTAAATTAACAGTTTTCATGTTAGGTGGATCACATGTGCCAGGCCAATAATACAACTCGTGCACTACTCAGACACGAGAGTGTAGACGAGTCAATTACCTAGTTATTGACGAATATCATTTAAAGACTGACTCGTGCACTTCTCTAGCATGAGAGTGTAAACGAGTCAAAGGTACACATTTATCTTATCGGTAGACTTTACACCAGGGATGTTGAGTCTGTATTTAGGCACTGGTTAGCTATGAGACAACAGGATGTTAAATGTGTTAGCCGAGCGCCGCTAATTGCGCCAGGCTATGTCCTGTTCATTTAATCCATTTTTTATGGAGTCCAAAAGGGACATCCATTTGGATTCGCGTGTGTTCAGAATCGTCAACAGGTTACCCCCTCTTCTCCTTAGGGATACCTTCTCGATGACCAACCATTTCAAATCAGACACTGTATGTCCTGCCTTTTGCCAGTGTTCTACCAGTGGTGCTCCTAACACATTGCATCGTAGTCTACTACAATGAGAGGAAATACGAGATTTAATTTTTTGTTGTGTTTGTCCCACGTATACGTGGTTGCATGGACATAAAATGATATAAATTACACAGGTTGAATTACAGTTAGTGTAATGTTTCAAGGTGTAAACACGTCCACCATGAGCAAATGTTTTGGTCTGGATGGTAGGATCACATGCTGTGCATGTGCCACATCTGTGATGTCCAATCAAAGGAGGTAAATTCCACAAGGTAGTAAGAGTCAGTTGACTTACTGGTTCAAGATAGGAGTGAACCACCAAGTCCCTTATATTCTTGGCCCTTTTAAAGGAGTGGAGTGGCAAGTCCGGTTGTTTAATCTCGTCAGCTACCAGAGACCAGTTCTTGTTAATAATTTGTTTGATTTCATTGCTTCGTGAAGAGAAGGACGTGACACAGATAATACGTTCCAATTCAGTTGGGTTGGTGGTTTCAGGGTTCAACAGGCTCTCACGAGGATTGTACCAGGCCCGTTTTCGGGCTCTCCTAACCATTCTTGCTGGATATCCACGAGCCACTAAACGCTCATTCAGGGTCTCCGATTCTTTTATGTAATTGGCTCGAGTGGAGCAATTTCTTCTGATCCTCAGAAATTGCCCCACCGGCAGATTGTCTTTTAGACCTCGGGGATGATGGCTCCCATACTGCAGCAGAGAGTTTCTTTCAGTAGGTTTCCTAAAAAGCGTAGTCTGTAAATGATCTTTGTCCACATAAATCGAGATGTCCAGGAATGGAATGGATTCATTGCTGGATTCCATTGTGAATTGAATGTGCGAATTTCTAAGATTGAGCCAGTCATGAAAATCATTTAGTTGTTGTTTACTACCATTCCAGATGCACAGGACATCATCAATATATCTGACCCAAAGGGCCAGATAATCTTGAAATGGGTTGTTGGGTGAGAAAATATGCTGTTGCTCAAAATGGTCCATAAAAATGATGGCCATATTTGGGGCAAAGGTAGCCCCCATGGCCACCCCCTTCGTCTGAACGTAGAAATCTTCCTGAAAAATAATTTTTTTTTGCTTCATAGCAATACTCAACAGTTCAAGTATGAAATCTGTTGGAACTTGGACAGGGGCAGATCTTTTGTCCAAGACCTCTCTTATTACATCCAAAGCATCCTGTTGGGGAATACTGGTATAAAGCGATATTATATCGCACGTGACCAAAAGTGCACTGGTTGGATCAAAAGGTCTTTCATCAATCAGATTTATCGTTTGAGTGGTGTCGCGGAGATAGGCCCTGGTGTTGAGTGCAATGGGCTTAAGAAAAAAGTCGATATATTTACACAGCGGCTCTAATATCGATCCGCAACCCGAAACAATAGGACGCCCAGGAGGGTTGTCCAAGTTCTTGTGTACTTTTGGTAAAGTGTAGATCGTGGCTAATCTCGGGAATTTCTGGTTCAAAAATTTGAATTCTTGCTCACTCAAAAATCCTAGGTCCAAACCCCTCTGTGTGGTAGTCAGGATCCGGGAAGACAGGTCTTTGGAAGGGTCACTTGGTAATTGTTGGTAGCTGACACCGTCTGATAATTGTCTGTATATTTCTTCTTTATATTTTGAAAGATCTTGCACCACGATAGCCCCGCCTTTGTCGGCGGGTTTTATGATGACTTCTTTATTTGAACCCAGGTCCATTAGTGCATTCTTCTCACTTTTACTCAAATTGAATCTGACAAACTTGCTTTTGTCCAGGACTTGGTCCACTGCCGTAGTCACGATTTCCTCAAAGGCCAAAATCTTGTGGCTCATTGCATATGTGGGTGGAAAGAAAGTTGAAGGTTCCCTCAATCCAGTTATGGAACGTTGTTGTCTGGTGCTTTGGTTGCGAAAATAGTACCTAAGTCTGATCTTTCTAAAGAACCGGTATAGTTCTGTTTTTAACAGAAATTTGTTAGCAGGGGCTGTCGGAACATATGAGAGTCCTTTGCTTAAGACCTTAATCTCCTCATCCTTTAACTCATACTTAGAGATATTAATCACAGGATTAGGGTTAGTGGTACTGATCACGTTGGAGCCCGGGACAGATGAATGATTCACCACCTGTACGTGTTTCTCCGTGTCGAGATTTCTCCATGCACTTCGGGGCGAAATGTAACCCGTTTCTGCTGTTTCCCCCTGTTGCCATCCCATCCGGGGTTCTGTTGTTGGCCTCTCGCCTGTCCTCTCGCCCAATTGTTGCCACATCCTCGTGGAGGCCGCCATGATCCTCGTCCCTGGTCTAAAAAATGAGGCTGAAATTGTGGAGGATATTGTTGATAACTGGTGTCTGGAGGTGGGTAATTATAGGAGGTACTTGGACCAGCTTCGCTCTCGCTTCCTGAACTGTAGGAGGAGTCGGAAAAAGTAGTGAAGTTGCGCCTTCCTCTGTAACCACCGCGGCCGCTTGTCAAATACCTTCAGATCTCTCGCTAGTTTCTCCAATTTTTTTGTCTGGGCTGTAACATCAAATTCTTTGATCGATATTTCTAAATTATCTAAGGCCTCCTTTGCTTTAGTAAGTGTACTGTCACCTAAGATTTCCGCTTTTAGGTCAGCAATTTCCTTGCTGAGCGTAACAACCTGTTCAGCAGCTGTCTCAACCCCCAGCACCATCCAGTGCCGGGAGCAATTATTCGCTACGTAACTGAACCCTTCTTTGAACTTAGGGACGTCTACAAATATTGCTGGCTCGATTTTTATCTGTAGTCCCACCGGAATTATATTTTCTTGTAGGTATCTCGTAAAAAGATGCCCATGTAGTCGTGTCCTAATGAGTTTTTTCTCTAGCCTCTCAAGGCGAGATATCTTATCATTAAGAGAGACATCAATTAGGGGGACAGATGTGGACAGGAAGGTGGTAGATAAGTCCTTGGTTAACTGGTTAATATATTCCTCTGTGTATGACAATAACTCAGATTCCACCCTGGTTTGAAAATTAATTAAGATATAGGAAACCTCGCAGGTCAGCACCTGCTCAGAGAACGTTACAAAAGGGTGGTTTTAACCCATGCAGTCGCGGGGACCTGGGCGATTAAGTGGTAAATGTAGAAAGGGGTCCCCACAAGAAAAAAGTGTCATGTGTAACACACACTAGCATTGACTAACATAACCATTAAACAGGAGATATGAATCAAGTTAATGACAAGTATTGTCCTTTATTTTACAATACTGAATAGTAGTCAATATAAAAGTTCATGTCTAATTAAGAGCCCCAAAGGGGGAGGAAAGGAAAGGGAAGGGAAGTGCTCAGGGCAGTGTCAAGTCAGAAAAGAATACACACAATCATAAAAGTTCACAAATTGTAACAGTTTGCAATTCAAAATCAAAACAAATCTAATACAACAACCCAAATTTTGGGCATCCACTTGAAAGCTAGTATAATGTGGACATTCAACGGACACATGCACAATTGCAATTGATCAGGGGCATGTGCCGGAGGTCTATGAAGAAAAAGGCCGTCGACGTTTCGACCCCTAGCCGTAGGCTATGTTAAATCCTTATACGGGGTCTTCATCAGGACATGTGCAGGAGAAGGGAGGGGGGATGGCAGGGGCAATTCTTTCTGTGAAATTTAAAAACAAGAATCAGAATAATGTATATATAGAGTCGTCATTTTATTTGACATCATCACCAATATAGTCAGGGGGGATAATATACCATGGGGTCAGGGCCAAGAACCGGCCTCAGAGCAAGGAATATGAGTGAGACCAACCTGTTTTCAGGGTCAAAACTCATCAATATTCAATAAAACAGAGGGAAAAATTAACACAAGTTGAGTAGGTCAGGCTACATTTACAGCTAGACACATACTAACACTTGAGGCTCAGGTGAAGAGCGCTATATGATATTGGGACTAAAGAAGCCTTAGGGAAAGATAACGTGACAGATCATTCTAGGGTTTAAGGAGAAACCTCAAAAATAATTAGAACTGATGAGCGCCAAAATTAAAGGCGTACCTCTAAGTTGGTTAGAGAACTTCAGCGGCAATTATATCAGACCCTCGGGTCCCGGGCTGGACCAGTAGTTAAAGGATGCCACAGTACCCGAATCCTAAATAAAGGAAAACCGGTGGTTTAAAGGATAGTGGACTTGATAGACAAGGCAAATTACCAATACATGCAAAAGGTCACTTACACATTTGTGGAGGTTCTTTACTGACAAAGATCTACACGTGAAATAACTAATTCCATGTGTAGCGGGTAGAGGTGATTAAATCAAACACTCGATTCTGGAGTTTACAAAGTCGTCAGTATGATCAATTCCTAGATAGAAAAAACTGCGTTAGGGGCGCGTGATTTCATTGATACGCATGCAGAATTGCACATACATTCCAGTTATTCCAAAAACCGTTATATTCTGGAAGGGCTAAGTCGTCTATACATACCAGAGAAGGGTTCAAGGCCACTTCTAGATTAATCGATTATTCGGGGGTACATCGGTATCATCAGATAGGGCGCGGATTTAGTTGTAGTTAACTACCACGTTGGAGCTGTTGTTGACAAATATGTCAATATGGCCGTATCCTGAATGGAGAAGCGGCTTGGTTAAAGACGCGTGAATGGACCCATTCAGAGTGCAGAGGCTAATTCATAAAAGAATGCTGGAATGGGGATTTACTTACATTTCGCTTAGCAGCTTGTCTGTTGTCAGCTCTGTGAACCGCGAAGTTGGGGGCGCGTTGGAGCTGTTGTTGACAAGTATGTCAATATAGCCGTATCCTGAATAGAAAAACGGCTTGGTTAAAGAAGCGTGAGTGGACCCGTTCAGAATGCAGAGGCTACTTAATAAGTGAAAGCTGAGATAGCGATTTTTTGAGCCACTTACATTTCGCTTTGCAGCTCGTCTGTTGTCAGCTCCGTGAACCAGCTACGCGGAGTTGGGGGCGGGGCTATTGACTCACCACCTTATTTAAAGGTTACTGATTCAAGCAGCTACGCAACGTAAGAGGCGGGGCCACCACTCTAACCACCTCAGAAGGACATAGAAGAATCCCTCAACAGCACTGATTGCTCTAAAATTGCGATATAGACCCGCGAAATTTGAAGGCATGGTCGGGGTTACACCACCTTGTTAAAAAAGGGGAACTTAAAGGGCAAGACGTAATACAAATTGTCAGCGCAGATAGTTCGTTTATAACTAGTTTACAAAGTAATACCATATTGATCGGGATAATAGTGATTACCAGTATTATCACAGAACCATAAATCACATCCTCAGGCAACTCTCACACAGGAGGTTGCACGTGAGACATCAGTGTAACACAAGTAAATTGACAGTGTGCATATAAAGCTGACCACATATCATACACCAGTATTAACACGGGACTTAATGCAAAGTGGGGGCACAGATGGTTAAATTATTAGTGTCTTGCAAATAATTCCATATCAATGGAAATGATGGTGAATACCAGTATTATCACCTCGAGCAAAACTCACACAGGAGGTTGTACGCGAGACATCAGTGTGACACAATTAGATTGACAGTATTCATGTTATGGTGAAAAGATATCATCCAACAGTGTTATCACGAGACCATACGTAATACCATCGACAATTCTCACATAGGAGGTTGTATGTTAGACAACGTTGTAACACAATGTGAATTGGAATTAAATTAACAGTTTTCATGTTAGGTGGATCACATGTGCCAGGCCAATAATACACCTCGTGCACTACTCAGACACGAGAGTGTAGACGAGTCAATTACCTAGTTATTGACGAATATCATTTAAAGACTGACTCGTGCACTTCTCTAGCATGAGAGTGTAAACGAGTCAAAGGTACACATTTATCTTATCGGTAGACTTTACACCAGGGATGTTGAGTCTGTATTTAGGCACTGGTTAGCTATGAGACAACAGGATGTTAAATGTGTTAGCCGAGCGCCGCTAATTGCGCCAGGCTACTGTCCTGTTCATTTAATCCTCGAGCCAATTACATAAAAGAATCAGAGACCCTGAATGAGCGTTTAGTGGCTCGTGGATATCCAGCAAGAATGGTTAGGAGAGCCCGAAAACGGGCCTGGTACAATCCTCGTGAGAGCCTGTTGAACCCTGAAACCACCAACCCAACTGAATTGGAACGTATTATCTGTGTCACGTCCTTCTCTACAAGAAGCAATGAAATCAAACAAATTATTAACAAGAACTGGTCTCTGGTAGCTGATGAGATTAAACAACCGGACTTGCCACTCCACTCCTTTAAAAGGGCCAAGAATATAAGGGACTTGGTGGTTCACTCCTATCTTGAACCAGTAAGTCAACCGACTCTTACTACCTTGTGGAATTTACCTCCTTTGATTGGACATCACAGATGTGGCACATGCACAGCATGTGATACTACCATCCAGACCAAAACATTTGCTCATGGTGGACGTGTTTACACCTTGAAACATTACACTAACTGTAATTCAACCTGTGTAATTTATATCATTTTATGTCCATGCAACCACGTATACGTGGGACAAACACAACAAAAAATTAAATCTCGTATTTCCTCTCATTGTAGTAGACTACGATGCAATGTGTTAGGAGCACCACTGGTAGAACACTGGCAAAAGGCAGGATATACAGTGTCTGATTTGAAATGGTTGGTCATCGAGAAGGTATCCCTAGGGAGAAGAGGGGGTAACCTGTTGACGATTCTGAACACACGCGAATCCAAATGGATGTCCCTTTTGGACTCCATAAAAATGGATTAAATGAACAGGACAGTAGCCTGGCGCAATTAGCGGCGCTCGGCTAACACATTTAACATCCTGTTGTCTCATAGCTAACCAGTGCCTAAATACAGACTCAACATCCCTGGTGTAAAGTCTACCGATAAGATAAATGTGTACCTTTGACTCGTTTACACTCTCATGCTAGAGAAGTGCACGAGTCAGTCTTTAAATGATATTCGTCAATAACTAGATAATTGACTCGTCTACACTCTCCTGTCTGAGTAGTGCACGAGTTGTATTATTGGCCTGGCACATGTGATCCACCTAACATGAAAACTGTTAATTTAATTCCAATTCACATTGTGTTACAACGTTGTCTAACATACAACCTCCTATGTGAGAATTGTCGATGGTATTACGTATGGTCTCGTGATAACACTGTTGGATGATATCTTTTCACCATAACATGAATACTGTCAATCTAATTGTGTCACACTGATGTCTCGCGTACAACCTCCTGTGTGAGTTTTGCTCGAGGTGATAATACTGGTATTCACCATCATTTCCATTGATATGGAATTATTTGCAAGACACTAATAATTTAACCATCTGTGCCCCCACTTTGCATTAAGTCCCGTGTTAATACTGGTGTATGATATGTGGTCAGCTTTATATGCACACTGTCAATTTACTTGTGTTACACTGATGTCTCACGTACAACCTCCTGTGTGAGAGTTGCCTGAGGATGTGATTTATGGTTCTGTGATAATACTGGTAATCACTATTATCCCGATCAATATGGTATTACTTTGTAAACTAGTTATAAACGAACTATCTGCGCTGACAATTTGTATTACGTCTTGCCCTTTAAGTTCCCCTTTTTTAACAAGGTGGTGTAACCCCGACCATGCCTTCAAATTTCGCGGGTCTATATCGCAATTTTAGAGCAATCAGTGCTGTTGAGTGATTCTTCTATGTCCTTCTGAGGTGGTTAGAGTGGTGGCCCCGCCTCTTACGTTGCGTAGCTGCTTGAATCAGTAACCTTTAAATAAGGTGGTGAGTCAATAGCCCCGCCCCCAACTCCGCGTAGCTGGTTCACGGAGCTGACAACAGACGAGCTGCAAAGCGAAATGTAAGTGGCTCAAAAAATCGCTATCTCAGCTTTCACTTATTAAGTAGCCTCTGCATTCTGAACGGGTCCACTCACGCTTCTTTAACCAAGCCGTTTTTCTATTCAGGATACGGCTATATTGACATACTTGTCAACAACAGCTCCAACGCGCCCCCAACTTCGCGGTTCACAGAGCTGACAACAGACGAGCTGCTAAGCGAAATGTAAGTAAATCCCCATTCCAGCATTCTTTTATGAATTAGCCTCTGCACTCTGAATGGGTCCATTCACGCGTCTTTAACCAAGCTGCTTCTCCATTCAGGATACGGCCATATTGACATATTTGTCAACAACAGCTCCAACGTGGTAGTTAACTACAACTAAATCCGCGCCCTATCTGATGATACCGATGTACCCCCGAATAATCGATTAATCTAGAAGTGGCCTTGAACCCTTCTCTGGTATGTATAGACGACTTAGCCCTTCCAGAATATAACGGTTTTTGGAATAACTGGAATGTATGTGCAATTCTGCATGCGTATCAATGAAATCACGCGCCCCTAACGCAGTTTTTTCTATCTAGGAATTGATCATACTGACGACTTTGTAAACTCCAGAATCGAGTGTTTGATTTAATCACCTCTACCCGCTACACATGGAATTAGTTATTTCACGTGTAGATCTTTGTCAGTAAAGAACCTCCACAAATGTGTAAGTGACCTTTTGCATGTATTGGTAATTTGCCTTGTCTATCAAGTCCACTATCCTTTAAACCACCGGTTTTCCTTTATTTAGGATTCGGGTACTGTGGCATCCTTTAACTACTGGTCCAGCCCGGGACCCGAGGGTCTGATATAATTGCCGCTGAAGTTCTCTAACCAACTTAGAGGTACGCCTTTAATTTTGGCGCTCATCAGTTCTAATTATTTTTGAGGTTTCTCCTTAAACCCTAGAATGATCTGTCACTGTAGTGTAGTTCCTATTATCCCAATAGGCTCTGAGCATTGGAATAATACCTTCAATAGTAAAGGCCTAGACCAGACGTTAACTAGGTCTACTACTGTCGATATTAGACTTAAAGTTTTGGGTTTGCCAGCTAGCTCAGAGTTCACTAGAAACTTTCTCGAATGTTCAGGAAGGAATTAACTTCCCTGATTAGACAAGAAGGGATTTAGTTTCTGACAACCATAGAACATGACAACTTTGCTCTCCCCTAATCAAGAGTGTATCTCGAGAGTCGTGTGAACAAAAGGCAATTTATTTTACTCAGTCAGTACGTGCATTCTTAGTCTCATCAGAATGTAGAGAAAAGGAAGAGACGGGCGTGTTCAATAAAAAGGTGTTATTTATTGATCAGTCTCTTTTCTCATACAAGAGAAATGGATCGATATTATTGCAATACTTATAGTTAAGTAAAGTGCATACATTAAAAGCAATAGTATGAAATAATACTGTAAAAACATTGATATGGTTTCTAAGCCATAAGATGTTTTAAAATGAATAAAATATATTACATACACATATACATTTGACTAAACGTACTCAACTGGTGTTTCTAAATACGCCTACCCCGTGTACCTGACCTAAGCCTAATACGTGGGCGGGAATAGAAAGTTACAGTTTAAGTTAAGTTTGTTTTTGCCAAGTGAATAACTAAAGAATTCTCTGCGAGGGGTTGTTCAGTTCTGTACCTGGAATCTAGGTTGAATGAGGGATGGTATCTCTCTCTCTGGTCTCGATATTCCAGGCTGCCTGCGAGGGCTACCCGGAAGCGCCGGTGCTGGATTTCTCGGCAGGAGAAATGGGCAGCTGCTCGATTTCAGCGCGTCAGGAAGGCGGGACTGCGCCAGCGGGGTCTGCTCTGCTCTGGGCTTCGGCAAGTATGGCTGCTCCGTCTCGTCACCACCGCGTGTGTTTGCATAGGGCAATATCGGTAATATTTATACCTTTAAGGTGCCGAGATTGACGTAAGGATGGACATAGATACGTCAATAAGGATGTCATACGACTTGCTCGTTAGCACATTCATTTGCTGAAGTTCTCGGTGAAATCGAAACAATGGCCGCAGGGTTTTGCCCAGGTTGTCATAGGTTTGATTTGTTATGAGAACTCCGTATGCCTTATCAGGGGCTGGAGGAATATCGCTTGTCTAATTAGATCGCAAGCGTTATGACCTAATCAGATAACACGTTCCTGTGCCGTAGTGTGACTGCGTCAGATAACGGTATCTGCATCATGGGGGTTTTCTGCCTCATGGGCTGACTGCTAGTTAACTTGTTGGTTTGTTTAACCAGAATAGGGTCAGGAATAGGGTGATCGATTCAGAACCTATAGGAATACATCACACCCACTCCACGCTAACTATGGACATATTTACTAATCTATGCATAGTAAAACATACTATAGAGTATAGTGTATACCTTACCACCCCAAAATACATAAATGCATTTTGAAATTTTTCAAATATACGGAAGAATTGCATTCATATGTATTGTATGCACTCAAGCTGTAGAATAATGCCAAAGTAATCACGCATTTGTATACATTATTGCTATTTGGTATATGATAATTTACACATGAAATGGCTCTTAATACAGAAAAAAAGTTTGAGACCATTCCATCACAGAATAAAATATTTATGAACATACCAGCGGGCAGCTAATGTCTATAAGCTATCTAAAATTTAGAAACCTTAGTTCTCTAAGAATAGTTCGTACTTTAAGCAGAAGATAGTGTCCCGAAAAATGTGCAAAAATATTTTGGGGCTGCTGAAAATTGCTGTCCGTGAACTGGAGGTGAAATTGTTCATGTGACTTTATTTTTAAAGTTGAAGGCCGAATTCAGGGAACGCCGTGTGCGAGCTTGCTCAAAAGTCTCTATTTCTGCTCTGGTGAGAACATCATATCATTTAGGCTTTCGAAAAAGCTGTCAACAGCTTCCTGGGAAAGTTCCACTAACTCGGAAAAAGGTGTAACCATGCATTCGTGCGCATGATTGTCTCCATTGACATTCTGATTCGCATTGCTGACAGAAGGTCGTACCTGTTCGATGCTGCTTTCATCTTGAACTTCACTACCCCTTAATCGTAGTGGTGAAGCTTCCACGAATGCCGTCATCAGGATTGGTAGCCTTTGAGGGCAGCACAAAGCGTGAACCTTGATCGGGCTCAACAATGTTTCTGCATCCATTGGCGCATCCGATTGTAGCGTCAGACAGGTGTCTAACACGCATTCTTCTCCGCATAGCAGACACCTTAATACAGGTAAAACACACCTTTGCCACATTGGTCGAAATGATAGAAACCAAGTCATGTTCAGGTCTCTAAACCGGGAGAGTCCCAGGATTTTTGATATCCGGTCCCGGTATCCAATGGCTAGGATTGTTTCTTCCCTTGTCGCAAGAGTTTTGTCTGTGACATGGGTTGCCATAATGAAAAATAAGGACTAAGAATAGGATTCCTGCAATTAGTCCCAAGATCAGGGGAAGTCCGCCAAAAATCGAATGGACGAAATCTGGAAAAATACCCAGTATGGCTTTGAATGGTGTTAATGCCATCGAAAATACTGTCTTAAATACCTTTGAGACCCCATTGGTATCAGAAATATTTAAGATTTCATTCAGGATTTCTGCGAAATGTATGGGGGAATTAGTTGATAACAATGAATGTATCTCTGCAGTCGTCCTTGCGACTTGTAGATCATATGTTTCTTTTGATGACGTGAGCCTTGTAGGCGTCTGAAGAAGCACTGTTTTCATTCTGCTTAAAGTATCTATTCGAATAGAAGTAATTTTCAAATTGGGCCATGCCCTTGCCTCCCTGTCTGGAAAGGAGCTGGGGAACAATGAGCGTCCACAGCACTTGACCTTCGCAGTCGTAGTTACGAGATAAGGAGTCCCGGGCATAAGACTACAACATCTGCGATCTACAATTAGAATGTAACTCCCATTGTAGAGTCTTTGAAAGAATGGTTCTATCTCTGTTGCAGGTGCGCCTTGCTGGTGACATGAAAGGTTGTATGAATTCCCTTCACAGGCTCTATGCAAACTAATTCCGTTACACAGAAGCGTGCCGCTTAGTGACATCGCACAATTATTGCCACTAAGAAACACTTTCTGTCCTTTATTACGGACACATGCATGTGAATAGGGCAGGTTCCATGTTGTTTTAATGTACCCCTTTCCCAATTTCTCGTACATGCCAGCCTGTATATATTTTTGGCAGTATTGAAACCTGAAGGTTGAGATTGGAATATTTATTATCCCATGTATTATCCATTCACTGACAGGTCGTTCTGACATTGTCACTGGTAATCTTTCGAGTTTTTCAATGCTCAAGATTGTATAATCAGCACCCTTTTGTGCCATACTGACTTGTCTATCAGTAAGGTTAAAGATTTGGAATAGCGACGTTGTGTTAATTAAACGCCAAGGCACATAGCCTGAACGCAGATTTTGTAACGTCCAGCCAAGCTGTACAATAGAACGCAATTGAGACTGACCGTGTTGTAATAACAGTAAGTCTTGCGATAATATGTCGATTGCTGAAGACACAATGCTGTCCAAAGAAAAAATTCTGGAGGACAGAGTCATTAACCCATTGTCCACTACAGAAAGTGATTTTTCCAAATTAATACGGTCAATTTCCCGTATTCTCTCTGCTGTTTCAATTTGAGTAACCTTCCAGGCCTCATTGTATGCTGCATATACAGAGGCTGCTATGAAACGTTTTTGACGCTGTTTGCACGGTCCCATAATGAAATCACGCAAGTCAGCACCATCAGTAAGTAAAGTTAGGTGTTGCTTAATTTCTGTCAGTGTGGAAGTTTGTAGCCATTGAAGGCATAATTTGCCCACACTGTAGGTGGTTATTATCCCTGGGTGATGTCTTTGAGGATATCTAGGGTCTGGCCTGGTCATTTTGAACCCCTGTGTTTTGTTCAGGAATCTGTCTTGACAGTTATTAGTATCTGTGGGCCAGATCAACCACTGTTTCCAATCAGGATGTGTTCTGTTTTGGTTTAATACATAATTTACGTCTATCTCCTCATCTGTAGAGGTATTGCTGTACATTGTTGGTTTTGGAATAGACGGTTTATTTAAGTCTTTGATTTTGGCTAGGCCAAGACAGGTAGTTTGTTGAACAGTGTTGTTTAAAAATATCATTTGTTCTGGGATCATGCAGGCTCTAAACAAAGATTCTATACCCTGTACTTGCCATTCTTTTGTGCCCCAAACACTTTTCAATTCAACATTTTTGTCCCAATAATCAAAACCAAAAGTATTCATTTGTTCAAAGAATGAGTCTGAATATATCAATTTTGTGTTTGTTATCATGGTCTTAGTTCCTGTCTTGTGTGACAATTTGAAATAAAATGCTTCAGCATTACTTGTGTTAAAACCTGAAAAGTATGAATATTTGTCATAGAAGGTTCTTGAGCTTCCTTTTGGAGGGGTTGCACAATGTTCCCATTGATTATAATTTAAAACATTTCTAGGTTGTGCAGATCTATGTAAAAAATGGTTACCATAGTGGTTATAACAGTACATACTATCATAATTTGTAGAACCCTGCAAATAATCATGTTTGGTAAATTTAGCAGACATTACTAAGTCAGACATCATATTATTAATGCTTTCGAAGTCCCAATCATCAGCAAATGAGCTTGGTTTTGCAAAGTCACTCAATGAGATCTTAATTTGGTGTGGATATTTCAGGATTTCGACCGGACCATAAATTTCATAGTCAGTGTTGTCCCAGGCTACCCCACCCGGTATCGGATTGGCTGTGAAGTTGACTGAAGAAAGTTCTCTTTTCTCGACGTGTGAAGATGTGTGTGGTTTGAGGATCAAGTTGATTTTCTGACTTGCTGTGTCCATTTTAGCATATTTTCCCTCAATAAAGCGTCCCAAAGTAAGTACCATGATGAGCCAAAGTATGAGGATAAATGCACCAAAACCCACCCAAAATTCGATCCATGGAGAAATCAGATATGTTTCTTTTAGTTGATTCAAAAGTTATTTTGCTTTATCTTTAAAGGCTTTTGATGATGGCTGTGTCTTTGACTCACTGAAGCCTTCAGAGGAATCATCGAAGTTTATGAAGTAGCCGGATGCAGTTCTGTCAATTGTTCCAATTGTTTCTGGATTACTGTTTCTTGCATTTTCGCTTGGTACTTCATTATAGATTGGTGTGTCTCTGCTAAATGTTTTTATTTGGGTTTTCAGAGGTCTGAGTTCTATTGCATTGTTGCATAGTCCTTGTTGTTCTTCTGTAGGCGTTTCGAATGTGATGAGCCTCTTCGTTAGGACCTCTGTACTGGTAGCAAACCTTGGTGTTCGGCTACTTATTGGGAGTCCACTTGGCCTACTGTTTGTTATCGGCCACATGATTGTGGTTTTACCAGGTCGATGGATACAACTCGGTTCTCCTTTTTACCAGCAAGTGGCGGTAGTACAACTGACCTTGTCCCGTTGATAGACAAGACAGGAACTGCTTTTCTGTAAGAAGGCCCAAATTCCTTCTTTACCGCGATCTTTTCCCTGACTAGATCCCCGACTTTTGGAATCCAGACAGGTCTTGCTGGGACAGGTGGTGGTTCTTCAGTGGTTGTTGGCTGTTGTTTCAACTTTATGTTGCCCAGGTCTTTTCTTGTTTTGTTTAAGTCCTGCAAAATAGCCAAACGGTCTTTGATATCAAAGCTTTTTTCTTTCACCACTGAAGTCTGACTATCAATGTCAGAGATCAACATCCTAGTTCCAAATAATAATTCGTACGCACTGAATCCCTTCAGAGAATTTCTTGGCAAGTTATTTAGACTACGTTGGACACTTATTAGATGTTTGACCCACCCAGCTCCCGAACCTAATATCCTTTCCGTTATAGATTGCTTTATGCCTTGGTTTTTTCTTTACACCATCCCGTATCCCTCAGGAAGGAAGTGAGAAGATTCCCGCTGTGCTATGCTCATTTGGCCATGTTTCCCATCAGGCTGGAGGGCTAGAGTGAAAACAATGGTCAAACGTAGCATGCTCTTAGCGTATATGCCATTTAGACTCGCAAATCTTTGTATAACAGTCCAGACGTCAGCCGAGTGCTGGTGGTCTACATTATAAGTGGAAACTAGCCTGTATATGTTAATCGCAAGCCTTCCTTTTTACTCTTGATTTTTTCTGGAGTAAAACGACGAGGTATTAAACTGTTTCTCTCCCCACTGCGATCTCTGTTGCAGTTTGGGCAGTTTTCTACAAACATGGTGTGACGCAGGCTCATGCCTGGCCACCAGTACCGTGATTGTAATTCTTCCAGAGAATCTTTTAGTTTGAGGTGTCTGAGACCCTCGCCCATATGTACGTCTGCGATTAACAAGTTTCTCCTGTCCATGTTTGGAATCACTCTATCCCCCACTCCAGGGATTCGAACAAAAGGGACGGAGTTTGCATTGATTATGTATGTATAATTGAGTGGATAGTTGATCGGTAGCGCTGAGCAGTCGCCTTTTGATGACGTTTTCACCGCCAGCACTGTTTCACGTCAATGTATTTTAATGTACGCTTTATTCGAACTACGGGAGCCGATTTAGTGGCTGCCGCTGTGGCTGTCTCAGCCAATGAATTCCCTGCAACGTGAACGCCATCACGCTGATGACTCAGTGAATGTGTCACGTGAGTCTTTGGTAGTTCTTTTTGTAAAAGAGCTATTTGTTCCCAGAGCAGTTTCTGCTTTATTGGTGCATCTGTGTCATCTTTGTAACCGTTTTGAATCCATGTCTGCAAATCCTTGTTATATGATTTGACGCAGTAATATGAATCTGACACTATAAGTGTCGGGAATTCGCGATCCGCATTATCTAGCGCCATTTTCAATGCTAGTATTTCAGTTTGTTGTTCTGAATTAGTTTCTACTGAGTGTGTTTTTGTTAATAGAGGTTTTAGTTTACCTCCGCGCCACACTTCTTTTGTAATCCCACATGTGGGGTTGTATGCCTGTTCTCCCCAAACGGGGGGTTGAGCATGTCCGTCTGTATAAATTACACAGGCGTAATGTCGTAAAGGCAGAATGTCGATTGGCAGAGGGTATGTTTCTTCATATTCTAGATTTTTTAATTCTTCTAGTTCTTGGAGTACGGCACATTTTTCTAGAAAATTGTCAGCCAGGCTATACTTGATAATTCATATCCTAAGAACAGGACTGTCAGATGGGCAATTCTGGATTTTTTAAAGTTGAATTTGTAACCCTCTGCTGCGAACCCAAGTATTATGGTGTTCACTCTCTTCAAGTGAGTCTCCAAGTCATCATCTGTTAAGTAAATGTCGTCGACATAAGATAATGCTTCATCATCATATATTTGTAGTAATTCTGTTACTCTCGCTGAGAATACTCCCGGGCTGTTCTTGTACCCCTGGGCTAACCGACAGAATTGTTTTTGAGTGCCATTTATTGAGAACGCAGACAAATATCTGCTCTCTGGTGCAATGTTTTGACAAAAGAATCCATTAGAGAGGTCTAATGTTGTTTTGTATTTTTTGCGCACTATGTTATTCATTAGTGCAGCACTATGCGAATTTTGCACTGCAAAAGTTTTGCAACATGTGTTAAGGTGTCGGTAATCCAAAACTAGACGATATGAATTGTCTGGTTTGGAGACCGGAAACAAAGGGTTGTTCATTTGTGAGGTGCAAGTTTCAATCACCCCCTGGTATTCTAGCTGATCTAGTATTTCTTTTACCTGTTTTTTAGCTTCTTGCTTAATTGGATACTGCCTTTGTGCAGTAGGTTGTGATTTTAACTGGATTTTGTGAGAAGGAGAGTCCTCATCCCATCCCACGTGATTTTTATATAAAGCAGGAGCTAGAGCCACTGCCCACTTTCTAGCAAGTGTGTATTTTTTATGAATTGGGATATGATTTGAGAAGGCAGGCATAATTACTTCTTCGCCATGAGGGCAATCCCTGACAAACTCTGGTGGCCAGTCTTTTTCAGCTAGAAGGATATCATAACCCTTGGAGAGATTATCCCAAAATAGTCCCCTTATTTTTCTAGTCTTATCCCCCTCTATACGCAATGTTATTTCGTATATTTTGTGAGGTTTGCTAACTCTGGTGTCTGCAGTTTCCACTTGAAGATATTCATTCGTGTCCACTGTCTCCAGATGATTCATAAGGACTTTGCGAGCTATGCTCACTTCTGCTGCGCTGTCTAGCATTGTCTGAGCCCATTCCCCGTTTTTCAGTTGTGTCCTCAGAATTCTCGGCATTGTTAACTATTTTAATGCTGGCTACCTTCTTCTTTGGAAATTGTAATTTCTTTTTTAGCTGAGCAGGTTCCTTGTCTTTGGACTTGACGTGCTCTTCTCTTTGTTCTGATCGTCCTCTTCTTTCCGATTTCTGCGAGGAAGTCTGAAAAGATTGAGAGGGACGTGTATCAATGTCTTGATATCTATCAGGCTTTTTTATATTATCCCTGTTTCTAAGGTTATATCTTTTCCCAGAGGGGTCACTCTGGGGTGACCTGTGTCTTTGGTTCTGAGATTTCTCTCTTCGCCTAGGAGACCTTCCTCTGGACTGGAATTTCTTTTCTTTGGGATTGGATTGTTTGTTTCCATCCCAGCTCTTTTTCTGTGATGTTGAATTATTATTAAAAAATATTTTTTCAGGACTTTCAATCAGTTGTGGTTTTACTGGTATTCCACCTAAACTATCTCTACCTAGTTCCTCATAGGATTTTTCTATGATTCTGGCAATTTCAGCTGGTTGGTCTGCTATATCTGTTTCCTTTAACCTCTGGCCACGTTTGCTGCTTCTCCCTTTATGTTGGCTAACAATATAGCCGAGACCTGCTTGAAGTCTTTTAGTAATTTCATACCAAGAGTTAAAGCGGGTTCTGGACCATATTCATCTTGAATTTGTTTTAGCACATCTGGTATTACCGAAATGGATGGAACACCGTGCGTTTTTGTGTAGATGGAAGCAAAGACTGTACCCCAAGTGTCACAGTCCTCAATGTGTGGTGCGATTCCCATTGGAAGACAGATAGTCAGAATCCTGTGTTTTTCTAATGGGGTGGTGTCAGGCAACACCGCCTCTATTTGGGTGATTTTCTGTGCCAACCAGAATGGTATTTGTTCCCGTTTAGCCGGTACTTTACCTAGGCAGGATTGTATGTTCTGTGGTGTAATTTTATTTGTGTTCCCCTGGTGAGGGGTCAGCTGTGGAATTTTAATTGCTGGCTGAATTGTAGAAGTCCGCATCACATACTGGACTAATTGTCTATGTATTTTTATTAATTGTTTTAGCTGTGTTAACAGGTTAGCTGCAGACATCCCGTCGATGTCTAGATGTGGTGTGTATCCGGCTAGGACCGGCCACGTTGCTCCTGGTCTACCTAAAGGACCGAGCCTGGTGATGTGATTATTATGTTTTAGGGCGCCATCAAATAAGAGCAAATGCTCTTGAAATTTGAGTGGTACTTCCACCTCCTCGAAAGGAGTGTACGTTTCAGGAGGTTCCTCTATTTTGTAATAGTGGAAGTACTTTGTTACAGGATTTGCTGCTGGAAAGTTTATCCATGAATAGTATACCTCTGTCTGCCGATATTCGTGTGCCTCAATTACGAATATGACTGTACCACCTCTAGGTGTCAGTCCATTTTCTATAAGTTTTATGGTTATAGATTTTCTTTTAATGACCGGGATGAGTATTATATCCGGGTCAGCTTCCTGTATGGTAGCATCAGCTGCTGCGAGTTCAGTTGCTAATCTAACTGCCTCTCTTTCATCATCACTGTCTACCATTTTACCGACAGGATGGTTATTTCTTTTGTTCGCAGATCAGGTTTCTTATGGAAACAAAGATTAGATGCACAATATTTTGGAACAGTGTATCCTTCAACGTTGACTGTACCAAGAACCATACATAGGAGTTCCCTCCTGCGAGGTCTGGCGGATATAACCTTTTACCCACTCCAGACGTCTTTGGAGTATAATGGGAAAAAAGGGGTCTGAGTGAGAAAGCACGACTGAGTTACTTTAAATGTCTTACGTTAGTTTTATCGCCCTTTCCAAACGCGTTGGGCGCCATGTAGTGTAGTTCCTATTATCCCAATAGGCTCTGCGCATTGGAATAATACCTTCAATAGTAAAGGCCTAGACCAGACGTTAACTAGGTCTACTACTGTCGATATTAGACTTAAAGTTTTGGGTTTGCCAGCTAGCTCAGAGTTCACTAGAAACTTTCTCGAATGTTCAGGAAGGAATTAACTTCCCTGATTAGACAAGAAGGGATTTAGTTTCTGACAACCATAGAACATGACAACTTTGCTCTCCCCTAATCAAGAGTGTATCTCGAGAGTCGTGTGAACAAAAGGCAATTTATTTTACTCAGTCAGTACGTGCATTCTTAGTCTCATCAGAATGTAGAGAAAAGGAAGAGACGGGCGTGTTCAATAAAAAGGTGTTATTTATTGATCAGTCTCTTTTCTCATACAAGAGAAATGGATCGATATTATTGCAATACTTATAGTTAAGTAAAGTGCATACATTAAAAGCAATAGTATGAAATAATACTGTAAAAACATTGATATGGTTTCTAAGCCATAAGATGTTTTAAAATGAATAAAATATATTACATACACATATACATTTGACTAAACGTACTCAACTGGTGTTTCTAAATATGCCTACCCCGTGTACTGACCTAAGCCTAATACGTGGGCGGGAATAGAAAGTTACAGTTTAAGTTAAGTTTGTTTTTGCCAAGTGAATAACTAAAGAATTCTCTGTGAGGGGTTGTTCAGTTCTGTACCTGGAATCTAGGTTGAATGAGGGATGGTATCTCTCTCTCTGGTCTCGATATTCCAGGCTGCCTGCGAGGGCTACCCGGAAGCGCCGGTGCTGGATTTCTCGGCAGGAGAAATGGGCAGCTGCTCGATTTCAGCGCGTCAGGAAGGCGGGGCTGCGCCAGCGGGGTCTGCTCTGCTCTGGGCTTCGGCAAGTATGGCTGCTCCGTCTCGTCACCACCGCGTGTGTTTGCATAGGGCAATATCGGTAATATTTATACCTTTAAGGTGCCGAGATTGACGTAAGGATGGACATAGATACGTCAATAAGGATGTCATACGACTTGCTCGTTAGCACATTCTTTTGCTGAAGTTCTCGGTGAAATCAAAACAATGGCCGCAGGGTTTTGCCCAGGTTGTCATAGGTTTGATTTGTTATGAGAACTCCGTATGCCTTATCAGGGGCTGGAGGAATATCGCTTGTCTAATTAGATCGCATGCGTTATGACCTAATCAGATAACACGTTCCTGTGCCGTAGTGTGACTGCGTCAGATAACGGTATCTGCATCATGGGGGTTTTCTGCCTCATGGGCTGACTGCTAGTTAACTTGTTAGTTTGTTTAACCAGAATAGGGTCAGGAATAGGGGGATCGATTCAGAACCTATAGGAATACATCACATCACGTTATATTTCCCTAAGGCTTCTTTAGTCCCAATATCATATAGCGCTCTTCACCTGAGCCTCAAGTGTTAGTATGTGTCTAGCTGTAAATGTAGCCTGACCTACTCAACTTGTGTTAATTTTTCCCTCTGTTTTATTGAATATTGATGAGTTTTGACCCTGAAAACAGGTTGGTCTCACTCATATTCCTTGCTCTGAGGCCGGTTCTTGGCCCAGACCCCATGGTATATTATCCCCCCTGACTATATTGGTGATAACAGTAAGTCTTGCGATAATATGTCGATTGCTGAAGACACAATGCTGTCCAAAGAAAAAATTCTGGAGGACAGAGTCATTAACCCATTGTCCACTACAGAAAGTGATTTTTCCAAATTAATACGGTCAATTTCCCGTATTCTCTCTGCTGTTTCAATTTGAGTAACCTTCCAGGCCTCATTGTATGCTGCATATACAGAGGCTGCTATGAAACGTTTTTGACGCTGTTTGCGCGGTCCCATAATGAAATCACGCAAGTCAGCACCATCAGTAAGTAAAGTTAGGTGTTGCTTAATTTCTGTCAGTGTGGAAGTTTGTAGCCATTGAAGGCATAATTTGCCCACACTGTAGGTGGTTATTATCCCTGGGTGATGTCTTTGAGGATATCTAGGGTCTGGCCTGGCCATTTTGAACCCCTGTGTTTTGTTCAGGAATCTGTCTTGACAGTTATTAGTATCTGTGGGCCAGATCAACCACTGTTTCCAATCAGGATGTGTTCTGTTTTGGTTTAATACATAATTTACGTCTATCTCCTCATCTGTAGAGGTATTGCTGTACATTGTTGGTTTTGGAATAGACGGTTTATTTAAGTCTTTGATTTTGGCTAGGCCAAGACAGGTAGTTTGTTGAACAGTGTTGTTTAAAAATATCATTTGTTCTGGGATCATGCAGGCTCTAAACAAAGATTCTATACCCTGTACTTGCCATTCTTTTGTGCCCCAAACACTTTTCAATTCAACATTTTTGTCCCAATAATCAAAACCAAAAGTATTCATTTGTTCAAAGAATGAGTCTGAATATATCAATTTTGTGTTTGTTATCATGGTCTTAGTTCCTGTCTTGTGTGACAATTTGAAATAAAATGCTTCAGCATTACTTGTGTTAAAACCTGAAAAGTATGAATATTTGTCATAGAAGGTTCTTGAGCTTCCTTTTGGAGGGGTTGCACAATGTTCCCATTGATTATAATTTAAAACATTTCTAGGTTGTGCAGATCTATGTAAAAAATGGTTACCATAGTGGTTATAACAGTACATACTATCATAATTTGTAGAACCCTGCAAATAATCATGTTTGGTAAATTTAGCAGACATTACTAAGTCAGACATCATATTATTATTTTTTTTTTATTTATTTTTTTTAAACCTTTATTGTACAAAGAGTGCTCACAAATACGGGCCTACAACCCAACGGGCTGGCCACCACATAGCGAAAGCATAAGTAGCAATATAAAAGTGTACACAGGATATGACGGCAAGAAAACAGGAGATACACCAAAAGCCATAGAGCAATCAGCAGGAACAGGAAATTAGAAGGGTAATTTTCTTTTTTTTACAGGGCGGGGAGTACAGGATCATGACGGGCAGTGAATCCAACAACAAGGGAGGGGCCGTGGTGAGCCGCGGTCCGGCGATCATAAAAATACAGGATAAAACCAACATGAAGTAAACATAGCAATAAGTACAAGCCCAATCGGAGGACCACAAGGAGAGGCAATGGCGTTCGCCGTCCAGCGCCCACCCACCACAGCAACCACCCGACTTGACAAACCTAAGTACAAAAAAAGGACCCCACCGTAAAAAACAATACGATACGCACCCCAACATAAGGAAAGAAACCCCTCACAAAGAGGGAGGGGAAGGAAGAAAAAGGAAAGAGAAGGGACTCCTACCCAATCACGCGCCCCCCGGCGACAGGCAGGAAAACAGAATCCGGTACACAGCATACATTAAAGGTTGATGATAGAACACATAGCGAACCACAATCACAGTACGACCGGAAGGTAAATGCATCAAAAATACACCAGGGGGACACACGACGAGACAGAGTCCCGAAACAGTGAATACTAAAGAGCCATAGAACAAAAAAGGGAGAAAAAAGGGGAGGAAAAAGACCCCCCAAAATGACAGACCCCCCCACCCACCCCACAAGCCCACCCTGCACCCCTGCAGAAGGCTATGGCCTACCCCCCGGCAGCGTGCCTGTCGCCCTAATTAGAACCCGAAATATAGAAGAGCAAAGACAGGACGGAAACAAAGGACAAAAACGGGGGAGGGGAAAGGAAAAGGGAAGGAATCACACACGGGAGAGGGCCAAGGGACAGTATTATCTGCACCCACCCACCCGCCTGAGAAAAAGGGCAGAGCCCACGGGAAGTCAAAATTATCAGGATACACTCCAGGAGCACCTTAAAGTCACACATAATCATACCGTAACATGCCGATCATCCAACCGATACAAGACTACCGCACATAGAGGCAAATATATATCAACCCTGTCCTTGTTTGTCCAAAGTCATAGCCGTCCGATCCAACAAGAACCAGACCGCGAAGAACCGAAGGCATAGAACAGGGAGATCTGACGGCAGTCCGGATAAGGCACGTGGAGTAAAACACGGAAGATCCAGGAAAGTCATGGTACATCGCACACATCGCAGGCACAGTTCCAGGGACAGGTCAAGCGAGGCCGACCCAGCTGGGCTGGCGCAGGAGCCATGGCCGGCCAGCCGAGGCGAGAAGGGGCAGGAAGAGTCATCGAGTCCAGGCCAGACGGAATCCGGCCCCCAGACCAGCGGCAAAGGAGACCGCACAGGACGATGAAGGGCAACGGAACCCCGTACACCCACAGACGCGGCTGTCGCCGGGGCCATACTTCCCAGGATATTTCCAGCCGCACCCAGCAACGGTGAGGCCACTCCCGATGTTGGGGGCCCAAACGGCCCGAAGAGAGGATCCGCCTCCAGAGCGAAAACGGGTGCAGCCACAGAAGCTCGCCAGGAGTGCAGGGCATCCAGGATATCCAGAAGTGTAGGAGAACCTTTACCACATCCGGCACCCGGGCCATGCGGCGGGCCTCCAGCGCTCGTCCAGGCCCGGCTGAGACACTCAGGGTCGGCCGCCATCTTGGAAGCCCGGCGAGGCCGCGGCGGCCGGCAACCTCCGTCGGGGCAGCAGCGAGACAAATGAAGACCAGCCGACCGGCGGCAGGGCATCCCGGGGCAGGAAGGAGGGCCACCAGAAGAAGGGTAATCGCCGGCTCCCCAGTGCCGCCGGTCCCGGTCTCCGAGTCCGGGCGGAAGAAATCAAAATGGCCGGACCGGAGAACAAAGGGGGAGCAAGCCAGATATACGAGTAGCCCAGCCAATGGACGGCAGCGCCTCCACCCAAGGCCTCCGGCCCACCGGAGTCGGCCAGCAAGCACAGCCGGCCTACACGCACAACGGCCTCCACGACCACGTCCACTGCGCCATCAAGGGCTGATCATCGTGCTCCGTCCCGTCCGGGCGCCGCCGAGAGGTCCAGGCCAGCCCGCCCCGGAGGCTCCGAAGCGAGCGGGAGCGCCGCACAGGATCCACGGCACCCAGGACCACCGGAGCAAAGGGTGAGTGCCTGCAAGGCGTCTTCGCACTACAGCACAGCAAAGAGGGCTTCCCGGGGCAGGATAACGACAGGATAGACGATTAAAACAGGCAGGCGAACGGAGCCGAGCTAAAACGCGGCCATCAGACATCATATTATTAATGCTTTCGAAGTCCCAATCATCAGCAAATGAGCTTGGTTTTGCAAAGTCACTCAATGAGATCTTAATTTGGTGTGGATATTTCAGGATTTCGACCGGACCATAAATTTCATAGTCAGTGTTGTCCCAGGCTACCCCACCCGGTATCGGATTGGCTGTGAAGTTGACTGAAGAAAGTTCTCTTTTCTCGACGTGTGAAGATGTGTGTGGTTTGAGGATCAAGTTGATTTTCTGACTTGCTGTGTCCATTTTAGCATATTTTCCCTCAATAAAGCGTCCCAAAGTAAGTACCATGATGAGCCAAAGTATGAGGATAAATGCACCAAAACCCACCCAAAATTCGATCCATGGAGAAATCAGATATGTTTCTTTTAGTTGATTCAAAAGTTCTTTTGCTTTATCTTTAAAGGCTTTTGATGATGGCTGTGTCTTTGACTCACTGAAGCCTTCAGAGGAATCATCGAAGTTTATGAAGTAGCCGGATGCAGTTCTGTCAATTGTTCCAATTGTTTCTGGATTACTGTTTCTTGCATTTTCGCTTGGTACTTCATTATAGATTGGTGTGTCTCTGCTAAATGTTTTTATTTGGGTTTTCAGAGGTCTGAGTTCTATTGCATTGTTGCATAGTCCTTGTTGTTCTTCTGTAGGCGTTTCGAATGTGATGAGCCTCTTCGTTAGGACCTCTGTACTGGTAGCAAACCTTGGTGTTCGGCTACTTATTGGGAGTCCACTTGGCCTACTGTTTGTTATCGGCCACATGATTGTGGTTTTACCAGGTCGATGGATACAACTCGGTTCTCCTTTTTACCAGCAAGTGGCGGTAGTACAACTGACCTTGTCCCGTTGATAGACAAGACAGGAACTGCTTTTCTGTAAGAAGGCCCAAATTCCTTCTTTACCGCGATCTTTTCCCTGACTAGATCCCCGACTTTTGGAATCCAGACAGGTCTTGC
Source organism: Lissotriton helveticus (assembly GCF_964261635.1). Classification (NCBI taxonomy): domain Eukaryota; kingdom Metazoa; phylum Chordata; class Amphibia; order Caudata; family Salamandridae; genus Lissotriton; species Lissotriton helveticus. The sequence continues at coordinate 71,176,023 of NC_136059.1, forward strand.
TGGGACAGGTGGTGGTTCTTCAGTGGTTGTTGGCTGTTGTTTCAACTTTATGTTGCTCAGGTCTTTTCTTGTTTTGTTTAAGTCCTGCAAAATAGCCAAACGGTCTTTGATATCAAAGCTTTTTTCTTTCACCACTGAAGTCTGACTATCAATGTCAGAGATCAACATCCTAGTTCCAAATAATAATTCGTACGCACTGAATCCCTTCAGAGAATTTCTTGGCAAGTTATTTAGACTACGTTGGACACTTATTAGATGTTTGACCCACCCAGCTCCCGAACCTAATATCCTTTCCGTTATAGATTGCTTTATGCCTTGGTTTTTTCTTTACACCATCCCGTATCCCTCAGGAAGGAAGTGAGAAGATTCCCGCTATGCTATGCTCATTTGGCCATGTTTCCCATCAGGCTGGAGGGCTAGAGTGAAAACAATGGTCAAACGTAGCATGCTCTTAGCGTATATGCCATTTAGACTCGCAAATCTTTGTATAACAGTCCAGACGTCAGCCGAGTGCTGGTGGTCTACATTATAAGTGGAAACTAGCCTGTATATGTTAATCGCAAGCCTTCCTTTTTACTCTTGATTTTTTCTGGAGTAAAACGACGAGGTATTAAACTGTTTCTCTCCCCACTGCGATCTCTGTTGCAGTTTGGGCAGTTTTTTACAAACATGGTGTGACGCAGGCTCATGCCTGGCCACCAGTACCGTGATTGTAATTCTTCCAGAGAATCTTTTAGTTTGAGGTGTCTGAGACCCTCGCCCATATGTACGTCTGCGATTAACAAGTTTCTCCTGTCCATGTTTAGAATCACTCTATCCCCCACTCCAGGGATTCGAACAAAAGGGACGGAGTTTGCATCGATTATGTATGTATAATTGAGTGGATAGTTGATCGGTAGCGCTGAGCAGTCGCCTTTTGATGACGTTTTCACCGCCAGCACTGTTTCACCGTCAATGTATTTTAATGTACGCTTTTTTCGAACTACGGGAGCCGATTTAGTGGCTGCCGCTGTGGCTGTCTCAGCCAATGAATTCCCTGCAACGTGAACGCCATCACGCTGATGACTCAGTGAATGTGTCACGTGAGTCTTTGGTAGTTCTTTTTGTAAAAGAGCTATTTGTTCCCAGAGCAGTTTCTGCTTTATTGGTGCATCTGTGTCATCTTTGTAACCGTTTTGAATCCATGTCTGCAAATCCTTGTTATATGATTTGACGCAGTAATATGAATCTGACACTATAAGTGTCGGGAATTCGCGATCCGCATTATCTAGCGCCATTTTCAATGCTAGTATTTCAGTTTGTTGTTCTGAATTAGTTTCTACTGAGTGTGTTTTTGTTAATAGAGGTTTTAGTTTACCTCCGCGCCACACTTCTTTTGTAATCCCACATGTGGGATTGTATGCCTGTTCTCCCCAAACGGGGGGTTGAGTATGTCCGTCTGTATAAATTACACAGGCGTAATGTCGTAAAGGCAGAATGTCGATTGGCAGAGGGTATGTTTCTTCATATTCTAGATTTTTTAATTCTTCTAGTTCTTGGAGTACGGCACATTTTTCTAGAAAATTGTCAGCCAGGCTATACTTGATAATTCATATCCTAAGAACAGGACTGTCAGATGGGCAATTCTGGATTTTTTAAAGTTGAATTTGTAACCCTCTGCTGCGAACCCAAGTATTATGGTGTTCACTCTCTTCAAGTGAGTCTCCAAGTCATCATCTGTTAAGTAAATGTCGTCGACATAAGATAATGCTTCATCATCATATATTTGTAGTAATTCTGTTACTCTCGCTGAGAATACTCCCGGGCTGTTCTTGTACCCCTGGGCTAACCGACAGAATTGTTTTTGAGTGCCATTTATTGAGAACGCAGACAAATATCTGCTCTCTGGTGCAATGTTTTGACAAAAGAATCCATTAGAGAGGTCTAATGTTGTTTTGTATTTTTTGCGCACTATGTTATTCATTAGTGCAGCACTATGCGAATTTTGCACTGCAAAAGTTTTGCAACATGTGTTAAGGTGTCGGTAATCCAAAACTAGACGATATGAATTGTCTGGTTTGGAGACCGGAAACAAAGGGTTGTTCATTTGTGAGGTGCAAGTTTCAATCACCCCCTGGTATTCTAGCTGATCTAGTATTTCTTTTACCTGTTTTTTAGCTTCTTGCTTAATTGGATACTGCCTTTGTGCAGTAGGTTGTGATTTTAACTGGATTTTGTGAGAAGGAGAGTCCTCATCCCATCCCACGTGATTTTTATATAAAGCAGGAGCTAGAGCCACTGCCCACTTTCTAGCAAGTGTGTATTTTTTATGAATTGGGATATGATTTGAGAAGGCAGGCATAATTACTTCTTCGCCATGAGGGCAATCCCTGACAAACTCTGGTGGCCAGTCTTTTTCAGCTAGAAGGATATCATAGCCCTTGGAGAGATTATCCCAAAATAGTCCCCTTATTTTTCTAGTCTTATCCCCCTCTATACGCAATGTTATTTCGTATATTTTGTGAGGTTTGCTAACTCTGGTGTCTGCAGTTTCCACTTGAAGATATTCATTCGTGTCCACTGTCTCCAGATGATTCATAAGGACTTTGCGAGCTATGCTCACTTCTGCTGCGCTGTCTAGCATTGTCTGAGCCCATTCCCCGTTTTTCAGTTGTGTCCTCAGAATTCTCGGCATTGTTAACTATTTTAATGCTGGCTACCTTCTTCTTTGGAAATTGTAATTTCTTTTTTAGCTGAGCAGGTTCCTTGTCTTTGGACTTGACGTGCTCTTCTCTTTGTTCTGATCGTCCTCTTCTTTCCGATTTCTGCGAGGAAGTCTGAAAAGATTGAGAGGGACGTGTATCAATGTCTTGATATCTATCAGGCTTTTTTATATTATCCCTGTTTCTAAGGTTATATCTTTTCCCAGAGGGGTCACTCTGGGGTGACCTGTGTCTTTGGTTCGGAGATTTCTCTCTTCGCCTAGGAGACCTTCCTCTGGACTGGAATTTCTTTTCTTTGGGATTGGATTGTTTGTTTCCATCCCAGCTCTTTTTCTGTGATGTTGAATTATTATTAAAAAATATTTTTTCAGGACTTTCAATCAGTTGTGGTTTTACTGGTATTCCACCTAAACTATCTCTACCTAGTTCCTCATAGGATTTTTCTATGATTCTGGCAATTTCAGCTGGTTGGTCTGCTATATCTGTTTCCTTTAACCTCTGGCGGATCGCCACGTTTGCTGCTTCTCCCTTTATGTTGGCTAACAATATAGCCGAGACCTGCTTGAAGTCTTTTAGTAATTTCATACCAAGAGTTAAAGCGGGTTCTGGACCATATTCATCTTGAATTTGTTTTAGCACATCTGGTATTACCGAAATGGATGGAACACCGTGCGTTTTTGTGTAGATGGAAGCAAAGACTGTACCCCAAGTGTCACAGTCCTCAATGTGTGGTGCGATTCCCATTGGAAGACAGATAGTCAGAATCCTGTGTTTTTCTAATGGGGTGGTGTCAGGCAACACCGCCTCTATTTGGGTGATTTTCTGTGCCAACCAGAATGGTATTTGTTCCCGTTTAGCCGGTACTTTACCTAGGCAGGATTGTATGTTCTGTGGTGTAATTTTATTTGTGTTCCCCTGGTGAGGGGTCAGCTGTGGAATTTTAATTGCTGGCTGAATTGTAGAAGTCTGCATCACATACTGGACTAATTGTCTATGTATTTTTATTAATTGTTTTAGCTGTGTTAACAGGTTAGCTGCAGACATCCCGTCGATGTCTAGATGTGGTGTGTATCCGGCTAGGACCGGTCACGTTGCTCCTGGTCTACCTAAAGGACCGAGCCTGGTGATGTGATTATTATGTTTTAGGGCGCCATCAAATAAGAGCAAATGCTCTTGAAATTTGAGTGGTACTTCCACCTCCTCGAAAGGAGTGTACGTTTCAGGAGGTTCCTCTATTTTGTAATAGTGGAAGTACTTTGTTACAGGATTTGCTGCTGGAAAGTTTATCCATGAATAGTATACCTCTGTCTGCCGATATTCGTGTGCCTCAATTACAAATATGACTGTACCACCTCTAGGTGTCAGTCCATTTTCTATAAGTTTTATGGTTATAGATTTTCTTTTAATGACCGGGATGAGTATTATATCCGGGTCAGCTTCCTGTATGGTAGCATCAGCTGCTGCGAGTTCAGTTGCTAATCTAACTGCCTCTCTTTCATCATCACTGTCTACCATTTTACCGACAGGATGGTTATTTCTTTTGTTCGCAGATCAGGTTTCTTATGGAAACAAAGATTAGATGCACAATATTTTGGAACAGTGTATCCTTCAACGTTGACTGTACCAAGAACCATACATAGGAGTTCCCTCCTGCGAGGTCTGGCGGATATAACCTTTTACCCACTCCAGACGTCTTTGGAGTATAATGGGAAAAAAGGGGTCTGAGTGAGAAAGCACGACTGAGTTACTTTAAATGTCTTACGTTAGTTTTATCGCCCTTTCCAAACGCGTTGGGCGCCATGTAGTGTAGTTCCTATTATCCCAATAGGCTCTGCGCATTAGAATAATACCTTCAATAGTAAAGGCCTAGACCAGACGTTAACTAGGTCTACTACTGTCGATATTAGACTTAAAGTTTTGGGTTTGCCAGCTAGCTCAGAGTTCACTAGAAACTTTCTCGAATGTTCAGGAAGGAATTAACTTCCCTGATTAGACAAGAAGGGATTTAGTTTCTGACAACCATAGAACATGACAACTTTGCTCTCCCCTAATCAAGAGTGTATCTCGAGAGTCGTGTGAACAAAAGGCAATTTATTTTACTCAGTCAGTACGTGCATTCTTAGTCTCATCAGAATGTAGAGAAAAGGAAGAGACGGGCGTGTTCAATAAAAAGGTGTTATTTATTGATCAGTCTCTTTTCTCATACAAGAGAAATGGATCGATATTATTGCAATACTTATAGTTAAGTAAAGTGCATACATTAAAAGCAATAGTATGAAATAATACTGTAAAAACATTGATATGGTTTCTAAGCCATAAGATGTTTTAAAATGAATAAAATATATTACATACACATATACATTTGACTAAACGTACTCAACTGGTGTTTCTAAATATGCCTACCCCGTGTACTGACCTAAGCCTAATACGTGGGCGGGAATAGAAAGTTACAGTTTAAGTTAAGTTTGTTTTTGCCAAGTGAATAACTAAAGAATTCTCTGTGAGGGGTTGTTCAGTTCTGTACCTGGAATCTAGGTTGAATGAGGGATGGTATCTCTCTCTCTGGTCTCGATATTCCAGGCTGCCTGCGAGGGCTACCCGGAAGCGCCGGTGCTGGATTTCTCGGCAGGAGAAATGGGCAGCTGCTCGATTTCAGCGCGTCAGGAAGGCGGGGCTGCGCCAGCGGGGTCTGCTCTGCTCTGGGCTTCGGCAAGTATGGCTGCTCCGTCTCGTCACCACCGCGTGTGTTTGCATAGGGCAATATCGGTAATATTTATACCTTTAAGGTGCCGAGATTGACGTAAGGATGGACATAGATACGTCAATAAGGATGTCATACGACTTGCTCGTTAGCACATTCTTTTGCTGAAGTTCTCGGTGAAATCAAAACAATGGCCGCAGGGTTTTGCCCAGGTTGTCATAGGTTTGATTTGTTATGAGAACTCCGTATGCCTTATCAGGGGCTGGAGGAATATCGCTTGTCTAATTAGATCGCAAGCGTTATGACCTAATCAGATAACACGTTCCTGTGCCGTAGTGTGACTGCGTCAGATAACGGTATCTGCATCATGGGGGTTTTCTGCCTCATGGGCTGACTGCTAGTTAACTTGTTGGTTTGTTTAACCAGAATAGGGTCAGGAATAGGGGGATCGATTCAGAACCTATAGGAATACATCACATCACGTTATATTTCCCTAAGGCTTCTTTAGTCCCAATATCATATAGCGCTCTTCACCTGAGCCTCAAGTGTTAGTATGTGTCTAGCTGTAAATGTAGCCTGACCTACTCAACTTGTGTTAATTTTTCCCTCTGTTTTATTGAATATTGATGAGTTTTGACCCTGAAAACAGGTTGGTCTCACTCATATTCCTTGCTCTGAGGCCGGTTCTTGGCCCAGACCCCATGGTATATTATCCCCCCTGACTATATTGGTGATAACAGTAAGTCTTGCGATAATATGTCGATTGCTGAAGACACAATGCTGTCCAAAGAAAAAATTCTGGAGGACAGAGTCATTAACCCATTGTCCACTACAGAAAGTGATTTTTCCAAATTAATACGGTCAATTTCCCGTATTCTCTCTGCTGTTTCAATTTGAGTAACCTTCCAGGCCTCATTGTATGCTGCATATACAGAGGCTGCTATGAAACGTTTTTGACGCTGTTTGCGCGGTCCCATAATGAAATCACGCAAGTCAGCACCATCAGTAAGTAAAGTTAGGTGTTGCTTAATTTCTGTCAGTGTGGAAGTTTGTAGCCATTGAAGGCATAATTTGCCCACACTGTAGGTGGTTATTATCCCTGGGTGATGTCTTTGAGGATATCTAGGGTCTGGCCTGGTCATTTTGAACCCCTGTGTTTTGTTCAGGAATCTGTCTTGACAGTTATTAGTATCTGTGGGCCAGATCAACCACTGTTTCCAATCAGGATGTGTTCTGTTTTGGTTTAATACATAATTTACGTCTATCTCCTCATCTGTAGAGGTATTGCTGTACATTGTTGGTTTTGGAATAGACGGTTTATTTAAGTCTTTGATTTTGGCTAGGCCAAGACAGGTAGTTTGTTGAACAGTGTTGTTTAAAAATATCATTTGTTCTGGGATCATGCAGGCTCTAAACAAAGATTCTATACCCTGTACTTGCCATTCTTTTGTGCCCCAAACACTTTTCAATTCAACATTTTTGTCCCAATAATCAAAACCAAAAGTATTCATTTGTTCAAAGAATGAGTCTGAATATATCAATTTTGTGTTTGTTATCATGGTCTTAGTTCCTGTCTTGTGTGACAATTTGAAATAAAATGCTTCAGCATTACTTGTGTTAAAACCTGAAAAGTATGAATATTTGTCATAGAAGGTTCTTGAGCTTCCTTTTGGAGGGGTTGCACAATGTTCCCATTGATTATAATTTAAAACATTTCTAGGTTGTGCAGATCTATGTAAAAAATGGTTACCATAGTGGTTATAACAGTACATACTATCATAATTTGTAGAACCCTGCAAATAATCATGTTTGGTAAATTTAGCAGACATTACTAAGTCAGACATCATATTATTATTTTTTTTTTATTTTTTTTTTTTAAACCTTTATTGTACAAAGAGTGCTCACAAATACGGGCCTACAACCCAACGGGCTGGCCACCACATAGCGAAAGCATAAGTAGCAATATAAAAGTGTACACAGGATATGACGGCAAGAAAACAGGAGATACACCAAAAGCCATAGAGCAATCAGCAGGAACAGGAAATTAGAAGGGTAATTTTCTTTTTTTTACAGGGCGGGGAGTACAGGATCATGACGGGCAGTGAATCCAACAACAAGGGAGGGGCCGTGGTGAGCCGCGGTCCGGCGATCATAAAAATACAGGATAAAACCAACATGAAGTAAACATAGCAATAAGTACAAGCCCAATCGGAGGACCACAAGGAGAGGCAATGGCGTTCGCCGTCCAGCGCCCACCCACCACAGCAACCACCCGACTTGACAAACCTAAGTACAAAAAAAGGACCCCACCGTAAAAAACAATACGATACGCACCCCAACATAAGGAAAGAAACCCCTCACAAAGAGGGAGGGGAAGGAAGAAAAAGGAAAGAGAAGGGACTCCTACCCAATCACGCGCCCCCCGGCGACAGGCAGGAAAACAGAATCCGGTACACAGCATACATTAAAGGTTGATGATAGAACACATAGCGAACCACAATCACAGTACGACCGGAAGGTAAATGCATCAAAAATACACCAGGGGGACACACGACGAGACAGAGTCCCGAAACAGTGAATACTAAAGAGCCATAGAACAAAAAAGGGAGAAAAAAGGGGAGGAAAAAGACCCCCCAAAATGACAGACATCCCCACCCACCCCACAAGCCCACCCTGCACCCCTGCAGAAGGCTATGGCCTACCCCCCGGCAGCGTGCCTGTCGCCCTAATTAGAACCCGAAATATAGAAGAGCAAAGACAGGACGGAAACAAAGGACAAAAACGGGGGAGGGGAAAGGAAAAGGGAAGGAATCACACACGGGAGAGGGCCAAGGGACAGTATTATCTGCACCCACCCACCCGCCTGAGAAAAAGGGCAGAGCCCACGGGAAGTCAAAATTATCAGGATACACTCCAGGAGCACCTTAAAGTCACACATAATCATACCGTAACATGCCGATCATCCAACCGATACAAGACTACCGCACATAGAGGCAAATATATATCAACCCTGTCCTTGTTTGTCCAAAGTCATAGCCGTCCGATCCAACAAGAACCAGACCGCGAAGAACCGAAGGCATAGAACAGGGAGATCTGACGGCAGTCCGGATAAGGCACGTGGAGTAAAACACGGAAGATCCAGGAAAGTCATGGTACATCGCACACATCGCAGGCACAGTTCCAGGGACAGTTCAAGCGAGGCCGACCCAGCTGGGCTGGCGCAGGAGCCATGGCCGGCCAGCCGAGGCGAGAAGGGGCAGGAAGAGTCATCGAGTCCAGGCCAGACGGAATCCGGCCCCCAGACCAGCGGCAAAGGAGACCGCACAGGACGATGAAGGGCAACGGAACCCCGTACACCCACAGACGCGGCTGTCGCCGGGGCCATACTTCCCAGGATATTTCCAGCCGCACCCAGCAACGTTGAGGCCACCCCCGATGTTGGGGGCCCAAACGGCCCGAAGAGAGGATCCGCCTCCAGAGCGAAAACGGGTGCAGCCACAGAAGCTCGCCAGGAGTGCAGGGCATCCAGGATATCCAGAAGTGTAGGAGAACCTTTACCACATCCGGCACCCGGGCCATGCGGCGGGCCTCCAGCGCTCGTCCAGGCCCGGCTGAGACACTCAGGGTCGGCCGCCATCTTGGAAGCCCGGCGAGGCCGCGGCGGCCGGCAACCTCCGTCGGGGCAGCAGCGAGACAAATGAAGACCAGCCGACCGGCGGCAGGGCATCCCGGGGCAGGAAGGAGGGCCACCAGAAGAAGGGTAATCGCCGGCTCCCCAGTGCCGCCGGTCCCGGTCTCCGAGTCCGGGCGGAAGAAATCAAAATGGCCGGACCGGAGAACAAAGGGGGAGCAAGCCAGATATACGAGTAGCCCAGCCAATGGACGGCAGCGCCTCCACCCAAGGCCTCCGGCCCACCGGAGTCGGCCAGCAAGCACAGCCGGCCTACACGCACAACGGCCTCCACGACCACGTCCACTGCGCCATCAAGGGCTGATCATCGTGCTCCGTCCCGTCCGGGCGCCGCCGAGAGGTCCAGGCCAGCCCGCCCCGGAGGCTCCGAAGCGAGCGGGAGCGCCGCACAGGATCCACGGCACCCAGGACCACCGGAGCAAAGGGTGAGTGCCTGCAAGGCGTCTTCGCACTACAGCACAGCAAAGAGGGCTTCCCGGGGCAGGATAACGACAGGATAGACGATTAAAACAGGCAGGCGAACGGAGCCGAGCTAAAACGCGGCCATCAGACATCATATTATTAATGCTTTCGAAGTCCCAATCATCAGCAAATGAGCTTGGTTTTGCAAAGTCACTCAATGAGATCTTAATTTGGTGTGGATATTTCAGGATTTCGACCGGACCATAAATTTCATAGTCAGTGTTGTCCCAGGCTACCCCACCCGGTATCGGATTGGCTGTGAAGTTGACTGAAGAAAGTTCTCTTTTCTCGACGTGTGAAGATGTGTGTGGTTTGAGGATCAAGTTGATTTTCTGACTTGCTGTGTCCATTTTAGCATATTTTCCCTCAATAAAGCGTCCCAAAGTAAGTACCATGATGAGCCAAAGTATGAGGATAAATGCACCAAAACCCACCCAAAATTCGATCCATGGAGAAATCAGATATGTTTCTTTTAGTTGATTCAAAAGTTCTTTTGCTTTATCTTTAAAGGCTTTTGATGATGGCTGTGTCTTTGACTCACTGAAGCCTTCAGAGGAATCATCGAAGTTTATGAAGTAGCCGGATGCAGTTCTGTCAATTGTTCCAATTGTTTCTGGATTACTGTTTCTTGCATTTTCGCTTGGTACTTCATTATAGATTGGTGTGTCTCTGCTAAATGTTTTTATTTGGGTTTTCAGAGGTCTGAGTTCTATTGCATTGTTGCATAGTCCTTGTTGTTCTTCTGTAGGCGTTTCGAATGTGATGAGCCTCTTCGTTAGGACCTCTGTACTGGTAGCAAACCTTGGTGTTCGGCTACTTATTGGGAGTCCACTTGGCCTACTGTTTGTTATCGGCCACATGATTGTGGTTTTACCAGGTCGATGGATACAACTCGGTTCTCCTTTTTACCAGCAAGTGGCGGTAGTACAACTGACCTTGTCCCGTTGATAGACAAGACAGGAACTGCTTTTCTGTAAGAAGGCCCAAATTCCTTCTTTACCGCGATCTTTTCCCTGACTAGATCCCCGACTTTTGGAATCCAGACAGGTCTTGCTGGGACAGGTGGTGGTTCTTCAGTGGTTGTTGGCTGTTGTTTCAACTTTATGTTGCTCAGGTCTTTTCTTGTTTTGTTTAAGTCCTGCAAAATAGCCAAACGGTCTTTGATATCAAAGCTTTTTTCTTTCACCACTGAAGTCTGACTATCAATGTCAGAGATCAACATCCTAGTTCCAAATAATAATTCGTACGCACTGAATCCCTTCAGAGAATTTCTTGGCAAGTTATTTAGACTACGTTGGACACTTATTAGATGTTTGACCCACCCAGCTCCCGAACCTAATATCCTTTCCGTTATAGATTGCTTTATGCCTTGGTTTTTTCTTTACACCATCCCGTATCCCTCAGGAAGGAAGTGAGAAGATTCCCGCTGTGCTATGCTCATTTGGCCATGTTTCCCATCAGGCTGGAGGGCTAGAGTGAAAACAATGGTCAAACGTAGCATGCTCTTAGCGTATATGCCATTTAGACTCGCAAATCTTTGTATAACAGTCCAGACGTCAGCCGAGTGCTGGTGGTCTACATTATAAGTGGAAACTAGCCTGTATATGTTAATCGCAAGCCTTCCTTTTTACTCTTGATTTTTTCTGGAGTAAAACGATGAGGTATTAAACTGTTTCTCTCCCCACTGCGATCTCTGTTGCAGTTTGGGCAGTTTTTTACAAACATGGTGTGACGCAGGCTCATGCCTGGCCACCAGTACCGTGATTGTAATTCTTCCAGAGAATCTTTTAGTTTGAGGTGTCTGAGACCCTCGCCCATATGTACGTCTGCGATTAACAAGTTTCTCCTGTCCATGTTTGGAATCACTCTATCCCCCACTCCAGGGATTCGAACAAAAGGGACGGAGTTTGCATCGATTATGTATGTATAATTGAGTGGATAGTTGATCGGTAGCGCTGAGCAGTCGCCTTTTGATGACGTTTTCACTGCCAGCACTGTTTCACCGTCAATGTATTTTAATGTACGCTTTTTTCGAACTACGGGAGCCGATTTAGTGGCTGCCGCTGTGGCTGTCTCAGGCAATGAATTCCCTGCAACGTGAACGCCATCACGCTGATGACTCAGTGAATGTGTCACGTGAGTCTTTGGTAGTTCTTTTTGTAAAAGAGCTATTTGTTCCCAGAGCAGTTTCTGCTTTATTGGTGCATCTGTGTCATCTTTGTAACCGTTTTGAATCCATGTCTGCAAATCCTTGTTATATGATTTGACGCAGTAATATGAATCTGACACTATAAGTGTCGGGAATTCGCGATCCGCATTATCTAGCGCCATTTTCAATGCTAGTATTTCAGTTTGTTGTTCTGAATTAGTTTCTACTGAGTGTGTTTTTGTTAATAGAGGTTTTAGTTTACCTCCGCGCCACACTTCTTTTGTAATCCCACATGTGGGGTTGTATGCCTGTTCTCCCCAAACGGGGGGTTGAGTATGTCCGTCTGTATAAATTACACAGGCGTAATGTCGTAAAGGCAGAATGTCGATTGGCAGAGGGTATGTTTCTTCATATTCTAGATTTTTTAATTCTTCTAGTTCTTGGAGTACGGCACATTTTTCTAGAAAATTGTCAGCCAGGCTATACTTGATAATTCATATCCTAAGAACAGGACTGTCAGATGGGCAATTCTGGATTTTTTAAAGTTGAATTTGTAACCCTCTGCTGCGAACCCAAGTATTATGGTGTTCACTCTCTTCAAGTGAGTCTCCAAGTCATCATCTGTTAAGTAAATGTCGTCGACATAAGATAATGCTTCATCATCATATATTTGTAGTAATTCTGTTACTCTCGCTGAGAATACTCCCGGGCTGTTCTTGTACCCCTGGGCTAACCGACAGAATTGTTTTTGAGTGCCATTTATTGAGAACGCAGACAAATATCTGCTCTCTGGTGCAATGTTTTGACAAAAGAATCCATTAGAGAGGTCTAATGTTGTTTTGTATTTTTTGCGCACTATGTTATTCATTAGTGCAGCACTATGCGAATTTTGCACTGCAAAAGTTTTGCAACATGTGTTAAGGTGTCGGTAATCCAAAACTAGACGATATGAATTGTCTGGTTTGGAGACCGGAAACAAAGGGTTGTTCATTTGTGAGGTGCAAGTTTCAATCACCCCCTGGTATTCTAGCTGATCTAGTATTTCTTTTACCTGTTTTTTAGCTTCTTGCTTAATTGGATACTGCCTTTGTGCAGTAGGTTGTGATTTTAACTGGATTTTGTGAGAAGGAGAGTCCTCATCCCATCCCACGTGATTTTTATATAAAGCAGGAGCTAGAGCCACTGCCCACTTTCTAGCAAGTGTGTATTTTTTATGAATTGGGATATGATTTGAGAAGGCAGGCATAATTACTTCTTCGCCATGAGGGCAATCCCTGACAAACTCTGGTGGCCAGTCTTTTTCAGCTAGAAGGATATCATAGCCCTTGGAGAGATTATCCCAAAATAGTCCCCTTATTTTTCTAGTCTTATCCCCCTCTATACGCAATGTTATTTCGTATATTTTGTGAGGTTTGCTAACTCTGGTGTCTGCAGTTTCCACTTGAAGATATTCATTCGTGTCCACTGTCTCCAGATGATTCATAAGGACTTTGCGAGCTATGCTCACTTCTGCTGCGCTGTCTAGCATTGTCTGAGCCCATTCCCCGTTTTTCAGTTGTGTCCTCAGAATTCTCGGCATTGTTAACTATTTTAATGCTGGCTACCTTCTTCTTTGGAAATTGTAATTTCTTTTTTAGCTGAGCAGGTTCCTTGTCTTTGGACTTGACGTGCTCTTCTCTTTGTTCTGATCGTCCTCTTCTTTCCGATTTCTGCGAGGAAGTCTGAAAAGATTGAGAGGGACGTGTATCAATGTCTTGATATCTATCAGGCTTTTTTATATTATCCCTGTTTCTAAGGTTATATCTTTTCCCAGAGGGGTCACTCTGGGGTGACCTGTGTCTTTGGTTCGGAGATTTCTCTCTTCGCCTAGAAGACCTTCCTCTGGACTGGAATTTCTTTTCTTTGGGATTGGATTGTTTGTTTCCATCCCAGCTCTTTTTCTGTGATGTTGAATTATTATTAAAAAATATTTTTTCAGGACTTTCAATCAGTTGTGGTTTTACTGGTATTCCACCTAAACTATCTCTACCTAGTTCCTCATAGGATTTTTCTATGATTCTGGCAATTTCAGCTGGTTGGTCTGCTATATCTGTTTCCTTTAACCTCTGGCGGATCGCCACGTTTGCTGCTTCTCCCTTTATGTTGGCTAACAATATAGCCGAGACCTGCTTGAAGTCTTTTAGTAATTTCATACCAAGAGTTAAAGCGGGTTCTGGACCATATTCATCTTGAATTTGTTTTAGCACATCTGGTATTACCGAAATGGATGGAACACCGTGCGTTTTTGTGTAGATGGAAGCAAAGACTGTACCCCAAGTGTCACAGTCCTCAATGTGTGGTGCGATTCCCATTGGAAGACAGATAGTCAGAATCCTGTGTTTTTCTAATGGGGTGGTGTCAGGCAACACCGCCTCTATTTGGGTGATTTTCTGTGCCAACCAGAATGGTATTTGTTCCCGTTTAGCCGGTACTTTACCTAGGCAGGATTGTATGTTCTGTGGTGTAATTTTATTTGTGTTCCCCTGGTGAGGGGTCAGCTGTGGAATTTTAATTGCTGGCTGAATTGTAGAAGTCCGCATCACATACTGGACTAATTGTCTATGTATTTTTATTAATTGTTTTAGCTGTGTTAACAGGTTAGCTGCAGACATCCCGTCGATGTCTGGATGTGGTGTGTATCCGGCTAGGACCGGCCACGTTGCTCCTGGTCTACCTAAAGGACCGAGCCTGGTGATGTGATTATTATGTTTTAGGGCGCCATCAAATAAGAGCAAATGCTCTTGAAATTTGAGTGGTACTTCCACCTCCTCGAAAGGAGTGTACGTTTCAGGAGGTTCCTCTATTTTGTAATAGTGGAAGTACTTTGTTACAGGATTTGCTGCTGGAAAGTTTATCCATGAATAGTATACCTCTGTCTGCCGATATTCGTGTGCCTCAATTACGAATATGACTGTACCACCTCTAGGTGTCAGTCCATTTTCTATAAGTTTTATGGTTATAGATTTTCTTTTAATGACCGGGATGAGTATTATATCCGGGTCAGCTTCCTGTATGGTAGCATCAGCTGCTGCGAGTTCAGTTGCTAATCTAACTGCCTCTCTTTCATCATCACTGTCTACCATTTTACCGACAGGATGGTTATTTCTTTTGTTCGCAGATCAGGTTTCTTATGGAAACAAAGATTAGATGCACAATATTTTGGAACAGTGTATCCTTCAACGTTGACTGTACCAAGAACCATACATAGGAGTTCCCTCCTGCGAGGTCTGGCGGATATAACCTTTTACCCACTCCAGACGTCTTTGGAGTATAATGGGAAAAAAGGGGTCTGAGTGAGAAAGCACGACTGAGTTACTTTAAATGTCTTACGTTAGTTTTATCGCCCTTTCCAAACGCGTTGGGCGCCATGTAGTGTAGTTCCTATTATCCCAATAGGCTCTGCGCATTGGAATAATACCTTCAATAGTAAAGGCCTAGACCAGACGTTAACTAGGTCTACTACTGTCGATATTAGACTTAAAGTTTTGGGTTTGCCAGCTAGCTCAGAGTTCACTAGAAACTTTCTCGAATGTTCAGGAAGGAATTAACTTCCCTGATTAGACAAGAAGGGATTTAGTTTCTGACAACCATAGAACATGACAACTTTGCTCTCCCCTAATCAAGAGTGTATCTCGAGAGTCGTGTGAACAAAAGGCAATTTATTTTACTCAGTCAGTACGTGCATTCTTAGTCTCATCAGAATGTAGAGAAAAGGAAGAGACGGGCGTGTTCAATAAAAAGGTGTTATTTATTGATCAGTCTCTTTTCTCATACAAGAGAAATGGATCGATATTATTGCAATACTTATAGTTAAGTAAAGTGCATACATTAAAAGCAATAGTATGAAATAATACTGTAAAAACATTGATATGGTTTCTAAGCCATAAGATGTTTTAAAATGAATAAAATATATTACATACACATATACATTTGACTAAACGTACTCAACTGGTGTTTCTAAATATGCCTACCCCGTGTACTGACCTAAGCCTAATACGTGGGCGGGAATAGAAAGTTACAGTTTAAGTTAAGTTTGTTTTTGCCAAGTGAATAACTAAAGAATTCTCTGTGAGGGGTTGTTCAGTTCTGTACCTGGAATCTAGGTTGAATGAGGGATGGTATCTCTCTCTCTGGTCTCGATATTCCAGGCTGCCTGCGAGGGCTACCCGGAAGCGCCGGTGCTGGATTTCTCGGCAGGAGAAATGGGCAGCTGCTCGATTTCAGCGCGTCAGGAAGGCGGGGCTGCGCCAGCGGGGTCTGCTCTGCTCTGGGCTTCGGCAAGTATGGCTGCTCCGTCTCGTCACCACCGCGTGTGTTTGCATAGGGCAATATCGGTAATATTTATACCTTTAAGGTGCCGAGATTGACGTAAGGATGGACATAGATACGTCAATAAGGATGTCATACGACTTGCTCGTTAGCACATTCTTTTGCTGAAGTTCTCGGTGAAATCAAAACAATGGCCGCAGGGTTTTGCCCAGGTTGTCATAGGTTTGATTTGTTATGAGAACTCCGTATGCCTTATCAGGGGCTGGAGGAATATCGCTTGTCTAATTAGATCGCAAGCGTTATGACCTAATCAGATAACACGTTCCTGTGCCGTAGTGTGACTGCGTCAGATAACGGTATCTGCATCATGGGGGTTTTCTGCCTCATGGGCTGACTGCTAGTTAACTTGTTGGTTTGTTTAACCAGAATAGGGTCAGGAATAGGGGGATCGATTCAGAACCTATAGGAATACATCACATCACGTTATCTTTCCCTAAGGCTTCTTTAGTCCCAATATCATATAGCGCTCTTCACCTGAGCCTCAAGTGTTAGTATGTGTCTAGCTGTAAATGTAGCCTGACCTACTCAACTTGTGTTAATTTTTCCCTCTGTTTTATTGAATATTGATGAGTTTTGACCCTGAAAACAGGTTGGTCTCACTCATATTCCTTGCTCTGAGGCCGGTTCTTGGCCCAGACCCCATGGTATATTATCCCCCCTGACTATATTGGTGATAACAGTAAGTCTTGCGATAATATGTCGATTGCTGAAGACACAATGCTGTCCAAAGAAAAAATTCTGGAGGACAGAGTCATTAACCCATTGTCCACTACAGAAAGTGATTTTTCCAAATTAATACGGTCAATTTCCCGTATTCTCTCTGCTGTTTCAATTTGAGTAACCTTCCAGGCCTCATTGTATGCTGCATATACAGAGGCTGCTATGAAACGTTTTTGACGCTGTTTGCGCGGTCCCATAATGAAATCACGCAAGTCAGCACCATCAGTAAGTAAAGTTAGGTGTTGCTTAATTTCTGTCAGTGTGGAAGTTTGTAGCCATTGAAGGCATAATTTGCCCACACTGTAGGTGGTTATTATCCCTGGGTGATGTCTTTGAGGATATCTAGGGTCTGGCCTGGTCATTTTGAACCCCTGTGTTTTGTTCAGGAATCTGTCTTGACAGTTATTAGTATCTGTGGGCCAGATCAACCACTGTTTCCAATCAGGATGTGTTCTGTTTTGGTTTAATACATAATTTACGTCTATCTCCTCATCTGTAGAGGTATTGCTGTACATTGTTGGTTTTGGAATAGACGGTTTATTTAAGTCTTTGATTTTGGCTAGGCCAAGACAGGTAGTTTGTTGAACAGTGTTGTTTAAAAATATCATTTGTTCTGGGATCATGCAGGCTCTAAACAAAGATTCTATACCCTGTACTTGCCATTCTTTTGTGCCCCAAACACTTTTCAATTCAACATTTTTGTCCCAATAATCAAAACCAAAAGTATTCATTTGTTCAAAGAATGAGTCTGAATATATCAATTTTGTGTTTGTTATCATGGTCTTAGTTCCTGTCTTGTGTGACAATTTGAAATAAAATGCTTCAGCATTACTTGTGTTAAAACCTGAAAAGTATGAATATTTGTCATAGAAGGTTCTTGAGCTTCCTTTTGGAGGGGTTGCACAATGTTCCCATTGATTATAATTTAAAACATTTCTAGGTTGTGCAGATCTATGTAAAAAATGGTTACCATAGTGGTTATAACAGTACATACTATCATAATTTGTAGAACCCTGCAAATAATCATGTTTGGTAAATTTAGCAGACATTACTAAGTCAGACATCATATTATTAATGCTTTCGAAGTCCCAATCATCAGCAAATGAGCTTGGTTTTGCAAAGTCACTCAATGAGATCTTAATTTGGTGTGGATATTTCAGGATTTCGACCGGACCATAAATTTCATAGTCAGTGTTGTCCCAGGCTACCCCACCCGGTATCGGATTGGCTGTGAAGTTGACTGAAGAAAGTTCTCTTTTCTCGACGTGTGAAGATGTGTGTGGTTTGAGGATCAAGTTGATTTTCTGACTTGCTGTGTCCATTTTAGCATATTTTCCCTCAATAAAGCGTCCCAAAGTAAGTACCATGATGAGCCAAAGTATGAGGATAAATGCACCAAAACCCACCCAAAATTCGATCCATGGAGAAATCAGATATGTTTCTTTTAGTTGATTCAAAAGTTCTTTTGCTTTATCTTTAAAGGCTTTTGATGATGGCTGTGTCTTTGACTCACTGAAGCCTTCAGAGGAATCATCGAAGTTTATGAAGTAGCCGGATGCAGTTCTGTCAATTGTTCCAATTGTTTCTGGATTACTGTTTCTTGCATTTTCGCTTGGTACTTCATTATAGATTGGTGTGTCTCTGCTAAATGTTTTTATTTGGGTTTTCAGAGGTCTGAGTTCTATTGCATTGTTGCATAGTCCTTGTTGTTCTTCTGTAGGCGTTTCGAATGTGATGAGCCTCTTCGTTAGGACCTCTGTACTGGTAGCAAACCTTGGTGTTCGGCTACTTATTGGGAGTCCACTTGGCCTACTGTTTGTTATCGGCCACATGATTGTGGTTTTACCAGGTCGATGGATACAACTCGGTTCTCCTTTTTACCAGCAAGTGGCGGTAGTACAACTGACCTTGTCCCGTTGATAGACAAGACAGGAACTGCTTTTCTGTAAGAAGGCCCAAATTCCTTCTTTACCGCGATCTTTTCCCTGACTAGATCCCCGACTTTTGGAATCCAGACAGGTCTTGCTGGGACAGGTGGTGGTTCTTCAGTGGTTGTTGGCTGTTGTTTCAACTTTATGTTGCTCAGGTCTTTTCTTGTTTTGTTTAAGTCCTGCAAAATAGCCAAACGGTCTTTGATATCAAAGCTTTTTTCTTTCACCACTGAAGTCTGACTATCAATGTCAGAGATCAACATCCTAGTTCCAAATAATAATTCGTACGCACTGAATCCCTTCAGAGAATTTCTTGGCAAGTTATTTAGACTACGTTGGACACTTATTAGATGTTTGACCCACCCAGCTCCCGAACCTAATATCCTTTCCGTTATAGATTGCTTTATGCCTTGGTTTTTTCTTTACACCATCCCGTATCCCTCAGGAAGGAAGTGAGAAGATTCCCGCTGTGCTATGCTCATTTGGCCATGTTTCCCATCAGGCTGGAGGGCTAGAGTGAAAACAATGGTCAAACGTAGCATGCTCTTAGCGTGTATGCCATTTAGACTCGCAAATCTTTGTATAACAGTCCAGACGTCAGCCGAGTGCTGGTGGTCTACATTATAAGTGGAAACTAGCCTGTATATGTTAATCGCAAGCCTTCCTTTTTACTCTTGATTTTTTCTGGAGTAAAACGACGAGGTATTAAACTGTTTCTCTCCCCACTGCGATCTCTGTTGCAGTTTGGGCAGTTTTTTACAAACATGGTGTGACGCAGGCTCATGCCTGGCCACCAGTACCGTGATTGTAATTCTTCCAGAGAATCTTTTAGTTTGAGGTGTCTGAGACCCTCGCCCATATGTACGTCTGCGATTAACAAGTTTCTCCTGTCCATGTTTGGAATCACTCTATCCCCCACTCCAGGGATTCGAACAAAAGGGACGGAGTTTGCATCGATTATGTATGTATAATTGAGTGGATAGTTGATCGGTAGCGCTGAGCAGTCGCCTTTTGATGACGTTTTCACCGCCAGCACTGTTTCACCGTCAATGTATTTTAATGTACGCTTTTTTCGAACTACGGGAGCCGATTTAGTGGCTGCCGCTGTGGCTGTCTCAGCCAATGAATTC
The DNA here is from genome assembly GCF_964261635.1 of Lissotriton helveticus. Taxonomy (NCBI): domain Eukaryota; kingdom Metazoa; phylum Chordata; class Amphibia; order Caudata; family Salamandridae; genus Lissotriton; species Lissotriton helveticus. Next base: position 71,195,877 of record NC_136059.1, read on the forward strand.
CCTGCAACGTGAACGCCATCACGCTGATGACTCAGTGAATGTGTCACGTGAGTCTTTGGTAGTTCTTTTTGTAAAAGAGCTATTTGTTCCCAGAGCAGTTTCTGCTTTATTGGTGCATCTGTGTCATCTTTGTAACCGTTTTGAATCCATGTCTGCAAATCCTTGTTATATGATTTGACGCAGTAATATGAATCTGACACTATAAGTGTCGGGAATTCGCGATCCGCATTATCTAGCGCCATTTTCAATGCTAGTATTTCAGTTTGTTGTTCTGAATTAGTTTCTACTGAGTGTGTTTTTGTTAATAGAGGTTTTAGTTTACCTCCGCGCCACACTTCTTTTGTAATCCCACATGTGGGGTTGTATGCCTGTTCTCCCCAAACGGGGGGTTGAGCATGTCCGTCTGTATAAATTACACAGGCGTAATGTCGTAAAGGCAGAATGTCGATTGGCAGAGGGCATGTTTCTTCATATTCTAGATTTTTTAATTCTTCTAGTTCTTGGAGTACGGCACATTTTTCTAGAAAATTGTGAGCCAGGCTATACTTGATAATTCATATCCTAAGAACAGGACTGTCAGATGGGCAATTCTGGATTTTTTAAAGTTGAATTTGTAACCCTCTGCTGCGAACCCAAGTATTATGGTGTTCACTCTCTTCAAGTGAGTCTCCAAGTCATCATCTGTTAAGTAAATGTCGTCGACATAAGATAATGCTTCATCATCATATATTTGTAGTAATTCTGTTACTCTCGCTGAGAATACTCCCGGGCTGTTCTTGTACCCCTGGGCTAACCGACAGAATTGTTTTTGAGTGCCATTTATTGAGAACGCAGACAAATATCTGCTCTCTGGTGCAATGTTTTGACAAAAGAATCCATTAGAGAGGTCTAATGTTGTTTTGTATTTTTTGCGCACTATGTTATTCATTAGTGCAGCACTATGCGAATTTTGCACTGCAAAAGTTTTGCAACATGTGTTAAGGTGTCGGTAATCCAAAACTAGACGATATGAATTGTCTGGTTTGGAGACCGGAAACAAAGGGTTGTTCATTTGTGAGGTGCAAGTTTCAATCACCCCCTGGTATTCTAGCTGATCTAGTATTTCTTTTACCTGTTTTTTAGCTTCTTGCTTAATTGGATACTGCCTTTGTGCAGTAGGTTGTGATTTTAACTGGATTTTGTGAGAAGGAGAGTCCTCATCCCATCCCACGTGATTTTTATATAAAGCAGGAGCTAGAGCCACTGCCCACTTTCTAGCAAGTGTGTATTTTTTATGAATTGGGATATGATTTGAGAAGGCAGGCATAATTACTTCTTCGCCATGAGGGCAATCCCTGACAAACTCTGGTGGCCAGTCTTTTTCAGCTAGAAGGATATCATAGCCCTTGGAGAGATTATCCCAAAATAGTCCCCTTATTTTTCTAGTCTTATCCCCCTCTATACGCAATGTTATTTCGTATATTTTGTGAGGTTTGCTAACTCTGGTGTCTGCAGTTTCCACTTGAAGATATTCATTCGTGTCCACTGTCTCCAGATGATTCATAAGGACTTTGCGAGCTATGCTCACTTCTGCTGCGCTGTCTAGAATTGTCTGAGCCCATTCCCCGTTTTTCAGTTGTGTCCTCAGAATTCTCGGCATTGTTAACTATTTTAATGCTGGCTACCTTCTTCTTTGGAAATTGTAATTTCTTTTTTAGCTGAGCAGGTTCCTTGTCTTTGGACTTGACGTGCTCTTCTCTTTGTTCTGATCGTCCTCTTCTTTCCGATTTCTGCGAGGAAGTCTGAAAAGATTGAGAGGGACGTGTATCAATGTCTTGATATCTATCAGGCTTTTTTATATTATCCCTGTTTCTAAGGTTATATCTTTTCCCAGAGGGGTCACTCTGGGGTGACCTGTGTCTTTGGTTCGGAGATTTCTCTCTTCGCCTAGGAGACCTTCCTCTGGACTGGAATTTCTTTTCTTTGGGATTGGATTGTTTGTTTCCATCCCAGCTCTTTTTCTGTGATGTTGAATTATTATTAAAAAATATTTTTTCAGGACTTTCAATCAGTTGTGGTTTTACTGGTATTCCACCTAAACTATCTCTACCTAGTTCCTCATAGGATTTTTCTATGATTCTGGCAATTTCAGCTGGTTGGTCTGCTATATCTGTTTCCTTTAACCTCTGGCGGATCGCCACGTTTGCTGCTTCTCCCTTTATGTTGGCTAACAATATAGCCGAGACCTGCTTGAAGTCTTTTAGTAATTTCATACCAAGAGTTAAAGCGGGTTCTGGACCATATTCATCTTGAATTTGTTTTAGCACATCTGGTATTACCGAAATGGATGGAACACCGTGCGTTTTTGTGTAGATGGAAGCAAAGACTGTACCCCAAGTGTCACAGTCCTCAATGTGTGGTGCGATTCCCATTGGAAGACAGATAGTCAGAATCCTGTGTTTTTCTAATGGGGTGGTGTCAGACAACACCGCCTCTATTTGGGTGATTTTCTGTGCCAACCAGAATGGTATTTGTTCCCGTTTAGCCGGTACTTTACCTAGGCAGGATTGTATGTTCTGTGGTGTAATTTTATTTGTGTTCCCCTGGTGAGGGGTCAGCTGTGGAATTTTAATTGCTGGCTGAATTGTAGAAGTCCGCATCACATACTGGACTAATTGTCTATGTATTTTTATTAATTGTTTTAGCTGTGTTAACAGGTTAGCTGCAGACATCCCGTCGATGTCTGGATGTGGTGTGTATCCGGCTAGGACCGGCCACGTTGCTCCTGGTCTACCTAAAGGACCGAGCCTGGTGATGTGATTATTATGTTTTAGGGCGCCATCAAATAAGAGCAAATGCTCTTGAAATTTGAGTGGTACTTCCACCTCCTCGAAAGGAGTGTACGTTTCAGGAGGTTCCTCTATTTTGTAATAGTGGAAGTACTTTGTTACAGGATTTGCTGCTGGAAAGTTTATCCATGAATAGTATACCTCTGTCTGCCGATATTCGTGTGCCTCAATTACGAATATGACTGTACCACCTCTAGGTGTCAGTCCATTTTCTATAAGTTTTATGGTTATAGATTTTCTTTTAATGACCGGGATGAGTATTATATCCGGGTCAGCTTCCTGTATGGTAGCATCAGCTGCTGCGAGTTCAGTTGCTAATCTAACTGCCTCTCTTTCATCATCACTGTCTACCATTTTACCGACAGGATGGTTATTTCTTTTGTTCGCAGATCAGGTTTCTTATGGAAACAAAGATTAGATGCACAATATTTTGGAACAGTGTATCCTTCAACGTTGACTGTACCAAGAACCATACATAGGAGTTCCCTCCTGCGAGGTCTGGCGGATATAACCTTTTACCCACTCCAGACGTCTTTGGAGTATAATGGGGAAAAAGGGGTCTGAGTGAGAAAGCACGACTGAGTTACTTTAAATGTCTTACGTTAGTTTTATCGCCCTTTCCAAACGCGTTGGGCGCCATGTAGTGTAGTTCCTATTATCCCAATAGGCTCTGCGCATTGGAATAATACCTTCAATAGTAAAGGCCTAGACCAGACGTTAACTAGGTCTACTACTGTCGATATTAGACTTAAAGTTTTGGGTTTGCCAGCTAGCTCAGAGTTCACTAGAAACTTTCTTGAATGTTCAGGAAGGAATTAACTTCCCTGATTAGACAAGAAGGGATTTAGTTTCTGACAACCATAGAACATGACAACTTTGCTCTCCCCTAATCAAGAGTGTATCTCGAGAGTCGTGTGAACAAAAGGCAATTTATTTTACTCAGTCAGTACGTGCATTCTTAGTCTCATCAGAATGTAGAGAAAAGGAAGAGACGGGCGTGTTCAATAAAAAGGTGTTATTTATTGATCAGTCTCTTTTCTCATACAAGAGAAATGGATCGATATTATTGCAATACTTATAGTTAAGTAAAGTGCATACATTAAAAGCAATAGTATGAAATAATACTGTAAAAACATTGATATGGTTTCTAAGCCATAAGATGTTTTAAAATGAATAAAATATATTACATACACATATACATTTGACTAAACGTACTCAACTGGTGTTTCTAAATATGCCTACCCCGTGTACTGACCTAAGCCTAATACGTGGGCGGGAATAGAAAGTTACAGTTTAAGTTAAGTTTGTTTTTGCCAAGTGAATAACTAAAGAATTCTCTGTGAGGGGTTGTTCAGTTCTGTACCTGGAATCTAGGTTGAATGAGGGATGGTATCTCTCTCTCTGGTCTCGATATTTCAGGCTGCCTGCGAGGGCTACCCGGAAGCGCCGGTGCTGGATTTCTCGGCAGGAGAAATGGGCAGCTGCTCGATTTCAGCGCGTCAGGAAGGCGGGGCTGCGCCAGCGGGGTCTGCTCTGCTCTGGGCTTCGGCAAGTATGGCTGCTCCGTCTCGTCACCACCGCGTGTGTTTGCATAGGGCAATATCGGTAATATTTATACCTTTAAGGTGCCGAGATTGACGTAAGGATGGACATAGATACGTCAATAAGGATGTCATACGACTTGCTCGTTAGCACATTCTTTTGCTGAAGTTCTCGGTGAAATCAAAACAATGGCCGCAGGGTTTTGCCCAGGTTGTCATAGGTTTGATTTGTTATGAGAACTCCGTATGCCTTATCAGGGGCTGGAGGAATATCGCTTGTCTAATTAGATCGCAAGCGTTATGACCTAATCAGATAACACGTTCCTGTGCCGTAGTGTGACTGCGTCAGATAACGGTATCTGCATCATGGGGGTTTTCTGCCTCATGGGCTGACTGCTAGTTAACTTGTTGGTTTGTTTAACCAGAATAGGGTCAGGAATAGGGGGATCGATTCAGAACCTATAGGAATACATCACATCACGTTATCTTTCCCTAAGGCTTCTTTAGTCCCAATATCATATAGCGCTCTTCACCTGAGCCTCAAGTGTTAGTATGTGTCTAGCTGTAAATGTAGCCTGACCTACTCAACTTGTGTTAATTTTTCCCTCTGTTTTATTGAATATTGATGAGTTTTGACCCTGAAAACAGGTTGGTCTCACTCATATTCCTTGCTCTGAGGCCGGTTCTTGGCCCAGACCCCATGGTATATTATCCCCCCTGACTATATTGGTGATGATGTCAAATAAAATGACGACTCTATATATACATTATTCTGATTCTTGTTTTTAAATTTCACAGAAAGAATTGCCCCTGCCATCCCCCCTCCCTTCTCCTGCACATGTCCTGATGAAGACCCCATATAAGGATTTAACATAGCCTACGGCTAGGGGTCGAAACGTCGACGGCCTTTTTCTTCATAGACCTCCGGCACATGCCCCTGATCTATTGCAATTGTGCATGTGTCCGTTGAATGTCCACATTATACTAGCTTTCAAGTGGATGCCCAAAATTTGGGTTGTTGTATTAGATTTGTTTTGATTTTGAATTGCAAACTGTTACAATTTGTGAACTTTTATGATTGTGTGTATTCTTTTCTGACTTGACACTGCCCTGAGCACTTCCCTTCCCTTTCCTCCCCCTTTGGGGCTCTTAATTAGACATGAACTTTTATATTGACTACTATTCAGTATTGTAAAATAAAGGACAATACTTGTCATTAACTTGATTCATATCTCCTGTTTAATGGTTATGTTAGTCAATGCTTTAACAATCCTGAAGGCAGAGTGCTTGGTTTTATGTGAAATGGTGCTCTAGCATGAGCTGAGCCTGTCTGCAGCTTTCGGAACCATGTCCTTATAGCTGTTCCAGGATATTGCCATACCATATACTCAAGTGCATTATGTACCTCGCGGTCAGATGCTAACTTTGGTTTGGCTTTCTCAAAACATGTCGTGTAAGGTGTCATACGCTTTGGAATACTACCCCCTCGCCAATTCTGGCGACGGGGGTAGCATTCCACCCTTCCAGAGGTAGAAGACCTGTTACTTCCATTAATCCCAGTTAAAGTTAACCAGAGCCTCAGCATCACAAAATGGATGCTGCTGCCACAGACACAAGTCTGACCTCCTGCTGCTGGGAGTCCTTCCAGCGAGGCAGGCTTGGACAATAGGTTTCCTGTCACAGGGAGGTGCTAGCATCACCCCAGACAGGAGATAGTGGATTGGGACAGGGAGGACTGAATGAAACTAGACACTGCCTGGGGCACACAAGGTGTCCCATGCATAGGCCAGTTCAAACTGGTGCTGGGGCACTCCAGCCCCAGCTCTGGCGCGAAACTGGACAAAGGGGTGTAACCACCCCCTTCCTGGGTCCCACCCATAGGAGGGACCTAGCAGGTAATCCAGCCCCTAGATTTGGTATATAGGTAGGAGCTGAGTCCCAAGACTTTAGATAATCCTGACTGAAACTCTGATACGAAACTCTGGACCCTTCGACATCCTACTCGATGTAGAAGACTGAAGAATCTCCCTTGTGGTCAAGGAGTGACCACCCTGTGCAAGCAGGCACCATCAATCGCTCAACGGTTTGCTTTGTTGTTTCTCCCGCCGAAGCTCGAACGACAGACTCTGACAAGAACCGGACTTCCAGACATCCAACAGCCCGATCCACAGCCACAGCAAAGCAGAGACCCGTGGAGGCAACGAGAGACGTGGGACCGGCCATCTTGGAAAGCCAGCGAAGTGCTTTCCGTGCAACTTCTGAGGCACCCTCGAAGTTGTGCATTGGGGATTGAGAAGCCCCAGCCTCAAGCATCCTTTGCACCGAAGATCACCTCTCCACACTCACCGAGTGCTGCGTGGGGCCCTTTTGCATTTTCCTGCTCGACGCGTCTGTCCAGTCACTTGCCCGTTGGCTAGTGGCCTCTGTGACGACAAACCTTTGATTTTCCAATGCTGGTCTGGTTGCTCCAGACTGGCCCTTGCTCCCCTGAAAAGGAGCAGCCCATCAGACCTTGCTGGTCTGATCCAAAAGCAATCTTCGATTCCTGTGTGGGTTGCATTTGCCAAGGCCTGTTGACTCCAAATCGAGAACTGACACCGCCGACAGCGAGAGCCTTCGTGGGACAGTCCGTGTCCAGCACCTGGTCGTCGTGGACACCTCCTGGTCCACGCGGCAGCGGAGACAAACTTCACGACAGCACCTGATCGCATCCCGACATCGCCTGGTTCCTTCCTGGTTCCATCCTGGTCACTGGCTAGTGACCCAGACTCTGTCCCCTCTGCTTTCAGGTACTCTTCATCCTCGATCCGCCCTTGGATCCAACTGGACCCTTCTCTCCTGGTCGCCTGCAGCATCTTTTCTCCAAGGCTCCAAAGAACTCCACGACGAAACCCGACACACTGACACCTATGCACCCGCTTCCTGTAGGTGAGGTAACGAGAGTACTACGGTGCTCCTGTAGAGGTTTACACCCCTAGTGTCCTCGTTTCAAGTGGTTAGTTTCTAGTCCAGTCGGAAGATAACTAACTTTCTAACTCTACGCACCCATTGACTTCTATGTGTGCACGTGTGGGCATTTAGACACTGCACCCGCATCCCGTGGGCCTCCTGCTTCCTAAGAACTGTTAGTCCAGTGTAGCCCCAGCTATTCCCAAGGCCTTAGGCCTTACAATTGTACGTGACGTGGTTCTTATACCACTATTTTAGTATATGGTTTTACGGGCCACCAGGGCCTATCCATATTTGTGCAACTTTTGTATGTTATATTAAGTTACTTGTTATGCGCAGGTGCTCCTGTGAACATAAAGAGTTAAGGGGGTTGTTTAGAAATAAATACATATATATTTTGAATATATAACCTGTGTGGTGTCCTTTCATTTGATATTAAAAGGTTTGCATATGGTAAAATAGCTGGCTTCTCATGCCCTCTTGAGTTTAGCCTAAGACTGCTTTTGTCCATGCTACCCCTAGGATATCTGGTCTATAAGGTTGACTTTACAACCATCACCATAAGGGTTGTTTGGACTGGTGCAAGGTGCTCACTAGAATAGTGAACATCATATACCAGGCCAACTTCTCACAATTCGACCCCCACTTTTTACCTGGAAAGCGAGGTGGTTTAGGTTGTAGTGCACAGAGTCCCTGCCAAGGAGGTCCCCTGTGCCAGTGCTTCTTCCCTAAAACATATCCCCAAATGGTGCTTCTGCCCCCTGAACGTCCCAAGTAAATGGTACCCTGGGTACCTAGGGCCTTGGAACTAAAGACACTGGGACTATGCACATGCCTTTGCAGCTTGCATGCCCCAGTGAGGTGAAAAATGACAAAGTCGACACAGCACACTGCCTGGGTGCCATGCCACCGAGCACTGCTTGAAGGTATAGGTAAGCCACCCCTCTAGCACATATCACAGGTGAGGGCCTAACAGCATGATTAGATATGCCCAAACAATACTTCAGTAAATTCTTATATATTCTAAGTCCCAGGGAAGCCACAGGGAATACATGGTCTGGAAACTAGACAACTTGAGTTACCTAGCACCAGGATGGCTTCACTGAAACCAGGAGTGTCTGGTACCAAACAACTCCTTTTAATAAATCTACACCGATTCAAGTGTGAGATTTATTATATCATGTACTCAAAGGGCCTCTCAGAGGAGCCGCCTGAAAACGTATCGACTTTGGTGTGGTCACTGACTGGCTTTAGGCAGCATGCCGCACACAGACATGTTTCTGGACCCATGGCTGAGAGGTTCTGCTCTCTGGGACCAAAAACAATTTCTCATCTTATTTTATTTCATTTCTAACGACTGCAGGGTGTGCCAATTACGCCTCCACCCCCCTCCTGTGACCCATGGTGTGAAACTTACACACTATCAAAGTGAGAAATTACCCTTATTTTAACTATCAGCACGATTGCTTATCGCGCCGACATTTTAGGTTGATAGCGTTTTTTAACTCACAACCCCTTGTAAATAGCACGCGTTGTACATAGCACATATAGCACTTAGCACTAGTTACTTATAACGCTCTTTTCGCTGGGGACCAAGGTGGTGTTAACTATACTGTTATCTAACCACAGGATGTCTCTGATACCACCAACTGGAGCACACTGGACTGCTATTAGGCAATCATCAATACAACTGATTGTTTGTTTTGTCTTTTTGTTTGTCCTCGTCACTTTATTTCCTAACAGGTGCAGAAACCGAAAATTGGAAGCCTCCTAAACCAGGAGTTATTAGAAAGATAGTTTTTCTTTCTAATTTTTGCACTTTTTCACATTTAATTTTCACTTTCACGTCCCTAGGTTAGGGTGGACCTTAGCGAGTCCATACCGCCAGGGTTTAGTTACACCAAGTCCTGAAGAATGCCAGGTAAATTTACACCGTTTCGTGGCTGAAACATGTCGACTGACTTAGGAAACTACCACTGAATTAACTGTGGACGTATTTCCTACACATCATTTTATCTCTAAGTCCTTAGTGATCCTAATAAATTAATTTTGATACACTACAGACCTTTTTAAACTTCACAACACTCACTTAATATTCTTTGCACAGCACTGTCCTTACCCACCAACCCGCTCCGCAGTAGATCTGGCGTCGCAGCACACAGAGAGGATGCTAGGTCCTCTCTGTGGGGCCCGATGATGAAGCATGTCATCACTAGGTGGTGAGTGAGGGCTTTCTTTCCAAATAAAACGCCTTAAGTGAAGTCGTTTGCCTGCTCCTTTTTGATGGTCTCTATCATCACCATAGAATACTCTTGTTTTGTTTACTACATTGATACTGGGGTGTAAGAGTATCCTATTACCCTGCCTCTCCTTTTGTTCTGAGATACTCATTAATAGTCATAAGCACTCAATAGAGTAGCAAGCTCATACCCACAAGACGCGGGCGAACAGAAAGGGCATAGCAACAAATTTAACACAGTGCTCAGCTAGAACTAGCAAATAAATTTCTGAGCGATGCTTGACCAACTTGCGCATCAGCCTGTGTGTCTGAATCAAGACAATAATGGCGTGTAAACGTGTGCACTGAACGCCACGTCGCTGCTTTACATATCTCTGACATAGGCACATTCCTAAGAAGAGCTGTGGTAGAAGCTTTTCCTCTCGTAGAATGGGCTTTAGGTCTTCCTGATAAAGACCTATGTGCTAGCTGATAAGCCAGAAGAATACATGACACAATCCATCTAGAGATGGATCTCTTGGATGCTGCCAAACCAGTGTTAGTAGGACCATAATTGATAAATAAACGGTCTGTCTTTCTTAAAGCTTTTGTCCTGTCTAAGTAAAACTTTAAGACTCTCTTCAGATCCAAAGAATGTAGAGCCCTTTCAGCAGAACTAGAAGGCTTTGGGGAAAAAGTAGGCAATGTTATGGTTTGGTTAATATGAAAATCCGACACTATCTTGGGCAGGAAAGCAGGATGCGTTCTGAGTACCACCCTATTTGCATGGAAGACAGTGAACGGTTCTTTACAACAGAGCCTGAATCTCGCTAACTCTACGAGCAGAAGTAACCGCTACAAGGAACGCTACCTTCCAAGTCAAGTGTTGCAAAGAAGCTTTATGTATAGGTTCAAAAGGAGCACCCATTAACTTGGTTAACACCACATTAAGCTCCCAAGGTGAAGGAGACCTGACTGGTGGATACACCTTCCGTAAACCCTCCAGAAAATCCTTCACCACAGGCATCCTAAAAAAGGATATCTGAGTGGGTGATTTTCTGTAGGCTGTGATTGCAGCAAGATGGGCTTTAATGGAATTAAACTGCAGACCAGATCTTGCGAGGTATAACAGATGAGGTAAAATCACCTGTTCTTGACCATGAATCGGGTCAAGATCATTATTTTGACACCACAGGAAAAAACGTTTCCATTTGAATCCATAGGATTTCCTTGTAGAAGGTCTTTTTGCCTCCTTTAGAATGTGCATACAATCCGGATTCAGCTGCAAGTGTCCATATTGGATGACTTCAGGAGCCATGCTGCCAGGCGTAAAGATGACAGATTGGGATGAAACACTCACCCCTTCTGCTTGGACAGAAGATCCAGGTGACATGACAACCTCCTGTGTGGTACTTCCGACAACTGAAGGAGATCCGGGAACCACCACTGGCGAGGTCACTCGGGAGCAATCAGAATCATCCTGGAGTTGGTCTTGTACATTCGGTTGATTACTGTTGGTATCAACGGTGTTGGTGGAAAAGCGTACAGTAAGTTCTGATACCAGTCTATCAAAAGGGCATTCCCTTGCGACCCTTTCTGGGGAAATCTGGACGCGAAGACGGGGCATTTTGTGTTTGCCGCGTCTGCGAACAGATCGATATCTGGTGTTCCCCATGACTGGAAAATACTGTGCACGACTTCTTCGTTGAGCACCCAATCGTGAACTTCGACGAAGTCTCTGCTAAGATCGTCCGCCTGCGAATTGAGAGACCCTGGTAGGTGGACAGCTGTTATTGACTAGTCTCTTGCTAGCAACCAATTCCAGATGGTCTGGGCCTCTAAGGACAGAGTCCTGGATCTGGTACCCCCCTGCTTGTTTAGATAATACATTGTTGTTGTATTGTCTGTCTGCACCAGGAGGGGCCGAGTTTGTAGAGATGGAGCCAGAGACTTTAGAGCAAGATGGACAGCCCTGAGTTCGAGCAGGTTGATGTGATATCCTTTCTGGAAATCTGACCATAGCCCTTGTACCTGCAGAGGGCCCATATGAGCACCCCAGCCTTGGAGTGAGGCGTCCGTGATCAGACTCTGCGTCGGAGGGTCCTGATGAAAAGGCACTCCTCTCATCAAGTGTGCTCTCTTCATCCACGACCTGATGGAATCTTTTGCAGACTGGTGGAGACAAATCCGATCCTCCCAGCATCCCGTCCTCTGCTTCCACTGATCTTCTAGGCACTGCTGCAGAGGACGCATGTGCAATCTTGCGTTTGGAACAATGAAAATGCAAGAGGCCATGGACCCCAGGAGAGAGGACACTTGCCGAACTGTCTGGTAATTGGTCTGAAGATGACCTTTGGACTTGATCGATAACCACCTCTCCTCCGAAGGACACACGTTTTCTCTTTCTGTGTCCAGCAGGGCCCCCAGATAATGGATCCGCTGTGTCGGATTCATGATAGATTTCTGGAAGTTGACTTGAAGACCCAGCCAGCGCATGAGGTGGAGGCATATCGACAGATGCTCCTCCAAGAGAGATCGGGACGAACTCTTCAGAAGCCAGTCGTCTAAGTAAGGATATATGAAAATCCTTTTCCTTCGAAGAAAAGCCGCAACTACCGCCATACATTTGGAAAATGTTCTGGGAGCTGACTTCAGGCCGAATGGAAGCACTGCATACTGGTAGTGATGAGCAGATACTTGAAACCTGAGAAATTTGCGATGTTTCTTGGAAATGGGAACATGAAAATAGGCATCTTTCATGTCGATGGAGCACATCAAGTCCCCCTGATGTAACTGGGGGTAGATCTGATGAAGCGCTAGCATCCGAAAGTTTGTAAGTTTGAAAGTTTTCAGAATGTACTTGTTCAAAAGCCTTAGGTCCAGAATAGGCCTGAATTCTGCGCCTGGACCCTTCTTCCTCACTAGGAAAAAACGTGAATACAAGCCTTGATTTCTCTGCTGAGGAGGAACCTTCTCTATGGCTTTCTTTCCTAGGAGTATGCTTGCTTCTTTTTATAAAAGCTTCAAATTCCAATGCAACATTTTCTTTGGAAGAATGAGAGGAGGTGGCCTTTTGAAACGGAGATGGTAACCGTTCTGAATGATACCAATCACCCACTTGTCCTTTGTCAGTTGCTTCCACTCGTTTAAGAATGACACAATGCTTCCTCCCACCGGATTGGTCCACGGCTGAGGAGGAAGACTCCCTTCATGGTTTTTGAGGTTGTTTGGCAGCAGCGAACTGCTGTCTATTTCCTCCTCTACCTCGTCCAGGGCGACGCTGTTGGAACTGCGATCTCTGTTGGTACTGGCCATGGTTCTGCGAGGACCAACCTGTTTGTTGATTCTTTTGTTGAAAAGGCCTCTTGTCGTAGGGACGAAAAGTTCCTAGACGTTTAAATTCTCTTTTCTTCTCTAGGCCTACAGCCTTTAGAGTATCCAACTCCACCTTCATTTTTGCCATCTCGTCTGCATGAGACCCAAACAATGTAGACCCATTGAACGGCAAGTTGACCATTTTCCTTTGGGCTTCAGGTTTTAGTCCAGTAAGACGCAGCCAAGCTGAATGCCTAGAACAAATCCCATGCGCATAGCCATGCGCTGCAAGATCCGCAGTCGGCAGCTGCACTAATACTTTGATTACCAACCAAACCTCCTTCGCCTACAATTTCCAAGAAGTCTTTTTGATCTTCTTTTGGAAGCTTGTCTGCAAACCGAGCCACAGAGTCCCACAAAAGGCGATCATAACGGCCCAGTAAGGCTGCTGCACTAGCCACTCTCATCACCGACCCAGCAGTGTTACACATCCTCCGACCTAAGGAGTCCATGCTCTTACTGTCCTTCTCAGGTGGAGCAGAGGAAACAGAAGTTGCAGAATGCGCCTTCCTGGCTGCCGCCACTATAAGGAAGTCTGGAGGCGGATCAGAACGTAAGAATAAAGGATCTTGGTCAGGGGCCTTATATTTCTTCGCAATCCTAGAAGGGCCTGAACCCACCGTGGCTGGAGTCAAGAAAGTTTTCATAGCAGGCTCCAACAAACCAGGAACCAAAGGCAGAAGAGGTCTAGCAGAAGTCATGTGATGCAAAGTCTAAAAAATGACCGAAGATATCACTTGGGGAGCTGCCATCACAATGTTGAACTTGTTTGCTCCACGACATAACACATCGTTAAAGGTGCCTAAGTCATCCACTGGGGATACCCTCGAAGGGGGACTTGACGATATCGTAGGAGAATAGTCTCTATACGAACTTCTACTCGGAGATGACGATGAAGAAGATGATGTAGGCGACTTATTTCACCTTTCAGGAGTAACAGACTTCTGCCGTCTGCGTTCTCTAGAGCGAGATCTTCCTCTTACCGGAGACCTAGAACGTGATCTCCTAGGAACCACAACCTTCTGAGGATCTGCAACTCTCATACTAGTTAGATTAGCGGTCGGTTGCATCTTCCAGTGTCGTAGGCTTTCCAACCATCTCGGTGACATGTTAATCGGCTGTGCTTCACGTTCAGGAGAGCCCTCCGGCGAAATTTGCACAATCTGTACTCCCAGTGAAGATTTGGAAGACCTCGAAGAGCTACACCGCTCAGATCGTGGTGAGCCAGATGGAGTTTGTTCTCTGGGAACTAGTTACCTTTCCTCTGACACCGACTGCCTTTAAGTCGAACCAGTGAGCCACCACTGAAGAATCCTGGTGCGCAACTTTTTCCTGCTGGTCTTGAGGTGTAGAGGCCACCAAAGGCAGTGGAATCACTTCAGACCTCGACAAAGACCTCTGGGAGGTCCGAGAGGCTGATCTCGAATGTCTCTATGCCGACCCTTCAGCAGGTGGGGAGACAGCCACTGAAACTCTCTCTTCATGCCTCAAGCCTGAAGCATGTCTAGACTTCGTGGAGACTCCAATCTCCTCTTCTTTTCATGTCTGGATGTCGCAACATCCTTCGACGTCGATCTCACCTTCTTTGTCGACGTCATTTTCCTCTTAAACATCTTTCGTCTTTCCTTCGACGTCGACCGTCGTCTCTCCTTAGACGTCGACCGTCGTCTCTCCTTCGACCTCGACCGTCATCTCTCCTTCGACCTCGACCGTCGTTTTTCCTTCGACGTCGACCTTCCTTCGACGCCGAGTGCTGCTTCTCCTTCGAGTGCTCCTTCGACATCGAATGCTGTCTCTCTCGACGTCGAGTGATGTTTCTCCTTCAACGTCGAACTCCGTACCCCCGACGTCGTCCTTACCACAACAGACACCAGATGTCTTGACGTTGAGAGACTCTTCGACGGAGACTGCATCGGCGTCGACTTCTGCCTCACTGGTGATGTCCTCGACGCCAATGGAGCTTTGTCTTGCCTCAGCGTCGATAAGCCTGAAGGAGATCTCGACGCTGAACGAACCGTTTGACGTCAACGCTTCCTGAAGACGCTTTTTCTTGGCTGGAGCTTCAGGAGAGGCAGATCTCCGATGATTTTCACGAGAAGAGGGCCTTCCAAATGAAATCAAGCTTTTAGGCCCCTTTCCTTCTCTCTCCAAACGACCTAGAAGCCGCATCTTCTCCCTTTCCCTCAAAGTCCTGCAGGAAAGGTTAAGGCAATGATAGCAATCTTCAATCATATGAGTAGAAGGAAGACAAACTACACAAACAGTGTGTGGATCAGACTTTGACATTTTCTTCCCACAGGAAGGACATTTATAAAACAAAGGTGGCATAACTGACTAAAAAACTCCAACAGTTTAGTCAGGAAATGAAAGAAAATCACCACTAGAACTAAATCTAGTCAAAAAAAGACAGGAAAACCCCAAATTTTGACTGAAAAAAGTCAAATTCAGCCCAGCTCAAGTTCCAGGTTCCTCACAGAACAAGCCGGAAAAAAGAACTGACCTAACTGTCACCTGTGGTGCATGATGGGAGCAGGGTTGCTCCTGGAGGCCTTAAAGGCAAAGTGCTCAGATTCTCTGGAGCCTTAAAGGCGAGGTGCCAGTCAGATTTTCTGTACAGAGACATTTATTCATATGCAGCCTTGTTAGGCTAATTGCCTTTTACAACAGATTCTTTGATGAAAATAAAGGGTATTTGTTATGAAATGCATTTCTAGGCTCTAGCCTGTTTATTGCATTTATGTATGGAGTATTTTCATACTGCAGAAAGTGTGTAATAAGGTCTTATTAGCCTATACATTATGTTGGGCTGCATATTATGGGTTTATACATGTATATGTGTATATTTTGGTTTAGTACTATGTACTAATTATTGTATATTTACACATATATATGTATATTGTTATATGTTCCGGGTTCCCGCTCACGGGCGGAGATTATTCAGTGCTTATGACTATTAATGAGTATCCCCTGGAAGAGAATGGTTGGTGCTTTGCTTGCTCTAACCCTCAAAGGTTGGCCCCTGCAACCGATTTACCAACCTGCAAGCAGCGTGGCTTAAAGCACTGCCAGTCTCCATTGAAACGCATGGGAACAAACTCAGATTTTGACCTCTGTACCCGGCCACCTCTGTGCTGCTGTTGGTGCTGTTTTGGTACTCACCTGATCCGTAACAATCTTTGACCCAGAAGACTGGAACAGAGTCATGAACTTACCTGTATAACCACATTTTTGTTTTCCTCCATAAGAGAACATTGAACTCTTTAAAAATTGTACTAAGTGTCAACTTTTGAAAGCCTTAAGTATTTTTCCTGCAAAATGTTCTTACCTTACTGCAAAAATCTCGGTCTTAAAATAAAACCCAAAGCTTATTTTTATACAATTGGTGTGGATCTCCTTTGAGTCATGTATAAGTTATTGGTCATGTGTGTGCAATAAATGTCTTGCACTCCTCTGTGTTAGGCCTAAGGCTGCTCGACCACACGACCACTAACAGAGCAAATTGGGTTTACATTGAGCCCTGTACACTTACGAGGGATTTTCTGGACTTTGCATGGTGCAACCACCTAGCGGTAAACCATGTACAGAGCAAGTTTCTTACAAGTCCCTTCGGGTGGCACAATTTGTGCTTCTGCCTTTAGGGACCCTCTTTTAGTACCGAAGGTACTAGGGGTACCATTAACTAGGGACTCTGAGGATGCTAAAGGTTTTGCCAATTGGGGAAACAATTAATTGTACAGTGTTGGGAAAAAGTGCTCCTTGCACTGGTGACTGTGTTAGGAGGAACACATTGCACTTCCAGTCAAAATCACATAAGTTACCAGGCAAAAAGTGGGGGTGACCATGTCAAAAAGGGCAGCTTTACTACAGAGGGAAAACCAGGCCAGTGTTAGGTGAAGTATCTAACCCACTGCCCTCACCCAGTTACTCATACAAGCTGTCCTCCTCAACCGTCTTATCACATGGTCCATAGACCCCTCCTAAAGGTCTCCCTCTCTAGGCCTCTCATTAAATAAAGCACGGACTCTGCTCCGGGGAGGATGTCCTGGGACAGATAACGCCCATCTTGCTGGTATGATGGTGGCTGCCGGCACTGGAGCAGACACCGAGGAAGGTAGCAGTCTCATCAGCACCTCCATTCCGGATCTACCAAGGGATCATTGGGGCCTATCTAGCACAGAGGGTGAACCCACCTGCGTGGGTAGAGTAGGGGCCCCTCTCGCGTCTGTAGAACACGAAGGTGCTCCAGAGCGGCCAGGCCGCCCATAAGTGAGGCGCATGACCTCAAAACTCAACTGGGCGGGGAAGCGCAGAGCAGACAAAGGTTCAGACCCAAACGACTTGCAGATGCTACCTCATCTTGTTGGATGACTGACAGACGTGTGGAAGGCGAAGAACGTTTAGACTTTCAAAATTTTGCGCTTGTGGGACTAAGATGACATTGTGTGATGAGGCACGTCGGGATGGGCTCCGTGAATGGTCCTGGGACCTCCCATTCGATCTGGGCCTTAAGGGGAGTCAACCGACGTCAGGCGGCAAGGAACTTGAGGGATAGCTCCCTCACACATCTTGAAGCCATGTCCTGACTTCCAGCATCACAAACACACCAAGAGGGGCTCAGCCACTGACATTTGCCTGCGACAGGTCACACATAGTTTGAAACCAGCCAGTTTCTTAGGTGACATCCTCACACCAGGAGAAAAATCTCAGAAAACGGGCAGTCAACACATGATTGAGGACAACATAAGAATGACCCTGTACCCGAGAAAAACAGGTACTATCATGTATAAATATTCTAGTACATCATATCTGAACAGAACATCACATTGATGAATAGCTTCCCAGATGAAAATAACAGATGAAAGTGTCTCGATTGTAGCCAGTATAATCTTTTTATTGAGCAAACACTTTAGCTTTAAAAAGCACCACACAATTGCTTGCCAACGCGTTTCATCCCTCATGGGACTTCTTCAGGGCTTGGCGAAAGTCTGTATCTGACGGTGATAGTAATGAAAATTCAATTCAAATTTAGAAGCAGCATCAAGGGCTCAGTGTATTGATGATTGGTTTCACATTGTAGGTGTAATGTCTTTATATGCCAATGACCCGAAACACGGAAGTCGGTATATATTGTCAGTTTAGTGTGGACCAATAGTTCGTAATGGTTTTTGTTTACAAACTATTGATCTAAACTAAACAGACAATATATAAACCTACAATGTGAAACCAATCATCAATACACTGAGCCCTCGATGCTACTTCTAAATTTGATCTGAATCGTCATTACTATCACCGGAAAATGTAGACTTTCGCCAAGCCCTGAAGAAGTCCCATGAGGGATGAAACGCGTTGGCAAGCAATTGCGTGGTGCTTTTTAAAGAATAAAGTGTTTTCTCAATAAAAGGATACTAGCTACAATCAAGAGAAACTTTCATCTGTTATTTTCATCTGGGAAGCTATTCATCAAGATGTTTTTCTGTTTAGATATGATGTACTAGGATATTTATACATGAGTATCTCGGGTGAGGGTCATTCTTATGTTGTTTACAGTGTTGGTTCTTAACCACCTTTTGGGATGTATGTGGGTCACATCCTAGACTCGATGCACCGAGGTATAGAGACTACTTAATAGGCTTTCACAAGGAGAGTAGTTTGGTGCTGGACTCTTAAGCTCGGACCCCTTTCTCTGTTTGTATACTAAAACATGACTGAGGGGTTGCTCAATCCGGATGAACGTTATCTGGTGCAGAAAGGAAAGAACGGACGTCAAGGCGCCTATAAAGGTACTGTGCACATCACTTCTGGCTCTGCTGAAGCCGAAGAAATGCAACCGAAGGGGTCTTAGGCGTACTGCTCGAAAATCTACTGGCTCCAGTCTGACACTTGGGGAGTTTCAAAGGTAAGAAGTCTGCTGCTAGAAGTCTCCATCAGATGTCAACATTCTCGACAAAGAGTAACAGGAGCCCTTCGTCGTCTAAGACTATGGTTTTGGTGCCGTTCGTTCTTTTCTCGACGTTGAGTAGTGTCTGAACCTAGGTCATGTGGACTTTGACAGATCTTTCCTCCTTTTCATGATGTTGTGTGACATAGGCAGATGCCCTTGACGCTGAACCAGAATGATGTAGAGTGGTGTCGATGACTCTAGATTGGACTCTAAATTTCCCAAAGTATGGTGAGTAATTGGGGAGGCAGACCACACACACACCTTGGGAAGCTCTGAAACCACCCTTTTTTCTGCAACTGGAAGGGCATTTTTGAAAAAGCACATGCATTTTGAGGCAAATTCCAAGTCAGGACATTGAATATGTGTGTGTCACTCGGCATAAGAGGTTAAAAAACAAAGTAAAAAAAAAAATTGGAGGTTTCACACCTCTGTGCTCTCAAGGTCCTGCTTTCATGAGCTGGAAAAAAATAACTTGCTCTTGCAGGCAAACTGGACGCACTACGGGTACAGAATCTTCAGGGATTCTTAAAGGGACAACAACCCTTTTCTCTCTTTACAATGAAAGCATAGCAGGCTGCACTTTCTTCTTCTTCATACAATTTGATCTTTCGGAGCAATAAAGCTGCAATACAGATTTCAAATTCATAGTCATGGTATTCTCCCAGAAAAAGAAATTAAGCCTGACAGGCTATCACTCGGTGTGATTTTCATCATAAAATCAGATAATTACGGAATTGAGTGTTTGTGGATGGTCCCTTGTATAGCCCCTACGACAACAAGATGTAAGGTCTACAGTCTACAAATTTGAAAGACTATATTAAAAGCATGTGAATTTAAAGAAGGCCCCACAGGTAGACATATTATTCAAAATTCTCCTTTGACATGGTATTATTCGAAAACAATTACAGTGGAGGATCTGATGCTTGAAAGACATTTCTTTTCTTGTGGTCTACAATTTACAATGCATCAAAGTTAAATCGTAAACTAGAGAAAACATTAACAGGTTGACATCAGTAAGTTTGCAAAGTGCTTTTATTAAGTATTGTGTATATTTGTGTCTTTGTCAACACAATCTTAAAAAAAATAATAAATAGAAGAACAATTACCACCTTTTCTTTCAAGCACACTGCAATGCATTTTTTAGGGAAATTGAAGGAAGCTAGTGTGACCAGCGATATGAAAGAAAGGAGCAAAGCCTAGGTCCAGGGCCACAAAATCTTTCATACAGAGAATGGTCATGAAGCTACATTAGGATAATTGAATGTCATGAATATTATCTTTATCCAACACTCGAAAAGTCAGATAACAATGGTGTACTGATGCTGGAGCTTGTAGAATGTAGATGGGTTGTTTTTAGTGGTTGTGTGGCCTTCCTCTTCCCCGACCACGGCCAGCCTGAGATGCGTCTACTGTGGATCTGGGATTCTTAATGGTTTCATCCACTGATAAAATAAGGCAGGCGGCCTCAGATGCGGCTGTTAAAGCATTAATTCGTACAATTGCTGGTTCCCAGACACATGCATCATAATTGTCTGCAATGTCTTCATTGTTGACATCAACTCCGTACCAAATGCCTCCCTGCAAGAAAAATCAAAATTAGACATTCATGTATTCACTACCATTTGTGTAGCTATATGGTATTTCCTAACTAATACAATTACACCAAATTGTTTGCGGCAAAAAAGCAATACTTTACAGTACAGTGCACAAAGTGGACCAGACCATTTAAATCTTTTTTTCCCCAGAAAAATATTTTAAAGATTAATATTACAAGATTAGTCTGATGGTGTGCATGTGCAGGACTGATGCCAACCTACTTTATACTACATGGGGTAATACTGGATCATGGGGAAAAACCAAATCATTAGGTAAGTAGTGCCATCTGAAGAGCACCACTTACATTATTTTTTTTCCTGGGGAGTAATTTGCTAGTTGGAAATATTCCTATGAACAATGAACTTCTAATAAAGTCGTATGTTAAACATAGTAATCTTCATGTCAACGTTCTCCCAAGTAAAGTGATGAGGAATAGGGCAAACACTGACGTCCCAGTAGAGACCTGAACTCATAAATGAGGGTTAATTGTTGTATCACACACACCTTCATTTATGAAAAAATACAGTTCATTGGTTGAGGAACTTATTACTAGAAATTAAGGACTGATAAATTACTATAGCTTGGCAGATGCTTTTAATTCAATTCAGTAGATATACGT
Source organism: Lissotriton helveticus (assembly GCF_964261635.1). Lineage (NCBI taxonomy): Eukaryota > Metazoa > Chordata > Amphibia > Caudata > Salamandridae > Lissotriton > Lissotriton helveticus. Next base: position 71,216,944 of record NC_136059.1, read on the forward strand.
GGTGCGTAAATCCACTAATAACTGGCAATAAAACAGATTTGATCCATGAATTAGATCCAGCAAAAACTAAACAATCACAAAGAAACAGTTAGTCTAAGAGCGTTTGTGTGCGCTTTAAAAGCTACTGAGTGGAGCTTTGTAGGTAGGAAGCTGGGGGCGCGATGAAACCTCTCTGCGGAGTTTGCATCTGGTTCTAAACGCCTACTGCACATGAAGGACTCAACGCTTGACTTCTCAGCTTCTGAGAGGAGATCGCAAAGGATGACAATCCACATACTCGGGCTTCTAGCTACCTCTTCTAGTGGTTTCCTTCACCACACCCCCATGTGAATCTAAGCCCTATTTCTGATGTTAGGCTGATGTAATCTTTGAAGAGCACATTCACCCTGAAGGATTTTTAGTAATGTTGGAAGTTAGTCAGAATAGAATAAAGCAGACAACACAAGTCAGAAGCAGTCGTCAGTCTAACTGGATTGTGACCCATACAGAAATCTGAGATAATGGAGTAAAAGAATCACTTTGGTTCACACAAACAAACTTCTGCAACACTGGGTGTTTTCTTCACAGTGTTCTGCTGTCTTTTCAATTTTTTCCCATCACAGTGCCTTCACGTTTTGCGTAGTGTTTTTCTTGTAGAGAAAAAACTGCTACAGATCCTCACATGGTCTGTATATTTTTTCTCCCAGCCTCGCATTCTGTCAAGGATGGTGAATTTTGCCAAATAATGTTACAATGAACTTTGAAGGCAGAAAAATATCAGGTAGTGGGGGAGGTTGGAAGGCATCAGGACCAAAGACAAGTGAGTCTCTCCAGGGAAGCCTTGGCTTCCCTGGAGAGACTCACTTTGTCTTCTTCCACTAAGGCCTACCACAGAGAGAGATCCAAGAAGAGAAAAATCAAGAAAAGACATAAATAAATAAATGTGTTTTATACTATCATTTATAGAGCGCATGAATCACCCCAACCGGGGTATCTCCACGCTGCAGCATCCTGAGGCAAACAAATGGGAAAGATCAGAACAATGAGGTTTTCAGCAGCTTCCTGAAAGATAGGTAGTTGGTACCGAGACGTAGGTGGATAGGCAGTTGGTTCTATATAGATGGAGCTAGATATGAGGAGGATTTACCCCCTAGTCATGCTTGTTTTATCGGGGGAATGCGGAGATCTTTGGACCCTGAGTGGAGGGTCCTAGATGGAGTATATTTGACCAACTTATCCGACATGTATCTTGATCCCATGTTGTTCAGGGCTTTGAACACCATGCAGCAAATCTTGAATTTTTTTCTTTTGTGAATGGGTAGCCGTGCAATTTCCTGAGTAGGGGAAGTGAGGCTGTTGGGCCGGGGGTGGAGGGGGCATTGGTCACTAAGAGCGCTGCCATGTTCTGAACTACCTGCAGTCTGTTTAAGGAAGATTCCTTGGCAGAAGTTAACAGAGCATTGCAGTAGTCCAGATGGCTTAAGACCAGTGCTTGTATCAGGGTTTTGCGTGTAGATAGTGGGAGTAGTGGGAAAACTTTGCGAAGAAGGCTGAGCACATGGTAACAGGTCCTGGTGGTGGATTTGGCATGCTCTTCCAGGCTCGGCTTCTGGTTTATTTGGACCCCTAGGTTCTTCACCACTTGTTTTGGGGATGGGACCGGGCCTAGATCTGGCCACCAGTTCGGTGGTCACCTAGTGACTGCTTCTTTGAATGTATGTATTCATTTAAACAGTCTAAAATGTGAAAAATCTTGACTGCACCCAGTTACTTTCCGCTATGGTAATCAGGTTCTTTTCCCTAAACTGGAAAAATCTCGAAGACACCTGGATCAGTCGATACGTTATTAAATACAGACTATAAAATCTAATGAAAATCTTGTCTTCATGAATAGCCAATGTTATCCACAGGCTAATAGATATTAATCAACTTGTTTTAGCTCAGGATGGCTTTTGGATGCAAACTTACGCTAGAAGAAATTATGCATGTGCAGGGACCAGTATGCAACCATTAGCAGCGTGTTTGTGTTTAGAAGCAGAAATATCGCGAAAAGATCCCCCTTCCTGCATCCCTCTTTCTAAGCCACCCACTAGGCCGGAGACCGGGCAATTACCCTCCACGGACCATGATCAGCCAAACCCACTCAACCCTTTGAACGTCCCGGACTCACAGGTCAATGGCCCTCCCACCCTCTCACTTTTACCAAACTCTCTATCCATGCATCCTGGAACACGCAAGTCCTCAATGACCAACTCCCCCCTCTGGAACTTCGCAATACCGCCTTAGACCTCTCTGGCACACATAGAGGCCCCTCCTCTCCGCCAGATCTCCCCACACAACCTCTGACCATCATCCAGCATTCAGATCTGGTGGCGCGCCTGGAAAATAAATATATATATATATATATATATATATATATATATATATATATATATATATATATATTTTTATATTCACTGAAAAAACCATAGGTTATAGACCATATATAGTTAGGAATTAGCATTTAGAAAACCTTATTTTACTCACACAAAACCATTGAAATTCCATATATAGTTAGTTGCACTAACTATATATCGCGCACCCGCAATCCACTGCTGATGATGTCACATATTACATCATTCATGACATGGTCAGTGACATCACTGATGACATCACTGATGACATCTCAAATGACATCACTGATGACATCATGACACACCAATACCAGTTACTACATACACACTCACTGATTCCTACGTCTACACACACATTCACTCATTCACCCATACAATCACTCATACATACAGTCACTCATTATTACAACACTATCATATGCACTCATACACCTATGCAGACAGTCACACACTGCCACTCATCCATGGAGTTACTCACACACCAAGTCAGTCCTGTAAAGAATCAATCACACTTCCATTTCTTCATCTATACAGTTAAACACAGAACACCATACTTCAGTGACATCACTGATGACATCTCAAATGACATCACTGATGACATCATGACACACCAATACCAGTTACTACATACGCACTCACTGATTCGTACGTCTACACACACATTCACTCATTCACCCATACAATTACTCATACATACAGTCAGTTATTATTAGAACACTATCATATGCACTCATACACCTAGTCAGTCCTGTGAAGAATCAATCACACTTCGATTTCCTCATCTACAGTTAAACACAGAACACCATACTTTTCACACATTTACTAACACATACTTACTCTTATACAATCACTGATACAAGTACACATTGATATGCACAGAGTCACACACCTCCCAGCCAGCCACACACACACTCAGTCTTCCATACATCCACTCATTCTTCAATATGTAAAACGTATTTAAACTTTACAAAAACACACAGACACTAGATGATGTCATCAGTGATGTCATCAGTGATGTCATCAGTGATGTCACTGACCATGTCATGAATGATGTAATATGTGACATCATCAGCAGTGGATTGCGGGTGCGCGATATATAGTTAGTGCAACTAACTATATATGGAATTTCAATGGTTTTCTGTGAGTAAAATAAGGTTTTCTAAATGCTAATTCCTAACTATATATGGTCTATAACCTATGGTTTTTTCAGTGAATTTTCAAGGTTTTGTAAATGCTAATTCCTAACTATATATGGTCTATAACCTATGGTTTTTTCTGTGAATTTCATTGGTTTTTTAACAGCTAATATCTGTAGCTGTAAAATGTATTCTTCTTTAAATCCAAAAATATATTTTATATGTTTATGAATAATTTTTTTTTTAATATTTTTTTTTCTTCGTTCCCGCTTCGCGAATCGGGAAGCTTCCCGTTAGCTGACCTTGATGCCGCGAAATAAACCGCGAGCCGGTAAACGTTTCTTTACCGCAAGTGCCGCGTTAGAAAACAACATCGTGACGCCTCCCGTCCGCATGACGTTTCACGTTGTCGCGTGATAAGTCATATGACGTGCTACGTTAGCGAACTGGTACGCGAAGCGAGTCGCAAAGCGCAGGTTTCTGGAAGCAAACCGGGAGGCCCTGCAAAGCGCTTAACGTAAACACAGCAAGTCATGTGACTTGGTAATAACACTTTTCATTGGTTCATTTCACTTTTGGTTACCTAATGATGTAAGACTAGGTCATATAATCTAAAATGAACACTTTTGATTGGTTGAGAACTCTTGTTTTTCCCAAATGATGAAAATCCCTCCTTCTTTCCTCACTCTGACTTTCATCATTGTGAGAGAAAGACCCTTTGTGATCACTGAGCAATGGCTTCTTTAGTAGCTTCAGCTGGTGCTTCCCCACCACCTCCACCACATCCAAGGAAGAGTGGACCACCTGCTCAAGTTATAATTCAACAAGAAGAAGAAGAAGAGGAACAGGACGACGAGCACGAAGAGAGGCAGTTTTTGCCTGAGCAGCCAAGGACGTCTCACCGGAAAGAAAACTTCATTTGGCAATTTTTTTAAATTGCCAAAGGTCAGAAAAAAGTAAATGCAAGATACGTAACTTGCCTTATATGTCAAGATAGACTGTCCAGAGGAACCGAGAAAAAATACAGTTTCGGAAACTACACAATGCATCGCCATATGACTAGGTGGCATCCTAACAACTACAGTGCTGCACAGTTTCGGAACGACCTAGATAATCTCCCTATTATGGCCAGAAGATCTGTTGTACCGGAAGTAACGGGACCAGAGGGCAGGGAGATGGTGCCAAATATACAAATGAAATTTGGTGAAGTAAAACACACCTGCGTATTTTGCGATGGATTCATTTCCTACGGAGAAAAAAGCATCACTCTGATCAACAGAGCTATTGACTATCATATGCAAGTTTGTACGAAACGCCCAAAATAATAAATACTTCTTTTTTTGTTTTGTTGCTCCTGTTGAGCCCTTTACAATGAATCGTTTTCATTGCCCCCTCCAAGAAAAACCCAAAAAAATATTAAACTTCAGAAAAATTCAAAAAAAGTAAAAAAATGTTCAGAAAAATAATAAAATATAAAACAACAAAAACAATAAAAAAAAAGTTCTTTTCAGAACTACCTCCCCGTTATTAAAAAATTGGTACAATATTTGGAACTGTGCCAACCTCTATTTCTCTTAGTTCGCTTCCTAGTTCGCTCGCCGGTAGGCGAACTAGAAGCGAACCAAAAACAGTAAGTATAAGGGAAGGAAACAGACACTTATGTTAAAAGAAAGACAGCTATAGGGGAGTAAACTAGAGATACTATTACCCGTAATCCACTGCTGATGATGTCACATATTACATCATTCATGACATGCTCAGTGACATCATCAGCAGAGGATTGCGGGTTTTTTGGCAACGTGCCTTATCCACGGTTTAATAACGCTGCCTTTTGCTTTATATAAGTTTTCAAATTGTATGAAATATATACCAATAGGTCGTTATGAACCTTTAGGTAGTGCTTTTCTTCATGAGGTCTGGTCGCTTCCATACACATACAGATGTTTCAAAGATGATCAAGAAGTTTATCTGAATGGAGAGGAATGCACTGAGACGCCAGATCATTCACTAATGTGTAGGCACATACAGTTACACGGTTCATGCAACAAACACCGACCAAATATGGCTTGCGTGTTGCAAGGCACGCCAGTTCCTGCTATCATCCCCACGTTCAAGTTGTTGGAAAATGGTAGTTATTTGATGCTCAATAATGAAGATTGTTCTGAGTTAATTGAAAAGGGTCTGCACCTCTGTACGGGTGTTCGCTATGTGAAGCACGAAAGTTTCACGGGCCGAACTCAAGGCCACCTCTCTCTGAGACAAAAGAGCTCTTATTCTTGCCATGCCGTTGAAATCTGTCCCAAGGTTGGTATTTGTGGCCAGATTGAAAACTCCCTATGTTCATGTGTGGGAGGAAATAGAACATTTCTGCAGCAAATAACCCGTTCACTTACTGTTACGATAAAAGGAATACTTTTAATTCAGATTTGCCTTTCAATTTCAGCAAGATGGGTCCGACTATCTTTAACGCATCCTCCACAAAGACCCTGGCGCACTTTTTTAAAGTTGTTACCAGTGGTCTCGTGACTTCATTTGAGAAAATCTTTGGAGTCATCCCTGCTTCCTTTCATTCTATTTTCTCCACTCTGGTTCGTGGATTGGCATTTTTACTTGCATTACCAGCGGACGCTCTTGTGCTTTTTTACATTTTTAAATATGGATGTCCCTCCTATGCAACCTCCCACCCTGCAGCTGCTGACACTGTTCCGCAATCGCATGCTAGAATATTATGGCACAATGCCGTTGGCGATATTAAGCACGGCATATGGATTATCTTTTCGATTCTCCTACTTCACCTGTGTCCAGCCTGTATTTCACTGCCTGACCTGTGATTTCGATTGGGCCATTGATTTGTGTCTCTGCGGACCGGTTTCTCCTGACGTCGACTTTAATCAGCTGATGACTCCTATCATTACTCACGAGTTGGTTTGTCCTGGCGAAAGGATTATGGCTGTGGCATTGATGCATGGACTACTTGGTCCCTGGAATTTACTGGCGGCAGCACAGTCTTTCTTGGAACAGAGCTTTCTTGAAAACCCACCGAGCTGTCCTCTGATGGTGATAGAGGATCCGGTGCTGGGAGAGCACGTATGTTCTTTTCCGCTTTTAAATTGGATGGCTGAACTGTTTTCGGATGAAGACGGTGACTTCCTATTGGAGGCTGTTGCAGCTTATTTTGCATACACAGTTATGTCATAGACCTTTTTCATGTTTGATATGCTGAGTACTAGCATTTCATTGACAATTCATTGACTTATTTGTCAAGTTTTTATTATTTACCTTGCCTATTGGCTTAAGACTCGATAAAGTACTTGGCTGTTTTATTTTTCTTTAGCATTAAATTTTCCTAGTTTTTAATGCTTTACCTTGCGGACCGTCCACATATAAACTTGCAATCTGCTCTCATGAGATGGCACTTCTATTATCTTATTCAGTTCGTTTCCGGATCATGGGGAGGTGTCATCTAGGTCCTGGATATCTTTACACCGTGTAAAGTTAGCATGGGCTCATTACCGGTTTAAACGCCATTTTTCCTTTTTTGCAACTTCTGCACACGACACTTAGTTGTTGCTTTAGCTTTCCACCTAGTAGTTCATCGTGGTTTACATGAGAATAATATGTTATTGCTCTACTATCTGCTTTGCTTGTTAAACTATATCTGTACAGCGAGTGCTAAAGTTTCAAGAACAACACGATACACAATTGTTATGAGGTCTGATCTCCACGACTTCATACTCATAACATAAGTGCAACTTCTGCCAATTCTGGGCATGAGGCGGGTTTTATATTGCTTTGCCGAACACACATACACAACAGTTGATGCGGTTCACATGAAGAGAGAGCTGGTGTATGCTGATGTGATTCCTTCAAATCTAAGACACTAAAGTATGGGCACGCCCTAAACCAACACAAAGAGACCTTCTTAGCAAATAATATAATATGTGTATTAGGGAGGGTGAGATATAAGCAGCCGCGGGCCGTGGAGGGAGTTACGGTGAGGCAGGGAGGCGGGGAGGGGGAGAAGCAGGGTGGAGCCCTCTCTACCTTGCCCCTCCCCCTCCCCGCCTCCCTGCCCCACCGTAACTCCCTCCACGGCTGCTTATAAGTGTTGCTAACTCTTATTCATTTACAGCATGTTAACATACTGTCACCATTCGCTTTTTATGTACTAGTAACTATGCTGGTAATTTTGCTACTGATAATATGTGTACTTGTATTCTCCACCCTGCTTCTCCCCCTCCCCGCCTCCCTGCCTCACCGTAACTCCCTCCACGGCCCGCGGCTGCTTATAAGTGTTGCTAACTCTTATTCATTTACAGCATGTTAACATACTATCACCATTCGCTTTTTATGTACTAGTAACTATGCTGGTAATTTTGCTACTGATAATATGTGTACTTCTATTATCTAAGATACTACGCCTGAGAAGACGGCATTAGTAAATAAACATTTCAAATACACATGTGTTCTTCTTAACTCCATGTTCTGGTTTCTAAGAAATATATAACGACCGACTGTTCATGAGTTCCACGTATCCTGAGGTACTATAAGTTCATATTCTGGATTGTCTAAACATTGAGAGTTTGTTATATCCAATGTGACACTGTACCTAGCTTGCTAAGGAGTTTTTGATTACTAACGTGAGTTTTGGGACACCCTAATTCGCCGAGGTTCCAATCCTCTGTCCACAGTTCTGTGTGAGAACAGAAACCCTGCGACAAGGGCACCCCCGACCCTTGCTGGAGCTTCATTACACTTGCGATACAACTCCAGCAATGCGCCACCTTTACGGCACAGATACATCACGCATCTGTGCTGTTTTTGCCCCATGATGCGCCGCATTGTAAATGCAGCACACCATAGGTGACGGAACAGCGGCACAGAATGACTAACACATCCCTGGTGATGCGCCAGTCATCATAAATGTATCCCTATGCTTCTTATCTTGTTAGAGATGAACCGCCATATGTATCATCAAAGTTTTTTGCATTTCCTAAATAGCGAACTTTAAGGAATAAATAGCGATTCTTTACCATTCCTAGTTTGCGATGAGCTATTTGCTAATTACAAATTACCCATTCATTTCCTTCATTTCCATAGGGCGGTTGGACTCACTTTTAGCTCGAACGGCTGAATGGATTTCCACGAAACTTGGCAAAATTGTAGGGACTGGTAGCCCGATGTGCCTTTGCTATGTCTCAAGATATATGCTCCAGTGGTTTTTACGAAAATTAACTTTGAAAAATATATATTGGGCTACATTGGCCTATATATATGTTGGAGCCCAAATGTAGCCCAATGAAGCCCAATGTAGCCCAAAGATGGCCGCCAGACGCACAAAAAAACAAATGTAGCCCAAATATCAGCCAGATGTAGCCCAACTATAGCCCAGTGACAGAATGACCAATCAGCTTCGCAAACCTCCGTTACGCGAAGCGGAGCGCTGTTACAGATATATATCTTTTTTTGAACGTTAATTTCTCAAAATCCACTGGAGCACATATATTGAGACCTAGCAAAGGCACATCGGGCTACCAGTCCCTAATATTTTGCCAAGTTTCGTGCAAATCCATTCAGCCGTTCGATTATTATTATTATTATTTTTTTTTGCCCCGCGGGGCCCTTTTAAAACCTCCACATCAAACCTAGGGGGTCAGCGAGGATCTACTATGCCCCCTTATAGTTATTTCCCCCTTTGTTTTGACCTCCTCTTGTCTCTCGATCCTACCGAGAGACAAGATGGCGGCCGCTACGGACTTTTTGGAATGTTGACAGACGCCGGAGAACCAATCAGCTTCGCTTCACAAAGCTCCGTTGCGCGTAAAGTACGCGTCCTGGGACGCTGCCAGGTCCGCTGTTACAGATATATATCTTTTTTTAAACGTTAATTTCTCAAAATCCACTGGAGCACATATATTGAGACCTACAAAAGGCACATCGGGCTACCAGTCCCTACAATTTTGCCAAGTTTCGTGCAAATCCATTCAGCCGTTCGGGCTAAAAGTGAGGCCAACCGCCCTATGGAAAACTCAATGTTAAAAACACGTTTTGGGACCCCCCTTTTTTCTCGGCCCCCCCTTGACGAACCCCCCCCAAATTTTCAAGGGCTGCTCAGAAACAAAATGTGCCATTTTCCTGAAAATTTCAGCCAATTCCGTCCACAAACGCCAAAGTTATTAGACATAGAATTTTCAAAAATCCCATAGAGAAAAAATCCTAACTATATATACCTACTGGCGACCGCCAGTAGGAGATATATATATATACATATATATATATATATACATATACATATATATACATATACATATATATACATATATATATATATATACATATACATACATATATATATACATATACATATATATATATATATACATATATATACATATACATATATATACATATACATATATACATATATACATATATACATATATACATATATATATATATATATATATATATATATATATATATATATATATATATATATCCAGTTGCACATTCTCACCGTCGAACTTCATGATTTGAAAGCCCTTTCAATTTAACATCTCCCCTTGATCAGCTCCCTCCTCTTTTGCGAATTTGCCCTGAGATCCCACTAGGAATAGAGCTCCCCTTGGCCTGCTTTACCCCCTCTTTATCTCTACAACCGTACCCTTTAACGCACACTCCCGCCCCAAAAGATCGAAGGCCTATCTTGCGTCCAATGATATCGATGACCCACTCAACTCTTACTCACTTATTCTAGACACCAACAAGATTCCTCCGGGGCAAATTCAAGCCATTCACGCTAACCCTAACAGAGAACCTCCTCACAACCTTAGAGTCATAAATAATGACAACCTCATGAGAGTGATCATCATACACTCTCCCCCCCCCCCCATACACCGGTACAACTTAAATGCGTACTACTCAACTGCAGGTCAGCCAGTAAACACTCTGAAATCTTCGACCTCATCCAACACAATGAGATAGACATCATCCTCATTGAAACTTGGCTCAATCCCTCTTCCACTCCTATCCTAGACCTATTACCCATGACATAATTAGTCTAGACCGAGCTATGAAGCTGGGCGGTGGCCTAGCTTGTATACATTGGAACACACTCTTCTCCCACTCGAAGTCCTCTACGCCATCCTCCTGCGAATACCTTTGTCTCAACATCTCAAGTAACAACCTTCCGGTGAGCACACTACACATTTTATCACCCCCGGGGGACAACGGCCCCTTCATCGCACAATTAATGGAAATCATCTCTGGCAATGTAGATTCCGTTATGTCCCAAATCTTCCTTGGTGATTTCAACCATCACTGGTCTAACCCAATGTCCAAACTGTAACATGCCTCAAACCATTCTTAATTGATCACGAGTTGATTCAACATTGTGACTGGCCAACTCATAATAAAGGAGAAATTCTGGACCTCATCACCACCAAAGGACACCATCACACTGGACACCATTACCCCATGCGATTGGTCTGACCATCACAGCATCTTCTTTTATATTAACATGGAGGTGTCTCTGAGGAAGGCTCAACCAACGAAATCAAAGATTTGGAAAAGGGACCTCAGATATAGCAAAACAGCAAAACTAGTAACCCACTGTAAATATGCCCTTTCCTCCCAAGTCGACATGTCCGCGGTTCATGTACTCACTGACTTCTACAACTCTACTATCTCCAGCATCAGGGATTCCATTGCTCCACTCCAACAAAAAAATGGCTCAACAAAAATATACAAACAGTGGTTCAACGGCAACTTAAACTCGGAACGCCGCAACCTTAGGGCAATTGAACGATCCTGGAGATCCAAACCATCCTCGGATCAGCTAAAAATCCTTAGATCGGTAAGGAGCTCCTATAACAAACCAATCAAGAGCGCTAAGGCCGACTACTTCAGATCCCAACTTAATCAAGCCGCTAATTGCCCCAATAAACTTTTTGAACTGGTTAAGCAGCAATATGTGGAAGCACTAAACCTCTCCGACTCTGGAGTCAGCCCACCTTCATGCGACGACCTGGCTGCTTTCTTTACTGAGAAATCAAGACTCATCAATATTGAACTTGATTCCAGGATGGCTCCATTGCTAACCTATGGGTCTGCGCCCCCCTCCCCTCCCCCCGCCCTCTTAGAGAAGATCAAACCAATTAGCCTGATCACCAAGAACAATGCCTCATGGGGCACCTTTACTCCCCTCAGTGAAAGAGGTATTAACAAGATTCTTCAGAATATCAAGCCATCTAACCACTTCAGCAAACCGTTGCCACCTTCCATCTTCAAAGAAATCAAGGATGTCGTCACACCCATCTGGACAAAGATTGTCAACGGCTCTGTCACAAGGCACGATCCCAGAGTGCCTAAAAGCAACTCCGGTATCACCTATATTAAAAAAACCTAACGCAGATAGTGCTGGCCTTAACATACAAGTTACTTACCTTCAGTAACGATGTATCTGGTAGAGACGATTCTAGCCGCAGATTCCGTAATGTAGAATTATCCCCAGGCGTGAGACTGGATCCGGAAAATCTTTCTTTTCCCAGCATCTCTACGTGCCAGGGGGCGGCACCGCGTGACTCCGCCCTGATGTCGTATGCATGCGTGACATCAGCTAGGTCACATAAGCCCCACCCCGGCACGCAGACATCAGTTTTCTTCAGAGAACATTTCTGCGCCACAACGCGGAGCCATCACAAACAAAAACTGTGAGAATATGGGAACAGTGTGCGAAACAGCAGACAAACAAAAAAGGAAAGAAACGAATGGAGGGGAAGAGTCCATTCGGGAACATGCCAGGCACCATGGCACCAAAAGTCATAGAAGGGAAGAGCAGTCACAGCCACTGCAAAACAACCCCGCCAACTATACAACAGACTCCCCGGAGACAGGAAAAGCATATGAAAAACTGCAGATGACGAAGAAGCCTGCAACCACAGTCCATTAGAGTGAAAGACAGAAGAGCAACGACAATTCACCCTAAGACAATACCACTATGGAGAGTCACCACCCTGAAAGAAGCCAAGGCTGAGGACCAGCCAAGAGACCCCCAACTCAGAGAACTGCCCATGAGTCAAACTCCAAACAAAGAAAAAGGTAGGGGAAAGAGGGTAAGGCCCCCCACCGGAAGCACCAGAGCGGAGGTGGGGCTGGGGGCGCAGGATCACCCATGAACCCATCAGTTAAGTACTAGAAAGGAGGAATGAATGCAAACCCACCAACAAGCATCCCGCTAGGGAGGAGTGAAAGAGGGCACTCGCAGAAGACTAGGTACCCAGAGGCAGGCGAGTGCGGGAGAGCAAGCTAAAGGCCCTCGCAGAACGGGGAGGAAGGGTGGGTCGTGAAGGAATCTGTGGCTAGAATCGTCTCTACCAGATACATCGTTACCGAAGGTAAGTAACTTCTACATCTGATAGAGACCACTAGCCGTAGACTCCTTAACGTAGAATAGATACCCTAGCCATACCCACGGGGAGGAGGGTCTGCGAGAGGACCCCACCAGCCTGGACACAACAGAGGGTCCCATAGGGGACGAGGACGACGGACAGGGCGAGGAGCACCTCTACAGTCAGAACACCACCAATCCCAAAGGGGATGTGGAAAAAAGAAAGGGAGAAGAAGCCCGTTCATACTCCGCAGAGGAAAGAGGCAAGAAGAGGCCGAAGCACATCAGACAACAACCTCCATCCAGGGCCAAGGCAAGAAAGAGGAAGAAGATCTACCCAGAGGTGTCAAGGAGACGAGGCAGAAAGAAGGCAAGTTGCCCCTCACCAGGAACACATGCCTCGAAGAAGGCAGCTGATCCTACCACAGGTAGTCAATAGACCAGACAGAACACCGCCCACAGCAATAAAGTAGGCGGCAGCAGCTAGAGCAGCCCGGGGACACCCAGGAAGACCGGTCAGGGTGCGCCTGAAGAAGAGAGGAACAGAAATCCATCTCAGCCCCCCAAGACAGAGGGCCAGAAGGCGAAGAAGGCCCCGGACACACCTCAGGAAGGGGTCCGCACACACTACACACAAAGACGTGGAACCGGAGCCACAGACAGCAGGGCAGACCAGGCTAACAGCGCAGTGGCCCGGGAAAAAGGGTACCCCAGGGTGCCATCAAAGGCATATCGACCCCCTAGAAGGGAACTGCACTTGCAACATACTTAAACGCCAGGGAGAGCAGAGACCAAAGGACGACCAAAACTCCCAAGCACAGAACAAGCTAAATAACAGCTACCGCTACCCCACCTGGGGTAAATTGGTCCCAAGACATGGGAACCCTCTAAGGAAGAAACTTCCGCAGCAGAGGACTACAAAAAGAACTGCGGGAAAAAAGCCCAGCAGAAGGCTTGTCAAGCAGCCAAGAGCAAACATCAGAAGGCCTAATCTCATGGACAACCTGGTGCAGATAATCCAAACAAAACCACACAGCAAAACAAGCATTGAAAATGCAATAGGTCTCGCAATAGAAGAGTTTTACATTTTTCGTTTTGCAAATGGATGAGTGGCGTTGCGTGGTTGAGTGGCGTTGCGTGGTTGAGTGGCGTTGCGTGGGTGAGTGGCGTTGCGTGGGTGAGTGGCGTTGCGTGGGTGAGTGGCGTTGCGTGGGTGAGTGGCGTTGCGTGGGTGAGTGGCGTTGCGTGGGTGAGTGGCGTTGCGTGGGTGAGTGGCGTTGCGTGGGTGAGTGGCGTTGCGTGGGTGAGTGGCGTTGCGTGGGTGAGTGGCGTTGCGTGGGTGAGTGGCGTTGCGTGGGTGAGTGGCGTTGCGTGGGTGAGTGGCGTTGCGTGGGTGAGTGGCGTTGCGTGGGTGAGTGGCGTTGCGTGGGTGAGTGGCGTTGCGTGGGTGAGTGGCGTTGCGTGGGTGAGTGGCGTTGCGTGGGTGAGTGGCGTTGCGTGGGTGAGTGGCGTTGCGTGGGTGAGTGGCGTTGCGTGGGTGAGTGGCGTTGCGTGGGTGAGTGGCGTTGCGTGGGTGAGTGGCGTTGCGTGGGTGAGTGGCGTTGCGTGGGTGAGTGGCGTTGCGTGGGTGAGTGGCGTTGCGTGGGTGAGTGGCGTTGCGTGGGTGAGTGGCGTTGCGTGGGTGAGTGGCGTTGCGTGGGTGAGTGGCGTTGCGTGGGTGAGTGGCGTTGCGTGGGTGAGTGGCGTTGCGTGGGTGAGTGGCGTTGCGTGGGTGAGTGGCGTTGCGTGGGTGAGTGGCGTTGCGTGGGTGAGTGGCGTTGCGTGGGTGAGTGGCGTTGCGTGGGTGAGTGGCGTTGCGTGGGTGAGTGGCGTTGCGTGGGTGAGTGGCGTTGCGTGGGTGAGTGGCGTTGCGTGGGTGAGTGGCGTTGCGTGGGTGAGTGGCGTTGCGTGGGTGAGTGGCGTTGCGTGGGTGAGTGGCGTTGCGTGGGTGAGTGGCGTTGCGTGGGTGAGTGGCGTTGCGTGGGTGAGTGGCGTTGCGTGGGTGAGTGGCGTTGCGTGGGTGAGTGGCGTTGCGTGGGTGAGTGGCGTTGCGTGGGTGAGTGGCGTTGCGTGGGTGAGTGGCGTTGCGTGGGTGAGTAGCGTTGCGTGGGTGAGTAGCGTTGCGTGGGTGAGTGAGTGGCGTTGGTTGTGAAAATAGCAAAATTAATAGCTTTGTCAGTTACAATGTCAATAGTTTTAACTTTCGAAAAATTGTGACACCTATATCATTTGTAATGCAATGTGTGTTTTATTTACGTGACTTAGATGTATTGATATTACAAATAACAATGGCTTTTAATTTTGTAAATAATAAATACTGAAATAAAATGTATTGTAATTTATAATGGCAATAGCTTAAACGTTTGTAAATAACTTTTGTGAAGATTATGTTCAGTGTATTTTATTGTGACGAAAATTCAAGAACATTGCATTTGCACCTACACACACACACACACACACACACACATATAGATGTGGTGGTGGTGGATCTAGGGGATATGGTGGTGGTGGTGGATGTGGTGGTGGTGATGGTGGATGTGGTGGTGATGGTGGTGGATGTGGTGGTGGATGTGGTGGTGGATGTGGTGGTGGATGTGGTGGTGGATGTGGTGGTGGATGTGGTGGTGGATGTGGTGGTGGATGTGGTGGTGGAAGTGATGGTGGGTGTGGTGGATGCGGTGGTGGATGAGGTGGTGGATGAGGTGGTGGATGAGGTGGTGGATGTGGTGGTGGATGTGGGGGTGGATGTGGGGGTGGTGGATGCGGTGGTGGTGGTGGATGTGGTGGTGGTGGATGTGGTGGTGGTGGATGCGGTGGTGGTGGATGCGGTGGTGGTGGATGCGGTGGTGGAGGTGCATGCGGTGGTGGTGGAAGTGGTGGTGGAAGTGGTGGTGGATGTGTTGGATGTGGTGGTGGATGTGGTGGTGGTGGATGTGGTGGTGGTGGATGCGGTGGATGTGGGTGTGGTGGATGTGGTGGTGGATGCGGTGGTGGTGCCTTTTTTTTTAATGTGCTAAAGTAAGTTATTAATGCAATTTCGGATTAGGGGGGCATGACGACAGTGCATCTTTGCTTTGCACTTGGACATGCTGCAAAACATACTGTGTTGTATTCTTCTGTGAAATCCCCATGATATTTGGCAGTTAAAAGAATGTATTAAAAGAAATGTTCATCTAAATAAGATAATTAGTGTGCACGACATAATTCTGTAGAACTACAGATTCAGTTTAGGTATGCAGCCCTGCGTTACAAAATCATTTAGAACTGAAATTCAAGAAAGTTGCAGTTTGGCTTTGAAACGGATCAGAGAGGTGTCTGCGTGATAAATGAATGATGCATAGGAATGGATAGAATGGAAATGTGTTTCGAAGGACGTGCTCGGGGTGTGCATACTGGAAGCAGGGCGATGGATTCGAGGCTATGAGCGAGGGTGATGCCAAGCTCACCTCAAGGAGAGGGGGAGGGGCCAGGGCAGAAAGTAGGGAGGGGAGGTGTAAGTCGGCAAAGTCACATGGATCGAACAAACGATGAGTAAGGGAAGAATTGTTAAATAGGTTTAAAATGGAACAGGAAAAAAGAAACAAACTAGGGAAGGAAAGAAACGGAATCTGAAAGGAAAGAGAAAAAGAATAAAGGAAAGAGCAGAGGGAAAATACAAGAAGGAGGGAAGGCAGAGAAGGGGAGGGAGGAGGAGAAATGCGACACGGCGGGCAGGGGAGGGGGCGGAGCGGGGAGAGCGGCGTTTGAAGTGCACTTTACACGGCCGGCCGGCAGTGAAACTGAAATCACGGCCGGCCGTGAAAGCCTTTGATGACGCAGCAGGGGGAACAGACGGCGAGAGGGTGTGAAAGCAGCAGGGGCAGGCAGGCGGCTGGGGGCATGTGCACGCGCTTTTAAGCGCATGCGCATTTAGCTTAAAAGTCACGGGCACTGCAAGGAATCGCCACGATTCCTTGCAAGTTAGGTAAAGAGTGGTTAAGCCCCCATAGTCTCGCAAGCTCGATGCGCATGCGCATCGACAGGCGAGACCTAAAAAGGGCCTACCAGCAGCCAACAGAGCCACAGTCCCAATAAAAGAAGATTCGTAGGCACATAAACCACACAGATCACACAACTGGGGCGACCAGCCCCAACAAAAGAACAGCTCCCAAGAACCAGATCAACCTACAGATCACCGAGGGGGGAGGAGAAGGAGGGGGAACAGGAGGAAGCCCTGCCAAGAACCTCCGGATGGCAGAGTCCGCCGGCGCATGGAACAAGAGTGCCATCGAAGGAAGATGCTACTTACCAGTATGCATCTGTTCTTGGCATGTAGAGCTGCAGAATCCTACATTTTGCAATAGATCGCCACCTGGTGTTGGGCTCGGATGATTGCAGGTTGTCGTCTTCTTGGAAGAAGTCTTTTGTAGTCACGAGATAGGAGACTCCTCCCTTGGACAATACTGCGCATGGTCATCGACTCCATCCTCAGATTGTTTTTCGCCATGATGGGAAATGATTGAGTTAGTAGAAGTAAAAGAGAAAGGATGTCCATGCGTGTGCATCTAAGTAAGATGAGTACTGGAACGGATACAAGTCCCGGGGAGGCGGGAGGGCATGTACGATTCTGCAGCTCTACATGCCAAGAACAGATGCATACTGGTAAGTAGCATTTTCCGTTCGAGGCATATGAGCTGCAGATCCTACATTTTGCAATGATTGTGCAGCAGTGTCTCCCTTAGCGGTGGTCGCTTGTATTCGTTGCAGCATACTGAAATAGTGTTTTAAGAACAGCTTGGCCTACTGCAGCTTGCTGCTTGGCTTGCACATCAACACAATAGTGTTTAGTGAAGGTGTGTATTGTAGATCATGTGGCTGCCTTGCATATGTCCTCTAATGGTATGTTTCCTAAGAAAGCCATAGAGGCTACTAGTTTGCGAGTGGAGTGTGCTCTAGGAGGAACTGTTAGTGTACGTTTAGCCTTGTGATAGCATATTTGAATACACTTTACAATCCATCTAGCAATACCTCCTTTAGAGATGGGATTGCCTTTGTGTGGGGGAGAGAAAGATACAAATAGTGGTTTTGTCTTTCTGAAGGATTTAGTCCTGTCTGTGTAATATAGTAGAGCTCTTCTAACATCTAAGGTGTGAAAAGCTCTTTCTGAAACAGTCTGTTTTTTGAAAAAACACTGGTAACTGACTGGTTTAGGTGAAAAGGAGTAATCACTTTTGGCAGGAATTTTGGATTGGGTCTAAGAACCACTTTGTTAGGATGTATTTGAAAAAATGGTTCTTCTATTGTGAATGCTTGGATTTCACCAACTCTTCTGAGAGAGGTAATGGCAACGAGGAAAGCAGTTTTTCATGTTAGGAATTGCAGTTCACATTTATGTAACGGCTAAAAAGGGGGTCCCATGAGTCTTGTAAGGACTACATTTAGGTTCCATACTGGAGCAGGTGGTAACCTGGGTGGGATTATTCTTTTTAATCCTTCCATAAATGCTTTTATTGCAGGTACTCTAAATAGAGATAGATGCTGTCTATTCTGTAAATACGCTGCAATAGCTGCCAGATTCAGAAGTATGGAAGAGTAAGCCAAATTGGACCTTTGTAAATGTAGAAGGTAGAAAATAATATTTTGGATGGAAACATCCAAAGGATCAATGTGATTGTTGTTACATTATATTGCAAATCGTTTCCACTTAGCAGCATAGCATGCTCTGGTAGTGGGTCTTCTAGCTTCTTTAATTATATTCATACAGTCTGTTGGTAAGTTTAAGTAACCAAACTGTAGGACTTCAGGAGCCAGATCGGCAAGTTCAGTTGGCTTGGTTCTGGGTGTCTTATTTCTCCATGGTTCTGTGTTAACAGGGATGGCGTGAGCCGTAATTTCTGATGTGGAACCAATGAGAGATCTAGTAGCGTGGTGAACCACGGCTGACGTGCCCATGTGGGGGCCACTAGTATTAGTTTGAGGGACTGTTGTCTGAGCTTGCGTACTACTAGTGGAATGAGTGGGAGAGGCGGAAAAGCGTACGCAAATCTGCATGACCAGTTCATCCATATTGCATTCCCCTCCGACCGTGGGTGTGGAAACCTGGCGGCGAAGGTTGGGCATTTTGAGTTCTCGTGGGTGGCAAACAGGTCTATTTGTGGGTGCCCCCACATTTGGAAGAATGGTTGAAGTACTTGTGGGTGCAACTCCCATTCGTGAATCTGTTGTAATTGGCGACTTAACAGATCTGCTATATGGTTGTGGATCCCTGGAAGGTGTTCTACTGTCAGATGTATGTTTTGAGGAATGGCCCATCTCCAAATGTTCTGTGCAAGTTGGGACAGTTGCAGAGAGTGTCCCCCCCCCCTGTTTTTGTATATAATACATGGCTGTCATATTGTCCGTCCGGACTAGTACAGCTTTGTTTTGTATTTGTACTTGAAAAGTTTTGAGTGCTAGGAAAATTGCTAGCAACTCCAAATGGTTGATGTGGAACTGTTTGTTGATTGTTCCATTGACCTTGTGTGGTATAATGCAGGAGATGGGCTCCCCATCCTGTGAGGGGTGCATCTGTCGTGAGCACTATCTGTGGAACTGGATCTAGGAACGACCGTCCCTTTGTCAAATTTTAGAGAGCGATATGTACGGCTGTCTACAAACACCAGGTCTGTGAGCTGACCTTGAGCCGGATTCCACTGTTGTGCTAGACATTCTTGTAGTGGGCGCATTTGCAGTCTTGCGTGGGGAACTATGAAGATGCAAGACGCCATCATGCCTATCAGTTTCATGAACACTCTGGCTTGGAGAGAGTGCTGGCATTGAAAAAGGGAGACTAAGTTCTGAATACTTTGAATCCTGGCTTGACTGGGATATGCTAGAGCTACCGATGTGTTTATAGTAGCTCCTAGATATTGATGAACGTGCGAAGGCTCTAGGTGCGACTTGGTGTAGTTTATCTTAAACCCTAAGTTATGCAGTGTTTGAATTGTTTTGTGTGTTGTGCACACTGGTTGTACGATCTTGCTTTTATGAGCCAGTCGTCTAAGTAGGGGAAGACATGTATTTGTTGTCTTCTGAGATGTGCTGCCACTACTGCTAAGCACTTTGTAAATAATTGTGGTGCTGTTGTAACCCCGAATGGAAGGACTTTGAACTGATAGTGTTGTCCTTGTATGACAAACCTTCAATACTTCCTGTGCGCAGGATGTATTGGAATGTGAAAGTAAGCGTCCTTTAGGTCTAGTGTGGACAGAAAATCTCCCTGTTGTAGTAATGGGAGTACCTGTTGTAAAGTGATCATGTGAAAATGATCTGATTGTATGTAGTGGTTGAGGGGCCTGAGGTCGAGAATTGGTCTTAAGGTCCCATCCTTCTTTGGAATTAGGAAATACAGGGAGTAGATTCCTGTTCCTTGTTCTTCTAATGGAACTACTTGAATAGCATCTTTTTGTAGAAGTGCTAAAACTTCCTGTTGAAGCAGAGTTATGTGCTCTGCAGACATTGGACGCTGCCTGGGTGGTATGTTTGGGGGTGTTGCTGTGAGTTCTAGGCAGTAGCCATGTTGGATAATTTGTCTTACCCACCTGTCGGTTGTGATGGAGTTCCAGACAGGTAGGAACTGTGAAAGTCTGCCCCCCACAGGAGTGGAATGCTGTAGGGGAGGCAGAGGGCAGTCACTGTTTTGGAGTGGAAGAGGAACGGTTGTTGTTACTACCTCTACCTCTTCCCTTATTGTTATTGCCTCTGTATCCTCCTCTAAAATATCCTCTATTAGAGGAGGTTTGCGTGTGTGTTTTAAAAGATGAACATGCTCCGGTTTGCTTGGAGCCTCCTCTATAAGAGGAGCGACGAAAAGAACCTCTAGTTTGGGGGGATTGTAATGCCCCCATAGACTTAGCGGTGTCTGTGTGCTTCTTCATCTTTTCTAATGTATTATCTACCTCCGGCCCGAACAATTCGTTCTGATTAAAGGGCTGGTTTAGGATGGTAGTTTGTACCTCTGGTTTAAAACCCGAAATGCGTAACGCCTGAGAATAACACTAGTGTTCACTGCTCTGGATGCTGTGTCAGCTACATCTAGTGCACATTTAATTGAGGCATTTGAAATTAATTTGCCTTTTTGTAAAAGTTCTGCTGCCAGATCCTTGTGTTGATCTGGTAGGTGTTCCATTAACTTTTCTAGCTGATCGTAATGAGCCCTGTTGTAGCGTGATAGTAAAGCCTGTGTGTTTGCTATGCGCCATATGTTTGTTGCTTGCGCAGCAATTAGTTTCCCTGACGCATCAATAATTTTGGACTCTTTGTCAGGCGGTGTCCCCAGAAGTCTGAGAATTAGCCCTTTTGCGTGCATTTGACACCACTAAGGAGTCTAATGGTAGATGACCCTTAATGTATACTGGATCAGCTGGCGCTGGCCTATACTTTTTCTCTATTCTAGGATTTAACACCCTACTGGATCTTTAAAAATCTCTGGAGCATGTTTAATGACTCCTTTGATCATTGGTAATATTTGGGTAGACCTTTGTGACTGTTCGAAAGTGTCTAACAAGAAGTCCTCCTCAATGGCATCAGAGTGCATAGGAACCCCATGGTAAAGTGAAGCTCTGTTCAATAAATGATTAAAACCCATACTGTCCTCTGTAGGGGAAGGTTTTGTTGGGTAGTACCGAGGATCAGGGATGTGCATTATTTGGTGCAAAATTATATGCATCATCATCCTTAGGGTATTCTGTGTTACCATCCTCATCTAAAGGGTATGTATGTGTCTCTGGAACATAATCCCCCCCCACCCAAATCCTACTCCTCATCAGTGTGGTGTGATGATGCAGGAGAGTGAATAGGAGAAGTTATAGGTTCCACATGTGGAGTAATAGGAGAGGAAGAAGGTGAAGGAGAGGAAGGGTGCATTGGAGAAGTTGCACAGTCCTTTTTGGCAGGAACCACAGGTGTAAGTGGTGTGTCGGCTGGTCTTTTCTTATGAGGGATTGCTTCCACATGTCCTGTTTTTGGATTAATATGGACCTTTTTCTGTCTAGGATCTGATCTAAACAGTTCTTCCTCTTCTATATTCTTCTTCGGCGTCGATTTTTTCGGAGCCGATAGAGGTTGTTTAGTGCTTTTTGCCTTATGAGGAGTAGTTGAGTCTTTTGGCAATGTTTTCGGTGCCGAAGGTTGTTTAGCCTTTTCTGGGGTCTTCGGTACCGATACTAGAGGTTTCGGCATGGAGACAGGTTTGGCTGTTCCTGTGGCGCCGGAAACTGGCTCCCTCTCTTTGTTTTTTGAACCGGAAGGTTTCGGAGTCGAAGCTTTCGGGTTTGGTACAGGTTTCGGCTTCGGCACCAATGGTACGGGTGCCGGAGTGTCCTTGTCTTTGGGCGTCGAAGGGTGTTTTATCTTCGGTGCCGACGAGTCCTTGGTGTCGAAGGATGTTTTGGTGCCAATAGAGGAGGTGTAACTGGCACATGGTGTTTCTTTGGTGCCGAGGCACCGGAAGGTGTATTCTCTTTCCTCGGAGCCGGGCCCGAAGGCGGGGCGTTAGAGGGTAAACGTCGGTCTCGACTGGGCCCCATGGGCGGAGTGCTGACCGTTGCCTTCTGTTTGGGTACTATCTGTCGTGCAGGGGCAGATGTACTCACGGGTTGTCGAGATGGGATCGAATCGTCCGAATCCTCTGCTCCCGATATTATCTGGAGATCAGGTGAGTCCTCCTCTGCGCCGAGTGGAGGCTCGTCCTCGGAGATATCTTCAATTGGATATTCGTCCTCTGAGACGTCTTCTTCGACGATCTCCTCTTCAAAGATGGCCTCCGGTGCTGGTCTCCTCATTTCGTGTCGACGGGCCCTCCAATTCCGAATGGTCTTTTTCGATCGGAAGGAGGCACAGGCTGTGCAGGTCGACTCGTCGTGTTCTGGCGAGAGACAGAGGTTACAAACCTCGTGATGGTCGCTATGAGGGAATTTTGCTCGACATACATCTTTTGAATGGAGTTCTTTCCATGAGGCGTAGGCCGCACGGCACCGATGGGCCCAACGGCCCGCGTCGACGCACCGGAATGTAGCTGGTGATGTCGAAAGTCTATTCGATGTCGAAAGAAGTTTGTTTGAAGTTTCTCGCTTCGAAAAAAGCAGGAGCTGAAAACTTTCATTCCAACCCAGTGGCGGAAAAAAACAATCTGAGGATGGAGTCGATGACCATGCGCAGTATTGTCCAAGGGAGGAGTCACCTATCTCGTGACTACAAAAGACTTCTTCCAAGAAGACAACAACCTGCAATCATCCGAGCCCAACACCAGGTGGCGATCTATTGCAAAATGTAGGAGCTGCAGCTCAAATGCCTCGAACGGGAAGTTCCACCAGTCGTTCCCGAACATTCTTCCGGGAACACACTGTCCAGAAGCCAAGCATGGCGGTGAAGCGCAACCGAAGACACCATCGCACGACCAAGCACCTCCGAGATGTGCGGAGCAGAGCGAAGAATAAACGCCGCCAGCTCCCGGCCATCCAACGCGTGGTGCCGCTAGTCAACACCAGCACCCTCCTGAGAAGCTGCAGATCCAAGGGACTCCGCCGAGTCCCACAAGCAAGAGGTGGCCCTAGCCAACACACAAGCTGTTAAGGGCCTGCAGAGCCACACTGGTCGAGGCGAACATATTGCGCCCCCCAGAATCCAGCCAATGGGCCTCTCGCAATGGTGGAGACAATAGTGAGGGCAGGGAGGAAATCGGGGAGCCACGCGCGGCAGCCCGTCTACAGCGAGGACGGCAACGCAAGCGCCCAAACTCTGGGGAAGAGGGGACGTCAGAAGATGAATCCACGACCTGCCGCCTGTCCGGTGCTGTAGAATCCGCAACTTTGAGCAGGGCGTCGTCGTCCAACGTCACCGGAGACGCCGGACAGGCCTACGCCACATCACACAGCACCGGGGTGGGGACGGAGCAGAGGCAGCTAAGGGACGGTGACGGCTCGACCTCCAACGAGGCAGCCACCTGCATGGAGGGACGAGGGGCACCCGGGGAGTGGGAAGGAGCCACCGCCAGCCTCGACCCATTAGTGGGCGAGGGGGGCCCGCCGACCCCTGTGGCGGCGCCAAGACTGACTCGACCTCCGGCGATGCAACCGCCTGCGCGGAGGGACGAGAGGGACCCGGGGAATAACAGGGAGACCCCCGCCAGCCTCGACCCACGAGAGGGGTCCGCTGACCCCTGTGGTACCGCCAGGGCCAGCAGCTGCCGGCGCCGTCACCTCGACCCTAGACAGGATAAGCTTGTGGCACAGGAGAGGGATGAGGGCGACGACGATGACTGCTGCTTCGAAAACCTTCCATAGAAGCTGATCGAGGTGACGAAGTCAACCTGGACATGCGAGCCGAGAGAAGTTTCATCCCGCGTTCCCGCCGCGACTTCGGCTTCAACCGTTGGCATGCCTCGCAGTCAGTGGAGTCGTGATCTTCCCCCAAACACCACATGCAAATGAGCTGAGAGTCAGTCACCGACATCAGGCGCCCACAAGGGGAGCACGTTTTAAAGCCGCACACTGTTCCCACAAGTCACTACGCAATAGCGAAGGGAAAGGCCCAAACAGGCCCAGAGCACAAACCGGATATGCGTTGCATGCGGAAAAGGAAAAAAAACTGAAGTTGGCGCGGGGGTGGGGCTAATGTGACCTCGCTGACATGCCCGCGGACGACGTCAGGGCGGAGTCATGCGGTGCCGCATCCCGGCGCGAAGAGATGCTGGGAAAGAATGATTTTCCAGATCCAGTTTCACGCCTGGGGATAATTCTACGTTAAGGAATCTGCGGCTAGTAGTCTCTATCAAATAACTTCTGCCCTACCTCTAACATCCCCACTCTAGTCAAACTCCTAGAAAAATTAGTCCAATCTCAACTCGGTGCTCACATCGAGAATTTCCATCTCCTGTACCAACATCAATCTGGCTTTCGGAGTGGGCACAGCACCGGATCGGCTCTCTCTCATGTTATGGATGGCATTTAAAAAATGCTTGACCAAAATGAATCTTGCCTCCTAATCCTCCTTGACCTTTCCTCTGCGTTTGACACTGTCAATCACCTCCTATTAATTTTCAAACATAGAATGGGCCTTTCTGTTCTGGTGTTGCAATGGTTCTCGTCCTTCCTCCACCACAGATCCCAAAGAGTCAAGGCGAACCACTCTCTCCCAGCCATCACCAGTATCCACCCCCCCTACCCCCATAACCCCCACTCCCCCACCACCACCACCCCAAACCCCCCCCCCACCCTGTTTCAAAGCAGAGTGAAGTGGTAGTGAGTGGAGTAGTGCACAGAAGAGTGCAATGTAGATTAGAGTGGCGTAGAGAGGATGGCATAGAGTGCACTGGTGTACAGTGGAATGGTACAGAGTAGACTATTGAGTAAATTGGTGTGGAGTGGCATAGAGTGCAGTGGTGTATAGTAGATTAGATTGGGGTACAGTGCATTGGCGTAGAGAGATGCAAAGTAGAGACGTAGACTTAAGTGGAGCAGAGTGAAATGGTGCAAAGAAGAATGCAGTGACACAGTAGAGTGTTGTAGTGTGAAGTGTACAGTACAGTGGCATTGAGTGGGGCAGAGTAGAGTGGAGTATGCATGGTTGGTAGCCTCTGCTATTACAGACATCTTAAACTGAAATGAACGTTGCACTTGCACAGACTTGAAGTTTTACTGATAAAATATACAGTGCGCAAACTATATATGGAAAGGTCACTGTAGGGATGTGCCCATTTTTGACATGGTCATACCTACTTTTTGCTTGGCATCTGAAGCGATTTTGAATGAAGTGCACTGGGTTCCTGCTATCCAGTCTCCCAGTGCCAGCTCTCTATCCCTAAAACTATACAATTGTTCCCCCAACTGGCAACACCTTTAGCACACCCTGTAAGTCCCTTGTAAATGGTACCCCTAGGCAAGGAGACTCAAATGGTCCCCAAGGGCTGCAGCATGTATTGTGCAACTCAAAGGGACTCTCAGCACCAACATGCAACCGGGCCATGGTGCAGGGAAAAGTGAAGACAACATGGCGCACTGTGTGCCATGCCTGCAGACACTGCATGCAGTATAGACAAATCACTCCTAGAGCAGGCCTTACGCTCCAAGGCAGGGCGCTCTAAACTATGTGTGGACATAACTGCATGAGCAGACATGCCCCTGTGATGTCCAAGTGAATTCTTAGATATTACAAGTGAACAGGGAAGCCATTTTCAGAACATGTGTACGAGTTCCCCCAGCTACATGATGGCTTTACTGAATCTAAAGATGTTTGGTATCAAACATCTCGTATTAAGAAACCCACCCTAATTCCAGTGAAGTATTTATTAAAACATGCACCCAGAGGGCCCCTAAAACCTACCGACTATAGTGTTCTGGCTGACTGGTCTACACCACAGGCCGGTTTCTGATCACCACACCACCTGCAGTTTCGTAGAGGGCAGGAACAATACCTGCTCCGCCCTGAGGTTTTGCCACCTTTGCCAAGCAGGAGGGTGACCAAATGATCAGCATATCAAGGCAGGACTCGTCAAAGGCCTCTGCCACCTTTGATATGCGACCCAAGGCTTCCCCAGAAGGGGAAATGCCACCCCGTGCCCAGGCAGGAAACATTAGCTAGTCAGGTGGCGTGGTCCCTCTCAGGCTAGTTCCACCCCTAAGGTGGGCTTCCTGGTTTGAACATGAATTTTAGAATTACAACATCTTAGTTTTGGTGGACTTAGGCTTTCTGGGTCAGGGTTATGCCCACTTTCCAGAGGATGTGGTCATATAGAGGGTGACACCCTAAAGGTTAGTAACCAATTGCTACTACCTGTCACTCCCCTTAATATCCCTAAATTTAGTATTTAGGTGGCAACTCGGACACCAGGAACTCTGAATTAACGGACCAGAAGAAGACAAAGAAGAGCCGCAAGAACTGAAGGCCTGCTGTGGACTTTTGGTGCCAAACCCTGCCTGCCTGCACCAGTCTCGACAATCGTGATCAGTGACTTGTCCTGCAGCTGAACAGCTTTCAAGAACCCAGGGAAAACACTGGTTCTTCGCAAATTGCCAGCAAGCTCCCTTGGAGTAGAGGAGCTACTCCCCTACAGGCACCGAAAACGCAAAGTCCAATTCTCCAAGTTGCCACTCCCCGGCCACCCTAACACAGTAGCCACTCAGGAAGAGGAACCTGTGATCCTAAAGGTCAGATCTGTCCACCTACCAAGTAAGATGATACCAGGACCGACCAGATCCCCCCAGCATCGACCCGATCCCCCCCAGAATCGACCAGAGCCCCCCCAGCATCAGTACCAGAGGTACAAGTCCCCTTGCAGCAAAAACAGAGCCTGTGAGAGTCCAATCCGGATTCCCACTGCACAGAGATTGAGCAGCCGTCGAGGGACGTTAGAACTGCAGAGACTCAAATCCAGAAGGGTCCAGCTGTCCTGATTTTGTACCCTCAACCTGCGAGACTGACAACTGCAAGTCCCTAAGACGCACAGAACCCAGCCAACCTTTCCACTCTGCACCGAGCACTCCAGCCCAGGTGACAAACCGATTGTGCCCCCTTGGCCACAGGATCCTTGTGAACCAAGCCCCCCGTTGAGAACTCAAAAATTAATCCCCAAGACCCCTCTACAATCTGTTCCTAGGTGCCCCCCCCCCTCTTTCCACCGGTGTAGAGCGCACAGCTACCAACCTGACTAGCACCTCTGCACCCAGAAGCCTCAGAGCAGGTAATGAGGAACTGCTGGTGGTACTTTGGACCTTGTCCACCACTCCCCTCCCCCCCTTCAATCCCGAAGGAGACACCCCAGAAACTGACCGTAATTAACTGTATGCAACATATGCCTTTACCCCCATAGGAAGCATTGCTGCATAATGAGGCATTTAAGTGAACTGTTAACTTACCCGTGAAATTTCATATTTAAAACAGTACTTGGTATCCACAAAATCTTTTTCTACATTGGTTTTGGATTTATTCTGGAGTGCGTGCCTCATTAATTATCTCTGGGAGTACAACAAATGCTTAGCACTACCCTCTAATAGGCCTTAACTGCTCCCCCACACTACCACAGGAAAGTATTTAGTGTTCTCAGCCAGATTCCTACAGTCGTCACCTAGTGTACAGATTTGTTTTGATGGTATTAAAATATTTGTTTCCACCACACTTCAGAATTGGCCCCAGAAGCCACCCTGATTGTCACATAAATCCTCTCATTTTGAAGTCAGAGAAAGAAAAGTTAACACCAAGATCCCTCGAAAGACTGAGCCTGACATTTGACCTTTCTCTTTGAATGCACAGCAAATGTGACAAGATAATAACAAGATTTAAAGGCCCGTTTACAGAAATGGAGCACTCGGAAGGATACTGTAAACCGGGTTTGAGCAAGGAAAGGGAAAAACTCAAGCTTGACAGCCTAAAACAAAAATCTAGCAAATAGAAAGCAAGGAGTTACAAGCCAAAAAGCCAATAGTAAGAAGCAGACTAAAAGCTTTCTGAATGTTCCCAAGCGTCGTTCGCAAACTAGACCGCTGTATTGTCTGGTAGGCTTCGACCTAAAAACACAGGGCAGACTATTTGCATCTATGCAGCTAGGACCTGGAACAAAATAACCATATCCATTATGGAAACAGTTTACAAACCTGCTACCTCTCCAAATGCTCGTTGACCTTTATGCTGTACAACGCTCTGTGGCCTTTCGGCTAGATTCAAGCTAATAAAATACTACATACATATACCAAAAGAAATTGAACATCAGAAAGTCCTCGGTCTGTAATTCACCTGTGCATGCTTGGCTCTCAGCTTGTTCAGAATATTGGTAGCATCGAACCCTGCATTGTCACATAGTTGTCGAGGAATTATCTCAAGCGCCTTGGCATATGCTCCAATGAGAAGCTGCTGCTTGCCTGGGATGGTTCTGGAGAAGTCACGAAGATACTTGGATAGCTCCATCTCTATAGCTCCTCCACCAGCAACAACTGAATCATTCTGAAACAAAGTTGAAGTTATTTACATACAGAATTTTACATCTAGCAACCTAAAGTAAACAAGCATTGGCAAAGTATCTAGGTCTCACTATTTGGTTCTATTGGGTTTGCCAATGCTGTGGTAATGCTGCACAGCATCAACAAATAAGAAAGCAAAAAACAGTGTCAAGATCCAGCTGCTCTTTTCCATTAGGTCATTCTATAAGAATGTACACGCGTCGGCATTCGCCTACAGAAAAAAGGGGATGCAATTATAATTTTTTTCCCACTGACCAGTCAGACGCTGGATACCACTTAGATCAGTTCATAAAAAAAAAAAATATAGAAGTGTGTGAAATGTATCGGAGCACTCAGCAGCAGCCAGATATATATTTATATGTTTATATATGAGAGAGCGAGCGCAAGAGAGATAGCGAGAGAGAGCGAGCGCGAGAGAGCGAGCGCGAGAGAGAAAGCGCGAGAGAGAAAGCGCGAGAGAGAAAGCGCGAGAGAGAAAGCGCGAGAGAGAAAGCGCGAGAGAGAAAGCGCGAGAGAGAAAGCGCGAGAGAGAAAGCGCGAGAGAGAAAGCGCGAGAGAGAAAGCGCGAGAGAGAAAGCGCGAGAGAGAAAGCGCGAGAGAGAAAGCGCGAGAGAGAAAGCGCGAGAGAGAAAGCGCGAGAGAGAAAGCGCGAGAGAGAAAGCGCGAGAGAGAAAGCGCGAGAGAGAAAGCGCGAGAGAGAAAGCGCGAGAGAGAAAGCGCGAGAGCGTGCGCGAGAGCGCGCAAGAGGGAGCGCGAGGGCGCGCAAGAGAGGGCGCGAGGGCGCGCAAGAGAGCGCGAGGGCGTGCAAGAGAGCGCGAGGGCGTGCAAGAGAGCGCGCAAGAGGGAGCGCAAGAGGGAGCGCGAGGGCGCGCAAGAGAGGGCGCGAGGGCGCGCAAGAGAGGGCGCGAGGGCGCGCAAGAGAGGGCGCGAGGGCGCGCAAGAGAGCGCGAGGGCGCGCAAGAGAGGGCGCGCAAGGGCGCGCAAGAGAGCGCGCAAGAGAGAGCGCGAGGGCGCGAGAGAGAGGGCGAGGGCGCGAGAGAGAGGGCGAGGGCGCGAGAGAGAGGGCGAGGGCGCGAGAGAGAGGGCGAGGGCGCGAGAGAGAGGGCGAGGGCGCGAGAGAGAGGGCGAGGGCGCGAGAGAGAGGGCGAGGGCGCGAGAGAGAGGGCGAGGGCGCGAGAGAGAGGGCGAGGGCGCGAGAGAGAGGGCGAGGGCGCGAGAGAGAGGGCGAGGGAGAGAGGGCGAGGGCGAGAGAGAGGGCGAGGGCGAGAGAGAGGGCGAGAGAGAGGGCGAGGGCGAGAGAGAGGGCGGGCGAGAGAGAGGGCGGGCGAGAGAGAGGGCGAGGGCGAGAGAGAGGGCGAGGGCGAGAGAGAGGGCGAGGGCGAGAGAGGGCGAGAGAGGGCTAGGGCGAGAGAGGGCGAGAGAGAGGGCGAGGGCGAGAGAGAGGGCGAGGGCGAGAGAGAGGGCGAGGGCGAGAGAGAGAGAGGGCGAGGGCGAGAGAGAGGGCGAGGGCGAGAGAGAGGGCGAGGGCGAGAGAGAGAGAGGGCGAGGGCGAGAGAGAGAGAGGGCGAGGGCGAGAGAGAGGGCGAGGGCGAGAGAGAGGGCGAGGGCGAGAGAGAGGGCGAGCGAGAGGGCGAGCGAGAGGGCGAGCGAGAGGGCGAGCGAGAGAGAGGGCGAGCGAGAGAGAGGGCGAGGGCGAGAGAGAGGGCGAGCGAGAGAGAGGGCGAGCGAGAGAGAGGGCGAGCGAGAGAGAGGGCGAGCGAGAGAGAGGGCGAGCGAGAGAGAGGGCGAGCGAGAGAGAGGGCGAGCGAGAGAGAGGGCGAGCGAGAGAGAGGGCGAGCGAGAGAGAGGGCGAGCGAGAGAGAGGGCGAGCGAGAGAGAGGGCGAGCGAGAGAGAGGGCGAGCGAGAGAGAGGGCGAGCGAGAGAGAGGGCGAGCGAGAGAGAGGGCGAGCGAGAGAGAGGGCGAGCGAGAGAGGGCGAGCGAGCGAGAGAGGGCGAGCGAGAGAGAGAGGGCGAGCGAGAGAGAGAGGGCGAGCGAGAGAGAGAGGGCGAGCGAGAGAGAGAGGGCGAGCGAGAGAGAGAGGGCGAGCGAGAGAGAGAGGGCGAGCGAGAGAGAGAGGGCGAGCGAGAGAGAGAGGGCGAGAGAGAGAGAGGGCGAGAGAGAGAGAGAGGGCGAGAGAGAGAGGGCGAGCGAGAGAGGGCGAGCGAGAGAGAGAGGGCGAGCGAGAGAGAGAGGGCGAGCGAGAGAGAGAGGGCGAGAGAGAGAGGGCGAGCGAGAGAGAGAGGGCGAGCGAGAGAGAGAGGGCGAGCGAGAGAGAGAGGGCGAGCGAGAGAGAGGGCGAGCGAGAGAGAGGGCGAGCGAGAGAGAGGGCGAGCGAGAGAGAGGGCGAGCGAGAGAGAGGGCGAGCGAGAGAGAGGGCGAGCGAGAGAGAGGGCGAGCGAGAGAGAGGGCGAGCGAGAGAGAGGGCGAGCGAGAGAGAGGGCGAGCGAGAGAGAGGGCGAGCGAGAGAGAGGGCGAGCGAGAGAGAGGGCGAGCGAGAGAGAGGGCGAGCGAGAGAGAGGGCGAGAGAGAGAGAGGGCGAGAGAGAGAGAGGGCGAGAGAGAGAGAGGGCGAGAGAGAGAGAGGGCGAGAGAGAGAGAGGGCGAGAGAGAGAGAGGGAGAGAGAGGGCGAGAGAGAGAGAGGGCGAGAGAGAGAGAGGGCGAGAGAGAGAGGGCGAGAGAGAGAGAGGGCGAGAGAGAGAGAGGGCGAGAGAGAGAGAGGGCGAGAGAGAGAGAGGGCGAGAGAGAGAGAGGGCGAGAGAGAGAGAGGGCGAGAGAGAGGGCGCGAGAGAGAGGGCGCGAGAGAGAGGGCGCGAGAGAGTGAGCGAGCGAGAGAGCGAGCGAGAGAGTGAGCGAGCGAGAGAGAGAGCGAGAGAGTGAGCGAGCGAGAGAGTGAGCGAGAGAGTGAGCGAGAGAGTGAGCGAGAGAGTGAGCGAGAGAGTGAGCGAGAGAGAGCGCGCGAGCGCGCAAGAGAGAGCGCGCGAGCGCGCAAGAGAGAGCGCGAGAGCGCGCAAGAGAGAGCACGCAAGAGAGAGCGCGAGAGCGCGCAAGAGAGAGCGCGAGAGCGCGCAAGAGAGAGCGCGAGAGAGCACGAGAGCGCGCAAGAGAGAGCACGAGAGCGCGCAAGAGAGAGAGAGCGCGCGCGAGAGCGCGCAAGAGAGAGCGCGAGAGCGCGCAAGAGAGAGCGCGAGAGCGCGCAAGAGAGAGCGCGAGAGCGCGCAAGAGAGAGCGCGAGAGCCGCAAGAGAGAGCGCGAGAGCCCGCAAGAGAGAGCGCGAGAGCCCGCAAGAGAGAGCGCGAGAGCCCGCAAGAGAGAGCGCGAGAGCCCGCAAGAGAGAGCGCGAGAGCCCGCAAGAGAGAGCGCGAGGGCGCGCAAGAGAGCGCGCGAGGGCCCGCAAGAGAGAGCGCGAGGGCCCGCAAGAGAGCGCGAGGGCCCGCAAGAGAGCGCGCAAGAGAGAGCGCGAGGGCGCGCAAGAGATAGCGCGAGGGCGCGCAAGAGAGAGCGCGAGGGCGCGCAAGAGAGCGCGAGAGAGAGAAAGAGAGAAAGAGAGAAAGAGAGAGTGAGAGCGCGCGCGAGAGAGAGAGAGCGCGCGAGAGAGAGCGCGAGAGAGCACGAGAGAGAGAGAGAGCGCGAGAGAGCGCGAGAGAGAGAGCGCTCGCGCTCGCTCTCTCTCTCTCTAGCGCGAAGAGAGAGCGCGAGAGAGACACAGAAGCAGATCAGAGAGCAGCACTCGACAAGACATGAAGGAGAGAGCTAGGAAACAGTCACTATAATGGAGTGGTGAAAGAAAAAGTATGAGTGTAAGCAGTGGAAGGATACAAGCCATCCAATCAAAGGGGAGTGATTTTTAGCATTTAAAATGTTATGTTGTTGCTGAACAGTTCAGCTTACCATAACGTTACTTTAACCTTTGAGACAGATACAATATACATATATGCACATACACAGAGCAGAGTTTAACCCGATGACCACGGCGCGAATTCCGCTGCGCTGCAGGTGATTTATGGAGTGGGTGTGTTTCGGATGGTCCCCGGCCATCCTCCGCAAATGCCCACTGTGACGTCAGACAGCCGGGGGCCGTCCAACGCACGCAACCGATTAAAGAAAAAATTAAATTCGACCACAATTACAGGAATTTGATATGTAGGCTAGAGTTTCAGCCATTTTCCTATCACAACAATAAAAAGGTTGGTCCCAGATTTCAGCAATATCTTTAATAACCACAATAAAAAGGAAAGCAAACCTATAACCTAGAGCGGAGGTGACCGGAACAGAGAAGCCTTCAGAGATCATAGGGAAATTACATTACAATGAAAACTGTTTGCAAAATGGTCAGATCTTCCAACTTTAAAGTACTAGTTTAATAGACTGACCACAAGGAATCAATGCCTCTACAAAAAATTCAATACCATCTGGGGTTGTTCCATACCTTGATTGCTCGCCTGACGATCATGATGGCATCATGCAACGATCTCTCGGTTTCTTCCATGAACTGCTCTGCACCGCCTCTCAATATTATAGTGCAGGTCTTTGCTTTTGGACATCCTTTAAAGATGTTATACCTATCAAAAGATGTGGTTAAACTTAGTAATACAGAATTCAACAGTAAGAATGCTATTTGCATCAAGAGTTCAGAACAAGCATTTGCAATACAATAGGTCTCGCATTTGCGAGAGTTTAACCTATTGGCATTGTAATTCACAATGCATTTTAGTTGCGTTTTAAAAACCAACACAAAAATAAATGGCATTGCCATTTACAATGCCAATGGCTCTAATTAACAACTGCGAGACCTATTGCATTGCAAATGCTTTATACACTTGAGGACTCCCCCCAGTCAGATGCTGCTACCTGAGAATGTGGCAGGAGGTTGAATGTGAGGCTATCTCAGTGCTTAATTTGCAAATGAGTGCTGGGGCCTTCGTAAGAATGCCACCACAGTTTTCACCATACATTGCCACTGTACTTACACAACTACGAACCATCACACTGCTACAAGTGTGACAATTCAGACTGTTTGAAGTATCCAAAATACTAACAATGGCTGGGGTGGCAGGTATTAGTCGTTTTTAATGTATATTGAATTAACAAACAACTGCTTTTCTGCTCATCTTTAAATTGCAAAAAAGTGCCATCATGTGGCAGCGGTCACAAGTGCAGGTTATGTAAATTAAGTGTGGTGCTGAGCACCAGAAACCACCGGCTCAAATTAAGCACTGTCACATCTTTCATGGTAAGCTCAATGATACTGCTTACTAGCAAGCATTCATGGAGTAGTTATTAGCAAAGAGATTTTTTAGATCTTAATATGAAATCTATTATTTAAATAATGCTGAAAAAGGGATTGCATTCCAGTTCACAACATTGCATAGCTTTATCAGTACGGACACTGAGGGCTTTACCTACAACATGCAAATGCCAAAAAGGGGTGGATGCCCCATCCTCTGTATTTGAAGTGGATTGATGTCTGGGGCACTCTAAATACAGAAAGCTTTGGCACTTTTTGGCAGCTCCACGAAACTCTAAATAGAGCCACAAATGTTTTATACTTTGGCGGCTTGCTTATTTATTTCTCATGGGTTTTTGTAAAGTGCCACTTACCACTCTGGGGCGGCTTTGGGAGGTGGGTACTGTGGACAGGACCACCAAGCTGTAGTGTTGTGGGTTGGTCAGGCCTCGGTGACGGAGACCAATCATAATCAGTGGCTTTTCAAGCGCCTGCTCAAGTAAATAAAGGGGCCGCCATGTTTCTAAAACAGAGTAGCCTAGTCATGCCCGCCATTTTATTAAGATCTCCACCACCACAAATCAAGGCCCCCGCCAAACACATCTTTATTTTTTACCGAACGGAAATAATGTGTTATCTGCCAGTCATCCCATGAACTTCTGACCCTGCCCAGTAATTGTCCCATCGTTTGGTACCAAGTCAAGCAAAGCATGCTGAGAAATCACAGGAGCCCGTGCTTGGCTGCGGTGCTCTGGAATAAAAGGTTTTGCCATTTTGCATTTATCCCCTATAGGCCCCCGTTTTCCATTATATTAGCCTCTTTGTGTTAAGTCTTTTGTCTTTGTAGAGGTATCCTTCAAACCGACCACTTGTTAAACAAGATGGCCCTGTGGAGCAGACGGGGGGAGGGAAACAAAGTGCACGATGCGCGCGCTGCCAGCCTCTGGGGACAGAAGATGTGCACGCGTACGGAGTGCACATCTCCCGTCCGTACGCGTGCACATCTCCCGTCCGTACGCGTGCACATCTCCCGTCAATACGCGTGCACAGCTCCCGTCAATACGCGTGCACAGCTCCCGTCAATACGCGTGCACAGCTCCCGTCAATACGCGTGCACAGCTCCCGTCAATACGCGTGCACATCTCCGGTCAATACGCGTGCACATCTCCGGTCTCCCTTCGCGAACGAAAGCCACAGAATTCGCTAGGCGAGACCTAAAAAGGGTTGAATCCAGAATTATGGTATACTTATTTGTTGATGGGTAACACTTACTGACCTAGGACAATGGTTAACCCCCATAACCGAATCCCATACATTGTTATATAATTCCTAGTGCAGAAAGCAGGGATCTTGTAGCAAAATTATACCCCTACCGCTCAGGACACTCCCATGGGTCTATCGGCACATCCTTTTTATTTTTCATAAAGGTACTATTGGAGCCAGTTTTCTTTGTTTCAGTAAAGAATATTTTCTGTTAATTTTATATGCTTTAGTACATATTTTACACTGCTGGGCAAAAACCTGGGTTCAGTACTTAAACCTTTCCACTCCTGCCATACATTATTCAGACATTTTCTTTGATATTTTTCTGATTCCAATATATCTTATTTTCTCCTTGATAACGGATGAACTTTATGTGCATATTATCTGATAAATACCAGGTTCTGGTTCATGTAAAGTTTATGATTCAATTCTTCAGAAGAAAATTTAAGTTGAAGGCTTTTTTTTGTTGCAGTTTTATACATCGCGAACTTGACACAAAGTAATTGGATTGCTTCTATGTGAGCACAGTTGTATTACACAAGTTCTCACTCATTTAGGCACTAGGTCAAGCCAACGCCGAGACTCGAACCTGGTTCCCTAGTTCCAAAGCCGGCATGTAAGGAATTAATGGTACTTCTCCCCCCCTTGTTTTTTTTTCAAAAGTAAGAACGTAATCTTGAAATTTCACAGGGGGATGTCTCATTCTTAATTGCCTGGGAGCATACTTAATATCAATGACTATGGCAGGATGTGCATTCGTTCTGCTCTCTCTCTCTCCTTTTTAGGTCTCGCCTGTCAATGCGCTTGCGCATTGAGCTTGCGAGAATATAGGGGCTTATCCAGAGCTTAACCACCGGGCGATTCCATGCAGTGCCCGTGAAAAGCAAGCTCAATGCGCAAGCGCACTGACGTAAAAAGCGCGTGCACATTGCCTCCAGCAGCTCTTCAAAGGTATCCGCTCCGCCCCTTGCTGCATCAAAGGCTTTCATTTCGCGGCCGCGTTTTTTTTTCCTGCCCCTGTTGTGCATTTGTTACTGGCCCATCTGCTTTAAAAATAAAAGTTCTACTTCATGTCCACACGTTTTTCATTTACTATTTTTGATTGGTAAATACACTTTTTTAAAAGGATCGTGGCCACACGCAACCATCATGGCCCAGGCCAGGAACAAGCTAGCACAATGATGCAATTGTTACAATCTTCTGCCATGTTTACTCGTTCAGATAAACTGTCCACAGCATATACCAAAAGCCTTCCAGCGAATGCCAGGAGCCTGCAGTCTCTGTCCCATAGGTAACATCGTCCCATAGATTCCCATATTATTCAGACACATAGTGCTTTAATTTATACAATTGCTACCCGTCACTTCAAAGGGCGCGCGAAGCGCGTCCACACCAAAGCCATCTGTTGTTTCCCCCAGCGGGCTCGGCCTCACTTACTTCTCCTCCCCCCTAATTACATCCCTGCTGTCTTTCATGGCCGCGAGGCTGTGCTCTGCCGAGAGCTTCACTGCAAAGGGCAAAGGGATCCGGTCCCCCCCCCCACCCCCTGCTCACACCTTGTTAATGTTTGAATCATTTGGCCTCTAGTTGGATGTCTTTGAAATGAGCACACAACCCCTGGCTCCTTGGCACTACATCAACGAGCGTCTGACGAGTCAGCTTCTCACCTCTGAACCCATGGCCATTCTACAGCTGTACTCTTTTTTCGGCGTGTCCCAGAAACCCGCATGCCTTTAATTTAAAATTTGTAAAAAGGATGGTGCTACCTCGACGCCATGTACTTATTGTAATCTTTGGGTTGTTGCCACCTATAATAGATTCAGAATAGCGACATGGGTTGCGTTCTAACGTGTGTCATGGGAACATTGTTTTTCCTGCAGTAACCGTTGAGGTTTGTTCCGTAAGCGTTTGTAGCCTAATCTGGCTTGTTTTTTTCCGGACCAGAGCTTGTGCCAACAACTCTTGCTGTCTATAATTGCTTGTTACTGGGGTTGTGTACCCTCACTAAGATGGCGCTTTTATCACAGCAGACTAACATGTCTGCCAAGAAAAACGCGACGCTCGGAAGACTCGTGATGTTAAACATGCTAAACCCTCAGCCGTCAAAGTGAATGAACTGTTGCTACATTTAATAGTTATGACAAACCCATCAGCCTTTTCTCCTGTATGGTTTTCATTGTAAAGCAGCTTGTCCGCTCTAGCACTTGTAACATAGTACTTGTAGGGTTAGTTCAAGTAATCATAGAACGGAGTGAGCCATGTACATTGAATTGTGCCTAGCAGATGGCTGCATGCTAATATTGCTGTAAACTGCGATGGATTGGAATCGTATCTTTTTTAGGCTGTGTTTTTTTGTCCGGTTCATTGACTTTGTTACTCCTGGAACAAACCTAGTTTAATCATCTCCACGTAGGGTTGCCACCTTTTCCGGAGGATAATATCGATCATTTGTTCATGTCTTAGGGACATTATACCTGAATAGAAATTTATGTAAAACCCTCTATTTTTAATGTCTTTTCTGTATGATTAATTATTGGGCAGGGTTCATTTAGGCAGTTCTGGAACATTTTAAAGTGATTTCTCATTGGATTTGCTCGTTTAAAGATGCGAAGGGGAACGTTTTGGTGATTTCTTTTATTTTTACCATCCTGAGCACAGCAATGCCAAGGGCTTGTCTTTCATTACAGCTTGAATAATGTATTTCAGCTGCCTCAGTTTTGACTAATTTGCCTTACCCGGACAAATGCTATAGGTGTCACATTTGAAAAAGTTTAAAGTATTGGCATTGTAAATGACAAAGCTATTAATTTTGCTATTTTCAAGACCAACACAATAAAAAAAATTGTCATTTACAAAACCAATAGCTCCAACTTTTCTAATGCGAGACCTATTGCATTTCCAATGCTTGTTATCAAGGATAACATTATTGGTGGGATTGTCCATGTAATCCATTTTACCTTTAACAAACATTTGCAATGCAATAGGTCTCGCAGCATTAAAGTTTGAGTTACTGGCATTGTAAATGACAATGCTTTACATTATTTTTTTTTCTTTAATTTGCAATTGGTATATAAACATTGTTTGTGAATGGTTAGCTGTTGCTTATGCTAAGCAAAGTTGGCAGTAATATAGAGTGCTAGTCTTGCTTGTTATAAGCATGCTGATTTAAAGTGCTCTGATACCTGCGGGTAAAGTTTGCGCTATATAAAAGTGAAAATTGATAAATAATTTAAAAAAGCCTACCTGTACCACGTCCGTTCTTATTCTTTGATGCCACATATCTTTGGGTCCCTGTATTTATTAACTGCTCCCGGCTGTGGGAAACTTCCATGGCAGGAACAACGTGTTGCGGGGCATGTAGCCACTGTCCTGTAGCTGCACCGCGGGGTAACAGTAGGGGCAGGAAGGCAGGCAGTTTGTAGTGCTGTGCCATAACAGTGCCGCCGCCTTCAATGTGAAATTCATACAGTGCTGATCCAGGGTACTGATGATTCTCTGCTAGCAGCAATTTGAGGCAGCGTATTTTAAATGAGAACACAAAAAGCAACAAGCTTCACTAAACCCTTTGGCTAATCTGCTAGTCTGGTTTCCCACCCTCCTTCACGCAGTGTTTCCTCCCATGTGAACGGTGTGTAGGTTGGGCTGGGGAAAACAGTGATTAATCAGGGTGGCAGATAACCTCCAGTATATACATGGAATGACATTCTCAAATAATAAATAAACAATTGTTCATCCCTCAAGAGCCAGTATGAAGTTATTTATACCTGAATGCTCTTCAAGAAGGGACAAGGAGGGAGGAGCTTCGCGTGCAACCAAGATGGTCGCGTGAGCACAGGGCTCCCGGACCTTCGCCACCTCCGCCGTTTATCCTGTACCCTATCCTGACTTAGAGGACGGGTCGTTTGTGGCACGGCCCTGCTGATCATTTATCTGTTTCCAGCTTTCGATTTGGACTCCGGGAACCGAAGTTACGGACTTCGGAATCTTGTTGGCCTGCTCCCTGGTGCCACCCCGGGCTCTGCTTGTCTGCCAGCCGGACAGTAATCGAACAACAACGGATCACCTGAGTCACCTCGGCTCGGTCGTCTACTTTCGGTTTCGTTTCTCGCCCTGCGACCTCTCTGACTCTGTCTGGATCGGCCTCTCTCAGTTGCCCTCCACCCTACCATATCTCGACATTTGCGGACCTGCCTAGTGTGGCTCACTAAATGGTGGGGAGTGACCACTTTCTGCTTTCACACTGTTGCGGGCGCACCGAGTGTAGCCATTTTCACCAGGTCTCCGGCAACCCTCCGGGGCACGATATCCAAGATGGCCACCAAACCCGAGGGCGAATAACGCAAGACCAAGCCGGCTCTCCGGGGGGGGGGGGGGGGGGGGGGGTGTCGTGCAGTCTAACGTCATGGACAGATACACCCTCGCCAAAGGCTCCCCAGGACCGACCAAATCCCCGATTAATGTCGGAGAGGATTCCTCGACGGGTGAGGACTTGTCGCTAAAAGACGTCATGGGCGCCATTGCTGGCATGAAGGCCACATTGGGTCAACAGTATGAGGCCTTGGCTCATAAGCTGGACACGGTTGCCATCGACGTTACCCTGATCAGGGCTGATCTTGCGAAAACCAACGAGAAGGTCAAACCTCTCGACCTTAAGACATCCAGCCTCGTTACGGACGTCTCCGATTTACAGACAGAAGTCGGCAACTTGCGAGCCTCTAATGACTATTTCTCTCGGCGCTTGGAGGACTTTGAAGGCCGTGCACGGCGGAATAATATCCGTCTGGTTGGTGTCCCGGAGAAATCAGAAGCCTCTTCGGTGGACCTGCTGGTGGAGGACCTTGTTCTGAACCACCTGGCGCCTAAAGGCCTTAGTAAGTTCTTTGCCGTGGAACGTGCACATAGGATACCGGGAGGCCCGTCTAAGCAGGGAGCCACTCCACGTCCCATCATTGCTCGGATCTTCCATTTTCGAGACAGGGATGCGATCCTCCAAGCATCGCGTCAATCTGGTCCTGTGGCTTTTGTCAGTTTTTACCCAGACTTCACCCAGCAGGTGCAGAAACAAAGACTCGGATTCCAAGGGGTGAAGAAGAGGCTGAGAGACGGAGACATGAAGTACGCTATGCTCTTCCCGGCCCGACTACGTGTGGTGTACAGGGATCGAACATTCTTTTTCGACCATCCTGGGGCCGCAAGTGACTGGCTTGACACGCTGCCCTCTGGGCAGGAACATTCTGAACAATTTGGACATTCCGGAGGAGCGGGGGGCGGACCAGTGGAGCAGGAATAGGGAGCGACGCTGGCTCCCGGGCCACCGCATTGACTTTCAGCTGTGGTTTGATGCTATGCAACTACTGCCTGCTAATGTTGTGTCTTTCGGGGTGTGGGTGGGGGGTGGGTGAGTCTTCATCCTCAGGGGTTCTTTTCGTAGACTAGTTGTGTGATAGGGCGACAGGCACACTGCAAGTTGGGGTGGCTCTTGTGTCTTACGCAGGGGTGCAGGGTGTGGGGCGAGATGTTCAGGGTTTTTTGGGGGGATGGGGGTTGCAGTTTGTGTTTTTGTTTTCTTCAAGGCATAGTGTTGATGTTCTCCTGCTACATAGTGTTGCGTCTGGTGTGGGGTGGGATTGGGGCTGGTTTCCGGGATGGGGGGTAGGGGACTTAAATTGTTGTGTTGGAACGTCAACAGGTTGGGGGACAGGATAAAACGGGGAGTGGTATTGCAACTGTTGCGGCGTTTATCCCCTGATGTGGTGTTGCTTCAGGAGACGCACTTGATTGGCAATACATGCCACGCAATGAATAGGCGTGGATACCGTCTCCTGGCCCACTCCGGTTTCACCTCTGGCTCTAGGGGGGCGGGCATTCTGGTACGGAGCTCCCTCCCTCTCGCTATTGACGACATTATCCTTGATGATAGGGGTCGCTACGCCGCCATTGTGGGACGCTGGGAGGGCAAAGTCATCACCCTGTTCTCTGTTTACATCCCGCCTGGTCTGCAGGCCACTACCTTTGCCGATCTGGGAAGAGTACTCCTGGGGATCCCTGAGGGTCAGCTTGT
This sequence comes from Lissotriton helveticus, assembly GCF_964261635.1. Classification (NCBI taxonomy): domain Eukaryota; kingdom Metazoa; phylum Chordata; class Amphibia; order Caudata; family Salamandridae; genus Lissotriton; species Lissotriton helveticus. The sequence goes on from NC_136059.1 coordinate 71,258,436, forward strand.
AGTGGGAGGGGATTTCAATTCTGTAGTGTCGGGGATGTGTGACCGTTACCCTCCCCGGGAAAATGTACGGTCTCAATCTTGGCTGGGGGACTTCTTGGACACTCTGGGGCTCACTGATTGTTGGCGCCTGCTCCACCCGGGGCAGTCGCAGTACACTTTCCACTCTGGGGCTCACGGCAGTCTTTTGAGACTAGACTATGTGTTGATGCCCTCCTCACAGGCCTCCTCCATAAGGGAGATAAAACACCTTGCTAGGGGTATATCGGACCACTCCCCATTATGGTTAGTCATAGACACGAAGCTGGGGACTGAGGGTCGAGTGGCTCCGATTAACCCCTGGTATCTCCGTGATCCAAAGGTGAAAGCTGAACTGGTTAAAGCGCTTGACCATTACTTTGCCGATAATGTGGGCACCGTCTCCTCCTCTGTTACACTGTGGGAAGCGTACAAAACTGATTCGGGGCCATGCCCTTTCCTTGATTAGCAATGTTAGGAAGGTTAAACAGGAGGGGGTTGTCCGGATCGAGAACGAAATCACTGTCCTTGAGGGGGAGTTGGAGTCCGAGGTCACCCCGGATAGACTGCACCTACTGAGTCTTAAACAACTTGACTACAGAGCATTAGTTACGGATGCTGCGAAAGAAATAGGCAGGGAACAGCAGGGGCGTCTGTATGATGTGGGAGACAAGGCTGGGAAGTTGCTTGCTCGGCTGGATAGGAGGGAGCGCGCGAGTCGGGTGGTCCCTGTGGTTGTGAATGTGCAAGGAGTGAGTCTTACTGACCCCACCGACATTGTGGACTGTTTTGCGGACTATTTTCGGGATGTGTATTCCCCTGTGTCCGATCGACCCGAGCATGACTCCCAGCTACTCCTGCGAGACCTCTCGCTGCCTTGTTTGTCGGACCCTGAGAGGGGGCTCCTCGAGGCACCGCCCACAGTGAAGGAAGTGGTTACTGCCATCTGCTCGGTCCGCTCAGGGAAGGCCTCGGGCCCCAATGGGCTCCCCATTGAGCTCTACAAGCTCCGTACGGACACAATAGCTCCGTATCTACGGTCGATGTTCATGGAATCGTTGGAGTCGGGTTCCCTTCCCCCTGACCAAAGACTGGCCACTATAGTTGTGATTCACAAGGATGGTAAGCCACGCGACCGCTGCACCTCCTTTAGGCCCATATCCCTGATCAATGCTGCAATAAATCGTCGACACTGCCCACTGATGACCAGGAGGCAGCATACCAACGCGGTCAGGGGTCATTACAACGGAGATAAGGCTCTCTCCACCCGACCGAGCAACATAGAAGCTGGTCTTCTCCTCCCCATCTAACAACATAGAAGCTGGACCAACGCGACTGCCCCAGAGTAGAAATGGAAACTTAACCCTTTGATACCAACAATAACAACAGACAAAGGACTACCACTCTTGTCTCCCTATAGTCCATGTTGGCGGCCATCTTAGACTAGTCTTCAATTCCGGTGGCCATCTTAGACTAGTCATCCTCATTAAACTACCCATACCTCCGCGGCGGCGACGTGGGCTGCTGCGCTGGTTGAGCAGGGATCACTAGTGAAGTTGCGCCTCATATATTTGCATCATATGTTTACACGCAAGATTATTAGGATAGGGTGTCTGCCTTTTACAGTGTTATTATATGTCTATATCCCTAATGGTATACTGCACATCCCACTTTTTCCTCACCTCTATGCACCAATTGCTACCTCATACTCTGGTTGCTCACTAGTGTCACCTTAGGTCCTATTTTAACTTCTGGTTGCAACTGTTTTTTGCTACTGATCCATATACCTCATTGATTTTTGATTACTTACTATTGTTATATAGCATATAACTTTTGTTGCAACTCTATCTTGCTACTGATTCATGTACCTCATATATTTTGAAACACCCTTTGTCACTTTGATATCAGGCATTCTACTATTTACTCACTAGTGTCACTCTAGGTCTTATTTTAACTTCTGGTTGCAATTGTTTTTTGCTACTGATCCATATACCTCATTGATTTTTGATTACTTACTATTGTTATATAGCATATAACTTTTGTTGCAACTCTATCTTGCTACTGATTCATGTACCTCATATTTTGAAACACCCTTTGTCACTTTGATATCAGGCATTTTACTATTTACATCGGTATTTCAGTCCAGCTTATCATTAATATTATTCCTATATCTTATGCTGTACATGTTTGTAACCTACTACGACTGCAATGTAATGCACCGTATAATTGCCCATATTGACCTGCCGCAGTAATGTAATCTGCTCCCATTTCAAGTTTCATTATCTTATGTACCAACTACTACCTCATATACTCTGGCTGCTCATTAATGTCACTGCTGCTATATGCAATTGGGTATTAGTGTTTGTGTTTGTATTCTGCTCCCGTATATCATTATTGTGCACCCCACATCTGTGCAACCCGCACCCACTACAGATCTCAACCCTGTTTGCATTGATTTCTACAGCATACACTTTGGCCGCACACTAGTGTCACTTTCATGCCACGTAACCGGTGATTACTGGGCACCCTCCCACACCTACCGACTCCATCACCCCAACATGGAGCTCATCGGTAAGCACACATACAGAATCAACTTCCCACCCGCACTCACCAAAAAAGCAGCTAAACGCTTTAAACACAACTTACTGAGGTCCCACCCTGAAATACCCTTTGCAGACACCTACTACTCACCGGTCAATGGGGCCGTAAACACTGATATCATCTTCCACACCGCACGCAGAGCTCAATGGAGAAAAACGTTCCTCGCTTTACTCACCATATCCAATTCCAGGAAATCCGCTCATGGACAAACACTCTCCATCACACCATCCCAACTCTTCCCAGGCAGAACCTCCATCACTATCTATAACAACGGGATTGTCCTAATCCAATCCACAGAAAGGAACCTGGAACTACTAGACAACCTGTTCCCCACTTTCGTACAGCACCTCTCCAATCCGAGGATCACACTCAGTCCGGTCACCGACATCACAGCCTCCAACCATAACGATGCTAACCCAACTCAGTCCCTAAACGACACGCACCTCTCCTCCACCACCGCCACCGTCGTCACCCACCCACCTACTGCAACCACTTCACACTCCTCAATCACAGACTTAGATCTCTCCCCGACTTACACCAGCCGCACCCCCGCCTGTCCCATCAACGCCCTGACCTCCATTCATTCCACTCCCATGCATCTCTCCCCTGACAACACAGCCCCCAACGACAACGTCGCTAACCTACCTCAGCCCCAAATGAACGCGCACCTTTCCGCTACCACCGGCACCTTAGTCATACCCCCACCTACGGTTGTTACCTCACACCCCTCAATCACAGACGCAGTCATGTCACCCACTTACACCAACGGTACCCCCTCCCCCCTTTCACCAGCCCACATTCCCATTCTTTTCACCCATGACACCACAGCTCCCACCCACATTCCGACCAACCGAGCTCAGCACGAGACCGACACACACACTGACAAACCCCACCCCTTATCCCCTCCCAACCACACTGAGCACGCCTATACCAACTCAACCCCGACTCCGCAAAAAAGAACCACATACACTTACACTTCCCCCTCCCATCCTCACCCCCCAGTACCCTACACACGCCCCCTTCACCACTATCACACGCCCATCCTCCACCATGCACTCGCCACCTACCACCAATACCTTCCTCCATACTATGTCATCCTCACACTACACTCCAATACCTGCCTCCAACACAAATCCCACACTAGACCACGTTATGGCCACCCTCCTCCAGCTCAAAGAAGATATCCACATCATCAAACAACTACTCTGCTTGCATTCCAGTCACTCCTCACCCACCACCCTCCTCAAGCTCAAACAAGACATTCACATCATCAAACAATTACTCTGAACACACCCCAGACAGCCCGCACCCGCCTACACCAGCACCACCCTTCCTAACAGGACCTCCACTCGGTTGACTGACTTGCGCACTCAACGCCCCCCGCACTGGACCTCAATCCCCGTTCGCAATCGGGAAAACCGTCCCCATCGCTCCTGCAACACACTTTCGGACCTCGACACAGTTACCCTCCTCCGCTCCTACGAGCCAGCTCCCCTTAATAACATACCCTCCACACTCCGCGCCATTCCAACGATTCATCCAAATCCCCTTAGACCCCCTACGCAAAACAACAGAATTTCTATCCTTAGTAACCTGAGAAAAGTCCCCCTCTCTCTAGAACCCCCTTCCACCCTCGACACACCCCGTCTCAAATGCACCCTCCTCAACTGCAGATCGGCCTCTAGGCACTCCTCTGCAATCGCTGATCTCATCTTATCACTGGATCTTGACCTAATCATCATGACTGAAACCTGGCTAACTGAATCTTCTACACCCATATTGGACATACTGGTTCCCCCCAACTACCACATCACCAGACTAGACAGGGTTGGTCAAAAAGGTGGGGGAATCGCATGCATACACAGGAGTAACCTCTCTGTCTTGAAAGTAACCTCTCCCTATCTACCCTCCCCAACCTCCTGTGAATACATTTGCCTTGATATTATAAGTGAGGGCAAACCGATATGCTCTCTTCACGGCATTTACCACCCACCAGGGGACAACCTTACCTTCTCGCAACAAATCATGGACCTGATCACAACTAATTCAGGGCGGCAACTCACACAAATATACCTTGGTGACTTCAACCTTCACTGGAACGATAACAATGACGCGGTGGTCAATAGTCTTAAAAACTTCCTCGACGCCCTTGACCTCACCCAAATATGCAACAGCCCGACCCACGAGAAAGGCTCTATCATCGACCTTATCATCTCCAAAGAGGACTCTATCCAACTCGAATCTATCCAACCCTGTGACTGGCCAGACCATCCCATTGTCACGTTCTTCATCAACGAAAAAGTCAAATCTAACCCGGTTCAATCCATCAAGCCCAAAGTCTGGAAAAGAGACCTGAAAAAACTCAACCCAAACTCTCTACCCCCCCCAACAGCTGCAATATATTACTTCCTCCCACTGGTGTTACGGATGTCCAATCCTTGACGGATCACTATCTCAACGCTATGACCTCCTTAGTTAACGTAGCTGCACCTATGCAGCTAAAAAGAGCATCGACAAAAAAGTCCAATCCTTGGTACGACGGGAGTCTCAACGACGATAGACGGGACATGCGATTGGCAGAGCGCACCTGGAGATCAGCTCCCTCCGCACTGCACTTAAAAACGCTGAAGAAAAAGAGAAATGCCTACTTCAGGAAAATAAAACGCTCAAAAACAGATTTCTTCAGCCGGCAGCTCGACCAAGCCAAAAATCGTCCGAGAAAGCTGTTTGAGCTAATCAGTACACAATCAAAGGAACAACCCCAACCACTCAGCACCCTGGGCGAAGCACCCTCCTGCGAAGACTTGGCCTTTTTCTTTATCCAAAAAACAGACAACATAAAGGACGATCTCCTCATTGACGTAAGTCTCTACCCCAAACCGCTCTGCACAGCGCACACTGAACTAAAAAACCATGCTACATGGTCATCCTTTGCCACCTACTCGGAAGAAGAAATTGGTAGACTGCTCAGAACTGTGAAACCAGCCAACCACCTCACGGACCCCCTTCCTGCCAACGCGGTCAAAGATCTGACCCCGTCGCTCCTCCCACTGTGGACTAAAATCATCAACAGCTCACTTCAACAAGGGACCATCCCAGACTCTCTCAAAGTTGGGCAAGTCACACCTCTACTAAAGAAACCTACAGCCGACCCCTCTGATCTAAATAATTACCGCCCCATTACCAATATTCCGACTCTTGCCAAACTGCTGGAAAAATGCGCACAAACTCAACTGACCAGACACATTAATCAGTTTGACCTACTCAACCCTCATCAATCAGGCTTCAGAGCAGACCACAGTACAGAAACGGCTATGATTCACATAATTGACGACGCCCTCCAAATCCTGGATCAAAACGATACCTGCCTCCTTATCCTTCTTGATCTATCTTCTGCATTTGACACCGTCAAACATGAGAACTTACTCGAGCTCTTAAACACAAGAATGGGAATATCTGGAACTGTGCTCAAGTGGTTCACGTCCTTTCTACACAACAGAACGCAGAAATTCAAGAGTAACAACTTGATGTCTTCCCCAATACCGGTATCGCTAGGCGTCCCACAAGGATCCTCCCTATCCCCAACTCTGTTTAACTTAGTGATGGAACCTCTCACCACCTTGCTACAAGCATCCAATGTGCAATTCCACATGTACGCCGATGACACCCAACTATATCTCAAATTACAATCACCCAAAGACATTATGCTCTTGAATTCAACGATCAGAAGCACCCAATCATGGCTGGCCGCTAATCATCTCAAACTCAATGCTCTTAAAACAGAGTTCCTCTTGATCTCACCTCCTGCGAAGATCACTACCACCCAAATCTGGCTTAAACATCTAACGGCACTCAATGTGCATCCCACCATCGTGGACTCAGCAAAATCTCTAGGCATAACACTTGACACCAACCTCAACATGCAGGAACACATCAACAAAGCAACTAAGGGGGCGAACTACCAGATTAATATCTTAAGGAAAATCAAACCCTTCCTTCCAGCCAAAGATTTCCAAACTGCGGTACAAGCTCTAGTCATCCCTCGAATAGAATACGGCAGCATCGCCCTCTGTGGTCTCCCCTTAACCACCACGGCACCCATAAGAGCCTCTCTAAACGCTGCAGCGAGACTAATCACCGGTTCAAGAAAGCACTCACACATTTCCCCAGACCTGAGAGCCCTGAACTGGCTGCCTTTTGAAGCCAGAATACATCTGAAAATCGCCTGCATCACGCACAAGGCCGTCCACCTGAGCTCACCCGGATATCTCGCCCAGAAGCTGACGATCTCCGGAGGCTCTAGAAACACTAGAGGCACAAGCAATCTCCTGCTAAAACCCCAAAGATTCCGCAAGGAAAAAACGTATAAACGCTCCTTCTCAGGAATGGCACCCAGGATTTGGAACTCACTCCCCCCTGAAATCAGGCTCATCTCCTCTACCATACTTTTTAAGAGAGAAGTAAAAGCTATCCTCATGGCTAAACACACTTGAATTATTACTGGGGTTGACTCTACAGTCGCCGTACCAACCATTTCTACTGATCTTTTCTGCATTTTTGTATGACTCGTGTTATTGACCTGCCTGACTGTTTACGCTATCAACTATTTGTACTTGTTTCATTATTGATGTATCTGGCTGACTATGCTCCCACATGTACCTTCCCCGCCCTATTGTTATTTACTCTCACGCTGTTCCTTTCGTCTGTAAAGCGCTCTGATATCTGCAAAGATCTTGTTCGCGCTATATAAAACTTTCAAAATAAATAAATAAAATAATGCCGAACCGAAGATCCTGGCTAAACTGCTGGCTAAACGCTTAGTTACTGTCATAAGCGACCTGGTTTACCCGGATCAATCCGGGTTTATACCACACCGCAACACGGCATTGAACCTCCGGCGCCTGCATGGTGTCCTCGCGGGGACGTTGCGCGAACCAGCCATTTTGGCGTCTCTGGACGCCACTATGGCGTTTGATACGCTGGAGTGGCCGTATCTTTGGGCGGTCCTCTCTAAATTTGGCTTCGGCCCGAACTTTATTAATTGGGTGAAACTGCTTTATACCGATCCCTTAGCACAAGTGGTCGTCAACGGCCGTGTCTCCGCCCCATTTGCCCTCGGCAGAGGGACGCGCCAGGGCTGCCCTTTGTCTCCTCTTTTATTTGCCCTTGCTCTGGAACCACTGGCGGCCTGGTTGAGATGGGAGCCATCTTTGAAGGGCATTAGATGGAACTCGGACTTTGAGGACCGGGTGTCCTTATATGCAGACTATATCATGCTGTATCTCACGTCACCTCGGAAATCGTTGATCGTTCTTTTCGACGTCTTGACCTCCTTCCGTCAAAACTCTGGTCTCGTCATCAACTGGTCTAAGTCGTGCTTCTATGTTCTTTCGGGCGAAGCTCCTCTTGCCCCGCGGCTGCCCTATTTCGGTGGTGCGGGACGGCTTTACGTATTTGGGGATCTTTATTTCCTTGGACCCGGTACTTCGTTATGAGCGCAATTTGCTGCCCCCGCTCCACCGCCTTCGCGCTGATGTTGTTGCGTGGGGTAAGCTCCCCCTCTCCCCCTTGGGACGAGCTGCACTGTTCAAGATGATGTCGCTGCCCCGGTTCCTTTATGCGCTCCAAAACACGCTCGACACGCTGCCTGCTAGCTACTTTCGGGAGGTCGAGGGTCTACAAAGGCGATTACTATGGGGGGGCCGATCCCGTATTGCCCTGGCGAAGATGACGCTGCCGTGGTACGACGGGGGCATCGCGCTTCCCGATATTCGCCGGTACTATTGGGCCTCTCAGCTGGGGGCGATTAACCATGGTACTTATGGTCCTTTGCCGAACCCGGCATTTCAAATGGACAGGTGGCTGTTGCCTGGCGGAGATTATAACAGGGCGCTGTACGCGAGGTCTGTTTGCAGGACCCTCACGGGCCCCACCATGACAGCCGTGCAGGTGTGGTACCGTGCGACGGCGGCTCTGGGCTGGACAGATAAACTGACTCGTGCGACTCCTCTTTACGCGTCTGATAGGCTCGGGTCCCTCTGGAAATCGAAGGGCTTTGACAAGTGGGATGTGATTGGTATCAGCAGGGTGAATGATGTGTGGACCAAGGATAGGGTCAAGACGTTTGAGGAGCTGAAAACGACTTGAATGATAGGGAGTTTTTTCGTTATGCGCAAATTCGACATGCCATACTATCTGTTTTCCCCTTGGGCACAGATATCCCGGAGGCGTCCCCGCTGGAGGATCGGATTCTGGACGGGCACGTCCCGGACAGTAAGATCTCGCTCATATACAAAAAACTGATCAACAACAGGATTGACCTCCTCTGTCATCTTCAAGAGGTCTGGACCAGTGACGGTCTGGAACTTGATGAAGAGGACTGGCAGGCGGCGATCTCTTCCCCGAAGGAAGTGGCGATCCCGGCGCGCCTTCGGTTTGTGCAGCTCAAAATTCTTCATAGGGTGTATGTGACTGGTCCCCATCTGGTGTGTATGGGATTCTCTGTAGATGGTCTGTGTAGGCGTGGCTGTGGTCTCGTGGGTACATTTCTCCATATCATTTGGGAATGTCCTGCCGTGATACGCTATTGGACTCGGGTGCATGAGGTTATGAGTGAGGTCACGGGTGTGCGGTCAATGCCTGAGGCGAGGAGATGCTTGTTGAATGTCTGGGAACCGAATGATTACAGCGGAGCGCAGCTTCGCTGGGTGACCCTGGGTAATATTATTGCTAAGAGGGACATTGCCCAATTGTGGGGTGCTCAGAGGCCGCCGACTGTTCTGCTGTGGCAACAAAACATGGATTGGTGCATGTTTCGAGAGAAGACAGTTTATGTTGCCCGTGGCACGCCCCGTAAATGGGGTAAGATCTGGAATCAGTGGAACACATACCGTGGTGATATATGTACCCCCCTCCCACAGATTTTGAAACTGACCTATCTTCCTCCCAACCTATTGTTTCCTCCACTATTGATTGGGTGTTCTTGCTTGCTCCTGTTCTCCCTCCCCCCCTTCCACAATGTATGGCAATGCCGATTGAACTGCTAGTGTACTCCCTCCCCCGACGCCGCAGCGACACATCTGTAATGTACTGCCTTGTGTTTTGTTTTCTTTATTTGTTTATGTATGTTTTGAATTTAATTAAAAAAAAAATCAAAAAAAAGAAGGGACAAGGAGAACACCGAATGGACAGAGATGGGTTCATTGTTTATTTTTTTAAATGTAATTGAAATATTCAGCCTCAGTCTTATCTGCCCCTCCCAGTGAGTATTGTGCATTGGAATAATCAGTGGATATTTTCCTCCTGAAGTTATTGGGCCCAAGATCAGCTATGTCCTTCCAACAGGACTGAGAGTAACACAATAGGGGGAACTTTCCTGACAATTTCCATAGAGGGATTTCTGGAATGGGTGAATTATCCGGCACACACTCTAAAATTACCATTGAAATGCACTGGACCAGGTCGCTGATGTTCATAGGACAGGGGTGATGCAATGGTCATGTTTTGTGTAATAATTAGGAGCTTTCCTTAAACATGTGAGAAAGTTGGCAGTCATATTGAGCAGACATATCTCCGTTAGTAGGTGGGCTTTTTAATAGAGGGGGTGCCTACAAAGGCAGTCGTATAAATATGACTGCATTGATAACAAGCCTACCCCATTAGATTGCCCTTCCATAGAGAGGTGGCAGGAGGTGGTATTCCTGCTTGACTTGGCATAATCCTCGCTCGCACACTTTAGGCAGGTAGTTTGAATATTTTGACACACCCGACGGCAGAAACCTTGCCGTGGGGAGCAAACTCTGCCTCGGTTTTCTAAATTCGGAAATAAAAGGAGGGCCTGGCTGCAAAGCAGAGATAAGAATGGACGCCGGGAGCAGAGCACGCGTGCCCTGAAAAACGGGTGTACTGAGCATTTACCCTGGAGATGGTGAGAGGCTGGTCAAAGTCCTTCCCACCGACGAGCCTGAGGCCCTAGGGTCCGGGGCCCTCGATAACGATACGAATCATGCCGGACATGCTGCCGGTGTGCGCGTCCGGGAGGTAGGGCTCTAGGGGCTGGTCCTACGCGATCTCCCCGCATCCGCAGAAGGGAATGCCAGGGAGAGCTTAAACAATCCCCGAGTACTGCACACTCTTCCCCCGCCGTTAGGAAGGAGGGAGGAAGGAAGGAACACCCACAGCCTGTTGCCAGCAGCCGCACGGCTAAACCGGGAGAGCCCAAGGCGAAGTAGGGAGGAGGCAACGCCCCCAGAGAACGCACGGATGACCTGTGGGCTGAAAATCCTCGCCTCTCAGGAATGTAGCTTGGCCCTGCCCTGTCACTGCCGCTTCCTTGTATGGAAAAGCACATCAAACGCCGGGGACTCTTCAAACGCGCATTTCTCGTCTCAGCTGAGTCTGGACTGCCTCAGTCCTACACTATAACCATCCCACCCTAAAACAAGCTCTTAAGATATTAAGATTTAACGGACATAAAATGGAAAAACAGATCCCGAAGACTAGAGAAAACCGGTGGAGGTATTATCAAATGAAACGGCTGAGTAATTAAGAACACACTTGAGTGCATGAAGGTTAAGAAAATAAACGCTGGCGAAAAAATGGCTACTCAATTGTCGCGCGATATTCTACCAATGTCAACTACTAGAGGTAGGAGAGAGAATTCTACAGGCCAGACAGCACAGATCAACGCGCGCTCAGATGAATGCAGTGTTTTCCGCGCCGGCTCACGTTGCCAGAGTACGGGCCCAAAAACAAATTTCATTCTCTAGCGATTAGTCACCGCCTTCATAAAAGGCGGCCACCGCCTTGACAAGGTAACTGTTCGGCTAAACTAAACAAGCATTTGCAATGCAATAGGTCTCGCAGCATTAAAGTTTGAGCTATTGGCATTGTATATAACAATGTGTTGCATACATTTGTTATGAAAGTCTGTATTGCTTTAGTAAGATTTTTTGGTAGCTGTTAGTTGCTGAAGGTGGTGGAAGAAAGAGGCATGCGGTAGAATCAATATTCGTCAATCTCGGTATTCCGGAACACAGCATTTGGCGGTAGCAGTGAGTTCCTAAGAAAACCTTTGGGCCCGCCATCTTTTGTCTACTGAAGCACGGTACACTGGTGTTTAAATGCACACTACCATTAGAAACCCAAGTTCTATCACAGAGTGCGTCGGACTCGCCCCTTCAAACAGGTGGTACAAAAAGCTACAGAAAAACAGAAGCCTGTTCGATCCAGCCACAAGTGCGCGTTCCATAATGTAATTAGGCCTCACCCCAGATGGGTATTTGCAGCCCATGATCTGAAACCTATTGATCACCTGTTTGTACCTGCCGGGCCTCTCAGCCTGACCCTGAGGGGCAGTAGAGAGATCCAATTAGCGTCCACTAATGGGATTGCTGCCTGGTACATTAGAGGCTGTTGGAGTCTCTCCTCACAGCCCTGTCAACGCGCATTTGCTCATAACCCCATTATTTGTTCGCGCCCATAGAGGCACTTACATCCTACATCCTTTGTTTGCATACATCCTCCATTCCATCCATGTTGCACCTCATCTCTTTCCTCTCCAGCACCTTTTTATTTTCACTCTCTCCTGAATGCACTTCCTCACATCTCCTTCACTTCACCCCCCCAAACAGTGCACCCCCTCACCTGTAAGCACTGCATTTTATTTTACTTTCAACTTGTCAGTATTCTGATAACTGTGTACCTCCTTCACACACATTGGCACAGAATCAAAATTGCAACCAGCATATTTGATCATTGCGCTGTGCGCACTGCAGAGAGGCCAAGGATTGAATGATCATCTATTCTGACCACCATTGTGACCGACAGACAGGCAATGTCAGAAACTCAAACTGCCTTAATTCAGCCTCAACTCAGGAGCTCTCAATCGTGGAGTTTTAAAAATACCATGGAGGTGACTCATTTCAAAGTATGCACTATCACCCTTCAAATAGCAAACATATTTATGAAACACGAGATTAAGTAAAGCATGTTAGATATAAACAGGAACAGCGTGGATTACCTTCACTTTTTTTTTACATTCATTCTTCAGAAATTGATCAGGGTTTTTGACTGAAAAGTTCAGGACATGAATGAAAGGTTCAATGTCTGGTTTTAATTACTATTGGATCTGAGACCCGGGCGGACCAGCCCCACTTAAAGCCCTGACTCTAAATACATTTTGCCATTGGTACTGTCCTCCGCGGATTATTTTTCACTATTTCCGTATTTACACAAACGTGTAGTAAATGTTTGGCTGCTGGCATTGCAACCCAGCAGAGGTTCAAAACCCATAGGTGAAATGTGTCACTCCTGTTCTTTCTGCGGCTGAACACTGCCACAGAGAGGTCCGGTGTGGCCATTCTGTGACATAGAAATGAGTCTATGCACACGTGTTTGGTTGGCACATGCCTGCAACCAATTGGCCTCTTTCCATCAGCATTGGCACAATCTGACATTATGCTGGCGTATAAACATCTCCATGCCACTGGAATCAAGCTATCCTGGCTGATGAGGGCTGAAAGCCCGAAACCGGTCGTAGGATGCTTGTTTCCAGTCCAGGTAGGACCTGGCTTGGCAGTTCGGGCTGGACTGTTCCCATGGGGCACAGGGTCAAGACTGATTTGCATATGGCTGGGTTCAAACTGGAATGGCATGGGAAGCAAAGAACCGATGGATTTAGGCCCAGATCTCTGTACTGGGGTGAATGTATGACATTGTTCTGCATTCTGTCCATTAACTGTTGTTTTTGCATTTGGCGTATAAACAGTGGCAGCTCACACCTTGGGGGCAGAGTGTCACGTCAAGTAGGTGCAGGGGTAGTAGCATCTGCTGGAGCTGTTTTGATTCGGTGTCCCTGGCTTTGACTCTCTGCTTTGGTTTCGGGGGCCTTAAATCTAGGAGCAAGGACACCCTCTTTGAGTCCTGTTTACTTTCCACTTCCAGCATCTCCCACATTCCCTCTGAAGCAACTAGAAGCCTGTTGAGGGCCCATAAGTGCAACAGGAGGGTCAACCAATGACTGTCACTGGGTTCAAAGTGACTGTCATTTCCACTGCCCCACACAGTTTGGTAATTCAATAAATATCCATGCTCTCTCTACCATCATCCTATGAGGGAGGTCTGCTGTAGTTCTACGACAAACTTAATTCAGTATCCGATCATGGGGAAGGCAATATTGTAAATTTATAACGACTTTTATGAAAACAACAGGGGAGAGGGGTTGGCCTAACGGCTAAGGCGCTCGACCTCGGACCTGGGGAACTTGGTTCGAGTCTCGGTAACGACGCCAAAAACCCACTGTGATTCTGGGCAAATCACTTAATCTCCCCGTGCCTAAAAAAAAAAAAAAAAAATGAAAGTGTGTCCTCATGGAACGTAACTGGTGCTATGTAAAGCGCTGTGATAACTGATTCGGTTCGGTTCAAGTTCGCGCTATATAAAACAAGAACAAAAAAACAAAAAAAACATCAATCATAATAATAATATTTTCATCATCGTATTATTATTATTATTAACATCCTCATAATTATAATTGTAGCCTCGAAGGTTACAAAATGGTGAGCCTTCAGCTTGAAGCAACTTCTGTGCGGTCCGTGTTTGAGAAGTTTAAAGTGATATGTTGACCTTGTGTAATGTTAAAGGTGGTCGTGTAAAGCGCTCCGATACCTTCGGGTCGAGTTCGCGCTATATAAAACTGCATCAACAACAAAAACAAGCATTGGAAATGCAATAGGTCTCGCACCATTAGAGTTAGTGCTTTTAGAATTGTTTATGGTTTTTTTTTGTAAATGTTTAGCATTTTTGTTTCCTGTAGCCAATGCTAAAGTATTACAAATAAAAAAAGCCATAAACATTTCTAAAAGCTCTAACTGAAATGGTCTGAGACCTATTGCACTGTGTGAGGGTGAGGGGTTGAGGGTGAGTGAGGGTGAGGGTGGGTGAGGGTGAGGGGTTGAGGGTGAGTGAGGGTGAGGGGTTGAAGGTGAGTGAGGGTGAGTGAGGGTGAGTGAGGGTGAGTGAGGGTGAGTGAGGGTGAGTGAGGGTGAGTGAGGGTGAGTGAGGGTGAGTGAGGGTGAGTGAGGGTGAGTGAGGGTGAGTGAGGGTGAGTGAGGGTGGGTGAGGGGTTGAGGGTGAGTGAGGGTGAGTGAGGGTGAGGGGTTGAGGGTGGTGAGGGTGAGTGAGGGTGAGGGGTTGAGGGTGAGTGAGGGTGAGGGGTTGAGGGTGAGTGAGGGTGAGGGGTTGAGGGTGAGTGAGGGTGAGGGGTTGAGGGTGAGTGAGGGTGAGGGTGAGGGGTTGAGGGTGAGGGGTTGAGGGTGAGTGAGTGAGGGTGAGGGGTGTATGTTTCAGATAGTGCATGCAGTCCTGTGTGGAGATCCCTATATAGTTCAAATTTATTTTTAGGGATAGTTGCCCAGAGGATCTAATAAAAGGCTAGCTTAAATGGTTTTGGTTTTACTTTAAAAGTATGGAGCCAGTTGATTACAACAATCAGCCGAGGGTTGATAGTCTCTAATGGCGGCCTCTGGGCCCATATAGGGTTTTATTGGACTTATTGCCAGACTCTGCTATCCTCGCCTTAAAATTTGCTTTTTTGGCTAGTTGTACTTCTGAATAATATTTTTTCTAATGCTGCCTTATAAGTCCTTTTGAACACAATGTTGTAATTGCTCTACCATTGTCTCTAGAAGTTTACAGTGCATCTTGGGGGGGCGCTAGAGGGCGCCAAGCAAGATGGCCACACTCAAGTGAGGCTCTTGCAGTTCGGGCGATTCACCCCGTAATTTATCCTGGTTATTGTGCTCCTCTAAATACCAAACGTATAAATGTAAGCATCGGAACTTGGAGGCGGTATATTTCGCTGTGATCATTGCTTTTACCTCTTGACGGGACTGAGGAATCTGCTGCTGACCTCCGAAGCCGTGAATGTACAAAATGGTGGCGCTGCGGACCTGAGGCGGGGAACTGTGCGTCGCCGTGGAGATCGCTAGGGACGACTCACCCTCTGTTTTGTGCTGCCCGGGGGGCCCGAATGTACAGCAAGCCCTGCTACTGACTGCGGAAGAGAGTCTGCTGGTCCCGCTCGCGGCAGGAACTTTTACCGTGAGACGTGCGGTTTGGAGCTGCGAGCCGATGAAGAGGTAGGCAGGCACTGCGGAGCTGGGCCGGAGACCCGGGGGCGATAACCAGAACAGCTAGCGGACTGTATTTGAAGTCCCCCAGGGCCGATAACACTCGCTGCCAAACATCGGTAGTGCGTAAAAGTGAACGACGCCCTGCCGGCACGTAGAGCGCTCTGCCGGGTACCCTGGAGTCCCTATCTGACCTGCATGCACTCCAGGACCGGGACGGCTGCTTTGGAGGAACGCCCTAAGAGGAGAATGGAAAAGGATTTAGTGGATGCGGCGAGGCGACAGAACACCGTGTGAAACTGCACTGGCCCCATCATTGGGAGTGCGATGAGACTGTACAGATTCCGTAGGTAACGTTTAGCGCTTGTGCTACTGCGGTGTTATGCATTATTATATTTCAAAAAGCTTTGAAAGGATTGGCTGAATCAAAACAACCCAATCTGTCCAGAACTTTAAAAAAAAAACACATTTCCAGGGGGTTTGAGGCAATGTCTGCAAACTGCGGGCAGAGAGAATGTGCGAAATGTAAAGCATGACACGGCGGGCAGGGGAGGGGGCGGAGCCGGGGTGTGGGAGGAGTGCGGGAACAGACGGCGAGGGGAGGAGAGTAGGAGGAGGAGAGTAGGGGAGGCACGGCCTAGCGGCCGTGCAATCAAGAAGTGAGGGGGCGGGAGAGTAGGCAAGGCAGGCGGCTGGGGGCATGTGCACGCGCTTTTAAGCTCAATGCGCATGCGCATTGAGCTTAAAAGTCACGGGCACTGCAAGGAATCGCCACGATTCCTTGCAAGTTGGACAAAGAGTGGATAAGCCCCCATAGTCTCGCTTGCTCGATGCGCATGCGCATCGACAGGCGAGACCTAATAAGAGTGAAGCGATGGTCGAACCAGCTCGGACCATTTTATCTGAAAACCTTACTTATGTGTTATTCTCCCGATGTTCTGCGGCGGTTGTGGAATTCATTTACGGTCAAAAGACATTTCCCTTCATGCGGGTCTGTTGTTGGGTAATTGACACGAACTGATTACTTTTGTTTTTTTAAAGGAGTATTTATAAACACATATGTTTATTACATAGCGCACCGAAATACCCCAAACATGTTGTGGCCGCTTTTCATGTCTCTTTTTCGTCTCAATGACTCAATCATTATTACAGAAGAACAAGTTACTTACCTTCGGTAACGATATATCTGTAAGAAACAGTAGTTAGTATTAGATTCCTTACCTTAGAATATCCCCAGGCGTCAGTCTGGATCCGGAAACTTTTGCGTAGCAGTACCCCTGCGCGTCGGTAGGCGTCGTCTGCAGGCGTCCCCTGCGGCTCCGCGTCGTCGGCGTCGTGCGCCGTGATGACGTCGCTGGAGTATATAGACGCCGCCTCCGCGCGCTGACGTCAGTTCTTTGCACACAGCTTTTCCGCGCCAGAACACGCAGAGCCATGTGAGAACCAACACTGGTGCCATTTGAAACTAGGGCCCTGAAAGGGATGTCCTTAACCCTAGGTATCAGTTCGCAGAACGGGGAGGACGGGCGGGGCGGTAAGGAATCTAATACTAACTACTGTTTCTTACAGATATATCGTTACCGAAGGTAAGTAACTTGTTCATCTGAAAGAAACAGGTTAGTATTAGATTCCTTACCTTAGAATAGATACCCCAGCAATACCAACCCCGGTGGTGGGTCTGCGAACCAATACAACCTACACCAGAAAGTCCTGGAGGACCGAACGGCCAAAGAAGCCATCCCTCCGGACTTGACTGTCCAGGCAGTAGTGCCTCGCAAAGGTGTGCAGCGAGGCCCACGTGGCCGCCTGGCAAATGTCCTGCAAAGGGACTCCCCGGCCCAGGGCAGTAGTAGCCGCCGTGGCCCGAGTGGAATGGGCCCGCAGCCCAACAGGAGGCTCCTTCCGAGCCAAAGAGTAGCATGCTTTGATGCACAGGACGACCCACCGAGAGATGGTCCGTTTCTGTACCGCCCTTCCCTTCTTCTCACCCACGTAGCCAACAAACAGTTGGTCATCCACCCGGAACTGGCGTGTGCGATCCATATAGAATGAAAGCGCACGTTTTGGGTCCAGACGATGGAGCCGCTCTTCATCCTTTGAAGGATGCGGAGGCGGGAAGAAGGAGGGCAAGGTGATGGACTGCCCAATGTGAAAAGCAGAGACTACCTTGGGCAGGAAAGAAGGTCTAGTCCGAAGAACCACCTTATCAGGATGAACAGACAAGAAAGGAGGTTGAATAGAAAGAGCCTGGAGCTCACTCACTCTCCTGGCAGAGGTGATGGCTACCAGGAAGGCCGTCTTTAAGGTGAGAAGACGGAGAGGACAGGAATGAAGGGGCTCAAAGGGAGCGCACATCAGGAAAGTCAAAACCAGGTTCAAGTCCCACTGAGGCATCACGAACGGAGTTGGAGGATACATGTGCGTGATGCCCTTTAAGAATCTTAACACAATAGGGGACTTGAACAAAGATGGCTGATCAGGTAGCCTCAAGAAGGCGGAAAGGGCAGAAAGATAGCCCTTGATAGTGCCCAGAGCAGAGCCCTGCTGGGCAAGGGAAAGGAGGAAGAGGAGAACCTCAGACAGAGGGGCAGAAAGGGGATCCACAGCCTTTGCTGTGCACCATGCCACAAATCTGTTCCACCGGCAGGCGTATACCGACTTTGTGGAGGGACGCCTGGCTGCCAGAATGACATCACAGACTTCAGGAGGCAAGTCAAATGGCCTCAACTGTCGCCGCTCAATCTCCACGCATGGAGGTGGAGACTGGACAGGTTCGGGTGGAGGACCGTCCCCTGCTGCTGCGACAGAAGGTCCTCCTGAAGGGGCAGGCGGATCGAGGGACCGACTGTCATGCTGAGTAGCTCGGGATACCAGTACCTTCGAGCCCAGTCCGGAGCCACAAGGATAACTTGGGCCCGGTCGCGCCTGATCTTCTTCAGCACTCTGGGCAGAAGTGGTATAGGCGGAAAGGCGTACAACAGACCGCAACTCCACTCGCGCCGAAAGGCGTCGCCGAGCGAGTGCCGTCTTGGAAACTCCAACGCGCAGAACTGATGACATTGCGCGTTCTCTTCTGTGGCGAATAGATCTAACCAAGGCTCTCCCCATTGCTGAAAGAGGCCTCTCGCCACATCCGAGTTCAGACGCCATTCGTGATCCACCGAGCACCGACGGCTGAGTTCGTCCGCCCTGGCGTTCAGAGAACCTGCCAGGTGTTGAACCGTCAGAGTCACGCCCTGACGTTCCAGCCATTGCCAGAGGCGCAGAGCCTCTTGGCAAAGGGTCCACGACCCCACACCGCCCTGTTTGTTGCAGTACCACATGGCGGTGGTGTTGTCCGTGAACACCTGCACTACACTCCCGATGACAAAGGGGAGGAATGCCTTCAGTGCCAGGCGAATCGCCCGCAGCTCCAACATGTTGATATGGAGCCGGGACTCCGCCGGAGACCAGAGGCCTCTGATCTCCGCCTCTCCCAAGTGGCCACCCCAGCCTTGGAGGGACGCGTCCGTCACAACCACGTGCTCCGGCTGGGGAAGGGAGAGGGATCTGCCCCTGACCCAATCGCGGTCCGTAAGCCACCACTGCAACTGTCTCGCAGTGCCCTCCGAGATCAGGACATGGTCGGATAGGTTGCCCTGATGCTGGGCCCACTGAAACTTCAGGTCCCACTGCAGAGCCCGCATCCGCCATCTGGCGTGATGCACCAGAAGGATGCAGGAGGCCATCAGCCCCAGAAGCCGCAGCGTCAACCTGACCGAAACCCGGGATAACGGCTGAAAGATGGGAATCAGAGCCTGAATATCCCGGACCCGCCGTTCCGGGGGATAAACCCGAAACTGCGCCGAGTCGAGAACCGCTCCGATGAAAAGGAGCTTTTGAGAGGGACACAGGTGTGATTTCGGCACATTGATGGAAAACCCCAACTCGTGCAGGAGGTCTGCCGTCATCTGAAGGTGGTGGACGACTGTCTGGGGCGAGCCCGCCTTCAACAGCCAGTCGTCGAGGTAGGGGAAGACTGAAACCCCTAACCGGCGCAGATGAGCTGCGACCACCGCCATCACTTTCGTGAACACCCGTGGGGCGCTGGTAAGGCCGAAAGGGAGCACGATAAACTGAAAATGCTCGTGGCCTACCGTGAACCGCAGGTAACGCCGGTGGGCCGGCAGGACGGGGATGTGAAAGTACGCATCCTGCAAGTCCAACGCTACCATCCAGTCTTGTGGGTCTAGAGCAGCCAAGACCTGAGCCAAAGTCAACATCTTGAACTTCTCCTTCCGGAGGAAGCCGTTGACGTTCCGTAGATCCAAGATAGGACGCAGGCCTCCCTTGTCCTTCTTGGGTACCAGAAAGTAGTGGGAGTAGCAACCACACCCTACTTCTGGCCCAGGAACGCGCTCGATGGCCCCCTTGGCCAAGAGGGCCGTAACTTCCTCCTGCAGAAGTGTCAAGTGGTCCCCCGACACACGGTGGTTCTGCGGTGGCATGGCTGGAGGAGTGGACTCGAAGGGGAGGGCATAGCCCCTTCGGACAAGCTGCAGCACCCACCTGTCCGATGTTATCGCGCGCCAGCGGGAGTGGTGATGGCGAACCCTGCCACCCACTGGCGTCACGTGAGCCCGAAAGCTCGGACTAGGAAGGCTTGGATGCCGCAGCGGAGGGAGGCGTGGACTGACCACGACGCTGGCCTCTACCGCCACCACGGCGGAAACCACGGGCGCCACCGCGCTGGGGAGCGCTCTGCGCCGCGTGGCTGGCAGCACGTGTGGGACCTCCTCTCCCTTGGCCACGAAAGGGCCGAAACGAACCCGTCTGCTGGCGCTGGGTCTGGGTCGAGAGACCCAAGGACTTGGCCGTGACCCTGGAGTCCTTGAAGCGCTCCAGCGCGTGGTCCGCTTTGTCACCAAACAGGCGACTGCCATCAAATGGCATGTCCATAAGCGTATTTTGGACGTCTGGTGAGAAGTTGGCAGATCTCAGCCAGGCATGGCGACGAATCGCCACCGTAGTGGACATGGCCCGTCCCAGTGAGTCCGTGGTGTCCAGACCACAACGGATCGAGTACCGCGCCGCATCCCGGCCTTCAACAAAGGCCCGGGTGAGCTTGTCCCGCACTTCCTGGGGGCATTGCGGCAAACACTCCTCGACCGTATCCCACAGGGAGTGGGTGTAGCGGCCCAAGAGGCACGCGGTGTTACAAGACCGCAGCCCAGCACTCAAAGAGGAAAACACTTTCTTTCCAAATTGGTCGTACCTCTTTGATTCCCGGTCGGGCGGAGCCGACGGAAATGCGGACTGCGAAGTGGAGGCCTGGATCACCAGACTCTCCGGGGAGGGATGGGTGGACAGGAAGGCAGGGTCGTCCGCGCAGGGACGGTGACGCCTGGCAACGTTCCGGTCAACCGGCGCACCAGAGGCGGGCCTGGACCAGGTGCCCAGAAGGACATCCGTCAGGGCCTCATTAAACGGCAGCAGAGGCTCCTGGGGGCATGACTGCGGTTTAAAAACTTCCGTCAGGATATTCGGTTTGACCTTCGCGACGGGGAGCTCAAGGTGTAAGGCCTTGGCAGCCCTCATCAGGACCACCGAATAGGCAGCACCCGCCTCGGACGCCACAGGGGACGGAGAGACAAACCCAGGGTTGGGCGACTCGTCCAGGCCACTGGCATCACCCAGATCACCTACCCAGTCCACATCGTACTGGCAGGCACGGGATAGAGGGTCCTCAGACCCCTCCCAACCCTCTCCATACTCCTCCTCGTCATACCCATATTCTGGGTCGACGATATAGACGTCGGGGTCAACGGGCCCCATCGGCGTCGGGTCCGGCGTCGGCCGACGCCGGTCCGGCTCCGAGTCCGGAGTCGGGGAGGAAAGGGGGGTGGCGCCGCGCGGCGTCGGTGCCGGGGACCCGACGCCGGCCGGAGCCGACGGCGGAGTCGCTGCACCACGCGGGGGCGGTACCACGGGCTGGCCCACAGGAACCGACGCCGGAGAGGCCGGGAGACCAGCCGGCGACGAACCAGAGGGAACCAGCGGCGCCGGGGCCGGAGCCACCGGCGGCGCCGGGGCAGGAGCACCCGAACCGCTCGGGCCCCCAGACGGAACCGACGGGCCCGCAGGCGCCGAAGGCCCCGCCGGAGAAGACCTCGCCCTCATAGCAATGAGGAAGGCCTCGATCTCCTCACGCGACGCGCCTTCCCCAGGGACCGACAGGTGTGGGGTAGACGGCGTCGGCGACCCATGCGGGACCGCGGGGGTGGGGTCACCCGAGCCCCCGGCCGCAGCACGCGGGCGTCGGGGGGAGTCGGGGGTGCGATGGCGACGCCCCGACTTCTTGTGCTTACCTGACGAGCCGGAGGAATGGTGGCGACTCCCGGAGCGCCCATGGCGGCTCCGCGACCGCTCCCTCGACCGCTCCCTCGACCTCCGACCGGACCGGGACCGCTCTCGACGCGGGGCCGACAACCGGAGTTCGAGAAGCTTGCGGGACCGCTCCCGCCTAGCTTTTCCAGTCAAGGCCCGACAGTCGACGCAGGACTCCACGTCGTGGTCCGCGCCCAGACACCGGAGGCAGAGTCGATGGTGGTCGGTGACCGACATCATGCGGTCGCACTCGTCACAACTCTTGAAACCGGGCATCCTACCGGCACCGTAAAGATCAATCAGTTAACAAAAAACTTGGTCAAAAGACCGGAGTACTGCTCTTCGGATCTGCGCTAACTGGCGCGGAAAAAAGAAGAACTGACGTCAGCGCGCGGAGGCGGCGTCTATATACTCCAGCGACGTCATCACGGCGCACGACGCCGACGACGCGGAGCCGCAGGGGACGCCTGCAGACGACGCCTACCGACGCGCAGGGGTACTGCTACGCAAAAGTTTCCGGATCCAGACTGACGCCTGGGGATATTCTAAGGTAAGGAATCTAATACTAACCTGTTTCTTTCAGATGTGTTCAAATGGAATCAATGGGAATGAATGCACGCTGATGTAAGCTGCTGGGGTCATTTTCAGTGCTCCAAGATAGCTCAGTTGGCTTGAGAGCTTGCTGCAGAAACCTGGTCCATCCTGCAGGTCACAAACTCCGTTCCCTGCAGGGCTGTCTGGGCCTCTGCCCCTCCGTTTGATCATATCAGCACCTCTGTGTTGGTCTATTAATCACCAATGGAGTGTTGAGCAGCCGCTGGGGAGTTTTCTATCCTCGGCGCATTGAGGCCCATTCCCGCGCTCTCCGGGCGCCCGGCAGGTGTGAGGAGCAGCAATAAATCTTTAATGGCTGGGAGGGAGCCTGGAATTGGCTGCTCCAGTTCTGCGGAGTATGAATGGGAGGAAGGAGGCTCGGCTGCGAGTGATCTATGGCGCGGGCGGCGAGCAGCCTTTGTAAGTGCGAGCGCCGGTACCTCAGGGAACTTCAACAACAACAATCATAATAATAATAATATTATTTTCATTATTGTAGTATTATTATTATTATTAACATCCTCATAATTATAATTGTAGCCTCGAAGCCCGGATTAGCGCCGCTGCGCTGTGAAGTCTTCAGACTAAACCGAGAGGTAGAGCCGGGCTTTAAAGCTGCGACTCTTCGTTAATCACTGTTCCCCTCTGCGCGCACTGGACAATGAGCGGAAACGAAACCTGTCGTGGGGCGGGACTTCCGTCTTGGGAAGCCCGCGCCCACGGAGTGCCTGGCCAGGAGAGGAGCAGTGGAGACGCGGAGCTCCCATGCCCGAGGGAGAGCCCCGCGGTGGCGGCTGAAGTCCGGAGTGGCGGTAAGTGGGCCTTAGTTGTAGGAGGGGGTCTTGGTGCACTCGTGTGTGTGTGTGTGTATGCTCGTGTGTGTGTATGGGTGTGCGACACCGGGGTGGGGGGCCTCGGTGCACTTGTGTGTGTGCGCGTGTGTGTGTGTGTGTATGTGTGCGGGGGCGTGTGTCTGTATGTATGTGCGTGCGTGCATGGGCGCTCGTGTGCGTGTCTGTGTGAATGCGCATGCGTGTGTGGTGTTGGAGCTTCCCAGGAGACAGCAGCTGGCCACAGTGCGCGCGAGCGCGTGGCCCGCTCAAATCACCTCCTCGGAGAGAAAATGCACGCGGCCAGGTGCTGTCTCCTGGGAAGCAGACTCAGTAACAATAGGTCTCAGCGAGACAGCACATAAGCTTAGTTTCTGGAATAGAGTGGGTTGCGTGGACACTGGGAAGGGGGGGGGGACGGGGGGAGATTGGATGAGGGAGAATTGAGACTGGGAATATATTTTAAGATTTAACAGGACAGATGGTGCAGTCAAGAACGGGCGCCACCCGCTAACCCCCGCATTTACTCTGACTGACATCATCGTCTAGGACTAGGTCAACCTAACCGCCGCAGCACTATCCCTCCCCTCTACCCGCAAAAGCACATCACCGAGGGGGCGGGGAGCTCATCAATACACAAAGCGACAAAGATTTAGTATCTCTTCACAGCACCGCGGAATGACTCGCGCGCCGAGACAAACTCTCCCTTTACCCCGCTTACCCCTCGTCCTGCTTGTTTTTGCTGGCGTTTATCTTGGATCCCTCCGCAAATTCATCGACAGAGGCCCCGACAGAGGGGGCGGCGGTGTTATTTGCGTAACTGACCATTTCTGTCATGGTGGCCGAGGCGAGAAGGAGCCACGGGCCCCGGTCAGTCGCGAATGGGATAAAAGCGGAAGAAGCCGCGGTGTCCACGCGTCTGAGATGGGTAAATGCGTTGGTCGGGTGTCGTGTATGTATGTGCGACGGGGGGGGGGGGGGGGCTGTGTGTATGTGCGCTTGTGTGTGTGTGAGCGCATGCGTGTGCGTAAGCAGGGGGAGGTGTGGCTGTGTGTGTTAGAGCTTCCCAGGAGACAGGAGATGTGCACGCACGGCCCGCTCCGATCCCATCCCATTCTTGAAGATGCGCGTGGCCATCTCTGGTCTCCTGGGAAGCTGAGCCGGTGACTATAGGTCTCTGGCGAGACAGCGCTTCCCGCTGTACTCGCCACGAGACCTAAAAAGGGAAATCCTATTAAGATTGCATACAGTCCCCGCCATCTACGCGTACAGCGTTAATGAAGACTTAAATAACCCGAACAGGTTCAGACCAGATACTACATCCCTTTCCATCAACTTTAGATTTCCTATTGCAGACCATATTACCAACTTCTATACCTTGTTTACTCACTTTGCCTCTCTTCCTTCTCATGTCATGCTTCAT
This sequence comes from Lissotriton helveticus, assembly GCF_964261635.1. Classification (NCBI taxonomy): domain Eukaryota; kingdom Metazoa; phylum Chordata; class Amphibia; order Caudata; family Salamandridae; genus Lissotriton; species Lissotriton helveticus. The sequence goes on from NC_136059.1 coordinate 71,283,395, forward strand.
CTTGAGTTTATATTCCTCCATTTTGCGTTGAATACCAACAAAATCCAAATCAGTTTCACAATGACCATGGTTCTTCTTCATCTTAAGCCACCTAGGTACTAACTCGGATCCTGGCTTGCATCCTCTCATTCTCAAACGGGCTAACTGAAGTGATGGCATTAGGAGATGTTCTATAAGCCAACAACATGGATTGCAAAGCATTTCTCCAATTGAGACCACTTTTAATGGATAACTGAATGGCTTCCTTAACAACACGGTTAAACCTTTCCACTTGACCATTAGCCTCTGGGTGGAACACAGAAATCCTCCTGTGTGTCATGCCACACTTGTAAAGAAATCATCCATACATTTACTGATAAATTGGGGCCCATTGTCGGCAACTATTGCTTGGGGAATGCCCTCCCTATAAAACACTTCATCCAAGAATTCAATAATTTTCTGAGATGTAACTTCTTTTACCATTTTAAGTTCTGGCCACTTAGAGTATTAGTCTATTAGAACAATACCATAAGCTTCTTGTTTAGCTAACAGCAAAAGGACCAATAACGTCAATGCCTAGTTTACGCCAAGGAGCTTCAGGAAGTTCAACAGGTGGAGGATCAGTACACAAAGCTCTGGCTGATTTGTCACTGAAAGCACACTACACAATCTCACATGACGCTCAACGCAACGGTCAATACTAGGCCACCAGAAACTCTCCTTAATGCATCTCCTGGTACCAGAAATACCCATGTGACCTTCATGAGCTAATTTGATGATTTTGTCTCTTGATGGGAAATGAGGTACACATTTGTTACCTCTGACACTAATGCCATTTTCAATAGCCAATTCTTCTCAAATTTAAAAAAACTCATGTCACCATTAATTTTCCTTTCCTCGGGCCACCCATGTACAATAGAGTGTGATACCACTTTAAGCTCACTGTCTTTTTCCATTTCCTCCATCCATTTCCCTTCTTGAATGGAAGAAGCACTACCAACCATATGTATGTCTCCTAAATTAAATGCTCCTTCACAATCTTCTTTGTCAACCATCTCATGTTAATTACATGGCAAGTGCAATCTAGACATGCAATCGGCATGAACTAAATGTGCTTGTAGGGCTCTTCCGGTTAAGAAGAAAAAAATAATAAATAAAAGATGTGTGCTTTGTACACCATAATCGCGTTCGATATAGTCAAGAAGAACTGGCCACATAAGTCCTTGGGTTCTCCCGACATTGCTCCTGGAGTTTACACTGGCCACAAAATTGATTTAGTTGGTTATTTTTGGGCTACTTTGGAATTTGCTGGTCGTCATACTTTTGGGAAAATGTACTTGGCTGAAGGGAGAATCCTTGTTAGGATGGCCTCATCAGAAAGAGATTGGGGTGAGATTAGATTCCAGAGCTAATCGTCAAGTTTATGCTATTAGCACCTCTACTCCCAATATGGATGATGCGGACTCCAACTACATTCAATAGCTTATAACAACATTTCCGAATGTATTTAGTGACAAACTATGTGAATATCAAGATTTCAAACATTGCATCAAACTTATTGAGGGTGCCATTCCCATTCGAAATAGTTAGGAATGTGCCTTTATCATACAGAGGTAAATTTAAAGACCCGTTACATGATTTGTGCAACAAAAACATTATTGAACCAGTGGAATCATCACCTTGGGTTTCTCCGGTGGTGATTTCGGTCAAACATTCTGATGACTTGAGGTTGTGCATTGACTTGAGCAGTCTCAATAGTGCTATTTGGGTGGATGCCCATCCCCTCCTCAATTTGCACGAAATGGTCTCTACTCTAGCAGAAGCCAAAGTTTTTTTTCTTGCATTGATCTTGCTAGTGCGTACCACCAAGTTGTTCTTCATGAGGATTCCAAGAATCTCACTGTCTTCATCGCACCTGATGGTTTATTCAGGTTCTGTCAAATGAGTTTGGTTCGGTCAGTGCAGCTACTGTATTCCAGAGTCATTAAAGAAACCTTGTAAGGCATAACAGGTGCCTTGGCTTTTCAAGACTACATACTTGTTTTTGAGACAGACAATCAAGACCATGATTGCAATCTGGGGAAAGTTGTGTCAGCTTTATCTTTAAAAGGCCTTACCTTACGAGTTGACAAATGCAAATTTAGGAAGCTTGTAGTAAAATATTTGGGACGTAATATTAGTGGTAATGGCATTACGCCAAAGAAAAACCATGTAGATATTATCACAGCTCCTATTCCTAAAGAGCAGCTATTGGCTTTCCTATGCCCAGTTGAATTTTATGCTAAATTCATTCCCAATTGTGCATCTAAAGTGGAGGTTTTTAGGAGTTTACTAAAGAAAAATGCAAAATGTTTTTTGGACAGAGGAAATGACTCCTGCATTTAAGCACTTGAAAGAAGTTATTATAAATGCTCTGTGTTTGAAACCTTTCATTGTTGGTAAACAGTGTGTGGGAATAGTTGACGCCAGCAATAGTGGACTAGGAGGAGTGTTAATGAAAGAATGGAAGAGAATGGATACTTGCTTATGCATCCAGAGCCTTTAAGGATGCAGAGAAAAACGATTCTGTAATTGAAAGGGAACTGCTGCCGTGTGTTTGGGGTGCTGAACACTTCAGAACATTCTTATGGGGCACCAAGTTCATTATCAAAACTGACCATAAACCTTTGATCCACATGATGGCACCAGGTGGTGGGCGGACCATGTCAGCAAGAGAAGCTAGATTTGCATCCAGATTGCAACATTTTCAGTGTCAGTTGGAGTTTGTGAGTGGTAAGAGCAATAAACAATAATAAACATCAAGATTATCTGGACTAATAAGAGTAGGTACGTTTTTCAATTCCTTTGAACCCTCCGCTCGTGTCACACTCCCCACGCGAATGCATTCAAAAGATGCACTTACATAAAATGCACAGAACGCATGGAACACTTCCCAGCAAGTACTACATGAGTGGTGCTGCCAGTTTATTACTAATGGATGGAGGCTCCTGGTTATTCAGCATAGAAACCTCCCAAGGAGTCAGCCTGGACATGGAAAGCTTTAAGCAGCCACAACTATACATCGGCACCAGGCGGCGCTAACCGACACCATCAGCTGAAAGGACTCCAATTAGGACATCCCTATAGGGCATGAAGAATTGGTGCCAGTGAAAACAGTTCCTTTCTTCCGTAGCCACAATTGATTGGCAGATTGTGTCCACAGTGTTTTTCACATGTGTGTAAACATTAATTTTTCTGTGTAGGGCTTTAAGTTATGTGCTCATTCAGACACCAAAGGTTGTAGCAGCCACATCCTCAAAGTTTTGGGTGTCTGGGGAGGTCAAATGATGATTATGCAACCTGTGTGCCTCAATACAGCCCAAAGATTTCGTAAAATGGAGGGACACTTTTAATGGCATAATTTAAATCAAATTAGAGGCCTTTTTCTCAGTCTTTCTAATTTGCAGGGCTGTTCTTCGAGGCAGCACAAGAAAAGAAACAGGGAATAGTCTTCTTCTAAACACAAGTTCAAGCAGACTTCATGTTAACACTCCTGCAGGAGGTCACACCAGCTCTTTTCTCTCAGCCAGCCTCTAGTGTACCCCAGGGAACCCCATAATGAACCGAAGAAGAGACGTTATTACACATAGATCAACACATGGGCTAATAATAAAAAAGATTTTTAAAAATGTTAAAAAAAAAAAAATTCAGGAACACAAACATCGGGAATTAAACAAGCAAGCATAAGGGGTTAGTAAAAAATACCGAGATGCACTTCAAGGGAGTGCTAAAGCAGTCAACTAAAAGCGAGACGTGAAAGGTTAGAAGTCAGGCACTTACAGAGAGATGGTAAAGAGGCTATGATCCAGGAGAGGGACAAACGCAAGCTGGGACAAGGAACACCATAAAATGAATATGCTACTTACCAGTATGCATCTGTTCTTGGCATGTAGGGCTGCTAACATTCATATCTATTGCATAGATCGCCGCCTAGTGTTGGGTCCGGATGATTGCACATTGTTGTCCTGGAAGAGTCTTCGAAGTATCACGAGATAGGTGGCTCCTCCCCTGGACTACAGTGCGCATGGGCATCGGCTCCATCCCCAGATTGTTTTTAGCCATTGTGGCAGAGATGGAGTGAAATAGTGTAAATGATGTCCATGTTAATGATGAATGCAAGAGAGTGTCTGCAGCCGCTACGGGCACCGGGGAGGAGGGCGGGCGATATGAATGTTAGCAGCCCTACATGCCAAGAACAGATGCATACTGGTAAGTAGCATATTCAGTTCGAGGCATGTGGGCTGCTAAATTCATATCTATTGCATAGAATACACAGCAGTCCCTCCATTAAGAGCGGTTGCCCGTGCCAGCTGCAGAAGCTTGAAAAAGTGTTTTGAGAACAGCCTGTCCTACAGCTGCTTGCTGTTTGGAATGCACATCTACACAGTAATGTTTGGTAAACGTGTGTGGTGTAGCCCAAGTGGCTGCTCTACAAATGTCTTCCAAGGGAATTTTCCCCAGGAAAGCCATGGAGGCCCCCAATTTGCGTGTGGAGTGCGCCCTTGGGGGTATTGTTAAAGTGCGTTTAGCTTTTTGATAACAGATTTGAACGCACTTAACGATCCATCTGGCTATTCCTGCTTTGGAAATGGGGTTGCCTTTGTGCTGTGGTGAGAAGGCAACAAAAAGTTGTTGTGTCTTTCTAAAGTGTTGAGTTCTGTCAATGTAGTACATTAGCGCCCTCCTAACGTCTAATGTATGAAGCATTCTTTCTGCTACCGTTTGTGGGTTTTGGAAGAATGCAGGCAGGTCAATAGTTTGGTTGATATGAAACTGACACCACTTTTGGAAGGAATTTGGGGTTAGTGCGGAGCACTACCCTGTTAGAATGTATTTGGATGAATGGCTCTTGGATTGTGAGCGCTTGCAGCTCGCTAACACGTCTGAGCGATGTGATAGCAATGAGAAAAGCCACTTTCCACGTCAGAAATTGAATTTCGCAGGAATGCAGTGGCTCGAAAGGTGGGCCCGTCAGCCTAGTGAGGACTACATTGAGGTTCCACACTGGAGCTGGTGGTGTTCTTGGAGGAATGACTCGCTTCAGTCCCTCTAGGAAGGCTTTAATGGCAGGCACCCTGAAAACAGAGAGGTGCTGCCTATTCTGGAGATAAGCCGCTATGGCGGATAAATGTATCCAAATGGAAGCGTTCGCTAGATTGCATTTGTAAAGATGTAACAAATAGCAGATGATGTTAGGAATGGATGCATCTAGCGGGTTGATATTGTTGTCAGTACAGTAAATGACAAACCGCTTCCATTTCGCTGCATAGCAAGCTCTGGTCGTGGGCTTTCTTGCCTCTCGGATGATGTCCATGCATTCTGGAGGCAGGTTGAGGTAGCCAAATTCTAAGACCTCAGGAGCCAGATCGCCAGATTGAGCTGTTGCGGATCTGGATGCTGAATGTCGCCATGGTTCTGCGTCAAGAGCCTGGATGTGAGATGCAGCCTTCGATGCGGTACCACGGAAAGTTCTAGAAACGTGGTGTACCATGGTTGGCGTGCCCATGTTGGAGCAACCAGGATGAGAGTCATCGAGTGTTGCTTTAGCTTTCTTGCCACCAGCGGAATGAGAGGCGCTGGGGAAAAGCGTACGCAAATTTGCCTGACCAGTTCATCCATATCGCATTCCCTTGCGATTCCGGGTGAGGGAACCTGGCGGCAAAGCTTTGGCATTTTGCGTTTTCCCTTGTGGCAAACAGGTCTATCTCTGGATGACCCCACTGCTGGAATTACGGGTGGAGAACTGATGGATGTATCTCCCACTCGTGCATTTGATGGCTGTATCTGCTGAGCAGATCCGCCATCTGATTGTCCTTGCCCGGGAGGTGTTCTGCCATGAGGAAGATGTTCCTCTGAATGGCCCACTTCCACATGCTCTGAGCCAGATGAGACAGCTGTGGTGAGTGAGTACCGCCCTGCTTTTGGATGTAGTACATGGCTGTCATGTTGTCCGTCCGGATCAACACGACCTTGTTGCACAGATGTACTTTGAAGGACTTGAGCGCCATGAAGATTGCCATCAATTCCAGGTAGTTGATGTGCAATCGTTGTTGCTGGGTTGACCACAGTCCCTGCACCGTGTAGTGGAGCACATGCGCTCCCCACCCTTGGAGAGATGCGTCCGTTGTTAGGACAATCTGTGGCACAGGCTCTTGGAACGGTCGTCCCTTGCAAAGGTTGTGTGGATTCCACCAATGCAGAGAGTTGTATGCCCGACCGGTCACCAACACTAGGTCTGTCAGTTGTCCCTGAGCCTGTGTCCATTGATTTGCTAAGCATTCTTGGAGGGGACGCATGTGCAACCTTGCGTGCCGGACTATGAAGATGCAGGAGGCCATCATGCCTATCAACTGCATGAACACTCTCACTGGCAGGGAGTGTTGCGGTCTGAACCTTTGGATCAGCGACTGAATGCTGTTGATTCGGACTGTGTTTGGCTGAGCCATAGCAGTCAGGGTGTTTATTGTCGCGCCCAGATACTGCCGCACATGGGCTGGTTGAAGGTGCGACTTTGGGTAGTTTAGGGAGAACCCCAGGCTGTGAAGGAGTTGAATAGTGTGGGACATGTGTGAGGCGCACTGTCTTTCCGACTTTGCTTGAACGTGCCAGTCGTCGAGGTACGGGTAGACATGTATGTTTTGTCTCCTGAGGTGCGCCGCCACTGTCGCCAGACACTTTGTAAACACTCTGGGGGCAGTAGTCACCCCGAAGGGTAGGACTTTGAACTGATAGTGCTTGTTGAGAATGGTGAACCTGAGGTATTTCCTGTGGGACGGGTGGAGTGGGATGTGGAAGTAAGCATCCTTGAGGTCTAATGTTGCCAGGAAGTCCCCTTGGTTTAGAAGGGGGAAGGATCTGTTGCAGTGTCAGCATGTGAAAGTGTTCTGACAGTATATACATGTTGAGAGGGCGTAGATCCAGAATGGGTCTGAGGGATCCGTCCTTCTTTGGTATGAGGAAGTACAGAGAATAGACCCCTGTTCCTTCCTCCTCCACTGGCACGAGTTCGATTGCTCCTTTTTGCAGCATTACTAGCACTTCCTGCTGCAATAAGTGCAAGTGCTCTGCCAACATAGGACGTTGTCTTGGGGGAATGTTGGGAGGAGTGGATGTTAACTCCAAACAATAACCGTACTGGATTAGTTCTCACCCACCTGTCTGTGGTGATGGACGTCCAGACCGGCAGGAACTGCTGGAGTCTCCCCCAGACAGGTGTTGGATGGTAGGGGGCAGTGGCAGGGAGTCACTGTTTGTTTGCGGCAGAGGAACGGGAGTTGTTGTTCCCTCTGCCCCTGCCTTTGGCACTGTTACCTCGGTAACCCCCTCTACCTTGCTTGGGGTACGAGGATTGTGCACCACCTTTTGTGAATTGTGTTTGTTGACCCAATTGTCCTCTGGTAACACCACGCGCTCCTGAGCGACGAAAAGTGTTTCCCCTGAATTGTTGAGACTGAAGTGCCCCCATCGATTTAGCAGTCTCATTGTCCTTTTTAATTTTTTCTAGGGTGGTGTCAACATCTGGCCCAAACAGTCTGTCAGGATTGACAGGCTGATTGAGTATTGTTGTCTGAATATCAGGCTTAAATCCGTATATGCGAAGCCAAGCCTGTCTTCTCAGCATGACACTGGTGTTAATACCCCTAGCCGCTGTATCAGCCACATCAAGCGCAAACTTTATTGCAGCGTTTGAGATGAGTTTTCCCTCTTGTATGAGCATCTCGGCCCCTTCCTTAAACTGATCAGGTAGGTGTTGAAGGATCTGTTCTAGGGTGACGCAATGCGCCCTATCGTAACGTGCCAATAGTGCCTGTGTGTTTGCTATACGCCAGACATTGGCAGCCTGCGCAGCCACCCTCTTGCCGGGTGCCTCAAGCACTTTCGACTCCTTGTCGGGGGGAGGAGCTTCACCCGTCGTTTGGGAGTTGGCCCTCTTGCGGGCATTTGCGACCACCAAGGAGTCTAGAGGCAACTGTCCCCGAACATAGGCAGGGTCCCCAGGTGCTGTCCTGTATTTTTTCTCAATACGTGGGTTCACCACTCTTGCCCTTGTAGGTTCTTTAAAGATCTCTGGTGCATGTTTAAGGACACCTTTTAACATAGGAAGTGTTTTGGCTGTTCTTTCGGAGACAGAGAAAGTGTCAAACAGGAAATCTTCCTCCACCGGGTCAGCATGCATGTCTACATTATGATTTGCAGCTGCTCGCTCTATCAAAGCATTGAATGCTGCCGAATCCTCAGTAGGTGATGTACGTGTCCCAAAACCCTGTGGGTCCTGTATCACTTGATGACTTCCCTGGTCCCCAGCATCGTCATATGGGTCCTGTTGTACATCAGGGTCATTGCCAGCAGGGAAGTTGTATTGGTCATCTTGGTCATCATCGTCACCCCCTGATTGGTTGGGGGAAGGTGATGGACTCCTCCTCGGAGGTGGCTGAAGAGGTACAACAGAGGCAGGTATGTCCTGTGGTGCCTTTTTCTTCTTTAGTGGAATAACATATGACTCCAATGGCTGGGAAGTGATCTTTCTTTTGTAAAGTGTCAATTTCCCTGTGTGGGCATCGATGTAATGCTCCGATTGGTCCTCTGACGCTGGTTGTCGAGCCAAATGCCCACTGGCTGTCGAATATACCGACATTTCTGTGTTTTTCGGCACCGGTCTGGGTGCAAACGCCTTCGGCGCCACCTTTGGTGGTAGAGTGTAGAGTAGCTTGGAGGACGTCTTTGCAGGTGTGTCCACCGGTCTCGGATCCGATGGCGGGGTAGACGCCGACGGCAGAGATTTCTCCCGAATACGTTGGGGGGAGTCGGTGACCTGGTTTGGGAATGAAGCCGAGGGTATGGCAGCCGATGCTTCATGCTCGTCCGCTTCGGAGGACTTCGGCGTGGCTGAAGGGGCCACCGATGAATCCTCGACTCCTACGGTTCGCGGCCCTGTGGTAGACTGAGGCGCCGACGCCGTTGATGCAGATCCGGCATCTTTGTGCCGATGCGCAGTGCCTCCGGCCTTTGGGTCGTGGGCCTTAGAGGACTTTGCTTCGACCGTGCGTTTGGTGGTCGACGCTGCAGCCGTCGAGACGTGATGGACTACCTTCTTGGAGGACGTGTCCTTGGCCACCGTTTGTGGCGCTGGTGATTAGACAGCCTTCTTCGACTTCGGAGGGCCTGAGGGCGACGGAGTCGAAGATGGAGCAGGCTTTGTTAATTTGGCTGGGACATCGGCCATTTTAGATGTAGTAGAAGCCGTAGGTTTCGGTTTCGCCGGGACGTCGGCCATTTTAGGTGTTGCCGAGACCGATGGTTTCGGTTGGACGTCGGCCATCTTTGACGATGTCGCCTGCAACGGTTGCGGTTTCGTTTTCGATACGCGCAATGGCGGCTCCACCGGTGTATCCGTGGCCGGGCCAGAAGGCGGGGCTGGGGATAGCAGTGCAGGGTCGTGGGTAAGGCCGAGTGGCGATCCCGTGACCTGAGCCTGAGGCATGTAATGTTCGGGGCATAGCTCATCCTCTGAGCTATCTTCCGCGGCCCCATAGACTTCTTCGTCGTCCCCTACCTCCTCGACGTATTTAAGGTCTTGGCCCTGTTCTTCGATGTATTCGTCTGGATCGGGCTCGACCTCCGTCGACGGCGGTGAAATTTCAAGATGATGGCTTCTGCCTTCCTCTGCGGGGTCGTAGAAGAGGTCATCGGGTGCCGCGCGCCGATGCTTGAGTGTTTTCTTGGATCTGAATTTTGAGCAGGCCATGCAGTTGTCCTCGTCGTGGTCCGGCGAGAGGCATTTATTACAGACTGGGTGCACGTCGATGTGTGGATATTTGGATCCACAGACGGGGCAGCACTTGAACGGAGTCCGTTCCATGATCAGGTCGTCGGGGTCTTGCTGCGAGTACAGGGCCTCGATGTCCGAAGAGTAAAGTACTCTGCAGAATTCCGACACGAAGAGTCGGACGATGCTCGGGACCGATCGCATACAATACCGACGCCAATAGAGAAGGCCTTTTGGCCTTAAGGAAGTAAGTTTTTCGATTCCGACAAGTAGACGTCGAAATCACATCCGAACCCAATGGCGGAAAAAAACAATCTGGGGATGGAGCCGATGCCCATGCGCACTGTAGTCCAGGGGAGGAGCCACCTATCTCGCGATACTTCGAAGACTCTTCCAGGACAACAATGTGCAATCATCCGGACCCAACACTAGGCGGCGATCTACGCAATAGATATGAATTTAGCAGCCCACATGCCTCGAACTAAGAAATAAGCAAATGAGTGACAAAGCCAACAAATGGAAAGTCATGGGTGGGTTATAATCTCCAATATACCTTTCACAACCAGGCATCTTTAGATGGAACAAAAAAAAAAACAACAAAAAAAAAAAAGGGGGGGGCGAGGGTATGGAATGTTTTTGTATGCGATACCGCACTGCAGTTACGTTAAAAAAAAAACGAAAATGCTTCTGCACCAAACCAAAAGTTGTAAATACATAATTACCATTTCCATGACTAATCTCACAAGCTTAATGACCAGTATGAAATTTAACAGATCTGGATCCAGAGCTACAGAGCTGGATCCAGAGCTACAGGGTTGCATTTGATGGCTGTACCTGCTGAGCAGATCCGCCATCTGGTTGTCCTTCCCTGGGAGGTGTTCTGCCATGAGGAAAATGTTCCTCTGAATGGCCCACTTCCACATGCTCTGAGCCAGATGAGACAGCTGTGGCGAGTGGGTGCCTCCCTGCTTTTGAATGTAGTACATCGCAGTCATGTTGTCCGTCCGGACTAACACTACCTTGTTGCACAGATGTACAATGAAGGACTTGATCGCCATGAAGATTGCCATCAGTTCTAGATAGTTGATGTGCATCTTTTGCTGCTGCGTCGTCCATAGTCCCTGCACTGTGTAAGTGAGCAGATGAGCTCCCCATCCCTGGAGAGATGCGTCCGTTGTCAGGATAATCTGCGGCACAGGCTCTTGGAACAGTCGGCCCTTGCAAAGGTTGTGTGGAGTCCACCAATGCAGAGAGTCGTATGCCCGACTGGTAACCAACACTAGGTCTGTCAATTGCCCCTGAGCCTGTGTCCACTGATTCGCTAAGCACTCCTGGAGCGGGCGCATATGTAACCGTGCGTGAGGGACTATGAAGATGCAGGAGGCCATCATGCCTATCAACTGCATGAATACTCTCGCCGGAAGCGAGTGTTGTGGTCTGAACTTTTGGATCAGAGACTGCATGCTGTCTATCCTGACCTGGTTTGGCTGAGCCATGGCCGTCAGGGTGTTGATCGTCGCACCTAGGAACTGCCGGACATGTGCTGGTTGTAGATGCGACTTTGGGTAGTTCAGCGAGAAACCCAGATCGTGAAGAAGGTGAATTGTAGTCGACATGTCGGCGGCGCACTCCTATGACTTGGCTTGCACGAGCCAGTCGTCGAGGTAGGGGTAGACATGGATGTTCTGCCTCCTGAGGTGCGCTGCAACTGTCGCCAGACACTTGGTAAACACCCTTGGGGCTGTGGTGACTCCAAAGGGTAAGACCTTGAACTGGTAATGCTTGCCTTGAATAGTGAACCTGAGGAATTTCCTGTGGGACGGGTGTAGTGGAATGTGGAAATAAGCATCCTTGAGATCTAAGGTTGCTAAGAAGTCCCCTTGGTTTAGCAAGGGAAGAATCTGCTGCAGTGTAAGCATGTGGAAATGTTCTGACAGTGTGTACAGGTTGAGGGGGCGTAGATCTAGAATGGGTCTGAGAGATCCGTCCTTCTTTGGAATAAGGAAGTACAGGGAATACACCCCTGTGCCTTCCTCTCTCACCGGCACGGGCTCGATTGCTCCTTTTTGCAGCATCACCACTACTTCCTGCTGCAATAAGAGCAAGTGCTCTGCGGACATAGGCCTTTGCCTTGGCGGGATGTTGGGTGGAGTGGATTTCAACTCTAGGCAATAACCATACTGGACTAGTTGTCGCACCCACCTCTCTGTGGTGATGTTTCTCCAGACGGGCAGGAACTGCTGCAGTCTCCCCCCGACAGGTGTTAAGTGGTCGGGGGGCAGTGACAGAGAGTCACTGTTTGCTTGGGGTAGAGGAGCGGGAGCTGTTGTTTCCTCTGCCGCGACCTCTGTTGCTGTTATTTCTGTAACCTCCCTTGTTCTGCTTTTGGAACGAGGATTGTGCTCCACCTTTCGAGAACTGAGATTGTTGACCCATTTGTCCTCTGGTGACTCCACGTGCACCTGAGCGACGAAAATTGTTGCCACGAAACTGTTGCGACTGGAGGGCCCCCATGGACTTAGCAGTTTCTGTGTCTTTTTTTATTTTTTCTAGGGTGGTGTCAACATCTGGACCAAACAGACTATCAGGATTGACTGGCTGATTAAGAATGGTTGTCTGAATATCTGGTTTAAACCCCGAGATGCGGAGCCACGCCTGTCGTCTCAGCATAACGCTAGTGTTGATAGCTCTAGCAGCTGTGTCTGCGGCGTCAAGTGCACACTTGATGGCTGCGTTTGAGATTAGCTTCCCCTCCTCAATAAGCAGTTTGGTGCCTTCTTGGAACTTTGGAGGCAGGTGTTGTATAACCTGTTCTAGGGTGTCGTAATGCGCCCTATCGTAACGTGCTAAGAGTGCCTGTGTATTGGCAATGCGCCAAAAGTTTGCGGCCTGCGCAGCTACTCTTTTGCCCCCTGCCTCTAGCACTTTGGACTCCTTATCCGGGGGAGGAGCTTCACCCGTTGTCTGGGAGTTGGCACGTTTCCTGGCATTGGCGACCACAAGAGAGTCCAGTGGCAACTGTCCCCGAATGTATGCGGGGTCCGCAGGTGCAGGTCTGTACTTCTTTTCAATGCGTGGATTGACCACTCGTGCCCTGGTAGGCTCCTTAAAGATATCCCCCGCATGCTTGAGGACTCCCTTAAGCATAGGCAGCGTTTTTACTGTCCTTTCAGAGACTGAGAATGTGTCGAAAAGGAAGTCTTCTTCTATCGGGTCAGCATGCATGTCCACATCATGATTGGCCGCTGCCCTCTCAAGTAGCGCATGAAAACCTGCTGAATCCTCAGTTGGGGATGCACGTGCATTAAAAAGCTGCGGGTCCTGCCCCACATTTTGGGTGCCCTGGTCACCAGTGTCATCATATGAATCCGGTTGTGCATCTGGTTCATTGATAGGGAAATTGTATTGCTCATCCTCATCATACCCCTCACCCGCAGAGTGTTCTGGTGAGGGAGTAGGGCTCCGTCTTGGAGGAGGCTGGATTGGTTCCGTGAGGCCTGAAGCATCAAGGGGCACCCTTTTCTTTTTCAGTGGGATGACATATGAGTCCAGTGACTCTGAAGATATTTTCCTCTTATAGAGGGTCAATTTGCCGGTGTCTGCGTCGATGAACTGCTCTGAATCATCCTCTGATTCGAGTACCCGACGTGGAAGTGGGCCAGCCGTTGAAGAAACCGTCTTCTTCGGTGCCGATTTGGTGGAAAAGGCTTTCGGCGCCTCCTTTGGCGGCAAAACAAAGAGAAGTTTGCCAGAAGGCTTCGCTGGATTGTCCGTTTGTGCCTTCGGCGACGAAATCGGAGCCGACGGAGCAGAGGCCTTCTCCCTAATTCGCTGTAGTGATGCGGCGACGAGGGACGCTTCACTCTCAGTTGGTTTTGGAGCCGACGAGGATGTTTTGACCTTTCCCTCGGATCCGACGTCTTTGTGGGCCTTGTGGGCTTTCGACGCGGATCCCGCTGTCACCGACCCCGAGTCCTGGGACCGGTGCGCAGACGTGCCAGTCTTCGATCCGTGCGCCTGCGTAGACTCCGTGGAGCCGGCCTTTGCGGGCTTGGACGGCGGCGCCGATGTTGATCCGTGCCGACCATCTTTTTTAGAGGACCCCTCCTCTGGCGTCGATTTCGAATGAGCAGCAGCGGAATCGACGGACTTCTTCGACTTCTGCGGACCGGAGGTCGACGGAGTCGATGGATTAGCGGGTACAGTCGTTTTCGCTGGCACGGCAGCCATCTTAGGGACGCTCGAGTCCTTAAGTTTCGGTTTCGTTTTCGGGTCGGCCATTTTAGATGGAGTCGATCCCGATGCTTTCGGTTTCTGTTTCGATACAGTCTGCTCAGCAAGTAAGTCCGTGGCCGGGCCAGAAGGCGGGGCTGTGGCTTGCGGCATGGGGTCGTGGGTAAGGCCTACAGGCGATCCCGTGACCCGGTCGGTATCTTCGAAACCTTCGGGCAGAGCTCGTCCCCTGAGCTATCCGCCGCGGCCCCATAAATCTCTTCGTCGTCTCCTACCTCGTCGACGTATTCAAGGCCTTGACCCACGACTCAGTCGTCGTCTACCGGATCCGCCTCGACCTCCGTCTCGGGTGGGGAGATCTGAAGATGATGACCCTGGTCCTCTTCATCTTGGTCGCCGAAGATGTTTTCCGGATCCGGGGCCGCTTGTCTAGCTTCCATGCGCACCGCGCGCCGAAGCTTGAGAGTCTTCTTAGAGCGGAACTGTGCACAGGCCTTGCACTTGCCGTCGTCGTGGTCAGGCGAAAGGCATTTGTTACAAACGGGGTGTAGATCGATGTGTGGGTACTTGGACCCACAAAGCGGGCAGTATTTAAACGGGCTCCGCTCCATGTCTGAAAAGTTTTGCAGTCGAGTCGCGATGAGAAGGCCTCAAAGTTCGAAAAGCGAAACAAGACTCCGCTTATTCCGGCTCCAAGAGACGGAAGACTCGAGACCGTGCGCAGACAATACCGACGCAAAAAGCGAGGCCTTTTGGCCGCTAAAAGTTAGTTTTTTCTCGGTTTCGACAGAGAGACGTCGAGACCACATCCGAACCCAATGGCGGAAAAAAACAATCTGGGGATGGAGCCGATGCCCATGCGCACTGTAGTCCAGGGGAGGAGCCACCTATCTCAGGATACTTCGAAGACTCTTCCAGGACAACAATGTGCGATCATCCGGACCCAACACTAGGCGGCGATCTAATGCTAAGATATGAATTTAGCAGCCCACATGCCTCGAACTTGTGTGTATCCGTGATTACAAAGGGTGTCGGCGTGTGCTTGAGAGATAGCCCTACTAACATATGATTTTTGTCTAACCACCACTCCAAGGCCTTTAGTATTCGTGGGGTTACATTGACCATGTTGTCGAACGAGCCTTTGGACTCGGCCCCCTGTTTGTCCAGCTCCTTTTAGATAGGTCCCATTTTGAGGCGACAAAATGGGTTCAGAGATATGCATGAAGACATCATTCCCAAGAGTGACTTGTATAATCGGACCGAAGAAGACTTTTTTTCTTTTTTTGGATGCCACCAGCCTGAGAAGTAGTCACTGCCGCTCTTCCGCAGTATATGCTTTTAAGCACCCAGTGTCTAGCTTTGCTTCTGGAAATACAACAGTTTGTGATGGGATCTGCTTGGACATTTCCAGATGGAGTGTGAGACCTAGTTGACAGAAAAGAACTATGCAGGCTTGTGTTGATGCTTGTGCTGCTGACTCGAAAGGTGCCTTTATCAGTCAGTCGTCCAAATACAGGAAGACCTGATACTGGCTTTGCCTGAGGAATGCTGCGACTAGCACAAGGCATTATGTGAAAATCATGGGTGCTGATTTGAGGGCAAACAGGAGCACTTTGAACTGAAAATGGTGTCCGGCAACCAAAAACCTCAGATATTTCCTTTGCTTTGATGAAGAGGGATGTGGAAATATGCATCTTGGATGTCCAATGAGGTCATCTAAACCAATCAGCTTACAAGACTCCGAACCTCCTGCAGAGAAATCCGAAAGGATTGCTTTTCAGGTAAAGATTATAGCTTCGGAGGTCAAGAATTGATTGCTACTGCCTTAACATTTTTCTGATTAAGAAGAAACAGGTGTAGAAACCTTTGCCCATCTGATAACGAGGAGATTATAGGGAGGGATTTGGAGCCAGAGCCTCTGAGATATCATGGTCTTGCCTAGTCGTGCTGCCTTTCCTCTGTTAGGTCTAACATAGGAGGTCTGAGGAGGCTGTTTTTGCTGGAAGTGGTAAGAAGGCTCGTGCCCTGATGAGTACAAAGGATATCGGTATTGCTGATAGCATCCCCTAGCAGATCGTTGTAGTTTCACACGGGAACCATTAAAAGGAGGTTCCCGAAATTGGAGAGACCCTAAATACTTGGCGGTATCCATGCCCTCTTATGGATTTGAGGGCTACTTCCACTTCCTTCCAAAAAGATACTCTCCGTCATATGGGAGGTCTAAAAGTTTATTTTGAACCTCAGGGCAGAATGAGGTGGCTTTAAGCCACCCCGGTCTTCTGAGAACCGCTGCTCATGCCAACTGCCTGAAACCAGTGATGGCAACATCCATGACGGAATCTATTATTTCAATGGATGCTCTTTCCCCTTGGTGTAATATCTTTTTCGCCTATTCTTTAGCATCCTCTGGGAGTTGATCCATGTACGGAGCAATGTCAGACCACATCTGGCGATCATAGCGCCCTAAAATTGCCAGAGAATTTGCTGCTCTCACTGTCAATGCGGACATTGATGAAAACTTCTTTCCAATTGAATCTAGACACCGGCCACCTTTATCAGGAGAAGCCGATAGGGGTGCTACCGGATTCTTTGAGTGGATAGGAGCTGCCTGCATAACCACTGACCATGGTTTTGGATGTCCCGTTAGGCACGCTGATGCATGGTCTGTACCTTTATATTTTTTATAGAGGCGTGGAAGCACCGCCGGTATGGATGCTGGAGTCTTCATAATTCATGTCCCCTCTTCCCAGATTTAATCAATAATCGGTATAGCTCTAACAGATTTAGGATATGGTTCTTGAAAATCGTAAAGAAAAGAGACGGATTGCTTCGAAGGAGGAGGTAAAGCAAATCTTTTTAATGCCCGCTCTAGAAGATCATGAAATCTTCCTATATCCTTTGGTGGTGTGTCTACTGGAGGATATGTTGATGAAGCAGGCAGAGTGAATAATTATCCCATTCTGTGCTGTGTCGCAAAGTTCTCCTTTACGTTCTTCATCCGAAGAAACAGTTTCCTGCAGAGGAACAGACTGCGGAGTGTTTGGGAGTGACAGTATTGTAGGAGTGGATCTTTGCACCGGTGACCCCACTATAGGCGGAGAAACAGCAACAGGAGCTACAGGTGGGAAACTAAGGACGCGCAGTCCCTGGAAGCCTTGATGGAACATTTTCCCCCTTATTTTTCTCCCTCTTCCCTTCTATGTTTTCAGAGCTTCCCCGAGTACTGCTATTCCTTTAAATCTCTCGGCTTGTTCCAACGCTTCAAGACGGAAGACGCCGGACGTGGAGGTCGTTCGCTTGGACCGTCTCGAGCAGCAACGGAGGAGGAGACGCTCGTAATGACCTTTGCAGTACCACCGTGGAACGATGCGAGACCTTCCCGAGAGGAGAAGGATTCGCCCAACGTCGAAGAGGAAGCCAAGCAGGAGACAGCGGAAGGAGAAACAGACGGGCAGCCAGACCCTACCTGGCAATGCGGAGACTCCAGCCACGGCCCAGGAAGGTTGCGGCTGAACAAGGTATGAGGACGCCTTAGGCTGGCGGTGGGGCATATTAACGAACCGGAGGGTGGGGGTGTAAAGGGAGAGAACGCCTAGTTCAGCAAACCGGGCCTCAGTCTGTGCTAATTTAAAGCACCTGCAAACACTGGTGACGGTAGTGGTGTTGTATTCCCTTACAACCGGCGACACTCTTAGGAAGGAGAAACCCCTTCCTTACCTTTTTTTTGTTATCTTTTCTTTCCCCACGGTCCTGTCCACCAACAAGGTGACTGCCTGCCAAGCTTCCATAGAGCGGGGAACACAACGGCCTGTCCGAGTCCACACCACCAGGACATAGAAGAAGGGTAGCGGACTACGTCTCCCATAAACCCTTGCTTTGAAGACTGGACTTCCACTCCCATAAACCCTTGAGGACCGGAATACCACTCCCATAAACCCCTGTCTCGAGCCACTTAACAATAAAACCTCAACCTTGTTAAAAAAAGCACTCACTTGTTCTGGTCTGCTTCTCGGCCACCTCACAGAAACGGTGGCGGTAATCTTCAAGCATTGACTGAAGGCCCGAAATTAAAGCAGCAGGCACAGTCACCATCTCCAGATGATAGTACTGCCGGCCTGGCTCAGGCTGTGCATAGTAAACTTGACCAGATCAGTCTTGCTCCTGGGTCCTCATCGTCCTCTGGCTGATATTTGACATGCAAACCTGAGTGACTACATGCAGGTCCAAAGGGGCCATCCTCTTCAGAATCTTCTTCAGGAAGATGAGTGGGTAAAAGAGGTGTCATTTTACTTGGTGATGTATGTTCTGGGGTAATATTGGTCTCCCTCAGTGAGGCGATAGACAATGGCAATGGCGATTTATCCCTTGGTACTGATGTTGGTGATCGAGGAGCCTTCGTCGACGAGTAAGTCTCAGTCAACAGCTGCGTGGGCGGTGACCGCGATGGGCTCAACAATGTGACTTCCTCATGCAGCATTTTCTTCCTAGTCGACGACGAATCTGTCAGGGCTGGTATCTTCGCCGGCACCGGTGACCTCGTCATAGACTGTCTTGGTCAACGAAGGTACTGTCGATGACTCTCTCGTCAACTACAACTTCTCCGCCAGCAGTTTTAACTTTAGTGACAGAGAGGAGAGTCTTGTCGACGATGTCAGAGGGATAGTTGATTAAATCAGGGCCTGGACAGACTACAGAGGTGTTGACGACACAGACCAGGCTGTAGAAAATGATGTTGACGTCCCTGAGGAACATCCCCTTATTGTCGACAGCAAATCCCTCGAGTGGCAGAGAACTTGTCGATAGTTCTGAAGAAGGCTTTTCAAAGTCAATTTACAGTCTGGAGGTGGAGTTTTTGTTTCAGGTACAGATTTATAAGGTTGAACATTCGAGAGACCCCTTTACTGTGCCCAGAGGAGATATCCTGAGAGGTTTTTTTTGGCGCACTTTGAGTGGGGTTCCTTGACACAGTGCGATGAATCCCGGTCTCTTGAGGGAAATCTTTGATGACGTAGACTGCTCGTTCACAGAGTCTGACACAGGATCAGACCTGGTGTTTATATTTTTGTAACCCAGTAAGAAGCCTTCCCTCACAGTCTGAGAGTCTTATTCGAGAAGGTGCTACATATCCTGCAGTCAGATGCCTTATGAGAAGAATATAGGCAATAAATGCACTCTTTGTCAGGGTCTTCCACATACAGTCTCTTTTTCAGAGACATGGCATACTCTGAGGAGAGCATTTTTAGCCTTTTCTGACACGTCTCAGTCAGATTTGTGGCAAACAACAGATATACACAACAGCAATATATCTGGTTTGAGATAATATACCAAATAAAGTCACTTCCCTGTAAGTTGAAGTCCAGAAAAAGTGCTTGAAGATTGTAAAAAACTGAGCAGAGCTCAGAGGAGACTTCCTAGCACAACGTGCGGTAGAATATCCGAGGGTCCGAGCTTCTCTCAGTGGTGTTCTAGAGGGTGGTCGATGCTGACTGGCAAAGGGAAAACTTTGGTCTTGTTTTTTATAATTACTATGATAGGTTAATAAACTGAGGCCTAGGCCTGTTCTAGTCTATTCCTATCAGTCTTCCTTCATCACTATTACATGTACCAGGGACTACCATCATGACAGGGAATGATTCAAGCATGTGAATCCATGAAAGCTCCCATACTGAAGTGGAAATTCTAAGAATATTTTTTATACATTCATCAGTCTGGGTTAGTGACGGTACCAGGGATGGGCAGTGGCAAATGGGAATGTTTGGAGAACCAACAGTCATAAAATCCACCTACATCCCTAGTTGTTTAACAGCCCACTTCGATTGGCCCTGAACTTACGCCCGCACATGTGACTTACAAAAAAATAAAATATATGAAAAAATTTAACTATAAAACTATGAGTAAGATTTTGAACCAGTGTACGTTATTATTTAGAGCCAGTGTGGCAGAAAATGTAGTTAATCTTAAAAGTGAATAACTGTGGGGATGAATACAGGGGGAAAAAATGGATGTTCCAGATCTTCGATAATTCAGAGGGCTTATGAACAGAAAGCTTGACATGCTCTAAATGAAAAGAATAAGTACAAAATATATTTGCTTTCCGATACCCATGGTGGAAAACTAGGCATAAGCTGCACTGTAAATAGGGTTAACACATACCTTTCTCCTCCGATTTGAACTTCCTCAAAGAGCGAACACAGTCCCAGAACATCATCAGTCAGGGAATTCACGCTGGTCTGGATCGAACCACCGCAGGCCTGTTTATTAACAGAAAAAAATTACAAATCAGGTTGTCAACTGAACTTTAAAAATACTCAGATGTTAGACACACTGTGACTTTCTGACATGATGACCAGAAGTACTATGCAGCCAAATAACAGTTAAGAACAAGCATTTGCAATGCTATAGGTCTTGCCTTTGATAAAAGTAGTGCTGTTGGCATTGAAAATAATGTTTTTACTCTTGTTTTTAGCAGTGCAGTTATTTACCTAGCCATGTTGCAGGGTGCAGTACCATATGTGGCCAAAAGACGTCCCCATGGATCTCTTTAGGTCACATATGGTAAATCCACCTTACCCATAATGCATTGCATGCAAGACAGTACCACAAGTACATTCAAATAGCTATGTCCATATATACAATTAGCAGCTACGAAATGTGACAAAAGAATTATTATATGAATTCTGGATTAGGCTGTACTCTGTGTGGAGCGGATGAAGGGAAATTTGTAGGTGGTCTCATAAATGCGAGATGTGCTAGTGAGTAAAAAAAGTAACCACTGCCAGCCTTGCCTAGGACCAAGCTTCCTAAGCCCTTTAAGAAAATAGTGCTCTGAGGCTGTATTTAAAACCTAGGGAGTAACAACACATGTAACAGGGAGAGTCCTCATGGGAGATTGGGAGATCACAAGAAGAGTCAAGGCGGTACTAAGGAGGGACTACTAAGCCCATTGACCAATGAAGTGAACCATTTACAGAGGACACAAGCCAATTAAAAAGATGGGTGGAGCTTTATGGCCATGTCCTGAATACAGCATGTCTGAAAGATGCAGTGCAAGTGCTGCCTAGGCGAGAACTAAAAAAAGGCAGCTTTCTCACTCTCAAGTGGGAATAGTTGGCAAAATAGAACATGAAAAATGCTGTTTACACTGGGTTTAAACCTACATATGCAACAAAGATATTCTAGTCTCTAGCCAAAACGCGGCATTTCTGCTTTATCGTTTTACATAGTAAACTTTTCATACAAATAGTAGTTACCATCATTGTCCTTTTGAGGTCTTCCTCAGGGACTCTGCCAGCACAAAAAAGGTCTCGGTCAGCAAAGTACTGGGTGGCCACATCCCCAATGGGAAGCTTGGATAATACCACTTTTGCTCCAGATTTGTAGATTCGCTCCAGTTTGTCATACAAAATGTTCCATTCGGCATCAACAATGGCTTGGTAGTCCTGGAGAGGGAAACAGTTGCCAAGCAGCATAACATTATCATGAAGTGGAATTATAACCAGATACACAAATCAGAAAAGTACCAGGTCTCTTCTACATTGCAATACTGACTTGCGCAAAAAAATATTGAATGACTTAATTTTAAGTGTGGAAAAAAAATACAAGTGTGGAGCACAAAGATGAGACGTGTAGAGATCCTAGGCATAGACCGAGCAGACAAAAACCTCAGGATACCAAGTTATACCATATACTGGCCTCCAGAGAACAAGGGAATCAAATGTCGTAATCTGTATGCCCGTTTGTGGCTTAATTTATGGTACGCTGCTGAGAGAAGAATAAACTGGCTCTCAAGTGCATTAAAAAAAAGTGAATAGTCCTCAGGGGTCCAAGTGATAGTCATTTGATTTTACTGGTTTCCTGAATTGTGGTCACGAAAATTATTCCAGACTACATTTGGGGTACACAGAAGCACGTTAGGAAGCAAGGAGCTCAGAAGTGTTGAGCCAATCGCTAGGCAAAAAGAAAGGAAAAACAAACAAGCAAACATTTGTTCTCTTATTTTGCCAGTCAGATTGCTAGAAATTGCAGACATAGTGGGCCTTTGTTAATTTCACATCTAATGGCAAAAAGCTGGAGAGTCTGTCCAAAACAACAGGGCTTAAAGCTCGAAGATCCCAATTGTTTACAGCTGTGTGACTCCTAAAGTATCTACAGCAGCATTTGAGCAATACAATTTAACGTAAAACCCCACATTGCAGTACAAAAGTATGCACCAAATTCGAAGATCTCAATATAGAATACTAACAGTTTTTAAAAGCAGCCTGGCCTCATCCACCAACGATTAAATGGAGACGCGTTTTAAAAAAATGACGCTGCTAATAACACATTATAAAAGAATGACTAATTGTAGGGCTTTTCATTCTCGCACTCTTGAGCGTACCTCGACATTGTTCACTCTCACTTCTGCATTATCTTTCTCTGCTTTAAGTTCCAGTTCGATGTTCAGCAGAGCAATTCTTGGAGACTCGTACTTTTTGGGCTGCATTTCAAACCCAGCATAAGAGAAGGTCTTCTTAAAGGCTACTCCAGC
Organism: Lissotriton helveticus; assembly: GCF_964261635.1. Taxonomy (NCBI): domain Eukaryota; kingdom Metazoa; phylum Chordata; class Amphibia; order Caudata; family Salamandridae; genus Lissotriton; species Lissotriton helveticus. The sequence continues at coordinate 71,305,939 of NC_136059.1, forward strand.
AACCAGATGCGAGTCCTATGAGAACACGGATAAGGCTGGGTTAGAGTTAATCACAGCTTGTAGGAGGTACAAGTTAAGTGAGAGCTTGCATAACAAAAAGATAGAACATTTGAGAATCCCATGATAAACAACCCTTGAGTTGTAAAGATATCGGTCATCGTCAGCATCAACTGCAATATCTTTAATTAAAACACTTACAACACGCTCAGGGAAAAGACAATTCCTAATTTTGATTTTTTAAAATTTATGTACACCATATTCATAAAATGTAGGATTTCACCTGACTGCCACAAAAACAAATCCACACTAGACCGTTACAGAATAACGAAGGGGCTCGACATCTGGATTATGAGCACCAGGCCACAGGTCCATAACCTTCAAAAATCTTTTCTGGTTGCTGATGAAACATTGCATTGAGAAACTACTAGTGTGCTTGGATGATAGTCACACTTTGCCGCGCGAGTCAGCAACCAAAGATTCATCTGGGATGGGGTCAAATGAACTGAAACCGAATGCAAGGCAGACCAAGCTCATCCCAATGAATGGACGGAGTGATCGCTGGCTGAAAGCATACGGTCAGGAAAGAGGAGGACTCTAACCGCTTCCATGTAGGTGAAGAGCTTAGAATCCAGATGGACTTAACTCTGTTATGCAGCCATGTCTATTCGGTTTTATCTAGAATCTCAAAAGGTTTTAAAATATTCTTCCCTCGGTTATCACCAGACTAAGTATATGGTAGTAATGGCTCGGCTCTGCCGACTCCCTCTTGCTGGAGTTGCCAGAGGTTTTATTAGAAGTAGTACACAATGCATAATCGTGCTTGCTTATGGGGTCGCCTAGCTCTGCACATGCTAATCTGTTGCTTAGGATAGTTCAAGTTTGTTTTTTATTAGGCAGAAAGCTCAGTCGTGGATCTCTGTATTGTAGGCAGGGTATTAGTGAGGGATTCCGTCTCCAAAGATATTGTCTAAGTAGGACCCTTCCTTCTTCAACTTTTCTTTGGACAGTCCAATGATGAAGTAAGCAAAGAACCAGCGGCCAGAGCTTTACATTTTATAGTGCTGGGCTAGGCAATGCTCTGCCGGCTGCACTGCGTTTTGGAATTTCATGGACTAAATTCACCCCTCAGCTTAAAAACGTGGCTTTTCTGTCAGACGTATGTTAACTCCGTTTCGGCAGATCCATTTGGTTTCGGTCATGGTTTGCACTGCCAGCACATCTAGAGAAATTTGCTGCAATCGTATGTGATAAATGGTTTATAAAATAACTTATTGATTCACAAAAGACAAAATCCTATTTACTCCCATGATTCAGAAACCAATGTCGCATCCCAGAAGCTGCTGCTCATCAGCCAGTGAAGGATAAATATTCCTGCATCTTCATTGATCTAAGTACTGTCAAAAAATACTGCACTAGAAAAGGCACACTGGTAACGAGCTGGCAAAGGAATCTTACTGCACAGCCACAGAGGTGACAAGTCTTCACTGACCGTACCCAACTATCTTACGCATTCATTGAAGTATCACACTTACTTCCAAAGCACCACCTTGAACCTTCTTGATGCCGATCATCTTTAGCTGAAGCAAATCATCCAGCATCATGACCGCCTCAACCACCATCTTGGAAAAAAAATCCTTCTGCTGGGCAATCATCTTGGAACTGAGGGCGGTCGCTGCACACTTCTCCAACAAATGGCGCTGCTCCCTGAAAAAAAGACAACACACTGAAACCCCCTCACGGAAAACATTTAAAGACATGCGCTTCGTGAGGATTAAAATAGGAGCCTGCTGGAATTCAAAGTGAATTGGAGTAAAATTGACATTTTATGTACAAAACACCTTCACATTTTGAAAGAAGGGTGAAGACAGAAACCTACTTTTTATCTTCTTTCTTCACAGTTATTGCAATCTCCTTGATCTTGTTCACAGCCTGGGAATTGAATTAAAACAAGCTTTCATTACTAAGATCTACAAATCATAATCCAAGCTCGACAAACCAATCCACAAGGTTCCCTCTAAACGGTTAATTTACAATTATAGCATCTGTAGCATACTCATCAAAATACCTCCGATATGTAATTTTACAAGTGTTCTAAAGAAGGAGATGGAACATGCAAACTGCCCATTTAAGACGGAAAATTGGCTGGGTTGGAACCATGTGCATCAAAGCACAAATCAAACGGGCTGAGAAGGACTGCACACCCGGTCCTCAAACCTGGACATACATTTACCAGGTTGGCACTGGATGAAGCAGTAACATTTATCGCAAGCGATTATTTACCGTGGATGAGGGTCAAAAGGGCCTGAGGCGGAGGCAAATATTTACTTTCAACCATCACATTTTTATGGTCTAGGGATCTTACAAGTTGGCAGAAAAAGACCACTAAATTGATGAGGACCAAAGACAGAATGATGAGCATATAACTACTATTAAAAAGCACTTTCAGGGACTTGCACCTTTTTAGTTTTAAGTACATGCGCACTGGGTAGGCTTCCTCCTGTAACATTTATAGAGCGGTCTGCATAGATCGTGTACACCAACAATATTGATAACTGTCATTCACAGCATGCAGAATTTACAAGGGTCCATTCCACATACTGGCGAGTAACGTACCAGCTGGGTTGCAGTGCGGAATGCACGAATGATGATCTGGGGATGGAGACCCTCCTCGACGTAGGACTTCACCTGCTTCAGGAACTCCGCAGCCAGGAGTGTGACTGAAGTAGTCCCGTCCCCAACCTACAACAAATGAGAAGTAATAAGTAGCGCAGGAAACATCTCAAACAAGCCCCTTGTGCAGAAGCAGTCTGATTAGAGGCATATCAGTTACCTCCACATAGTAGAAAGCTGAATCACACTAATGGTATTTAAACAGATCAACATGCTTTATACTACAAGAAACTACTAGGATAAAGTACAAGGACAAAATGTTTAAGTACGGTAGTGTATAAACTTAAAAATATAAGACCACTGTGGCGTCAGAGCAATGCATGTTCCATATGCAACTGCCTAAATCAACCACAAAAAAAAAAAAGAGCATCCGTCATTTAGTTCAGCAATTTGAACCAGCAGCACAGCCAACTATATAACTACTTATTCTAAGCAATTCATCAGCCATAACTAAGTTGACACCAGAGGTGAAACTGCATCCTCGATGACAAGGGACTTTCCTCCAGACAACACAAATGGGAGGTTGTGTTTCAATCGCCAAATGCCAGTCTACTCAAATAGTTGCTGCCTCAAACCCCTCTGCCTGCCTTAACCACCCATGTCCCCGGCCACCTACTTCTAAATATCACACTTAATTATCTCCACTTTACCCAATCGTGACATTCCCAAATGAAAATAATTGTATGAATTTTCATTGAAGTTACTGTTCCTGAACTCCATTTTAACAGTTTGAGCCAAATGAAAGTAATCTGCTAACGTGACCAAGCACAAGCACACTAGTGACGTCTCTCCCACGCCTTTTCTACACAATTTAAAGGCTGGTGTTTTACTGGTTCACACAACACCCAGTCACCATTGGCCACTTCAGCATCCATTTGTTGGGAGCTGGAATGTCACTACTAGCAGAACAATTAACCTCTTCAACCACATACCTCACATCACCACAACTTTCAAGCTCCCTTATCTTTATGTGGTCTTTAATACTGCCAATGATGACTTACTCCTAAACACTGGGATTACAAACACTCCTGACAAAAGGGCCATGCTTCACTATCACAGTGCCTACATGTTCTTACACATCAAAGTCATACCTCAACAAATCTCAGACATTTCTGCACTTGTTCTTTCGTGTGATCTCTTTCCAAAATAAAACCCATACATTTTCTTCCTCTCTCACCTACTCAATGCTTGCATGACTGTCCAACCAGCCAAGCTAAAAGATGGTAAGTATAAACCGTGTTCACTGTACTAGGCCAAGTTCCTTCCTGGCTGCCTCTACTCATCCTTGTGTGTGTCAGCAAGCCAGCTGTTCCTCAAGACAGAAAAATAAACCCCTGCTTGGTAGAGTCACACTGGCAAAGACCAAGAAGTGAAATAGCCCGTGAATTAAGCATCCTACATTCAGTGACTGAAATACACACTCCAACCCAGAATCCCAAGAAAAAAAATAAAATTTTAAAAAAAACACAGCAGTTAGTACATTTATTTAAAAGCTTACCTCAGCATCCTGGGACTTAGCAATGTCAACCAGGGTTTTTGCAGCAGGGTGTACAACGTCCAGAAGTTTCAGAATTGTTGCCCCGTCATTGGAAATGGTTGCTTTTCCTATGAGAGATATAATGAAATATAGTCTTACCTTAATGATAAAGCACGAGGTGGGTCACAATTGTAACACTATATGCCTATTTAATCAATACTTAATTCATTTAGGAGGGCAGGAGGTTGTGAAAGTTGAATCTAAGGCGGTGTCAGAATTAACAGCTATTGGAATCCTTACAGAAGGCTTCAGAGAATGTGCATTTTAAGACCTCAGACCTTCCTACAAGTCAACCTCATCTTACACTCTCAGCAAGTTACCAACGAAAAACCAATTTTTAAAACAGATTATTAAACAGTACCAGGAGTATGCAAAAAGAGCCAAAGCAGGCAACTGCATTAGCCATGTTTGAATGGTGACTGCAACTAGTAGCCTCCAGTTTCAGTCGTGGTTACTGGGGTGGCGCTACTTCAGGATGACTGAGGCTGCTCCGAGTGACGGGACACAGAGCAGCAACCTGGACGCTGCGAAGCCAGGACCCAGGACCGTGCTCGAGCTCAGCAGCCAGCGGCCCACAGTGGTCACAGCGGCACACAGGCACAGCAGCCAGTGTAGTGGTCCGCGGTGTGTGTCGCCGCAGCTTCTGGCCTCAGCTTCTCAGCCCAGAAGTCAACCACCGTGATGCAGGTTGGGCTCCAACTCAAGCTCTGCTCAATCAGGACCGAGAGCCCCACCAAAGGAGAACCAAATCAGAACAAGCATTTGCAATGCAATAGGTCACGCATTTACGCAAGTTTGAGCCATTGACATTGCAAATAACAATGCCTTTTTTGTTGTTTTTAAAGCATAAATAAAGGGCATTGTTATTTACAATGCCAGTAGCTTAAACTCGTATAAATGCAAGACCTATTGGGAAGGCATGGTGGTTGTAGTACATAGAACATATGAAGGCGAGGGTATGTGTAACAGCAAACACTGTATTGTAGTTCATTTTTGTAAAGCGCGTGGCTACCAGAAGGCATCCCAGCGCTGAAATTTGAGATACTCTGAGAGGGGGGGGGGGGGGGGGGGGGGGGAAGAGGAAGGTTTTTAGTGTTTTTCAGAAGAGGAGGTGGCCAGATTCAGCGCGTAATTGCAGTGGGAGGGAGTTGCAATGTGAGGCCGCCTTCACCGAGAAGCGGCGGCCTCCGGTGCGAGCTTTCTTAATTCTGGGCACCGAGGCCAGGAACCCTTTGTCTGAGCGCAGGGGTCTATTGGGTTTGTAAGGGGTGACTAGACTTCTCATAATCGGGGGTCCTTTGCCTTGCTAGATTTTGTGGGTAATATAAGGGGATTTAAAGATAATCCTCTCTCGCACGAGGAGCCAATGAAGCGCTTTGAGGGGCAGCAGCATTTTGGGTTTGCTGCAACTTATTGATTGTGGCTTCAGGGGCACCTAGGAAAATTGCGTTACTGAAGTCTAGTCTTGAAAGAACTAGACCTTGGATCAATAACCTCCTGGAGTGAAGGGGAAGGAGAGGGAGAACTTTGCGGGCAGAGGGGAGTAGGCCGAAACAGGTGCCTGCTGTCTTATTCGCTTGTGTTTTAAGCGAAAGTTCCTGATCGAGCCAGACCCCATAGCTTTTGATTTCTTTTTTTGGGGCAGGGGGTCCCCTAAGCAGGCCGGCCAGATGGAGGAGGGCATAGTTGCCGCCTTATGGCCTAACAACATGATTTCTGTTTTAGATCCATTTAGCTTGAGTGAAGCGTCACACATCCAGGCATGGATCTTAGTCAGGCACTGATGGAAGTTACCGGGGCATTGGTCGAGTTGCGAAAGTGAGACGACCAGTTGGGTGTCATCGGCATAGCTAACTATTTTTATCCCGAAAGGGGCAACCACATCCTCCAGGGGGGCCATGTACACATTAAACACTGTGGGGCTCAGGGATGAGCCCTGCGGCACTACACACTGGAGGGGTATTAGGGCGGATTGTGAGTTGCCTTCCCAGACATGAAAGGTCCGGTTGGAAAGGTAGGATGTTAGCCACGTTAGGGCGGACCCACGTATTCCTGCTTCGGCCAGGCGCTGGATCAAGATACGGTGATTCACCGTATCAAAGGCCGCACGAAGGTCCAGTAGGATCACTGCCACTGATCCTCCCGAGTCCAGAATGCGCTTAGCCTCCTCGATGACGGAGAGGAGGGCGGTGTCAGTGCCCTGGCCTGGGCGGAATCCGGTTTGGGAATTGCGCAGCAGATCGTTTGACTCCAGGAAGTGGGAAAGTTGGTGGTTCACCATTTTTTCTGCGATCTTCCTGAGACCGGGGAGAAGGGATAAGGTTCTGAAGTTGGCAAGCTCTAGAGGGTCAAGATGGGGTTTCTTCAACAGGGCCATGACAATGGCCCTTTTCCAACTGGGAGGCATAGTGCCCTGTAAAAGAGAGAGGTTGATGAGCTCAGTTGCCGGGGTGGAAATGGTGGCAGCTATCTGTTTCAGGAAGCGCATCGGAACTGGGTCGCTGGGGGAGCCACTTTTAATACTGGTTAGGGTTTTGAGGAAATCCTCCTCGGAGATTCGATGAAAAGCGTTCAGCTGAAGGCCCGTATCCGGGGGCAGATTCTCATTCTCGTTATCTTTCCGTGAGGGGCTTTCAGTTTGAAGAGAAGAGAAGATAAGCTATTTTTTATTTTCTGATCAAAGTAGGTGGCTAGGTTGTTGCACTTGGACCCCGCGGGGTCTTGGGGCAACGGAGGATCAGGAATCTTCAGAAGTTCTTTCATGATTTTGTAGGTTTCTCTCGTGGAGTTGGAGGCATTTTTGATTCGGTTATCATAGAAAGTGGTTTTGGCATTTCTGAGGGCGACTTTGTATGCTCTGATCGCATCGCGTTAAGTGTCTTTGTTAGCAGTATCCCAGTTTCTTCTCCAGATACGCTCATGCCTTTTACAACCTTGCCTTAGGGTTCTGAGCTCAGGGGGGGGGGGGGGGGGGGGGGGGGGAGGCCTGGTGGTTGTGGTCCATAGAACATATGAAGGCAAGGGTAAGTGTTACTTCAAATATAGTAAGCCACCTTACAGTGACCCTGTGTACTAATGTAATTCTCTAACATCAAATACTGGAATGCATGAGGGAATGTGCTATTGCAATCGTGAAAGACAGCAGTGGCAGGGCTCAGGCACAGTGTGTGTGTACCACAAACATGCCTTCACGAGTTTATTGTAACACAGACCCTCCTGCCTTCCCACGTTGTATAACAGAACCACAGTGCCCTGTCACTTTATCAAAAACAGAGCCCCAGTGCCTTCCTAGGGCCAGGAACCGACTCGCCACAACAGAGTACTCGCATACCTTTCTACCCGTGTTCTCGGTGACAAGGGCCCCACCCACCCCCGAAGTCTAAGCAACAGAGGTCACCCAATACTTCCCATAGTCTCTGCAACCGAACCCCCAACCCCAATGCTCCGCGTGGACTCAATGAGAGCACGCCCTGCCCCATTCTTGCAATGGCTTCCTAACAAGGCCCTCCCACTGCTCTACCATGTCCACTGAGCACAGCTCCCCGCATCTGCCCTGTTCTCTGTCAGGACGCCGTTTCCTTCCTCGTCGCCTCTGTAACTAGCCCAGAGAGAGCGGCTTCCTGGGGTACAGAACAGGTCATCAGTCAGCATCTAGCAGCACAGTTCTCAGCCTTACAACAGTCAGGGGAAAATGGGTAGCTATCACCACCATACCCTGCACAGGAAGGCAAGACGTGCATGGAAAAATAAATATGGATTCGTTTCTACTCTTTATTGCCATCAGAGAGACTTGGGTGTGGGCAGGCCTGTGGCATTATTCCTGCACGCACAGCTGTGTGTGTGTAGTGCAGACTCAATGGCTAGATTGCTGCATCCAGTGTTTACGTAGCTCGCATTGATTGACAGTGTTCTTGGTGCTATCAGTACAAAAGGGGGGACTGGGGTAGGACGATATTTTACGGGGTCCAGTGTACGAGTCCATAGACTTGTGGCACAAAAGGGATGTACAAAGTTCCCCGGGAAGAGTGACGGAGAGGGGTGTGTGCTAGTAAGTGGGGGAATCCCCTAGTTGGAACTAGAACCCTCACACACCCAGCAAGCTAGGTGTCATGCTTCATCATATGGGTTCTGCTCCTCGTCAGACTGGCGCTGCAATGTCTGACGGGCTCCCGAAACCGGGGCTCTTTATCGGAGATCTTTTGTTCCCGCCATATGGTGCATGCGTGTGAGAGGGCCTGGGGAGTGTGGTCGTGACGTGAGTGCTAAATTAGAAAAGGTGAGTCGGTCCACAACCTAATTTTATTCTCGTGGTAGACTCCCTTGGTTAAAAACGGGGGGTGGTGGTGTATGAGGGGAGAAAAATTACCCTAGAACTATCAGAGTGAATTTAACTACTACCCTCAATTATTGGTCGACATGTTTCATGCCTGATGGCAATTCTTCAGGACCTAGTTAGATAGTACCACACAGTGAAAGTAATTAAGTGAAAGGTCAAAACTTGCAGAAAGGTATACAACCTTCTTTAGTCAATACCGGGGTGCAGGCCAATTGGTCCTGCTGCAGTATTGTTACCCTAAAAGATTCCCTGACGGACCTCGCAGTCTGCTCCCGTGGGACCGGCTGAGGAGGTATGGTACCTTCGGCGGCAGCAGTCCAAGCCGATGCACCTACCCCACGAGCGGCGTCAGAATGATGACGCAGAGCAGTGTTCTTGGTGCTACCAGGCGCGAGTGTGCGAGATACGACCACGTCGTGCCACAAGACCGCTCTATAGGGTGAATGAAGGGGTGCTAGACATCACCACACACAGAATCACTGATAATCGATAGGTCCATTCACAAGCCTGTGACCGTGTCCTCCTATTCATTCATAACTGGGCCTTCCAGACACCAAGGCCAGAGCGCGCGATGGGGACAAACCACAGTCTGCCCAAGTTTCAAGGGCAGGAAGCGTTTCGAGGCGGAGGCACGCGGGATGCGCAGAGCTTTCTAGCTTCCCCACGCTCACCACTGAGTGCCCCCGCAGCAGACGTAGATTCTCTGCTGCTATCCACTCACACCCTCCCGCCACTTGCAGTAACCTCTTCGTGCAGCTCTGGGGAGTGAAGGGTTAATGCTCATCTCCAGGACGATGGTACAGCTCATCCACAGCAGTGACTCATCTGCCCATCACCAGCAAACCCTTCCAGGGACACAGTCCCCACCCTCGGGCCATTCGGTTTCCAGAGTAGGTAGGCAGAGACACTGCCACATCAAATTAAAAACACAAATTAAGCATACGATTGCTTTCAACTTGTAGTCGGCTCTTTGATGCCGCGTTTACATAAGGCTTCACTTTATAAACTGAAAATCACAGTTTTTTTTAAAAAGGATGGTAAAATGAAAAAAGTGGTGCGCGCACACAACAGAGGAGCGGGGGGAAGGGAGCGTGGCAGTTAGGCGAACGCGAGCTGCTGCGCGTGCTAGCCACCATCGGGAATGGGCTTCACAAAGGCGAGATATGCACCCGCCTTTGCCAAATTGTGTGCCTTTTAGTGTAAAAAAAAAAAAAAAATACGCGAAAACCAATGCCTGCCGGCGAAAGCCTGATCACAAGCGTGTGGTCAGCTTTCAAAACCCCAGACAAAAGGGCTCTCGCTCTGCGCGAGCAATGCTGCGCACTGCAACGCAGGCACAAGCCCTAAAAACCACCCACAAGGTAATTCTCACCCACAGATACTGCATCAACGGTCACTATGACATCTTAAACAGGGGTAATATACTTCGACTATTTGAGCATATCCCAACCTTGGTCCAAACACAATCGGAAGACCGAACTTGGGTCAAGTTTATGAGCCTACCTGGGGACCCCCCATGGTGAATCCACCTCGATAGGGTTGAGCTGCCACACATGTGCTGACACCAGAAGAATTAGCCCTCAGGGCGGAATAGGGTATAGACTTTGTACTCTAAGCACCAGAGAAATACCCACATGAGCTGAAAGTAACTCCCCTAAATCAACAAAAAGTCTACTCTATTCTAAGGGGCACAGATGGGAACCACGCGTGGAACAACTCAACAGCAACGTCAAACCATCACATTGTATACAGAATAACCTGCACACACAGTCAAAGTACAACATTCCCGTGCGAGCTGATGCCAATTCCTTGACATGGAACCCGATACCGATCAGAAAGCCTACTCTCTTACGACTGCAGCAATAACGTCACAAAGACTGACGGCAACTAGAATTGCATCAGAATTCTTGGAGCTTTCCATTATATCCTGGAACGTGGCAGGCCGTAAAAAACTTCTTAGGATCAACTCAGCAAATAACTAACTATCTTCAAAAAAACAACATCCTCTCCCTACAGGAGACTTACGCCACCGAACCCATAATCCTTCCAGGTTTCTACAAGCTCCACACTGCAGCCACAAAACACAATATCTTTGGACAGGCACCCATCGGGCTCTTAATCTTCATAAATCAAGCTTGCAGAATAGAGACTACTGTAATCAAAACCAACACCACAGCCCTGCAAGCAGCGCTCATTAGTCGGCTAAAAAGCAACAACTCCTCAACCAGTCTACTGCTAATTAACTGCCATCTAAACCATGCTTTCCACCAAAAAACAAGCTTTAAAAACAATGCCAACAAAAATTGACGATCTTCTACATAAATAGGTTTCGCACTTTCCAGTAATTGCCAGGGACTTGAATATCCGGAAGTTGGGGAACTTGCAAACCCACCGACTCTCCACAAAGGAAACCCGCCCTGCAACGCCTCTTTGACAGTCACAACCTGGCCTCCGAGCATGCCATCAAAGAAACCCAGGATCCCCTCTGGTTCCCACTACCCTACTTCAGAGACAAATCTACCATCGACTAAATTTTCATCTCAGACCAACACAGTTGAGCGTGACCACAGACCGCTGATATCAACCCTCCAATTAGACGGGTAAGCTGCCCCACAACTACAAACACTAGGGGATGCAACCGGTGAAGAGTGCCACAAAGGTCTGCAAAACTCGGCCTAAAACTCAGAGTGGATCACATCTATAGTGTCAAACCCTATAGCAACAAGCACTGTGTCCCCCAGACCCGCCCCTCCTCCGGTGCACTGGGAAGCACTCCTTGGAGATCTCAAACAAGCCCGGGGGGGGGGGATGAAAGGCAAGTAGTCGGACCCGAAATCACTCAGACGGAGGCCCTGAAGGCAAGAAGAACAGGGAACAAAAACTTGCAAACACAAACAATCCCTGCACTTCGCCTCAAACAAAGGAGACATATTCAACTCTGGAAGTACATCAACCAACATAGTAACACCGGTCAGACAAAGGAGAACAGAGTGGCAGCCAACAAGTGGGTCAATCAGTTATACCTCAACCATCAGAATACATCATATACCAACCCATATCAATTCCTCAGCACCACGCCAGGTTCCCAAATAACCAGTATCGGAGGCCAAGGTAACTGACCTAATAAAAAAAAATTAGGACCTATGCCACCTCATAAATTCCATCATCATGACATGGATCAATCCTCTTCCCAATCCATAACAAGCATTTGCAATGCAATAGGTCTCGCAGTATTTAAGTTAGAGCTTTTGGTATTGCTTTTGATATTGTTTTTCACAATCTGTTGTAGTACTCCTAAATAATTTTTCCGTGTAGGCTGTTAGTGATAAGGCTAATAAATGTTTTATTTAGAATACAAAGTAAATTTTTCCTGGTAAATATTGATGTAAACGTTTTGATTTGTATTTGAAACTTTATTTTTGTAAATACCTGAACGGACACCTTTGAATCAAGGTGAAGCGTACACAATTAAACATGAGTAATGTATTCCATTTAATACTGGTATGGATGGGGGCAGGCTTCATGTACAAACAAGGACAACAATTCAAGTGAAAGTTACAATGGAATCCCCACAAGGCAATTCCATGTAGCAAATATTTCATGTGTAACAAATGCAGGCGTTTCATACCCCTTAGAGGGGCTATGTGAATGACACGCTTCTGCTTCCAGGGCTCCTCTGCCTTTTCATGTACCGCCCTGCTTCCAAACTCTGTGATAAATGGCCCCTTTTGGAGACATGCTTTATTCGAGTTTGCTTTTTTTCCATCTCCCGGTGCATTACTGCACGACCAAAAATCTGACATCCATCCACAAGATTGAAAAAAAAAGTTCTTTAAAACTCCCCTTGCCTCCCTGCTCTGAAATCCTACTTCCACTGTGGCCCATCAATTCCAAGACAACTAATGACATGTTCTAGACAGCTAACTTATAACCCAGAGAAGCAAACCGCTGCTGAGGTGTTCGAAGCATGCCCATTTCACAGGGTTAAGGCAACATCCGCTCTTCATCCTTCCAGGGATAACAAAGTAAGTACATAAGTCTGTTTGTCTGTACATACACCAACTTCCCCCCTTCCTAGCTCGGTGACCCATTGGACAGGGTTAGGAGGACGTGTGTTATTTACAGTGCATAGAAGCAACAAAATTGCGGCGTGATGCGTTAATTTAACAGGTTAATAGCATAATTGTAATCCTTCAGTGCCCCCTCCATCTCGACGCTGAACCGTCCTCTACCAATAAAGGCCCTCATTTTAGTCCAAAAAGCAAATGGCGAGGAAGTTCGCGCTCAATTACCAGCTGGTTGCATAAGACTGTGGTCGTCTGTTCATGAGAATCCGGGACTATTGGGTGTGTTTCCCTGGAACACTTAAAGCTGCCTCTAATGAAACAAAATCATAGACTGAAGGAAAAAAAGAAGAAGAAAAAAGGCGCCCGTTCCCATCTCCCCTTATCATTTTCTGATAATTGGACACCTTGGAGACGCAGGAAGGCAGCTACCTGGGCTAAGATCTTGATAAAGACCCTCGGTGCTGATCGAAGGCCGAATGGTAGGACTTTGAATTGGAAGTGCAGCTGTCCGACTGTGAAGCGTAGATACTTCCTGTGTCTGGGGTGGATTGGCACATGGAAATATGAGTCTTGGAGGTCGATCGTTGAAAAGAATTCCCCTGGATTGAGATAATTCAGAATTTGAAGCAGAGTTAACATCTGAAAAGTTTTTGAAATGATAAATTTGTTTGGGGCCCGTCAATCTAAAATTGGACGCCATTCCCCGGACTTTTTCTTGACTAAGAAAAAAATCGGGAATAAAACTCCTTGCCGCGTTGACCTTGCGGCACGACTTCGATGGCTCCTTTTTTGATCATCAATTTCACCTGGGCCAAAAGTTCTTTGAGATGGGGAGAGGGTGGTCCCGAAGGTGGACGAGTGGGAAGGAATTTTGTGAATTCCAGGGTATGTCCTTTGGAGATAAGGTCCAGGACCCATTGGTCGGAGGTATTTCGGACCATTTGCAAAAGTACTTTGAGATGCGACCTCCAAAATTTACAGTCGGCAGAAGAAAGGAACTGAGACTGTCACTGCTTTTTATTGTTTGAGCCACCTCTATATGTTGATTTTCGTTGATATGGTCTGGTGGTGAACTGACGATTCTGGGATTGGTAGGCACCCCTCTGTCGGTTATCGTTATAGGTGTTGTACGAACGATATTGACTTGATCCTCGAAAAGTAGAGGAACCTCCGCCTCTACCCCGTGCCCCCCGAAAGGGCCGCTTCTTGTACTGGAGGGTAGCTAAGGACTTTGCAGTGTCGGTGTCCTTTTTGATCGCTTCAAGGGCATCATCAACATGTTTGCCAAACAACAATTCTCCGTCGTACGGCAAGTCCAGGACTCTTGCCTGTACCTCTGGGCGGAATGTGGTAGATTTCAACCAGCCTTGACGCCTCAAGACTGCAGCCCCAGCCAATTGACGAAAACCCGTTGAGGAAATGTAGAGTGCGCAATCAATGATTTCGGATGAAATCAACTCCCCCTCTTGTATAATGGTCTGCGCTTCTGCACGGATGGCATCAGGTAGTTGAGGAATCAGTGCGGCAACCTCGGACCACATCTGGCGGGTGTAACGGCCCAGAATAGCCAAAGTATTAGCCGCCCTCACCGTAGTAGCCGCCATGGTTGTGAATTTCTTTCCTATAGAATCCAACTTGCGGCCTTCCTGATCAGGAGGAGACGTGAGTGGTGTAGCAGGATTGCGTGATCTTTTCTGTGCTGCCTGAGTAATAACCAAATCTGCTTTTGGTTGAGACACCAAACAGGCCGGGGAAGACGCCGGAGCCTTGTATTTCCTATCCAATCTGGGCAAAACTGCAGGTACAGAATTTGGACGTTCCATTAATTTAAGGCCCTCCTGCCAAATATAATCAACGATTGGTATAGTGTGGGATTGCCTTTGTGATAGGTCCTTAAAATCATACAAGAAGCCTTCACTTTCATGTTGTTGTTTTTCGACCGTGAGATGAAAACGTTTTGCAGCACGGATCATCAAATTGTGGAAATTTGCAATGTCCACTGGAGGCGATGCTAGAGGTGAGGTGGGCGGAGTGGAAGGTGTTTGAGCCCTGTAATTGTCCCACTCATTCATATCGACGTCATTGTAGTCGTCCTCAGTATTGTGAGGATCAGGATCCTCGTCGCCAGTGTCAGGACGAGTACCACCCGGTGACGCGGGTGAAACTGGTGCAGGTGCCTGAGGAAGTTGAGGTTGAGGCTGTGGAGGAGGTGGTGGTGCTGGAGAGGTAGGTGTAGAAGGAGGAAACCTGCGGTTATAGTCATCTAGCATGTGCTGTAGGTTCATGACCAGAGATAGAGGTATCTGTGTAATTGGTTCCGAAGGCACTGGTTCTGATGCATCAACAGGAAATAATTTGTCCCCATCTTCGACGTTATCCACCACATCACCCTCATCACTATACTCCTGGCACTTAATGTGTAAATCAGAGGGGCTGGATGCCTGTTTAAATAGTTCTTCCAACTCTGAATCGTTTCCGGATTCTTCCTCACCAGACTGGAACAATTGATCTGGGAGAGGAGTTCCACTTCTCACTGGACTCAGTTGGATGATAGGTACTCTCCTCAAAGAAGAAGCAGTAACCACTGTATAGGAGGCAGCTGTTTTCGGCAAAGGTTGATGAGACGTCAACGAGCTCGTTGACGTAAATGTGGCAGTGTTAGAATCAACCTGAGGCGTCTGCATCGTCGCCATAGAGGTAATCGGTGCTGAAATTGAAGGTTTTTTCTTCGCCGACGAAGATTTCTTGTCTTAGAGCCTTGATCGTCGACGATGATGTAGACGGCGACGGGATGACAGCCGTCGACGAAGCAGTCGACGATGTGATGGTCGGCGGAGGCGCCGTAGACGAGACAACCGTCGACGGGCTGCTTCTAGAAGGCTTGATCTTAGTCGACGGTGTTCGCGTCGACGAAGGAAGCGTCGACGATGACTTCGTCGTCGACGGTTTCTCTTTGACCGTCGTCGACGAGATCTTTACAATAGAAGTGATGGGTCTCACCTTCTGGGCCGCCGTCGACGAGGTGATCATCGTCGACGTAGCGCTGGTCGACATAGTACATGTCGTCGTCGTCGAGGTGACAGACACTGACTTCGTCGTCGCTGAAGACGTCGATGGACGTGTCGACGAGCCCGTCGACTAGCCAATGCCAGATTATTTAATGGAAGGCAAGGCTTTGGGCGCAGACGTCAGAGAACCAGGTCCCGTAGACGTGCCCTGAAGCAAGTCCTGTGGGGAGACAATCCTGGAGGACTCCAACAGTCTACTCTTCTTCAGAAAAGGAGATGGAACCTCAGTCTCAGACCCACGCTTCAGAGAGGATTTAGAAACAACAGACGATAAACTTTCTACGTCAGAAACCACAGACTCTGAAATCTTCAACTTCTGTAGCCACCGAAGGAGAAGGGCCTCTCTATCCCTCAGAGTCTTGGGAGGGAAAGTGCGGCAGTACTTAGTTTTTCACCTCGTGGTCTGGGTAGAGACAGTAAATGCATTTACTGTGTGGATCCTCGTGGAAAAGGCGCAGTTTGATGAAAAAACAGTTAGAGTTGAAGAAAACTGAGCAGAGCTCAGGGAGACTCCCTTCACACGATGTGCGGTAGAAAATCTGAAGACTTGGGCTTCTGAGGAGAAGGTTCTAGAGGAGGCTACAGCCTGATTGGCTGGAATGTGGACCAACACATAATGACACTAATATGCTACTAAAGTGAGTTCTCCCTTAGGCTTTTCAATGGGCCTATTATGTTCTATGGTACTTTTAGAATTTACAATTTATTACATTATATGTATGTACATTTTTATTTATGATATTTTTCATGTATACATGCATATGTTACTGCTATTTTATGTACCGTGGGACTCCCACTTCGACGACGGGGAATATTCAAGCATGTGAATCTATGAAAGACACCCCTAATACTGGAGAACAACTGTTGTCTTCACACCATGGAGGAAGGGAATAAGGTGTGCGATTTACAAAGGGAGGATGCTTCATACACTCACCCTCTAACAAAGTCATTGTCATGTCTCCGCCCCCGCCCACAATCAGTATCATTAGTCTGTCAAAGGGGAAGCAGTTGACCATCTTCTGCTAAGCGCCCGCCTAGATAAATACACACCTGATTCCAAGTTCCAGTTCTGCTCCAAATCCTTCCCTACCAGTGGGGCACCAGAAATAACAACACCTTTCATACAAAACGCTCATTATTTATTAGGTAGCACGTTGCTCAAGAGCACACTGCGAGCCTCAGAAATCAATGGGCTGCGACTTGGAACAGATGCTACACCGAGGTGAAAATCACCAATTGAGGAGGTCTCTGCCGCTGGTTAACCCCAGCAGAGAAGAACTGCCATCTTGTATCTCGGGGGGTCAGATTCCTCGGCCCCTCCCACTAGCAGCCGTGATGAAGTACAGAGGAAAAGAAAATGACAGTCTGGTTGGAGTTAATATTTGCGACTAAAAAGTCTCCGGCTGCTTCATAACTCTACAGTAATTCAATAATTTAAAAGTGGCTTTGTAAGTTCAAACACTGGGTTACTCACTCTTGAAGATGGCTCACAGCGCTTTCAAGATGATCAATCACACGGAAAGAGATCAACGAAACGAAACCTAAGAGGCGCGCGACGTGAGCTGTCTCGGTAGAAGCTCACGCACGCGACGCACCACGCACCCTCCCGCGGCTCCATGACGGGTCCAGTAGGGTGCACGTAAACATTGGCCGAAAAAATGCCGGCCGCGGCCAGGAGTGCACCCTGTGGGTTGCAAGCGTCCGGCGGGGACCCTACAGATGCCCCGTTGTTGTTTCTGTTAGGTGGAGGAGTATTTCAGCCTGTGATCCCGCAAGACTGACGTCGAGCTCAGGAACTCGACACCGAGAACTGCGCCGGAGGTCAGGCTCTCATGGGAAGGTAAGAAGCAGTGGTGCAAGAGAGTCTGCTGTGCCCGGGAAAGCGTGTTGTTAAGGGGAGCACTGAATTGTGGTTGGTGGTTGAAGAGCGATCTGTGCGACAGGGGAGAGCAGACAGTGAGGACTGGGTCTCTGTGTATGCACATGCGCTGGAGCTTTCCAGGAGACAGACACAGCGAGCACGCGCGCGGCCTGCGCCGATCGCCTTTTTTGAGATGCGCGCGGCCAGGTGCTGTCTCCTGGGAAGCAGACCCAGCAACAATAGATCTCTGGCGAGACAGCGCTTACGCGCTGTTTAACGCCACAAGACCTAAAAAGGGGGAAATCACACAAAACCAGAAAATTACTGTCTCATTGCTTTACTAGACTTAGAAGAAAAAGCGTATACCAGAATACCAATGAAAGATCTAGAAGCCTGGGCAAAAGACAACAGCATTCTCCCCTTTTTCCAATCTGCATTCAGGCCCAAAAGCTCCACCACCGATATCATCATAGCACTGGGTCACATGTCACATCGAGCTACACAGCAGACGCAACCACCTCTTATTTTCTGTTTCGTAGACTACAGTGCAGCATTCGACCGGGTGGACCAAGGGAAACTTTGAGACACCACCCACCTGGGGAATCCCCCCCACCCCAGACAGCTACCAAAGGCTATACTGGCATTACACCAGGGGACCTGGGTCCACATTAACACCAGCCAATCCGCTGTAACAGCAAAGGTGTCAACCAACAACGACCTGAAACAAGGCTGTGTCCTCGCCATCCCTTCTCTTTAATCTCTACACAGCAAATCTGGGCAATGCCTTGGAAGGCGCTTGCGAAGTAACACCAAGGATGGGGAAGGCACTGCTTCAAATCCTCCAGTATGCTGATGACATTGTAGCCCTGCCTGTGATCCATTATTATAGAGAGCCCTCAATGCACTTCTTAGGTACAATCAAAAGAATAAACTCTTGGTGAACCAGAAGACCAAGATAGTAATCTTTGGGAAGAACCCACGAAAGAAAACAGCTCAATGGCGACTAGATGGCCAGCAAATTAAAGCATGCACCGGCTATAAATATCTTGGCATCTGGCTATCAGACAGGGCAAAACCAGTAGCCCACTTAAAACACCTAAGTAGTAAGGGAGCTTATATCATTTACAGCTGGAAACGTTTTAACCAGCAGCTACACAGTCCAACCGCTGACCTTTTTTTAAAAATTGAGAGCTAAACTAGTCCCCGGCCTCAATTACAGCTACCTAACATTCCCTGGTGCACTGACCAAGTACCGTCCGAATGTCCAAATCTCGGCTTACAACAAAGTTTTAACTTTTCCTCTGCAGGCCATGAGAGCCAGAGTGAGGCTGGAGCTGGGACCCGCCTGTCTGGAGATTATATACTCGGGGAACATAATAAAATATTAGCATTCTACATGCCAAAGCACCCTCACTGAAAGGACATTTCAAAATAATCTTCGTAGAGGCAGGCTCCTCATGGCAGGCCACAAGCCTCCTGGAAATTGAAGTTCACAATCTGCTAAACCAGGCCATCCCGGTGACAGCCAGAAAGAAAAAAAAACTGTGAACGCAAAATGGACTTGGAATGTTTATGCCACAGATCAAACCTTTCCGTATTGGATGCCTCCTAAATCTTGGGAAAACCTCAGCCTTACCTCGAGCAAGTACCGACAGCCCAGGCTCGGAAGAGAATAACCTACATGAGACTGTTTGCACTGCCCATCATGGACTTCAATCCGTCCTGGACCCGGCAGGACAACTTAGTCGCCTGTCGCCTATGCAGCTACAAGTGTGAATCCTGGCTTCATCTGCTGTGCTGCTGTCCAAAGACTGCAAGCGAGAGACCTCGCCTGGTAATTTCAATGTCTTATGGCACTGCAGTTAAGTCTCAGATCTGTATTTCTCTGCCAATACAACAAACCCTGGCCAGACTGGGGAAATTTACAGATGCAATTAGGGCCACATTGACACAGAACACCAAAGCTATTAGCAGCAACTATCTGGCCATAAAGCTTGACACTAATGATCAAAGGGTCAACAAAGCAAAATAATCTGGCGTCAGACCCGAGCCCACTTACCAAGGATCTCAGACAGAGAAGCACGCATGACATCACAGTGGTCATCCAGTGGATGATCATATGATTGAAGAATGGCAGACTAGGATGAGGAGGAAGGGGGGATGGGACCAGTATAGTTAGACAGAGTTAATCCATACATTAACGTGCTTGGTTTTATTGATCTTGATGTAAAGTTCTTAACCCCGGACGTGGAAGCATCCGTAAGGCCACCTTAGTAACAGACTGATGAATTATATTTGTAATCACTCAGTATTCCATGGTCACATGTGGATTATGTATGAGATTAGAACAAAAACAAAACGCCTTATGTGTTATGAGTGATCCTACTTTTAGAACGTGAAGGTGTTTCAATAAAAGTATGCTAAAAAAAAAAATGTAATCTGGCGCCAGCGTTAATACCAGAGAGCTTTGCTTCTGCTCACACTCAACACAAGAAACTCCAGGAAGACAAGGAAATCAATACATTCAAGATCAGAAGATCAAACAAGCACGCACAATAAGTCAACTAATGCACTCTGCACTGAAATGAGAAAAAATACCTTTATATGTTGTTTTAAAATGTTTTTGTTCTAAATCAATGCGGGACTATAAATATGAAGGTTTTATTAATTTTGCACAGTAAATCAACATTTACTTACTGGGTTAAAAGGTTCACCCAAAGGACGAGCAGACCGGAACGCTACACCCTGCTGACACCATTACGCACTAGCACCTTTGTGCCGGATTCAATCACTGTGCTACGATTTTTAGCCATTGTAGCGAACCTCGCCACTCCAGCTGGAGTGTGCACGTCAGTCATGAACCCAAAAGCTCTTTATCTTTATTTTCTTTTTACTCTTTTCTATTCTATTTATTTATTTATTTATTTTTATTTTGAAAGTTTTATATAGCGCGAACAAGATCTTTGCAGATATCAGAGCGCTTTACAAAGCAGGGAATACCAAACAAGAGAATGAATACGTGAAGGAGCATAATAGTACAGGTAAATCAATAATGCAAGTAAGTAGTCAGGTAAGTGAAACAATAATACAGGTAAAACACATTCGTAGGGATCTAGCAGAATATTCACTATATATGTGAAATGACGCACATTGTAATGATTTTAATTAATCAAACAATAAAAAAAACATTACATTAGCCATGTTTGAAGCACTGCTAAGCCACAAACATCAGCCTGGCAAACTGAATATTGGAACATTACTTTAACAGCATGGTCTTCAAGCTATTTAATGCAGTGTCCCTTTGTGTAAACTAACTTCACAAGGCCCCAAAACATTTTATAAAATGTAAACTATTGCAAAAGTTTTCAAGCTATGTATGGTACTTAAGGTCAACCCCTTTAAAGGTTAGGCAAAACTTATCTGCGGTAATGGTTTTTAATTTCTGACACTAAATGTAAGCTAAAAACACTGCAAGCAAGCCAAACAATTTATATGAGAACACGGGGTACAGTGAAGTCTTAGTTTATTTTTTCAAGAAACAATACCCTAAATTTCTCTCGGGTAAATCCCATAAGTGAAATTTAAAAAATAGCATACGCAATGTAGCCAAAATGTACGAGGGTCTTTAAAGGGTGTCTGGAAATTGTGACAAAACTGATGTTCACTATTCCGAATTATTTTTTCACATTATCAGACAGAGCTGGTAAATGGCTCCATGTCACATAACTCCTCCAGCCAGTCATGGCTTTTTAGCCAAAAGCACTTTGCATGCAAGAATTTTTTTGAACCCAACACTGCAGTTTTTTTAGTTACCAATATAAACGTGCATTCAAATACATACCTGCCACCAAGCAACTGAAAGAATGCTCTCAAAACGTGTTTAGATGTAATCCTATACCAGAAATAAGGACGCGAGACATGGAGATTGGGTGGTGGCGAGAGAGGAGGCTTACATATGACACCAAGTCCCATTCAGGACAAAAGATTTAACCATTCGTTAAAGGGTGACTTTTAATGCATCACATCAGTTATTCAGCATGATGGTTTTCGATCTTCCCCAGTGGCATACTTTTGGAAAGTGGGTTATTAGTGGCAAATATACATCTGCTACTGGCAATAAGGCCACTAACAGTCTGGGGGTCAGAATAGGTTTCAGAAAATTATTCTCAACCCTTGGTAGCTTGGCTGCGAGCAGGCAGGCTTAACTTCAGACAGGTATGTAAAGCATTTAAAAACACCAATTGAGTAAATAATTATGACAACACACAATAAAAATCCAACACCAATTAATAAAAATAGGAAATATTTTTCTCTTGTAAAAATTACACCAAAACGAAAAAAATCCAATGTAGGGACCAAAATTATGATTTTTTAAATATTAAACACTTTCTAGTGCTTCGAAACAAATAGTGCCACTTCTGGACATTTGGGCACCTCTGAACAGGAAAAAGGCAAAGTTTGAGGCAGACTGCCATGGAGCCCTGACCGGATACACTCAGCGGGAGGCCCCGGTCAAGATTTTACCTTCACACTTCAAGGTCTGGAATCTCCAAGATGGTCCTTGAAATGTTGGGACCACAATTCCCACACTGCACCTGGACAACAACCTTAAGAGTCCATTGGATACACTTCAGGCAGGGGACTCGTAGTTGAGTTGATGCAGGTCATCTCTGTTAACTTGTAGCTTCCAGGGAGCCCACTCTGTATTCCTCTTCAAACAAGGTACAGCCAAAAGGTTGAAGTCCCAGATAATGCAGCAAGCTCAGTCAATCAATTATCTGGCGGTGCAAATCAAGTTTACAGCTTGGCAATCCTGCTCTGAGTTTCAAGCAGAAGAGCGGAGAGGCACTGCCCCTCTCAGATACTTATTCAGTGTTTTCTGGGGTCACACAGGATGTCACTCCTGTGCAGTGAGGTACAGGGCAACACACCAGACAGAGCATTAATCAATCAGTATATTTATAAAGTGCACTACATACTCGCGAGGGTCTTAAGATGCTAGGGGGAGATCAGGGAGGTGCCGCTACTGCTCGAATAGCCAGGTCTTGAGAAGTCTCATGAAGGCCAGTAGATCCTGAGTCTGTCGCAGGTGGTGGGGAGGGTGTTCCAGGTCTTGGCGGCGAGGTGGGAGAATGATCTGCAGCCGATGGTTGTTCTTCGGATGCGGGGGATGATGGCAAGGGGGTGTTTGGTAGAGCGGAGCTGGCGGTTCGGAGTGTAGAAGGTGAGGCGTCTGTTGAGGTATGTTGGTTCGGTGTTGTGGAGTGCCTTGTGAGCGTGGGTGAGTAGCTTGAAGGTGATCCTCTTGTTTTCGGGAAGCCAGTGCAGGTGGGGTGTGATGTGGCGGGGGATGTTGAGGAGGAGGCGTGCAGAGGCGTTCTGTATTTGTTGTCGTCGTTTCAGGAATTTGGACAATGCTCCTGCGTAGAGGGTGTTGCCGTAGTCCAATCTGCTGCTGACGAGGGCCTGGGTGACCGGCCTTCTGGTTTCCGTGGGGATCCATCTGTAGATCTTGCGGTGCATGCGGAGGGTGTTGAAGCAGGAGGATGAGACGGCGTGGACCTGCTTGGTCATGGAGAGCGATGAGTCGACGGTAGGTGTTGGTGCAGTTCCTAGTGATGTCGGCCACCAGGAGTCGTCCCAGGCAGAGGGAGTGGAGCCGAGGACGCGGACTTCTGTCTTAACTGAGTTCAGTTTCAGTCAACTGTTTTTCATCCATTCAGCAACGGCTTTCATTCCTTCATGGATGTTGGTTCTGGCGGTGGATGGGTCCTTGGTGAGGGAAAGGATCAGCTGGGTGTCTGCGTAGGAGATGATGTTGAGGTCATGGAATCGGACGATGTTGGCGAGTGGTGTCATGTAGACGTTGAAGAGTGTCGGGCTGAGCGATGATCCTTGGGGTAAACCGCAGATGATCTCGGATGCTTGGGATCGGAATGGCGGGAGGCAGTCGTTCTGGGTTCTGCCGTAGAGGAAGGAGGTGGTCCATTCCAGGGCCTTGTCGCAGATCCCTGCGTCGTGGAGGCTTGTGCGTAGTGTGTGGTGGTAGACTGTATCGAAGGCAGCTAAGAGGTCCATGAGGATGAGGGCTGCAGTTTCTCACTTATCCAGCATGCCTCTGATGTTGTCGGAGGCAGTGATGAGGGCAGTTTCGGTGCTGTGGTTTCTGCGGAACCCAGACAGGGAAGGGTCCAGGATGTGGTTGTCCACGAGGTAGCAGGTTAGTTGTTTGTTGACTATCTTCTCGATGACCTTCGCTGGGAATGGCAGCAGGGAGATGGGCCGGAAGTTCTTGAGGTCTCTTGGGTCCATCGTGGGTTTCTTGAGCAGGGCGTTTATCTCAGCGTGCTTCCAGCTCTCCGGGAAGGTGGCAGTCTCGAAGGTGGTGTTTATGATCGTGCGGAGTGGATCTCACCTTGTTGAAGATGTGCTGTGGACATGGGTCTGACGGAGAGCTGGAGTGGATGGAGTTCATGGTTTTGATGGTGTCGTCATTCACGTGGGTCCACGGGAGCAGGGGGTCGGTGTGGATGGTGGGCGGTGATTCTGAGGATTCGGTGGCTGTCTGGGGGTTTGGTTGTTGCAGCAGTCGTAGATGTCAGCGATCTTTCGATGGAAGAAGGTGGATAGGGAGTCGCACAGGTCTTGCGATGGCGGGATGTCATTGGTATTGGAGCTGGGGTTGGAGAGTTCCTTCACGACGTTGAAGAGCTCTTTGCTGTTGTGAGAGTTGTTGTAGAGCATGACAATTTCCTCCAAAGTGTGGCACAGTCGTCTCCCAAAAAAAACCATTTCTCTAAAATTCAATATGGCTGAAGTCTCAGCCAAGAGCTTGCTAAACCGCCGTCCAGGATGGCTCATCTCCATAGTCTTCCTCCCCATGCACCTGTACATTCCTTCCATAAGCCCGACACCTGGTTGGGTTCGGAGGATAGGGGTGTAAATTAAGCTGGTTTCTTCTGTATGTCCCCTCCTCCTTTTGAAGATCATGGTTTACGACCTCTCCCCCTTGATCTGGCTCTATGCAGCAGAACCCGTTCCTCCCAGAGTCACTCTTTCAGCCCAGGAGCTACTTCTCACCTCAAAGCTGCCTGGCTAATCCACGTAACTCTGACCAATCAGGGCAAATCACTGGGAGGCTGAATTCTGGCTTACAGACAAGAAAGTATTCCAACTTCTTGTCTGTCCATTCTAGGATAAATTCAACAATAGCATATTGTTGGATCAATAACATTCTAAAAAGTCCTTGGAATATATTTTCTGGTGTTTCCTGGTGGGAGTTATTAATTAATAACTTCTTGCCATGTTAACCTATTTGGCTGTGGATCTGCAATGAGGAAAATGAACTGGGCAATGTCTCCATCATCAGGGCTTATAAAACATTCTAGAAGAAACCTGCCTGTATCTAATGGACCCACTACCCATGGAACACCTAGGGGAGATTTTAAGGGGTTCTGAATACGTAAAAAATATTGCAGATCCTTACTCCACAGTGCTCCTAACACAAAAGTCGATTTTGGGAAGCACTATCACAATGTGGGAAGTTAAATGGGCAATTTCACTAAACCCAAGGCATACAAGATCTATTTTATACCAATGGGACACCTAAGAGAAACCCTTGAGGTACGTAATCTGCCAGATTATTGTAGTTTATTCATTTTTAAGTACCCCAAACACAAAGTCAAGTTTGGGCACAATGTACATGTTAAAAGCAGTCCCCCAACACAGGGCTGCTTTTAAACTGACCTGAGGCTTCAGCAGTGCACACACACTAGCACAGAAAGGGCTTCTGGCGGCTAAACTGCCATGCCTCATTATAAACTAGGGACTTCAGGGTAGTTTTAATACCCCTACCCTATTCTGTACCAGGGACCTATAGGGGAGGTCACCATAGTGGTACACTAACCCATAACGTACCAAAGCGTGTGCAGGTATTTTCATTGTATTTTAAGTGTCTTTTCAGCATAGCCCGGGGCCTGGCTAGACAGAGCGCAGTCAGTTACCACCAGTGACAGTCAGCAAAAAATGTTTCTTCTCCAATTTTTCATCTAAGTTGTAAGCTTCTTATATCTTCTCTTTCTGAAGGGTTGTCTCTCAATGATATGTGGGCGAGATCCTGGAGAATAAATAAGCCTACTCAAATTGCTAGTCGTAATAGGACAGAGGATGGTACAACAATGACCTAAATCAGTTCCATTTAAAGGGAAAGTCCTCAACTTTTTGCTGAATATCAACATACATACCTAAACCAAGAAAACTTAAGAGCGAAACTACAGATGCAATTATCAATAGAGAGCAAGTAAACCTGCCACATCAAGCGATGGACATACCCTTATTCTCATAGTTAACTTAATATGTACTGGGTAAGTTATGCTCTACTATAAATGTCTTACTGTAATACTTCCTTTCACAACCATGCAATCTTTGTTACATGCTTTAGTTTCAGAGAGTGAGGAAGGGGCAACCCGCAAATTTGCACCCATCAGCCATGCCATTAAAATATCAAAGCAGGGCCAAGGTAAGGGGTTGGAATGTTACGAACAGCCTGAGTTTTTCTAAGAGACACAGTCATCATGCTTAACAAAAACAAGCTTATAAAAATGAATTATGTAAACCTTCAAGGTAGGACACCGAAAGTAAGACATTCCAGAGAGAACAAGAAAGCACTGAAAAGGTGCACCTATTTTTACTAATGACTGATAAATAAAGATGCAGTTAACGAAAGGTTTGAGAAGCAGAAATCAAACAAATGTCAAAGTGTGTACCACAATCCCAACATCTGAAACAAAGCCTTATACTGAACAATGGTCACCTAATAAAACACATGAAAGTCCTTTAATGCGCAGCTTACCTCGATCATCCACGATCAGCTTATCCATGCCCCGTGGACCCAGAGTGGTGCGAACAGCCTCAGCGATGATTTGGCAGGCATTGATGTTACTAACAAGCTGAGGGACTCCTTGGGAGGTATCTGTACCCTCCTTCAGCAGGATGACTGGTGTGGACTAAAAACAACCATAGTAAAAAAAGTTACCTTTAGTTTCATTACAAGATTTACATAATTCAGGCAAAAAATCTGATACGTAGGCTAAACTACAAATGCATTTCTTTGATCAAATCCTTGTTCTTACTGCAAGAATAATAGTGATCATATTAATACACTCCAAGCCTTTCATGCCGAAATTACCAATTAAAAAAATTAGACAGCAAAGAGTATTGATTTATGTTTTACTATAACTAAATGCGCTCTTACTATTCCTCTTCCTAGCAGGCACTGGGCAGCTTAACAGATAATCCAGTACAAAGAACTTAGTACCCCCCTTGAAACATAACACTATCAAACCATGCATTAACAAGAAGCACAAGTTAATGCAGTGGAAGGTTACTGTAACAAATAGCAACACAGGTAAACACATTGCTACATATGCACTATAATCAAAAACACATAGCAAAATCTTAACATTCTCAACATTAAATTAAAACAAAACCATCATACTTCTGGGTACCCTAATACTGCCCATCCGCCTTCAACATTGGTAGACTGATGTGCAACACAAGACTCGGCATCCACTTTTCCATAGTCTTTCATTTTTTGAATCACAAACATTGCCCAAAACTCTTAACGATTGCAAACATTCTCTGGAAAGCAAACATTATCCGAAATGAAATCCGGTAACACCACATCTTCCACTCTTTGCTCATACACACTTATTGACCATAGCCAAACGGGTAAAACTCCAACAAACTATTAATCAGCAACACTGATGCTTTCCCCAATCCTAACTACCTTCCATGGCCTAAAATACTTGGAACAATCTTTGGTAAGATGTCCTGGTAGTTTGAGTTTAACACCACAAAGCCGTAAAACGAATCTCTTGCAAAAACAACGCATGCATGGATGATCATGAACGACTACAAAATGGCCAGGCCACTCTTTAGTCCACAAAAATAAAAATAAATCTTTATTAAAAGCATGATTTGGTCTTCTCCCATGATCTTACCACGCACTGCCACGGCTGTGCGCAACTGAACTGACTCCCTACCGTTTATGCAAAAAAGGAGAATAAATCATTCTCCATTTCCTTTGCAAATGTCCTGACTTAAAGGAAGAAAGTAGGTGGCCACTACAGAGCCACTTTAACATGCACTGAAATCGGTCCTATAGACACGCGGTTATAAGATGTCTACAATCAACGGATATAATTCGGACCTCTGTTTTTGTAAAATGTATACTAATGGTAAAAAAGAAATTGGACTCCTGTGACTAGACGTTAGTAACTGTGCAGAGGAAAATTGCAGAACTATCATCAACAAGCATTGGCAAAGCCAATAGGTGATGCCTTTGGGACCTTATAAGTGTTTAGCCATGCAACACTTGATGTTGTTGCACCAAGGATATTGTGCTGGGTCACTAAACACATATGGTCCCAAAGGCGAGACCTATTGGCTATGCCAATGCTGGTTTGTTCTGGTAAATACATATATAATGAATGAGTGACCACATTAACGAAGGCAATTATCTTCTTAGCGAAAGGTGTTAAAAATAGGACACTGCCAGCATTGTAAAAAAACACATACATTTAATGGGTAAAAACATTATTGAAGGCAATCTGAGCTACTGAGTGAAAAGTATGTAAAACCGACACAATATGAAATCCAGAGTGTAAAAAAATCATAAATATGATCTTTGACATGTGTAATAAGTATCAGTCCAGAACTGTGAGCCTCACAATGAAAAATGTGCGTAGGGCACTAGGACATATTTATGTATGTATATTGTGTAAAAAACGCAACATAAAAGCAATTATCATTTACAATGCCAATAGCTCAAACTCCTGTAAATGCAAGCGTGTTTCACGTGCCGGACTTAAACATGGCCACATCGGTAAATTGTTACGGACCCATGCTCCCAGTGGCTACATGAGTGCTGTGACTGCGTTGACAGAGGTAACAGACTCAATAAGTATGATGATGGATGAAGGAACCCCTACTATGCTGGTCCTTTTGGATCGGTTAGTACCCTTTGACAAAATCTCTCATAGTATCCTTCTGGGCAAGCTGCGAGAGATTGGTGTCAGATGCTCAGCTTTAAACTGGATGCATAGTTTCATGACCGACAGAACACGATGTGTACAACTGGACACATTTGTGTCTCAAACTACAACGGTGGACTAGGGGGTACCACAGGGTCCCATCCTAAGTCCCACCTTGTTTAACATTTACGTCCCTTCTCTGGCCCCAATTATTAGATCGTGTGGGTTCCAGACGATCTTCTATGTAGACAACCCCCAGGTGATAGTCCCCATAGGAAAGGACCCCGCTCTGACTAGAGAAAAATTCAAAAGCAGCATGCTAATAATAGAAACTTGGATGAGAAATAATTTTCCACAATTGAACTCTAGTAAAACTGAGATCTTGTTATTTAGGAAAGCTGAGAATTTATGGTGCACAGAGTGCTGGCCGGGGGATTTGGGGGTAGCCCCCATTCCTAAAAAATGTGCAAGGAACCTGGGCGTAGTGATCGAGGATACACTTTCCATGGAGGAAATGCAAAAATCACCTCGGGCAAGTGCTTCGGCATGATGCGCATGCTGAGAAAGGTCTTCCCATGGATTCCCTTTTAAGCCAGGAAAGTTCTCATTCAGGTGCTTCTAGTCGGTAAACTAGGCTATAGGAACTCTTTACTGGAAGGGATCAGAGAAGATCTATTATCAAGGCTGCAAGTCATCCAGAATACGGCAGCGCGCCTTGCCCTCAACAAGCCTGCATGAACCCCATCCTTACCTCTACTGCGTCAACTTGATTGCTCCCTATCAGGAAGAGATCCATTTTTCAACTCCTATGTCTGGTATTTAAATCGTTGCAAGGACATAGACCGGCATATTTAATCAGAAAGATGGAATGGTACACCCCAGGGCGCCA
This sequence comes from Lissotriton helveticus, assembly GCF_964261635.1. Classification (NCBI taxonomy): domain Eukaryota; kingdom Metazoa; phylum Chordata; class Amphibia; order Caudata; family Salamandridae; genus Lissotriton; species Lissotriton helveticus. The sequence continues at coordinate 71,335,400 of NC_136059.1, forward strand.
ATTGAGATCTAGCAGTCAAAGGCTGCTTTGCACCTGCAGAATCATAAAAACCAAGATGGGAGTGCGTGCTTTTTCTCACCTAGCCCCCGCCCACCGAAATAGTCTACCAGAGGATCTGCGAGCTTGCCCTAGCTTGGCACAATTTAAGAAACTCCTCAAAACGTGGTTGTTCTAATGGCGCATTGCCCATCCTGTTATCGGCCTACAAGGCTTCGAGAGATCCCCTCGGGATGATTTGTCGTGCCTTATAAATATTAAGGTATCCGAGCATGCCCACAAGAGCAAATGGATGTTAAAAAGACAGGAAATTAAGGCCTTGAAGGATGCAAACTAACCCTGGTTCTAGTTTGACCGGCTATAAATAGTGTTTTACAAAGAACCAGTCATGATACTGCCAACAACATGAAGCCATTTGCTTATCTGATATTGAGGTTGCTGTGTAGGGAGGCTGGTGGTGAAAGCTTTCGACCAAGCAACTTGCCTCAGCCTATCCAATTCAAAAGTGATGCCTTATGACAAAACTACATGCATCATGGATTAGAACCAGTACCTGCCAAGTGAAACGCAGACGGCACAAGGCAAATTATCATGAGGGGAAAAAAATGTGAACCCGACCATCTATCTACGGGGCAAAAAATGTGAACCTCACCATTGCTCTACCTTTTTAATGCCATTTCCAACAAACCTAAAGTAAGAATGCCAACTCAAAAGAAATTGCAGGTCAAAATATTAATTCCTTAAATATTCCCACCAGAAGGGCACAGGACATACTTCTCGCAGGCAGGTTAGGAAATTCCTTAGAATAGAATGTCAACATTTATATATGTATATAGGTATAGCAGACAGTGGCAGTGACTGCAACTGATGTTACCTCGTTGCTAGGGCAAGTGCAGGCAGAGTGTGCAGAGTTCAGTGCTCCCTCGCAGAGGTGCTGGGGGGGGATTGGGGCTTTCTTCATTTGTTTTTAAAAACGCTCATGAAGGTGTGCTTTTAATCTTTTATTTGCCACAACACACTGGTGCTTAATCGACCTGGAAGTTCCCCCGCCCCAGTCAGCCACGGCAGTTAGAGCCAATTGAGTGGAGGGCGAGAATTTGCACTCACTTCCGGTTTGACGACAGGGAAAGGGGGTGGCGGTCTAGCCGGAGAAGGATTGACCCTTTTTAATGTGCAGGCCAGAGTGGACGCGCACAGCGGGCACGCCAAAGGCAAGCCCGTCTGCGGCCATCCGGGACCAGGGGCCAAAACCCCTGCCCATTTCCACGATATTCGGAAATACTCGGTGGAGCAATTAATGAATCTATGTCCTCCACTCTCAAAACCATGCAATCACAGTTTACAGATGTGTTCACCTCCCTGGAAACGCAACCATTGCCCATACTCAACGTCAACCCACATGAGCAAGACTGGTGTAGGTCATAAGTTGCATCTAATATTGATGAATTGCAGGTCCCTCAAAAAACAAACATGAAATACATGATTACATTGTAGACCAGCCAGTTGCATTATTCTTAACAGAAACATAGCTAAATGCAGACTTGACCCCAGACATCTTTATAGCCATCCTGACGAATTATGGGATAGTCAGACTGGATCGCCCTGTACAAAGAGGGGGCGGGATTGCCATTATTCATAAGTTAACCTTATAATGCACCCTGGAGGTGGCAGGTGTAAATACAAATGAAGTTTAATAATTCTCGATCACAGTCAATGCCAAAGACATCATTAAAGTTTTTCTAATCTATCGGCCTCCAGGCCAAACCTCCCAGTTTGCAGCAAGCCTAACAGAACAGCTGATACAACCAGCACTTCGATAGAATAAAGTACTGGTGCTAGGGGATCTGAATTTTCACTTTGATGATGTAGCTAACAAGGAAGCGCAAGCGCTCTGCCAGGAGTTGGCTGCTTTACAGCTGACACTGGAGTCTACACTCCCGACCCACCAACGGGGCCACCTACTTGACCCAATTTCTGCTAACTGGGAGAATGTGAGAACTGACACCCCAATCGCAGGACCATGGTCGGACCACTATCTAATTCCCATCAGAATCTTTTAATTGACTACTCCATCAATCAGGGCCAAAAATCAGGGACTGCCGCATAGGAAATGGGCCAGGTTTACTTCAGCATCTTTTAATCAAGCCCTCAAGCAGTGCGGTACGCCGGGGGCAACGATATGGAGACTGACTGTAGTGCATTTGACGAATAGATCTCAGAATCATTAGACAGAACAGCCCCATGGACATCTAGTGTGCCAAAGAGACAGTCTAAATCGGTAACCATGGTTCAATGAAAAGTTAAAATTGGAAAAGAAATCATGTACGCTCCTGGAACGAGCGTGGAGGAGAGATTTTCCAGTCCATAGGAAGGCCGAATGTAAAACCAGCCTAAATCTATACCACGCCCTGATAAGAACTTCTTGCTCCACCTATTACAATTAAAGGATTGAACAAGCAGAAAACTCTTCTAGAGAACTTTTTTCGATCTTTAAGGACATCTCATCTCAGGCTAAAGTTATGCCCCCACCTGTAGTTCAGTGAACTCTTGTAATTTAACGGCAGATTTTTTTTGCTGAGAAGGTAGCAAAAATCTATTCGACATTCTCAAAGGAGGCACCTTGTCGGGAGGGGAGGATCAAGGTGGATGAGACACACCGCCTCTCCAGTTTTGATCTCCCCTCTTTATAAGACATGAAAAGAACAGCACTAAGTATCAAATCCGGATCTTCCAGAGACCGGGCTACCCCTAAGGTTTTGAAAGATAGCTTTGAGATCCTGCTACCCCATATCAAGCACCTCCTTGAACCCTCCTTTGAGACTGGCGTAGTCCCAATAAGATGGAAGAAAGCTATTGTTCTTCTTATAAAGAAAAACCTAGTTTGAGCTCGAGTCAGTTGGAGAATTTCCATCCAGTCTCGCTCCAGCCCTACTGTGCTAAAATTACTGAGAAAGTGGTTAATTCGCAACTTATGGCCCACATCAATCAACATAGTTCATTACACCCCACACAATCAGGCTTCAGGGCCAAATATTCCACAGAGTCAGCCCTGCCCCTATATACTGAAACGATTCGCAGACAGGTAGATGAGGGCCAGACTGTTGCTCTGGTCCTCCTAGATCTCAGGGCAGCCTTTGACACTGTCCCATCCACTTCTCCTACCCAAGCGATCAGGTTAAGAATCTGGGGGTGTGGATAGATTTTAAGCTTTCCTTTGAGTATCACACGAGAATGGTGGCAGGTAAGTGTTTTGGAATTTTAAAAGGTCTATGGAAGACTCGAGATGTGCTGCCTATCACAGTTAGGAAAACCCTAGTTCATGCATTAGTCACCTCTCACCTGGACTATGGGAACGCTCTTTACTTAGGAGCAAGTAACAAATGCATACACAGACTACAATGCATTCAGAATGGAATTGGAATACCAAACTTTGACAAAGCTTCCCACAAATAAATCCAGCTAACCTGGTCAAAGGCCTTAGCGGCGTCGATTGCTACGATAGTTAAAGGGATTTTTTCCCTCTGTAGCCAAATCGATTGCCGCAATTGCCTGGAAAGTCAGCTCATTCAGCTGCCTGCCAGGCATAAAACCCCTCTGATCCTCATGGACCACAGACTTAATTACTTTGGCCAATCTCGCTGCCAACACACCTGCAAAGATTTTATAGTCTGTATTTAGCAGCGAGATTGGCCTGTAGAACTCGACGGTCAGGGGGTCCTTATTCGGTTTCAGAACTAAGGAGACTGTAGCCTCTAACCAAGTCAGGGGGATAGACTCTCCTTCCTGATGTATTTTATTAAATAAAGACGCGAGGATGGGAACTACGATGTCAGATTCTATTTGGTATACTTCCACTGGAAGCCCGTCTGCTTTTCCCCTGGCCATTCTTTTCAACTGATCATGGACTTCCCCCTCTTTAATCAGAGAACCTAAAAGCAGACTAACTGCTTCCAATATCTTTATAGGCAACTTGTGATGCACCCATTCGCAGATTGTAAAGAAAAGACATCAGAACTCAAATATTATAAGCTATTACAGTAGAGTTCTGATATCACAATGCTTGTTGCCAGATAAGACAGCTGAGGTGAAAGGCAGGTCAGCTCACAGAGCAGCCGTTTAAAGCAACAAAAATTTAATGTTGCTTTTCTTTCTTCTGCTCTATTTTTCTAGTTTGCAGTAATTTGCAGAAAGAACAGGGCTATTTTTGCACTCTTTAGATAATACTTGCTGCATTTTTCTACACATTCTGAGCTTCAGCAGAATTTTTAAAAAAACTCGCCTTGAACTATTTCTAATATCTTGGTTTTGAGAAAGAGGATGATGTGACCATGTATTGTATGGGATAATGTACCTCCTGCCATACAAATGAACACTCCTTCGGCCTTGTTCCTCCATATGGTTATGGAACACCTCAGTGACTTGCAATTTCCTTATAATGTACAACAAGGGGTACTTTACTCCTTCTATAAATGCAATTACAATGAACAGTAAAGACAAGCCCATAACCAAGCTGCCACATCTGCATTAAGACGGCCCTGCTCAATGGCGAGCACCATGAACAGCAAACACACAAGCCCATAACCAAGCAGCCATGGCTACTTTTAAAACCCCTGCTCACTGCTGATCACCATGAACAGCAAACACACAGGCATGTTGCCAATCTGCCATGTCTGCATTAAAAAAGCCTGCTCACTTCTGATCACCATGAACAGCAAACACACAAGCATGTTGCCAATCTGCCATGTCTGCATTAAAAAAGCCTGCTCACTTCTGATCACCATGAACAGCAAACACACAAGAATGTTGCCAATCTGCCATGTCTGCATTAAAAAAGCCTGCTCACTGCTGATCACCATGAACAGCAAACACACAAGCATGTTGCCAATCTGCCATGGCTGCATTAAAAAAGCCTGCTCATTGCTGATCACCATGAACAGCAAACACACAAGCATGTTGCCAATCTGCCATGGCTGCATTAAAAAAGCCTGCTCATTGCTGATCACCATGAACAGCAAACACACAAGCATGTTGCCAAGCTGCCATGGCTGCATTAAAAAAACCTGCTCATTGCTTAATACCACGAACAGCAAACACACAAGCCTGTAACCAATCGGGCACAACTACCATTAAGACAGCCTGCTCACTGATGTACACCACGAACAGCAAAACAAACACAAAAGACTGCAACAAAGCTGCCATGGGTGCATTAAGACAACCTGCTCACTGCTGAACACCAAACACACAGCCCGTAACCAAGCTGGCAATGGCTGCATTAAACAGCCCTGCTCACTGCTGCATATTACGTGCAGCAAACACCAGCGAGTAGCCAGTTTGACATAACTGCCTGAGTTCAGTGCAGACAATGAACGGTCTCAAGTAACACTACCAAATAAGGGAGATAGACAGCTCAGCTGCACTGATGAACTCTGGCTCCTTACGCATCACTAAAGACAGACCCAGTGCTAGGTGGACAAGAGGTCGGCCTATACAAGTCACACTTGCCACGGTCATGATCAAAACAAGGAACGCAGACATGAAATGATGACAGCTGGTTTTAGACTCAACTGCACTTAAACCTGAACCCAGTTAGTAAAGCTGCCCATCAAACTCACAGCAAACGGTATAAAATAAGAGGACAATTGTGGCTTATTATGTAGACGAGATTCATTGTATGGCTGTAACGCTGCAATATATATATATATATATATATAAACATACACAGAATCTAGAAGGCAATTGAAAGATTAGAGGCGTACACGGCCGTACATCATCAGGTCCAAAACTAAATAAACATACACAGACTCCAATCTCAAACAAGTAAAAAGCCAATAATACATGAAATCACCAAGCAAGACGTGTTTAGCCACGCGCATATAAACCATTGTGGTGTGTACTATAGTATGTTCTCACAAAGGTCCATCAGTGCAGGAGCAATCACTGCAGGCCTAGATTTTTTTTTAGATAGCTTGTTATAATTGTAAAGCGTTTACGGGGATTTTAATGCTGGGCTGATTTACAGTATCCTTTCGAGCAAGAAATATGCATCATTCTCTTATGTTTGAAAAAATGAGACTACTTCACAAAGTCAAACAGGTTCAGATCACTATGCTGATTCTTGTAATTAATCAGTGGGGCAACAGCATAAGCCATGTTAGCAGACAAATACAGTTTGAAAACTCATGTATTTAGTAGGAATACGAGAGATCACTATCAAAGCACTCCCAAATTGTGGGTTTGGTAAACGTCCTCTGACCAAGGTACGGGGAAGTGCGCATGTTAAAGAGGGCCCTGGAAAATGATTTTGGTAGTTTACAAAGAGTATTTTTTCTGGACCCAAGACGAACCTGCAGAAAGTACTGAAGTCTTTAAGTACGACTTGTGTCAGCTGCACAAATCCGATATCTAACACTGTATGTTTGCAAACATTCAATAGCTGGTGATAAGACTTCGCCCAAAGGTAAGCCATATTTCATATTTCATGTGGCTATTCTGGAGAGAAACGAAACAGACAAAGCCAGAAATATAGTAATCACCCTGGACCAGAGAAATGCGAGACATGAGATGAACTGAAGCAACAACCGAGGAGTGCTGCTGAAATACATGACAGTGAGCGGTGGCTAATCGGCAGATGTACTGAGAAATGCCAGCCAGTACTAGGTCTGGAGAAATCACAAGGAGCTGTCAAGCAGTCTCAGATCAGCTGTAACCAACCCAGGGGCAAAGAAATGTCCGGCTGTGACAGGTCTGGAACAATCATGTCGGGTACAGTCACATCGAGTAGTGCAGAGTTTAGAAACCACCACCCCGGGAGCTTCGCTAAGATGCCCTCGAGCATCAAAAGGGCATTTTGGCTCACTGAATACTCCCAACAGCATAGGCATGTGATCGTGGATCAGTCACTCCCATGAAGAGAAGTAAGTGGCCGTGGATCAGTCTCGGCCACGGAGCAGAGAGAAGTGACCCGTGTGATATACGGTGAGGTCCGTGCTCATGTCATTAACTTGATATTATAGGTACAGGCGGGGGGCGCTGGAGTATAAACGGGAGAGGAAAGGTCAGGATGCAGAGCAGTACCCTCCTTACCTAGTGGGGGGGGGGGAGTGACAGCTTCAGACCGGTCATAACAGCATTAACACAACTATGAAGCCAGTAAGCCCATCCATCACGGGTTTGAGGAACGAAGACAGCCCTGGGTCTGCACAGGCGGATGGTGCATAAAGGGGGGGGGGCCTGGACATAAAGCCCCACTGCCCTACTCATCCCACTTCCAGGGGCAGCGATTCCGCCTCAAGAAGGGTCACATCAGCCCCACAGTCGGTACATCCCGGAGTTTCTGAACCCCGGTACCCTTGGCTGGGGGAACCCTTGCCCCGGGCAGACGCTCAGCCTCGGATGGCGACGGATGCACTCACCATCATCTTCAGGCCGTTGCTGTCTCACACTTCTCCTACCCTGGAGCCGGCAAAAAGGAAACCTCCCCACAATGCACAGCGAAGGCCTGCTCTGCACGCGACTTCCGGAAATTGCCTAGAAGGAAGACGCTCAATGCCCAACTGTCAGTGGGCGTGGCTTATGCTGGCCATACAAGCCTTAGTTCACAAACTGCCCTGCCCATTTTGATTCGGGGTTGCCGTGTAAGAGTGGCGGCCATTTTAGGATCAGGCATGACCAATGTGGGTTCACAACAAACCGGTAAAACGTTGCGTTCTAAGACCGTGAAAAGGCCTGACCAAAATGACCGCCCCTGTATCGAGCCCCCACATCCCGAAAATTAATATCCTGGTTATGATACATGTACATAACACATTCAAAAGCTAATTATAAATACTTAATTATACTGTTTTCCAAATAGAATCTTAAACTCGCAAATGTAGTAATTAGTATATTATTTTATTAGAAACATTTCATTGCATTTTTATTTTTAAAAAACGTAACGTGATAACTTGGAAAATATTTAATGTAGGCAATCTCTGCACAGCAGAACCAAATGTGTGTTTCAGGGTGTCGTCGTATTAGTTTAGGGCGGATAGGCAAAGACTCTGGAACGTAGACAAAGGCGACCAACACAAAACATGGAGTTCTCTAAAAGAACTAGACTGCAGAATTTCCCTACAGAAATCAGGAAGCCAGTCATAGGCGCCATGTTACTGTAATAGATAGGAGCTTTGGTGTGCAGTATTTTTTCTGTAAGATAAGTACTCCACCACTTCATCATATGGACACACGATCAGATGCATTTTATTAAAGTCCCGCAATTCAGTATCAGGGCTCACGTCGCATGTAATTTTAATTCCATGCAAGCCTCTGATTCTTAAATAGAAGTACAATAAGCAATATGATACATGAATAGCACAGCATATCTCCTCCATTTACAAAAGAGAAACACCAATCCAGAAACTCAATGGTGAGGGTAAAGAAGGGAGAAAAAACAAACAAATAAAAACATACTTAATCAGCAATATATATTATGTACATCATGAGAGTAGCTAGAAAATGAAAAGGCCTCCCACTAGGAAACAAAGCTCTGATGGCACCAAGCAACTGAAACTAGTGAGCCTCAACATCTCTAGAATAGCCTCCTTTTCTCTTTAATCCAATGGGCGACTGAGAAGAAGCATCAGCGAGAGAACTCCCAAGGAATCACCATCTGTGCAAATAAATATTTTTCTAGCTATCGTGTCAAGAATTCTATGTCAGGACGGAGGCGAGGATTATGCAGTCCTTTCTTCTCTTTATTAAAATCAGCAATTCAAAGAAAAAACCAATCAACACAAACTTCTTAAACCACAACTCCCATGAGCACATGGGGCATAGTGTCCATAGTAACTGTCATCCAATCATGGAGCCGTCCGCCGTAATATTAGCCATGACGTCCCATCCTCTTCCTCTTTCTTCTCTGCTCGTCAGTTAAGTCAACTTCTTATCCTTCCTGACGCATTGTGTTTGTTGTGACTTTTGCTAGTATATTAATTGCCTGTGCGATAGCGCTTGCTTGTGGTGCGCTTTTCTCGCTTGTTAGGCATTTTTTCAGGCTCGGCAGCTCGACGCGCGTCAGGCTCTGCTTGCGCCGTCCCTGCCGGTTGAACGCGGGCTCTGTGGCAAGCGGCCCCGCTTTCCCTTGCTCCGTGGGGCGCCACCGCTGGGAATCAGGCTGCGCTCGCGGTGCTCTGCTCCCTGCGACGGCGCGCTGAGTCAGAGCTTTCACTGACTCACCAACCCTCGCCCGACGCCGGTATCGGTGGATTTGTGCACTGCGCACAGCGCCATCTAGTGGCGGTTTCAGGTCACCGCACCCTTAATTTTCAGTCAGCAGCACTGAAAGAGCACTGGCGAGGGGGCTACCTTTGGGGATATTTACAAGGTGTTTTGTGCTCACGCCCTCGCATCTAGCATGCAGTCTTCGGCTCAAATTGACCCCCTTTCTCAGGAGGCGGTGGAAGTGACTGGCACCTCACTCTTGCCACCTGAGGTGAGTCGCGTTTTCTCGCAGGCACTTGACACGGTACTGGCACCTCTGAGGGAGCGAGTGGATGCCCTTACCCAGAGTATCCCCGGGGTGTTCGGTGGCGCGGGGCCTGCGGATCGCGAACCCAAAGGCGCGCAGGGTGGGGGTAAGCGGTCTGCGAAGCGTCACGCGGGGCACTTGGAGGAGTTTGATCGCTTGAGAGACTCCTTCCGTAAAAGTGCGCGTACGCTGAGGACTTTACCCTGCCGGGAGGGACTCTACCCCGGAGAGGATGGCGACGAGGTCGCCCCAGACTCGGACCAAGAGTATGGTTTCCCCTTGGAGGGAGAGGGCGTTACTGATGATGATGATGCCTCCTCGGACGATGAGGATGGGTATTCGGGGCGCCCTTGGCGACCGGCACCTCATTCCTCGGGGACGGGCGAAGGCGATGTTAAGATCCCAGATATGTTTGACCCGACAAAGATCTACCACCCAAGATCTTCGGAGTGGACCCCGGATCCCAAAGTTGCAGCGTACGTGGCTGGTAAAGTGCGCCAGCCTCTAGAGAAGGAGGTTAGAACCCGCATGCGGGGTGAATGCCCACGCCCGAAGCTGGAAGGCAGAGTGTCGGCCACTCCTGACATCGACGACAAGCTCTACGCGTTCTTCGCAAAGTTTATGAAGGACCCTAGGAGGGGCATAGACCGCTCCTGGCGCAGCTGTCAGGACAAACTCCTGGACGTCGTCGGTCCTGTGACACAGATTATCCAGCTAGCCGAGAGGGCGAAGGAGTCAGGGACGGCGATGTCCACGGAGGTCGTGGCAGGTTGGGCGCAGAGGGCCCTATGCTTTCTAGGTAACGCAAACTGCGCGTTGGCGGCAGAGCGGAGGAGGTCTCTCCTCATTAAAATTGATCCTAAACTTGGAGATCTGGCCACCTCGGAGGCGGGGCCTATCGCACAAGGCAAACTTTTTGGAGAACCTTTTATTAAGGAGTTAAATAAATTTGTCACAACCTTCTCTGCCCTGGACAGAGCACAATCGTCCATCAAGAAAATTTTTCCGGGTCGGGTTTTTGCAGGGGCCGGAAGAGGACGGGGTCGCTCCTCCGGCCGCCAACAACAGCAGCAAGGCCCTAACAACAAAAACCAGCAGCGCCGGAATAACGGCTGGAACGACGGCCGTCAGGGGAACTTCTACCCTAGCCGAGGCGCCGGCAAGGGGCGCGGCAGAGGCTACCACGGCGGCGCCAATGCGCCGGGAGGTCCATCCGGTGAGTGTTACCCTTTTTTCCCCATCCGTGCTGGGAGGGAGGTTAAGGGATCACCTCCCCAACTGGTGCAAAATCTCATCAGACCCCTGGGTGTTACAGACGGTCAGGGGCTTCCGGATAGAGTTTTATGGCACCCCTCGTCAGAGGGTTCGCCCTCGTCCATTGGTTTTTTCGGTAGAAGACAGTCTTCTGATCGAACGCGAGGTTTCAGACCTCCTCAGGAAAGGTGCGATTCGCAGAACACACCTTCACCCTGCGGGGTTCTTGAGCAATATTTTCCTAGTCCAGAAGAAGGACAAAGGATTCCGACCGGTGATCAACTTACGGGAGTTCAACGAATGGCTGGTGTACCGCCATTTCAAGATGGAGGGAATCCATCTCCTACGCGATATTCTCCTGCAAGGGGATTGGATGGTTCGTCTGGACCTGAAGGATGCGTACCTCACGGTACCGATCTTTCCCCCTCACAGGCGCTTCTTACAGTTCCTGTGGAACGGGGAGGTCTTCGAGTTCCAAGCTCTCCCCTTTGGCCTCTCGTCGGCCCCATGGTGCTTTACGAAGCTCCTACGGCCAGTGGTGGAAACGCTACGCGAGAGGGGTGTTCGGATGATCATCTACCTCGACGACATCCTGATTATGGATCAGTCGCAGGACCGTCTTCGTTCCAACTTGACCATGACTATTGCCCTGCTCCAGGATCTGGGGTTTGTAGTGAATGCTCAGAAGTCGGAGCTCCTTCCGGGGAGACAGATGACCTTTCTGGGATTCCTTATAGATTCGGAGGCGGCCTGCCTCAGTCTCCCGCAGCAGAAGGTGAACAAGATTCGCAAGGAACTCTCCCACACGCTGCGGAGAGACAGGATCTCCCTTCGTCAGCTGGCGCGAATCGTGGGTCTTCTCTCATCCTCGATTCAGGCGATCTTTCCGGGTCCGTTACACTACAGGGCCCTTCAACGTCTGAAGGCGCAACACCTTCGGAAAGGTCTAACTTACTCCGAAATCATCTCCCTTACGGAGGAGACGAGGACGGAGTTGCGATGGTGGATAGAGCACATGAGTGCGTGGAACGGGAGAGCGATCTTCGGCTCAAGCCCGGATCTGATTATCGAATCAGATGCCAGCAGAGCGGGTTGGGGAGCCCGGTGCGGCGATGTCACGATGGGGGGCCGTTGGTCGGAGACGGAGCTACAGCTCCACATCAACTGCCTGGAGCTACTGGCGGGCTCTTTCGCGGTGAAGTCCTTGACACAGAACCAAGTTTCGTGTTGCATCCTGCTACGAATGGACAACGTATCGGCGGTGCAATACATCAATCGCCTGGGCGGGCCTCGGTCCAAGGCACTGGCGAACTTGGCAAAGGACTTCTGGCACTATTGCCTGGAGAAGCGAATTTCGGTGTCGGCGGAGTATCTCCCGGGCACGCAGAACTCGATCGCGGACTGGCATTCCAGGAACTTCCTGGATTTCAGCGACTGGCGGCTGCACCCTGCGGTCTTCCAGGCTTTGACGGATGTTTGGGGACCGTTCTCAGTGGATCTGTTTGCTTCCCGGCTCAACCGTCAACTTCCGAGGTTTGTGAGTTGGAGACCGGACCCGGAAGCGCTGGCGGTCGATGCATTCTTACAAGATTGGTCGCTGGAACAGGCTTATGCCTTCCCTCCGTTTCTCATGATTCCGCGAGTAGCGGCGCAAGCTCGCCGTCAGCGGGCTTCGCTGGTCCTAGTGACCCCCTTCTGGCGGGCTCAGGCCTGGTTTCCCCCTCTGCTCGAGCTCTCGTGGGATTGTCCGATTCGGCTGCCCTTGTTCCCGTTGCTTCTGTCGGGGCCCCTGGGAGAGGGGCATCCGATGGTGCTGCAGGAAACCTTACACCTCATGGCGTGGAGGATTTCAGGGGACGCTGGCAGGACGGACGCCTTTCGGCGGGCGCTAAGGAGCTCATTTGCAGCGCCTGGGCCCCAGGTACCGTCAAGAGGTACCGATCGGCTTGGCAGCGATGGCGTCGTTGGTGTCTGGGAAGACACGCCGATCCCGTGGGGGCCGACGTTACCCTCATCTTGAACTTTCTGGCCGAACTGGCCCAATCGGGTTTAGCATATCGCTCAGTCAACTCTTTCAGATCCGCCATTTCAGCGGGACATTCCCTCATCGACGGTAAACCGGCGGGGGAACACCCTTGGGTTTGCAAGCTCATGAAAGGTGTCAGGCTATCCAAACCCCCAGAACCCAGATATTGCAACCTCTGGGACGTCAACATCATTCTCCGGTTCCTCTGCTCATGGCGTGATAACCAGTATCTGAGTAGGAAGGAGTTGTCTGCTAAGCTTGCTATTTTGCTTTGTCTAGTGTCGTGCAAGCGTGTCTCAGATGTCAGAGCTTTGGACGTCACGGCACGTACGTTCACTCCGGAGGGAGTGACTTTCACGGTCGCTAGACGGACCAAGACCAATATTAGATCGGTGTCGTACCCGGCATTCCCGGATCAACCAAAGTTGTGTGTGGTGCGTTGCCTCAAGGCCTACGAGGATATGACAGAGGAGTGTCGTCCTCCTGGGGAGCGACAGCTTCTCATTGCACTGCTGAAGCCCTTTAAGGCGGTTTCGGCTCCGTCCATCGCTAGGTGGGTCCGTTGGATCATGACCGAAGCGGGGATAGATGTGACTAGATTCGGTGCTCATTCCACGAGAGGAGCAATGGCTTCTAAGGCCATTCAACTGGGCGGTAGGTTAGAGGACATCATGGCAGCAGCTGATTGGTCCTCGGAGTCCACGTTTAAAAAGTTTTACTTCAAGCCTATCTATGGCGCGGCAGAACTGGTGGTGGATATGCTTTGAAACTGCATAATCCTCGCCTCCGTCCTGACATAGAATGAAAAATTTCCTAGCTTACGTAACGGAAAGTTTCGATTCTATTAAGGACTAGGAGGCGAGGATTATCCCTCCCGAGACTGGTGGTCTCTCCCCACCCATATACCTACGTATTTCAGTAAGTATTGAGTTTACGATTCTACAATGTGTTGTGGATGCACTGAATTGAATTGTGCCAGGTCATTGCTTGTATACATGTTTTTCCTCTTGGACTGTGCTGAGGCTCATGTTATACCGATTATTGTGTAGACTGTATACTGCCTTCTTGCCTTCCCTCTTGTAAGAAGAGCTGGATAACGTTGTCCTTGTTTGATTTAGGACACGACCAGAAGGATTGAAGGTTTTTTCCTGGAGTTCTTCCTCACAGAGAAGAAGAGGAAGAGGATGGGACGTCATGGCTAATATTACGGCGGACGGCTCCATGATTGGATGACAGTTACTATGGACACTATGCCCCATGTGCTCATGGGAGTTGTGGTTTAAGAAGTTTGTGTTGATTGGTTTTTTCTTTGAATTGCTGATTTTAATAAAGAGAAGAAAGGACTGCATAATCCTCGCCTCCTAGTCCTTAATAGAATCGAAACTTTCCGTTACGTAAGCTAGGAAATTTTTCATTTTCAATTCTATTAAGGACACAGAGGTGAGGATTAGGCTTCTCTTTCTTTACTTTGAAAAAATACAGCAGCCCAAAAAATTATTATAAACAAAAAAACTACATTTCTCAAAAAAGCCCCAGTAGTCCATCTGCCACCAATCACTGGGGTTATGCTTAGTATATATGGCCACGTAATAACAACTCCTCCTCTTTCTTTGTCAATAATCCTCAAAAGTCATTTCCAAATGTTCTTGCCAACTTGAAGTCCAAACCTCGAATCCTCGAAGAACTCAGATCTGAACGTCAAACTCCGCAACCATATGAACTGCAAAGGAAGTTCCTCTTCTCCAATAAACACCAAAACTGGACAGTAAGGCACCAATCACCTCAGGCTACTTTAGCATCTGCCCCTGAAATGAGAAGAAAAGCAGTAGCATGGCATCCATTAGCTTTGTAAACCATATGCCCAAGGGCGGGAAAGCAATATTTAAAACATATCTAGAATAACACTAGACATCACAAAATCAACTATCGTCCAATATAATCAATCAGCATCCCTGAACTTCCGACACCATCCTGCAGTATATGAGACACAATAACAAAGTAAGTTTTGCAGATAGTTGCTTAGCTGGCCAGGCTCTGAGGAAATGCAGAACCACATCTACATCCCATAAAGTAGAGTATTTTGTTTGTGTGGCACGCACCATCCTTATTCCTCTCAAAATTCTGCAACCAAGTGAATGCTCCCCCACAGGTCTCCCATCCAGATAAGGATGGCCCACAGGAATAGCCAAACAATAATGATTCACTGTTTTATAGGCTAGACCTTGAGTAGTTCAGATAAAAAATTCACAATGATATGGACACCGGATCCCGTGGGATCCACCCCCCTATCCACCGCACTAAGAAACCCATCAACGCCAGGCGGATTCATATCACTTGTGCATAGAGGTAGCCCAAGATTGGGATAAGAAGAATAGTGTATCCAGCAAAACTCTTGGCATTTTCCAACGTCGCTGGAAAGTCACCACACCAACAGGCACAAGAGCCCCTGAACCACTAGCGGATGTCGACGGCCCGCCGGATACTGCAGAAGATCCTGTTGAGTCTGAATTAGAATCGAAAGGGTGTAGCTTCTGCACCTTCCAAAGAGGGGTAACCAGGACCAACTGTGCCCTCTGTCTGCTCACCTGCTTCAAAACCATCTGAATCATTGAGAAGGGCGGGAGGGCTTAAAACAGACCACCTGAGCAGTCCTGGAGAAATGCTCCTGAGCTAAGTGCTCGAGGATCTGAAAAGATCCATCGTCCATGGACCCATGCACCGATTCAAGGAATGAAACACCTGGGGATGCAGGCTCCAATCGCTGGAGTAACTGAGAAAACAGGAATTTCAATCTGCTCATACATTGGACATTGGACAAGCCCAGAATGGATTCCGCTGTCACTGAAATTTGATTCTGAAGGCAGTAATGCCAAATGTCCTGGGCAATTTCAGCTAAAAGATGCAAACTTGTCCCGCCTTGTGGAAAAGTAAATTTTGCCATGTTCTGTGTCCCTACGCCTCATCCATCATATGTTATGTGTGCATGACCAATATGCATATGTTATTCCCCATGTCCGATTAATGACGCAATTACAGTTGTGTCCACCTCTGGTATGTTAGTTTCCAATCCTCGTGAATACTACGAATATCAGGCCTATGTAAGTAATGTTGCCACGTTTCTCAGTGTGCACGTTATTCAATTATAAAGTCCCCGTTTCCAGGCCTCGAAAGGGCCCGGACCACAGATTCAGCTCCTGTCTCCTGAAAGCCTCGCTAAGGAGCGATACAGCCCCCACCTGTATCCTCGACCCTTCACTCACTTCCTGCCTTGCAGTGCCCGGTGCACCCCGGCTCTGCCTCTGAGTCTGCCAAAAGTATGTTATAGTTCCAGTTATCAGTTCAGTCCTCCTCCTCTGCATTCCTAAGCTACTGAACTGCATCAATAGTTTCCGTCATTGTCTAGCCTTCTTGTCTCCACGTTAGAGAAAATACTGTATTTAATGGTCATTTAATATTCTTCACGCACTACATGTAGAATAATGCATGGTCCAGTCTTAGAATCAAGTTAGCTTTTCCCCTCATGACTTCTAGTTTATATCAACATGTTCCCTAAACAGTAGATACCAGATAGGGTTTAGGTACATGTCGCTCCGACCCTTCAGACTCTAGTCTCTGCTCCTAGCACAGAGTTCGTAGCCCCCAGCTTCTCCTAGTAACACGTCATTGCCAGTTTTCGCGCACCATTAGGTTAGAGGTCCCGGCTCCTTAGGTAGCCCCCTCCAATGTTTCCGCCCATCCAAGACATATTCTGTTACGTTTTCCATCACATGTCTAAGTAAACTCCCAGTTACACCTCTTATTTCTCTTATCTCTCGCGACTGCTACGCGTCACGCCTTCTACTCCACCTACTGTTACGCCCACTGCAATGTAATGCTATGTGTTTGCGCTATGTATATAAGTCAATGTTTTGTTATTAAATGTTAGCGCGCTCATCCCAGACCCAGCCCCGGCAGCTGCCGGGCCTTATTGTCCTATTCCTATGCAGGTTGTCCTGATCCTGTCCTTATGCTGTAATAAACCTGCAGAAACTCCTACTACCTCGAATCTTGACTCTTATTTTATTGAGCTATCTGTTATGCTATAAGTCTAGTCAAAAATAGGGTATTATTTATTTATTTACCACATAATGGCGCCCGAATAGGGACTTGCCCTTTCCCCACGCGTCGGTGAAGCCACGCCGACCCCCTGACCCTCTGCAGTCGTGACGGAACCATACCGTGCACTGGCAGATATTTCTGCTCCAAGTATCCCTCAGGCCCACGGAGGAGACGGAGGAGGCGGTCCAGCATCCGAACGAGACGGTGGAGGAACGCGGCGAGTCCCGACCAGAGCCCAAGCCGAGAGTCCAAGGTCCGAGGTATCCGGAGGCCCACCCGTAACTGAAGTCCGAAGTCCGAAGTCCGAAGTCCGTCGTAGTCCAGTCCCGTCCGAGGCTTTCCGTTCTGTGCTGCCCGGTGAGTACCATTGCTGGGGTAGTGTCTAGACAGGGTCAGTCTAAATTGACTCTGGTCCGTGGGTTGGTGGTACCCAAGCCCACAAACAAAGTGTTCACCTAGGTGGATACGGGTCTTGATGTGTTCCTTTATGGGACCGGTATGTTCCGTACTGTTACAGCAGTGCATCCAGTAACTCTAGTCTGTTCCGTTCTCGGAAATTCTGTTCTGTTTCTGTTTTCAGTTTTTTCAGGTAGTATTCTGTTCGAACTGTTATTTATAATGTTGTTTAATGTATTTCCAATGTCGTGGTATGCCTGAATTGTTTTCCCAATTGTTACTGTTTTTCGTGTATTGTATTGTGTTCCGATTCAAGTTTAGAATGCCGCTCTTTTCCAAGCTACGTCAGTTAAAAACTAGAAAGGGTCTGCTGGAAGCAGCAGTTCCTGTTCCGCCTAGGGACAGTCCAGGTCACTTTATGTATCAGAAACATGGCATAAGCGCCATATTGTATCTAGATTTATGGGTAGAGTATACCAAACAGTTAGAAGAAAAGTATAGATGGCCCGTATCGGGTACATGGGATGCCGAATGTATCATGCGAGTAGAAGAAGCATTATGGAAAAAGAAAGCCAGACAGTCACAGAAAGATGCCATCGAGTTATGGCGCAAGGAAGCGCATAGAAGAACGGAAAAGGAAGTCAGAAAGTCAGAGTTAAGTAGAGAATCCCAAGAACGAGCCCAAGAAAGAGAATTAATCGAGATAGGTGAACAAGTCAAAGCCGAACAGTCAGACAGACAGAGGCATGCCCTTATTAAGGGTATGTATCCTCTCCTTGCCGAAGGCTTGCCAAAAGCGACCCCAGAGGCACCCAGTAATTTCCCGCCACCATTAGTTCCGACCAAGCTACGTCACAAACCGACCGCAGCTGATATTTTTATTTCGTCCTATCTGGACGACACAGTCCCCGAATATGCCAATCCTGTTCGCGCTCCGCCTGTCCCTATAAATCAGGTACTTCCCGTTCCTCCCGACACCGGAGTACCTGCTACGGTACCCCCGGGTCAGCCTGCCATACAAGTTCAGCCCACGTTACAATTACCGACCCTGCAAGCACGAAGAATGTCAGTCGACGATTCTAGTCTAGGGGCCGCAGGAGGAGGTCCTCCTCAAACCCCGCCGCCACACAAGCGTTTGTCAGCACTCGAATTACATGCTCAAGCATCACAGCGTACTCCAAAAAGCAATAAGTCTGTTACAGAAATCAGACAAGCCCTTGCCGAATGTGTCTATGACACAGTCCCAGGCGAGTATAATATGGTTTTATATTCCGTACGCGTAAGAAGGGTGACCGAGTATCTAGTCACCTTACCAAATATGAAAGAAGATCTAGACAGAATATATCGTTTCATCCGTACAGGGGATGATCCAGAAAGTATTGGCGAGATTATGTCTCAAAGGAAAGCCGAGATTCAGCTCATGATATTAAAGTTCCTGATCAATTGTTTAATAAGAGAACAAGATTACCCGTCTAAAGATCCCGCCGAAATGAGAATTCTAACAAGGTGGAGTGATAATATAGCCGAGGGTAAGCACAAGACCATTAGTGCCATGGAAAGTATGTACAAGAAAATTCGTAAAGAAATAATAAGGTTACACGAACAGCGTAAAGCAGCACAAGTAAGCGAGAAAGAAAGTATCTCTGATCCTGAAGAGGAAGACGAGAACCCCGCCAGAATAGCGTATGTAGGAAAATCCAGATTTCCAGATCGCCATTTACGTCTAGAACCTAAGTCTATTTTTCATCATCTAGCACCAGAACAAGGTTCCCTAGAACAAGTATTTCAAGCTACCGATCACATCCTGAAATCACGAGTCGGTTATAGCGAATTAAGTACTATGCACGAACAAGAACTAGCCCGATCAGCAGTCCGATGGATTACCGATTCTACCACTTTTCCAGACGAAATAGTGGCACAAATGTGTCTGAAATTGGCCCCAGCCGAGCAACGACTGGTGGGTATGTATATGATCCAGCACCTCATTACTCTGTATGAGGGTCAACATTCTGATCCAGGCCCGTTGCACGATATCCTGAACGAGTTACTCCAGTACAGATGGAGAGGTCTAGGTACCGATTTAATTAGTGTCATTCTAGAACAGCGCCACAAGTATAGAACGTTCCTGAACCCGCATTTTGTTCATGTCTCACCCCCAGAAAGTAAACCATTCTACATAGACAGACAGAATCCGTTACGAGAAGTCCACCCAGTCCAAGGGGCGGGTGGCGTAATGCAACGAGTGTTTGTATACACTCCGATATCAAAGATGGAACTTCTTGAAATGAAGAAATTAATCCCCTGTCACGACAAAGATCCAGCGGGGTTCCATAGAGAATTAAAGGACATGCTCCGTATGGGAGAATACACTTACCCAGATATCATTAAAATGTTAAAGGTCCTGCTACCCGCAGGGGTGTATGAAAAGTTAAAGGAAAAAGAATGGGAGGTGGGAGAGAAAAAGATCGATTGGACAGCTCTAGAAGCTGAAGACAAGGCACGAGTACCAGGTACCGGTCTTGGAGATAAATGTAAAGAATTACCAGAATTATTGATACAAGTTTTACCTAGATTATTGACAACTAGGAAAGAAGACTGGGATGCAATCTCAGCCTGTAAACAGAAACAAGATGAGGATATTAGTGATTTTTATTCTAGATTTGAGAAATGTTTCAGTATTAACAGTGGTCTCAAGACAAGTAGTGAGTCATACCCTCATCTTTTCGTTACCAAATTAGTCGAGAATTCAAGTCCACAAATTAAAAACCGAGTTTTGAAAGTCGAAAGCACCTGGCAAGCAAATACTCCGTCCCAGATGCTCCAGATGCTCCAGTACCACCAGAATAGAATCAGAGAAGAGCAAGAACACGAAAGAAAACGTATGAAAGACACGAAAATGAAAGTGCTAGTTGCACAATCTATTCCTCAAGACAGTCAGAAGAGAGGTCCGAATCAAGCCGGTCATCCTACAGCTCCCGTTAAAGGGAACTGCAATTATTGTAAACAGCCAGGTCATTTTATAAACGAATGTGCAGTTCTGAAACACAACATAGCTACTGGTAAGACTAAAGAAAGACCACGTCCGCCTAGACAAGAACAAGTTTCACAGACTCCTCAGCCACAGAATGCACAACAGACAGTTCCAGCACCGCAGCCTATTGCTGCAACACAGCATGTTACACAGCAGATGTACCAGTATGCACAGTCCGAGTATCCAGAGTATCAGTCATATTCATGAAACAGCCTAGAGAGGGAGGTAGGCTTGCCTCTCATCGAGATACCTGTAGACCAAGAAGGTCCCTATGTTCATAGTCAAGTATTAGGGAAAGACAGAAAGTTTTTGATCGATACAGGGGCAAGTAGGACCACAATTAGTCATGCCGAAGTTCCAGGGGCTCCGCTCTCAGGCTCAAGAAATGTTTCCCTTGGATTCTCAGGAAAACCCATAGTTAATGAAATATCAAAGCCAGTTACTCTAGAAGTAGGTCCATTGTCCCGTACTACTGATCTGTTACTTACTAAGTCATGTCCAGAAAATCTATTAGGCATTAAGACATTGAAAGAATTAGGTGCAGTTATTTGCTGTTCCCCAGAGGGAATACGTCTGTTCCTACGTGACTTTAAGGGTCACTATGTATTACGAGATTTTGATTCAAGATTGTCTAATGTTCCACAGCATTTATGGGCGCAAGGTCCAACTGATGTAGGTTACATGCAAATCACACCCTATCGTGTGACTCTCAAACCAGGTGTAGTGTTACCACGAATCAGGCAGTACAGATTGCCACCTGAGGCTGTAGCAGCCTTATCCAAAATTATTGACGAGCTGATGGCTCAAGGAGTAGTTGTAGAAACTGACTCCAATGTATGCAATTCTCCGATCATTCCAGTCATGAAACGTACTGATCCAAATGCACCCCCAGTATATCGATTAGTGATTGATTTACGAGAGCTTAATAAATGTATTATTCCTCAGTACCCAGTTGTTCCAGACATTTCTTCCCTGTTAACAGCCATTGATTCCGAAGCCATGTTTTTTACTGTTATTGACCTCAAGAATGCATTTTTTAGTGTTCCAATTCATCCAGACAGCCAGTTTCTTTTCGGATTTTGTTTAAATGGAAGGAGCTATATGTTTACACGCGCTCCTCAAGGATTCACAGAAAGCCCTAGTATTTACAGTCAAGCACTCAAGAGACAACTAGACAACATTCACATGCCAACTGACACTGCCCTGCTCCAGTATGTCGATGATCTACTGATCACAGCCCGTTCTGAACGTGCTTGCGAGCGAGCATCACTTACAGTTCTGTATTTTCTAGCCGAGATGGGGCACAAGGTGTCACCTTCGAAGCTTCAATTCTGTGTCCAGCAAGTGGTATACTTAGGACACTTGCTGTCCAAGAGGGGTAGGCAGTTGACACCCGACCGTATCCAGTTAATAGCGAGTCTTCCCCAGCCCAGAACCCAGAAGGAGGTACGTGCCTTTATCGGCCTTACTTCTTATTGTAGACAATGGATTCCCCAGTATGCATTCCTAGCCAAGCCACTGATACAGTTAACGACACAGGAGGCAGCCGTATCGACTGTCCTCCCTTGGACATCTGACCATACACTTAGTTTCAACGAGTTAAAGAAAGCCCTATGTCAAGCTCCAGTTCTAGCTACACCGAACTACAGTAAGCCTTTTACACTTTTCGTTACTGAACGCGAAGGTACAGCATTATCTGTTCTCACACAAGATCAAGCAGGTCAATACAAGCCCTGTGCTTATTTTTCGAGCACATTAGATCCAGTCGCCCAGGCGTTGCCTGCGTGCCTCAAGTCAGTTGCAGCCACAGCACTAGCTATCAGACAAAGTGATTCTATAGTTTTAGGACATTCCCTGACAGTACAGGTCCCACATTCAGTAGAAGTTCTTTTAAACCGAACACAAACTCAGCACTTGACAATTGCACGTTTAACAGGTTATGAATTGACACTGTTCCAGCCACACATAGAAATTAGACGCTGCAACGTTCTGAATCCTGCTACACTGTTACCATCAGTTAGTTCAAATCCAGACACACATGATTGTGTGGAAGTAGTTAACATTACGACAAAGCCAAGACAAGACCTGACAGACATTCCGTTACCAGATCCTGACCTGACACTTTATGTGGATGGTTCATGTATGAGAACTAGTACAGGAGAACTAGTCGCCGCGTATGCAGTGACTACTGACACTGAAGTTATTGAAACACACCGTATTGATACCCTGTCCGCTCAAGCAGCAGAGCTAGTCGCTCTGACACAAGCCTGTATACATGCCAAGAAGCTGAAGGTTAATGTTTACACAGATTCACGTTACGCATTCGGAGTTGTACACGACTTCGGAGTGCTCTGGCAGGAGAGAGGTTTTATGACTTCTCATGGAACCAAGATTCAGCATGGTCTCCTTATTCAAGCCCTGTTAGATGCCATACATTTACCGACATCTATTGCTATCATGAAGTGCAAAGCACATACGAAAATCACTGACATTATTTCCCAAGGTAATGATTTAGCAGACCGCACAGCCAAGCTTACAGCACAGACTCCAGACATTCCAGTTAATCAGACACAGACACATACTCCAGATCCGATTACATGCATGACAGTTAAGGACCCTACACAAGATGTCATAGATATCCAGTTACATGCTACTCCTGATGAAATCAAGAAATGGTCTGTACAAGGAGGGGTCCAGACAGATCAAGGATGGTTAACGAAGGGTAGAGCCACATGGTTTCTCCCCGATTCTATGGTTCAAGTCATTATCAATACCGCACATAGTCCAGCACATTTAGGAGAAAAAGCTATGTTAGACAGTATCCAGAACATTTGGTCCAACAAGCATTTACGAGCTGCAGCCAAGCAGAAAGTCCGTACCTGTATGATATGTTGCCAGTTTAATCCAGGTAAAAGTGTCCCGGTGGAACAAGGTGGTTTCCAGCCCCCTGACCACCCTTTTGAGGTCCTCCAGATGGATTATATTCAAATGGAGCGATGTCGAGGTTTCAAGTATGTCCTTGTAGTTGTATGCGCCTTGTCCAGATGGACAGAAGCATATCCAGTCCCAGATTACACAGCCGCGACCACTGCCAAGCAGTTGGTCCGTGAATTCTTCCCTAGATATGGACTCCCTAGAGTCGTATATTCTGATAACGGCCAGCCATTCTCATCTGAACTCATGAAACACGTTTCCCTTTTGTTAGGGTACCAGTGGAAGTTCCATTGTGTACGCCATCCAGAAGCAGCTGGACTAGTCGAAAGGCATAATCAGACTCTGAAAATCCGTATAGCAAAAGTATGTAAAGACAAGGGTGTGGACTGGTTAGTAGCTCTGCCAGTCGCTTTATTTTATATGCGTATGGTCGCACATTCCAGATCAGGTCTGTCCCCGTATGAGGTCGTTTTCGGCCGCCCCCCTAACATGTGGGGTACTCCTAGACCCCGAAGTATTACCGATGTTTCATGTAATATGCTGACAGATTACCTAGCTTCCTTGATGTCTGCCCTCAACTCATGTCGTTCACAGGTTGCCGCCGCATTTCCAGACAATACCGAGGTGGCACCGCACGAGATCGTTCCAGGCTCCCTAGTGATGATCAGAAATTTTGACAGATCAAGTCCGCTGGAACCACGTTGGAAGGAGCCACGTCAGGTCCTCTTGACCACCCGAACTGCCGTCAAGTTGGAAGGCAGGAAGGGGTGGGTCCACCTTTCTCATGTAAAACTTTTCAAAGGATCGAAACCAGTCTTCAAAAACATTTCCAAGAACATTTCCCAGGATTCGAAGGATTGCCAGAACATTGTTTTAAAGGACTGTCCCGCACAAGACTTTATTACAACCCCTCCCTTGTTAGAGAAAACTCCGCAACAGGAGTATAAGTTAAAGCTCAGGTCTAATAAGTCAGCCAGTTTGATTGTATAAGTCCTCCCCTAGGTGAAACGGTTAGACTGTTTCTGACATGTATAAAATAGACCCCCATAGTGAGAGAGTCAGTCAAAGCTCAATCAAATGTATCGTTTTTCTGAGTTTCATATTATTTCTCAGCATAATGATTTCCTGCACCAGCTATGCTTTCTATCTGTGTTTTTCAGTTCCTCATGTGAATATGTCTGCTCATTCTACAGTAGAGCACACGTTTAGTGATCTGCCTCCTCACGAATATGCATACCGCCTCGCTATGCGTAATAACACATTTATCCGTATGTTACATTATTCACACCAGACCAGCAATGCCACTAATTGTTGGGTGTGTGGTCGACTCCCCCCTTTCCAGACACCGAAGGGAGTTCTGCCACTCTTTCCTTATCCATTCTCACACAATGGTTCGTGTGGAGCATGGTCCACGCTGACGTCATCCTCAACAGATATGTCTTTTCTTAACAGTACATGTTTCCCAGACAAGCAAGGTTTCCCCCACAGAACAGGTTTAGATTTAGAAAATGAAGTATATAATTTAGGAAATTATTCGTCGAATTTCATGGTTCTGAATGTTCAGTCTGATACTACTCCAGACTCACCCGCTATTTTAGTACTACCAGTCAAAGGCGAATTATGTGTCCGTAGTTATGGTTCTGTACATATAGGTCATAGTGAATGTACTACTGTTATCCAGTATAGTGACAGTGGGAAATCAGTTTTCAAAGCTTCACGTCATTCTTATTTTATTTGTGGTCAAACTGCATATGTCCGTCTGCCCCTCGATTGGGAGGGAACCTGTTACATTGCTTTCCTACTGCCACCTGTTTTTCTAGCCCCACCTGACTATCATAGGAATTCTTTCTTAGTACACACTAGACACAAGAGAAATCTCCCGATTGTCGATTATACTGAAACTGCCGCAGAGCAATTCATTGATATAGATAAAGGTGTTTTCCCTTATTTAGGTACAGTTGTAAATAGTAAGCTTATTCGTAGGTTAACAAGAACCCTTGAAGCAGTAGTAGATGAGACTGCCTCCGCTCTAGGTAACTTAACTGAAGAGCAATCCTTTATGAGAATTGTCGTTTTACAGAATCGTCTCGTCCTTGACGTCATACTGGCCGATAGGGGCGGGGCCTGTAGAATTCTCGGATCCAGTTGTTGTATTTTCATTCCAAATAACGCGCCGTCTGTTTATTCAGCTATAACCAGACTCCATAAAATTGCCCATCTGTTACACCAAGATCCAGGCACCTGGACATGGTCCGGTTGGTTCTGGAATATAATTTCCGCATGGGGTTGGAAAGTCCTGTCCTTTTTAGGTATTGCAGTAGCGATCATATTTAGCTGCTGCCTCTGTATACAATGTGGCCCTGCGATTTGCAGCATGTGTGCTACCTCTTGTATTCCCAGTCCCAAGCCCCGTTCTAAATCCCGTTCCAAGACAATTCGAGACGAGCAAATGGTACTGTATGAAATGATAGACGGTATCATGAATATTGATGTTTCCTGATGGAAACGTAGTGACAAGGAGGGAATGTGGAAAAGTAAATTTTGCCATGTTCTGTGTCCCTACGCCTCATCCATCATATGTTATGTGTGCATGACCAATATGCATATGTTATTCCCCATGTCCGATTAATGACGCAATTACAGTTGTGTCCACCTCTGGTATGTTAGTTTCCAATCCTCGTGAATACTACGAATATCAGGCCTATGTAAGTAATGTTGCCACGTTTCTCAGTGTGCACGTTATTCAATTATAAAGTCCCCGTTTCCAGGCCTCGAAAGGGCCCGGACCACAGATTCAGCTCCTGTCTCCTGAAAGCCTCGCTAAGGAGCGATACAGCCCCCACCTGTATCCTCGACCCTTCACTCACTTCCTGCCTTGCAGTGCCCGGTGCACCCCGGCTCTGCCTCTGAGTCTGCCAAAAGTATGTTATAGTTCCAGTTATCAGTTCAGTCCTCCTCCTCTGCATTCCTAAGCTACTGAACTGCATCAATAGTTTCCGTCATTGTCTAGCCTTCTTGTCTCCACGTTAGAGAAAATACTGTATTTAATGGTCATTTAATATTCTTCACGCACTACATGTAGAATAATGCATGGTCCAGTCTTAGAATCAAGTTAGCTTTTCCCCTCATGACTTCTAGTTTATATCAACATGTTCCCTAAACAGTAGATACCAGATAGGGTTTAGGTACATGTCGCTCCGACCCTTCAGACTCTAGTCTCTGCTCCTAG
Organism: Lissotriton helveticus; assembly: GCF_964261635.1. Lineage (NCBI taxonomy): Eukaryota > Metazoa > Chordata > Amphibia > Caudata > Salamandridae > Lissotriton > Lissotriton helveticus. The sequence goes on from NC_136059.1 coordinate 71,361,870, forward strand.
CACAGAGTTCGTAGCCCCCAGCTTCTCCTAGTAACACGTCATTGCCAGTTTTCGCGCACCATTAGGTTAGAGGTCCCGGCTCCTTAGGTAGCCCCCTCCAATGTTTCCGCCCATCCAAGACATATTCTGTTACGTTTTCCATCACATGTCTAAGTAAACTCCCAGTTACACCTCTTATTTCTCTTATCTCTCGCGACTGCTACGCGTCACGCCTTCTACTCCACCTACTGTTACGCCCACTGCAATGTAATGCTATGTGTTTGCGCTATGTATATAAGTCAATGTTTTGTTATTAAATGTTAGCGCGCTCATCCCAGACCCAGCCCCGGCAGCTGCCGGGCCTTATTGTCCTATTCCTATGCAGGTTGTCCTGATCCTGTCCTTATGCTGTAATAAACCTGCAGAAACTCCTACTACCTCGAATCTTGACTCTTATTTTATTGAGCTATCTGTTATGCTATAAGTCTAGTCAAAAATAGGGTATTATTTATTTATTTACCACAGCCTAAGAGTTCAATATAGCGTATTGCTGATATATTGTCCATCCATACTAGGATACAACAACTCATCTTGTGTGGAGACAATGTACGAATCACAAAGGACCCCGATAATAACTCCAGGCAATTGATGTGGAGCAACAGTTCCTCCATTGACCATTTGCCCCCGGTCTCCACCGAACCGCAACGGGCTCCCCGAGCCCCATCGGCTGGCATCCGATTCTATCACTACCTCTGGGATCGATCCAACAATAGCTCTGCTGTTCCAGGTATCCACGTGATCCAGCCACCAGAGCAGGTGCGAGAGCGGGTGGTGGCAGTCCCGGCTCGAACCGCTTCTAAACTCAGGCTGCGTGTGAAAAATAATTATTTTGGTCTCATTCATTTAAATGCTACTTGTAGCTGTTCCTGAGAGGCACTGCGTCTTTTAATGTTTTAACAATTGTGTGTTTTACATCGTTCTGCACTGTTGGCTTTTCTCTGTGGGGTCCCCTGAGATTTGGCACGCATTTACCCAAGCTCACATCAAGGGAGGTGCGCTGTCCCTGCCCCGGTCCACCGCGGCTTCCAGTGCCATTTGAGTGGAGGGCAGGGCGCCATCTTGGGAGTCCCGGTCCCGGGCTAGACGAGAGTTAGCGCTCTAGCTGGGGGAGGGAAGTCCTATAAATTGACAGGCTGCGCAGGGTTCACTGCGGCGAGATCGGGTGGTGGCAGTCCCGGCTCAAACCGTTTCTAAACTCAGGCTGCGTGTGAAAAATAATTATTTTGGTCTCATTCATTTAAATGCTACTTGTAACTGTTCCTGAGAGGCACTGCTTATTTTAATGTTTTAACAATTGTGTGTTTTACATCGCTCTGCACTGTTGGCTTTTCTCTGTGGGGTCCCCTGAGATTTGGCACGCACTTACCCGAGCTCACATCAAGGGAGGTGCGCTGTCCCTGCCCCGGTCCACCGCGGCTTCCAGTGCCATTTGAGTGGAGGGCAGGGTGCCATCTTGGGAGTCCCGGTCCCGGGCTAGACGAGATTTAGCACTTTAGCTGGGGGAGAGAAGTCCTATAAATTGCATATGCCCCCACGGACGCGCAGCGGGCGCGCCAAAGGGAAGCCTGTCTGCGCCCGTCCACGCCCTGGAGGCGCCCAGGGCTAGCTATGCTGCCGCGTCAGAACCAGCCAGTAGGGCGGTCCAGCGTGTCTTTGACCGCGATGCACTAGTAGCTTTGAACTCGGTAATCTGTCCAGGTATTAAATAGTGCGCCGATATTTCTAATCTCTCCAGTATGTGCTCCGCTTGTGGTTTTGGTTTTGATACAGAACTACTGGGTTTGGGTTCTCAGGCTGCTAAGGGGCCGGGGGTCGTGGCGGCCCTTATTAATGCGCGATCAATGGTCAGACATGCTGCTAACATCTTTGATTTAATCTTGGATAACAAGCTGGATATGCTCTTCATTACAGAAACATGGTTAAGGGAGTCATGCGAACCGGTGGTGGAGCTCGCAATTCCCCGTGGGTACCATCTAGCGCATGCTGACCGTTTAACGGGGAGAGGGGGGGCATGGCTGTGGTCTTTAGGGAAGCCTGGGCCTTTTCGTGTGAAACCTCTATGGATTTAGAGGAGGGTGAGGCCCTTGATTTCTCCTTTACTGTATCTCCACATTTTACGTTAGGGGGAACATTGGTCTACCGCCCTCCCGGCCCGCCAGGAGATTTCTTAAAGTCCCTAGGGGATGCTATTGCCCCGCGTGTCCTGCGCTTCTCTAAATTTCTCCTCCGGTGCGATTTTAACATTCACTTAGACACCCTGGAGGCTACTGACCCCGCAGCTTTGCTGGAACTTTTGGCCCTGACCCAGTGGGTCGTTAAACCTACACATGAGGGAGGTCATCTGATCGACCTGGTGTGTTCTAATTTTGAACTGGTCGTTGCGGATCCATGGCCGGTCACATGGTCCGATCACTGTCTGATATTATTCTCCTGAAACATTGGAAAATCTTTGAGCTCTCGTTATCCGACTGCTGGACCTCTCTCCCGTAGGATCGGCATTCCTGCGCTTACAGAGGCCCTTACCCATTCGCAGGCTGCCTCTGCAGCCGATCTGGAGGGGGCGGTTGATAACTTTAATGCCTGTGTTAGTTCAGGGGTGGATTCTTTCTGCAAACCTGTTTCCACCAGGGCTCACCGCCTTCCCCCTCGCAGCCCTGGTATTCTTTGTTTTTAAAAGAGGCAAAATTGGGTTGTAAGAAATTGGAACGCCAGTGGCGTGCGGCGTACTGTCCAGCGGCTAAATCCGCTCTGCGCATGGCCCAGAGGGATTATGATATTGCCGTTAGGAAGGCTAAAAGTAATTTCTATGCAGATAGAATTATGAAAGCTAACAACAATAGCAAAGAGATATTTTCCATTGTCAGAAGTTTCCTGTCCCCCTCTGCGGAGCATAAATATTTTTCAGCTTCCCCTGGTTGGTGCGAGGAGCTGTCCACATTTTTTATTAATAAAATACAAGCCATTCAAGCAAGCCTGGCATCACAAGTGGCGCTGCAGATTACTCCTTTGGTTCCCGCCCCCTGTCTACCTACTAACTCACTATTCTCTCAGTTTGTGCAGGCCGAGAAGTCTGACATTCTTGCTATCCTTAAATCCCTCAAGTCTGGCTCCCCCTCGGACCCGTGTCCTGCCAGAGCCTTGGCCGGGGTTGCCGAGGTGGTGTGCCCAGAATTCACTGACATTATTAATTGGTCGCTTCAGTCAGCCACGGTACCGGCACAATGGAAGCAAGCCAAACTTCTCCCTCTTCTTAAGAAGCCTACAGCAGATCCCTCCGTACCTGTGACCTATCGTCCTATTTCCTTATTGCCGGCATTGGCCTAAGTATGCGAAAAGGTGGTATTCCGTCAATTGGAGTCCTTTGTGGAAACTTCTGGGGCGCTTCACCCTGCCCAGTCGGGCTTCAGAACATCATATAGCACAGAGACAGCGTAGGTTGAGATGGCGGAGGCTATCACGGAGTGCTTGGATGGGGGCGGCAGAGCGGTTCTGATTTTATTGGACCTCTCTGCCGCCTTTGACACGGTACCTCACCAGCCTCTTCTTGCCCGCATCTCTTCCATTGGCATCTCCGGTGAAGTTCTGGCCTGGCTTGACTCCTTTTTGGCTGCCCGTTCCCAGCAGGTGTGGATGCCCCCTTTTTCATCCTCGGTCAGGGAAGTTTCAACGGGAGTTCCTCAGGGCTCGACCTTGAGCCCTTTGCTTTTCAACATCTATTTGACTCCGTTGATTTCCCTGGCCGAAGAGCTGGGTGCTAAAATCATGGCTTATGCTGACGACACACAGCTTTTATTTACTTGGAATGGCTCTGATTTAAACACGGGGGCTGCGCAGAAATGCCTTGCAGCCATGTTCACATGGCTGGCGCAGGCTAAACTCAAGTGTAATGAGGGGAAGTCAGAGACACTGCTGTACGGGCACTTTAACCCCGCTCTTTTCAGAATCTATGTGGCCTCTGGAATTCCCCTGTCCACTGTATGTGGGTGGCCCTGCTAAGAACTTGGGAGTTTGGTTCGGGGAAGATCTCCGGTTCTCTGATCACATTAAGAGACTGACAGGTGTCTGTTTTGGTACACTCAGGTCACTGAGCAGGTTTTTTCCCATGTTACAGCAACCGGCTCGGGAGATGGTGGCTCGGTCCCTTATCTTGTCCCTCCTAGATTATTCTAACGCATTATTCATAAACTTCAATTAATCCAGAACGCAGCGGCCAGACTCCTTTTTAATATCTCCAAGAGATCTAGCGCAAGGTTTCATCTGCGCAAGCTCCACTGGCTTCCTGTGGCCCAGCGGGTGCAATTTAAGGCCCTTTCTCTGGCCCACAGAGCCTTGCATGACTCAGGCCCCGCCTATATCAAGAAGCGTGTGGCCTTTTACATCCCCCACCGCTCCCTATGCTCTGCCTCTCACCGTCTGATGATTACTCCCCGATTCCGCCGCTCCAGGATGGGGGGTCAATCACTTTCAGTTAAGGTTGCCATCCTCTGGAATAATCTTCCGGTACTGCTGCGCCACACTCAGGACTTCCGAATCTTTAAGAAACTACTCAAAACTCATCTTTTTAATCAGACCACTTAACTGTTTTCTGTTCCCTGCCTGTAGCTCTCTCCGCGTCAGAACAAGTGTAAGTAATTGTGCGTGTTATAAATCACGTATAACATAACCAGGACATTTCCGCCCTGACCTCTTCCGTCAAGGCAATCTGGTCTGAGTAAGACAGGGCCTTGCGAAGATGGAGAATTTTCAGTCTCTGGAGGATCCGATAATGAAGTGGACTCGGAGGGATGGCTTGTATAGAAGACATCATTAAACCCAGTAGGCGAGTTAGGGTCCTCAAGGATATAGTCAGAGAGACAAGGGCTCTCCTCAATGATGGGCAACCTATTCCACAATGGTAGGAAAGGCTGGGGCTGGGGCTGGACAGAATCCACTTGAACGCCCAGGAAGCCTTTCCTTGTTGAGGACAAACCCCAGATCTAGGAGGAGATGTCCCTACCAAGAGAAGTGAAAGGGAACTGTCTCCCTGCCCTGTGCCATGACAAGAATATCGTCTAAGTAAATTATCAAATTCACCCCTCGTTCTTGAAGATACTGCACTACCGGATGAAGGAGCTAGGTGAAGCACCAGGGGGCTGAAGAGAGACCAAAAGGCATGGTGGCGAATTCATACCACCGACGTTGCCATTGGAATTGAAGAAATCACTGATGAGGGGTGAAAATGGGCACTGCCAAATACACATTTTTAGGTCTAAACAAACAAGCCAGTCGTCTTCCTGTAGAAGGTACCACAATAAGTGTACGCCTTCCATTTTGAAGTGGTGATACACAATCCAAGAATTGAATTCCTTTAGGTTGAGAACCAGTCAAAAGCCCTGATCCTTTTTGGGAACCAAAAATATGGTACTGACAAAACCCCTGGGATGTAAAGTAATCTCCGTCACTGCCCCTTTGGTTATGAGGGACTGAACATCTTTGTCTATGAAATACCTCTTGGCCATGGTCATCCCTCTGATTAAGAAGCCCAATCTTGACCCAGAGGCACCCTCCAACTACAGGCCAATCTCGCTCCTTCCAGCACTGACCAAGATCTTGGAGAAACACGTGCATAGCGTGCTTTCCAACTTCCTGGAGTCCAATGATTTACTTCATGAATCCCAATCGGGCTTTCGCTCCAACTTAAGTACCGAGACGGCGCTCTTGGAAGTCTCGGAGATCGTAAAAGAGGTGCTGGACATGGGAGGCAGGGTGATGTTAGTTATGCTAGATCTGTCGGCGGCGTTTGACACCGTCCCCCATGAGGATCTCCTCACCAGGCTCCGTGACATCGGGCTAGGGGGGACGGTGCTCAACTGGTTTTCTTCCTTTCTGGCCAACCGCCGCCAGATGGTCTGGGTCCCACCCGGATCCGCCGAGATGCCGCCATTGGGAGTCGGAGTGCCTCAGGGCTCTATTTTGAGCCCCACTCTATTTAACATCCTTATGACCCCTCTGGCGACATTGGCGGAGTCCTATGGGGCCCGGATCGTCTCTTATGCTGACGACACTCAGCTCCTTTTCACCTGTCGTAAGAGCGAAGAGTTCGATGGAGAAAGGATCCGTGAGTGCCTTGGGGCTGTTTTCAGCTGGTTTTCACATAACAGCCTTAAGTGCAACTCGGACAAATCCGAAATACTATTCTTCGGATGCCCATCAGAACCAGATTGGCAAGGATGGTGGCCTGCCGACATGTTCCCTCCCACACAGTCCTCTAAGTGGGCTAAGAACCTGGGAGTTAAAATTGACAACGAGCTTTCGCTCAAATCCCAGGTTTCCACTCTTACGGGAACATGCTTTGGGATTCTCAGAATGTTGCGCAAGTTTTTTCCCCTTCTTTCGGAGCAACATCGGAGGATCACTGTTCAGGCCCTTATAGGGTCCAGATTGGACTATGCCAATGTCCTATATCTGGGCTTGCCTGAATATCTCCTCCAACGTCTGCAGGTCACCCAGAACGCTGCTGCGCGTGCCATTTTTGGCCTTCATCGCCGCACTAGCGCCTCTAATCTCCTTGTATCCCTCCACTGGCTTCCGGTGCGGAAGAGGATACTGTTTAAGGCCATGACTCTTGCCCATAAGGCCTTGCATGGCAATGGCGCCAAGTATCTCCAGAGGAGGCTGGACTTCTATCGACCTGCACGTTCCCTCAGGTCAGAAGCCTTGGCTTTGGCTCGGGTACCACGCATTAAAAAGGCTCGGCTAGGCGGCCGGTCTTTTAGCTTCCTTGCTCCTCAGCTATGGAACTCGTTACCGTTGTCCCTGCGAAACACCTCAAATCTGCTTGTCTTCAGGAAAGACTTGAAAACCTGGTTGTTTGCTGGATAATTCTTCCCCTTCTTTGGGCCCCGTTCTGTTACTGTTATGTTTCTTGCTCTTTTCCATGGTCTGGAGCTCAAAGCGCCGGGACACTCCTTTGGAGTAGCCGTTGCGCTATAAAAGTCCCATTTTAACATAACATAACATAACATAACTTTGGTAAAATGGAGTGGGAACAGAAGACTCCCCTGCTAAGGGGTGAAGTAAAACATCATGTTTAAAACCCAGACTGTAACACCCATGGGTCTTGTGAAATGGTCAACCAATTGTGAGAAAAGAACAGAATCCTTGCCCCCACCTTAACTTCTGATTGAGGAAGAAAGCTCACCTGCGCCAGAGGCATCTGTGGTGTTGTCTCGGCCACGGTTACCTCCACGACAGGCACAACCTCGTCTGCCCTGATTTCACGTGGGGTAGAAGTTGGAGAAGCATTGTGGAGCGCCCCCTCGTCTTGGTGTGTATCCACGTGCGGCCTGTTGGAAGCCATGACATGGCGCTCAGCCCACTGGCGAAACGAACATTGAGGGGTCCCTCCTGCAAGGGGCGTGGGGGAGGGTCCCTTCCGAACTCAATTAGGAGGTCTCTGGCCAGTTGAGCGGGCCCCCTAGAGCTTTGGAACCCCCCCGCACTGCGGGGGCTGCAGGGGCTGCGGGGGCCTGTGTGACGCCACTGGCTTGGCCACAATAGCTTCTGGCCCTGTCAAAAAGGCCACTGTTAAAGACCTTCTTCAACGATGTTTGCGCTTTGTCTAGCACTGAAAAGGTTGACACATACTTTCAAAGATTATTGACAAACTTGTCTTCAAATAACAAACCATTGGCCAATGCGCCCACTTCAATGGAGGCCAAATCAGCAAGCTGGGGGTCAATGCGCACAAGAATGGACTTGTGCTTTTCGGTGGATAATGCGCCATTAGGGTTACCCAAAAGACTTAGGGCCCTCTGCGCCCACTCCAGGACCCTGCCCGAATCTAACCTGTTCTGGTTATCCTTAGCCTGAACCACCAGGTCAAGTATTTTAGTGATGAGGCCCAGATGTCGACTAGCTTGTCCTGGCAGCCCCACCAGGCTCTGTCCAGACCCTTCTTGGGGTCCTTGGGGAATTTGTTCAGGAATGTGGCCATGTTGGGATTAGTTACAGCATATCCGCCACTTTCCCCAACAAAGATGGGCTAGAACATTCGGATCACAAGGTATTGCGTACCTCCCTCTCCAAGCCCAGACGCAAATTAGCTTGGACATAGTGCGCCATCTCCAAGCAAGGGACTCATTCAATGGAGCGAGGGTGGATAATCTCCCTGGGATCAAACAATAAGTTCTTGTTGGGTGGAAAATCCAATCTCATGTGTCGCACTTTGCGTTTATGCTTGGCGGCCGGTTCCAAATCCTCCTGAAGTGTGTATTTGTCAGAACGGGTATTTGAGGTAAAAGTGGAGGGTACTGCGGTGAAGGTGGAGCTCTTAGTGAAACCAGATGGTTAAAAATCATCAGTACTTCCATATTCATGGTCACATAGAACCGAGTGTGCCATCTGTGAAAGGACTGCAGCTGAGGATCCTTTGGAAGAAGTATTAAGGGCAAAGCCCGGCTCATGCCAAGCCAAATCATGTTCCACAGTTTCCCCTGCTGAGCCGTTGAGTATCAAGTGCCTCAACCAGTCGCTCCTCCATATCTTGTTTATAGGGAACTTCTGTACATTCTAGATAGTCCTCACTCTCTTCATCTTGATATGCCATGATCCACAGTAATGGAGGGTCTGGAGAAGGTTCCAGGGGGAGAGATCTCTTGTAAGGTGCAAAACTTAAGTTGAGAAAACCAAGGTATTGGGGCAAACAAGCCCCAAGAAGTTGCCAGCAATTTATTGTGGGGGGGTGGCACCTTTGTCTCCTCAGGCAAAGCTTTCGTTTCATTTTCACTGCCCCGCAGGACGTTCACCGGTGCTTAAAACAAACCGAAAACCTCTTTGCGTGCAACGCGGTGCGGTGATCAGCAAGGTTCCCAATTTCAGCTTCACCGTGCATGCGTGAGCAAAAGCAACAAAAGAGGACTGGCCTACAGCACGTAAACCACACGTCCCACTCCATCTCTACGGCAACACCAGACTGGGTGGCCAAGCCCCCATGTGACACTGTGCTGCACAAAGCAGTCAACAAATATGCAAATTAGTCAAGCAATAGCACCTGTGACATACATATACATTGTCATAGTGATAAAATAAAATGACTTAGCTCAGCTGCTGTAGCAGCAAAGAAAGAGGAGGAGTTGTTGTTATATAGCCGTATATACTATGCATAACCCCAGTGATTGGTGGAAGAGGTACTACTGGGGCTTATCGGAAATGTTTTTTAGTTCGTAATAATTTGATTTTCTGCTGTATTTTCTCAAAGTAAAGAAATAGAAGCATAATACAAAGCCTCTGTTCCTGAAATAGAATCCAGAATATCCCCTGAACAATCAATAAACCAAATGGCCATGTCTAAGCTAAATGAGTGACTAACTCGTATGGAAAACCAACTAGGGAAACTAGAGGAAGTAATACAAAATATCAACAAAATCATAATGAACCTTCACACGTATCCGAATCATTCCCAGTATCCTCCCCCTTCATGGGCAGTAACAGATAGCACCTAAGATGAGCTAAGACACAGCTGCATAGCTGAATCACAACGCCTCTTAAAACCAAAGCTCAGAGGCTGAAAAGAACGAGTGCCACAATATCTATGATTGAGGTGGTGGGGCTAGCCAAATCATACGACCTGGCGCCTTATAGAGTCAACCTCACCTTTAAAATCCAGGTTATCAAGGGATATCGGAGAGACCTCATACCAACAAGAATGGCCAGGCAACCAGTTCACCACATCAATATCCTTGGCATCCCCTCCTGAAGAACTACAGAGAGACCAAATGCATGCTCATAAACTGCAGATCGGCAACCAAGCATGCAACAGAACTAGCGAAAGCCATTCTGAACCACCATATTGATATCGCTTTCATCACCGCAAGGTGGCTCAATGAATCCTCCTATCCGATCATTGACACGCTAGTCCCCCTGAGTTTTCAAGCATCAAGAAAGACAGGAAGGACCACCACAGTGGGGGCATCACCATCATCCACAAGAGCAATATTAACGTGAGTGAAACAGATACCTTCACCTACAACACATTTGAATATTTCAGTACCACCATAATGATGAAAGACAGCAAAACAATGAATTGTCACCTTCTCTACAACACAGAGGGGGTGGTCCCTAGTTGGTTCACATCTTTTCTACAAAACTGCTAAAAATACACAATTTGATTTCAGACAAAGCGGCAATAAACTTGGGAGCATCCCAAGGCTCAGTCCTGTCGCCTACACTGTTCAATATCTACATGGATCCCCTCACTATCATTCTCAATCAAGCAAACATCCCCTTCCAGCTATACACGGAGGACACCCAGCTTTACATGGAAATTTCCTCACTAGACGACGTACACCAGTTAAATGCCAACACTGACTATCCTTGCTGCCGAGACCAGCAAGCTGGCCGACTAACAGCATTTTCTGCCAGCTTTGCCGGCTCATCCCTGAATCTGACTAAAATCCTTGCATCAATGCACCATCTGACCCCGTTATCATTGCATCCGTAATGGGGCAACAAAAGGTGTTGGCAGTCCTTTGTTTAGCTATGCCCTGAGATCGTAGTGGACCTGAGAGGCGCAAATGGTGAAGTGTTTGCCCAACACATGCAATATGGCGGCGTGAGACTATCACATCAAGGTCTACGGAACTCCATGAGGCCACTGGGACTGAGGTTTCCCTCGATCTCTTCTCCTCGCTGCCCCAGAGGTTGAAAGGCCTTGCTGGCACCCCTGAGCATGGGAGTCATGGGGCCATGTACCCCCAGCAGGAACAAGGAAGAGCGACATATTTACAGGCGCCCCAAGACCAGATGGCCCGGGCGGGTACCACGGTGTGCGGCAAGGGCAGAGAAACTCAGGACACCTCTCACCTGATGACCCTGAACCCTGAGGAGGTGTACATCGGCAACACACTGCCCACGGAGGTGGGAACGGCGCTGAGACCCCTGGCTCTAGCGTGATTGTGGACAGGCCCAGCAGACAGAGGGCACCCTCTGAAGGAAGGCCAGGTGGGAAGGTGGCCCCCAACTGCGAGTAGATCCAGCTGTAGGAGCCCGGTGGGTGCCACTTCTCACCTTTGTACCCAGTCCCCTGCCACATGTTCCCCCCTTTGACATCAGTACTCATTGAGGAGACGTCAGCATCCCGGACTGAGGTTATGAGTCAAGAAATCTCCCCCTTGCAGGGACACAGAGCGCACATGCTAGGGCAGCGTGGGACGGCAGAGGTGAAGGGGGAAGGCTCTGATGGAGAAGAACTGTGATGGGGCCCCTGAAGATATGATAAAGTGCCCAACATCAGCCAGTGAAGTGAAATGAAGGGGGGTAGGCTCTGAAAGCTCTGACAATCCATCTAAACCCCTCCACCTCCCGGAATCATTGAGGGTTGTTGAGGAGGCCTCCTGAAGAGAGACGCTGACTGCTCACCACAATGCCCACCATGACACAGGAACACAAGCGCACCCACCAATACCCTGATTTGCTCCAACACACAGAGGGCGGTGGGGACTAGTAAAACCTAGCGTTAGATGGACGAACAGAGAGGGAAACACTGACTTGCCTGTTGTTCTGCCTCCCCCTCCCCCCCACCCTACTGGTCACACGCAGAACACACGTTGCACAAGCCATAGACCACATGGCACCAGTACTGGTGAAATAACGAGTTGGGCAGGGGAGAACAGGTAGCCTTGCAATAGTGAAAAACGAAGTAGGCTGTAATTCACTATCAAGACATGCCACACACACCAGGGCATTGCCTACTTTTTACATACACTGCACCCTGCCCATAGGGGTATCTTAGGCCTACCTTATGGGCGATTCACATGTAGGAAAGGGAAGGTTTAGGGACTTGCAAGTGCATGCACTTGCCAAGTCGACATGGCAGCCCCAGGCTGCGCACAGGCTCTGCAATGCAGGCCAGAATTACACTTTACGGGCTGTTTGCGTGGGTGGCACAATCCAGTGCTACAGCCCACCAACAGCATTTGATTTATAGGCCCTGGCACTCGCAGTGCACTTTACTAGGGACTGACACATGAATCAAATAAGCCAATCATGGAAATACCAATCCATAACACAGGTTACACAGAGAGCATATGCACTTTAGCACTGATTAGCAGTGGTAAAGTGCCCAGAGTCCTAAAACCAACACACACAGGTCAGGAAAAAATAGGAGGAAAAAGCAAAAAGTTTGGGGATAACCCTGCAAAAAGGGCCATTTCCAACACACAGAGTACCTCTTGCAAGTGACAGCGCATGCTTGCTGTCTTAAACAAGACCTAACAAGCATTAGAAATGCAATCGGGCTTGGATTTATTTGAGTTTGAGCTAATGGCATTGTAAATGCCAATGTATTGTTGCTATGTGTTATGGAGTGTGTTCATGTGGTGTGTACTGCCAGTGATCTCCTTGTGAGTGTGAGAATATTGCACCGTTACTGCCTGTGATGTCCTTCTTGTGAGTGTGAGAAGCTTGCACCTCTGCTGCCTGTGGTCTCCTTGTGAGTGTAAGAAGCTTGCACTGCTGCTGCCTGTGATGTCGTTCTTGTGAGTGGGAGAAGATTGCACCTCAGCTGCCTGTGGTCTCCTTGTGAGTGTAAGAAGCTTGCACAGCTGCTGCCTGTGATATCCTACTCACTACTCTACTCTTTTCACTACTCTACTCACTACTCTGCACTCACTACTCACTACTCTACTCACTACTCTACTCACTACTCTACTCACTACTCTACTCACTACTCACTACTCTACTCACTACTCTACTCACTACTCACTACGCTACTCACTACTCTACTCACTACTCACTACTCACTACTCTGCACTCACTACTCACTACTCTGCTCACTACTCACTACTCTACTCACTACTCACTACTCTCCACTCACTACTCTACTTTCTACTCACTACTCTACTCACTACTCACTACTCACTACTCTATTCACTACTCACTACTCACTACTCTACTCACTACTCACTACTCTACTCACTACTCACTACTCTACTCACTACTCTACTCACTACTCTACTCACTACTCTACTCACTACTCTACTCACTACTCTACTCACTACTCACTACTCACTACTCTACTCACTACTCTACTCACTACTCTACTCACTACTCTACTCATTACTCACTACTCTACTCACTACTCACTACTCACTACTCTGCACTCACTACTCACTACTCTGCTCACTACTCACTACTCTGCACTCACTACTCTGCTCACTACTCACTACTCTACTCACTACTCTCCACTCACTACTCTACTCACTACTCACTACTCACTACTCTGCACTCACTACTTTACTCACTACTCTACTCACTACTCACTACTCTACTCACTACTCACTACTCTACTCACTACTCACTACTCACTACTCACTACTCTACTCACTACTCTCCACCCACTACTCTACTCACTACTCTACTCACTACTCACTACTCTGCACTCACTACTTTACTCACTACTCTACTCCTGTGTCAGTTTTCTGATGTTAGTGTGAGCCTCCCTTCTATGTCAGTGTACCAGCCTTAGAGCCCCATGTGATGTGATTGTCTCCTTATAAACTGCTTATTACATACCAAGTAAGCTTAGAAGAAGTAACAATATGGATGACCACTGGGGGTGGGGGAGAAGGGGTAAAGGATAAAGATGGAGAGTTCTGGTGATCTAAAAAATGGACCAGGGGTGATGAATATTTTAGGTAAGAAACTTGAAAAAAAGTGGAAAGTAAAGGGCAACTTTACTAAATGTTAGCGCAACTGATCCCAGCAATCAATGTTTCTGTGTGCGTGGTTCAATTGAGAGAGAAATATTGGCGAGCTGTATTTACTAAAAAAGACCTGTTCCTGCATTCTCCCACTGCACTGCTCCATGATGCACAAGCAGGCACCATTGTGCAAAGGTGTGTGTGTGTGTGTGTGTACGTGTGTGCGTGTGCGTGTGTGTGTGTGATGGTGTGAAAACTAGATCTGATGCATGTGATTCTCTACATTGCTGGCCGGCTGTTCATGCGCGCACAGAGCTGAAGGGAAAAAAACACAGCAGTGCACACGCTCCCAGCACCATCTGCCTTCAATTACCGGCACCTCGGACAGCTGGTAATTGAGGATTTATGTATTCTTCTGCGCGTGTTTCTTAAAAAGTACTGTGACTGCCCTTGAAACTACAGGAAAATTCTTTCAATTATCTCCGCCGTGAACGCGGCACTCTGACAGCTCCTGCAATGGTGAACGCGCTCCCACCATCTGCATTGCATTACACAGGCACCCTGACAGCTCCTAATTAAGATTAATAAGTCTGCCGTGCACGTAACCGCACACTTTATGCCATGAAACTGAAATAAATGACGGCCGAAAAGTAAATATAGCCTATCACGTCAAGGCTACTAAATAGACACCACAGCGAAAACGAATCACTAGGCACATGCCATAAAAACGGCGGCGCGCAGTAAGGAATGTGCCAGCCCGGACCCCTTTCAGAATTCTTTTTTTTTTTAATACATAAGAGCTCGGAAGCTCCGCCCCCCACTTCGTGGTGGCGTAGGCCCGAGCCCTAAAAAGGGAACACATTATCACACATGAAGACTATACAATGTTACGGGAAGGAACATGGACAGAACCAGACTTTTTAACCTCTGTGACTATAAATAGAGGCAAAAAGACAATGACCAGTCCCTTGACGACACCACATAGCCAATCGGTGAAAAAATACCAGTGGCTCTGAACACATATAAGAAATCTACATCATGTCTGGATGGTAAATTTGGTCAATTAAATGAGTGGATCATTAAGGTAAAGGGAAGAGCTTGTAAGCTGGAGGAATAAATGGAAGAAGTAAAATAAAAAGGAAGTGAGAAAAAAGACTGAGAATATATTGTGACTCTTTGAGAACCAAGCTGTTGCGGGAACTCCTGCTTTAATGGAAGTCATAATCATGTAGATATCCCTAGCTCCTAAAATAAACTATTACTCTTGCAGAGAAAAGGAAAACAGGCAATTATTTCTCACTCAGGTATCTGGGTCTCACTCAGGTCCTGAGACTGTAAACAATCACAGGAGGGATTGTTTACAATCCAAATTATCTGTTAAAAAAATCTCTTGATCTTACAGGGTAAAAATATAGGGGGCATGGCCCACTCCCCCACTATCAGTGCACAAACAAACCTTTGCATTTGATCATAATTAGCATTTTTATAAACTATTCTTCTGAGAATCATATTTACGAATTGTCATCATAATAATGGAAATCTTATTTATTACGACTATTGATAGAGAGACAGATATCACACAACTCTAACTAATTAGCCTAAAGATCCCCGTTTCCCTTGAGCCATTTATCAATATTGTTTCGTTTATTGACAAGGCATGCGTGCAACCCTGGTGGTCATCAAACTGATAACCCAGGAGACACCTTACCTCCACGCAACCAGATTCTCTCTCTGCTCTGCCTAAATTATGAAGGGTGTTTATACTTTTTTCCCAGTGGAACCCAAGTTTGCTACATCAAACTAAAAACAATGCCCTCATTGGAAACAACAGGAGGTGCCCAAGCCCTTCATTACTTTTGAGCTCTGCTATCATGGAACTGTGCAATAGAAGTCAGGCAGCCACAGCTACCTCTAACATTCTGCCTGAACATGGAGCATTCCCCTTTCAGGGGAATCAAAATGAAATTGAAGAAATGTGTCAATCCAGCACCAGTAGAGGGGAATAAACTGGGCTCTAATCCAGCTGCCAGGAAACTATACAGTAGAAATTAGATACTGGCTGTGACTGTGGAAGCCAAGGAAAGTATAACATAGATCACAGGGGTAGGAACACCAGCTATCCCCTTTACAGCTCTGGAAATCGTCGCCAAAATGAAGTGATGTCGCCTGAAGAAATCCAGTATACGAAGTAAGTTTAAAGTCTTTATTTAATACAATTCGGTTCAAAGGACAGCAACCACAGTCTCCCAGGTATCTTCTCCAACATTCTAACATGGACTCCCAGGAGTTCCAGGGAGCTAAGAACAAAGGGAATAACGTGGGTAGACTAGGACGGTACCAACTAAAATAAAATGATATTTACAATAAAAACAATTAGATAAAAATACAAAGAGAACTTACAACACTTACATGATCATAGTGTTTTCTATCGTAGGTTGGGACTTCAAAGCACTAAAAATACACAGGTCACTCTTCCTAATTGCACCAACCTGGAATCAGTTCTGTGGCTCTCTGATTCCACACAGACATCTGCAGTGATCACATTAACCGGGAGAGGTTTCATAACGTAAAATAGTGATTTCCCACTTACTAGTTTAAACTGTATTTATTTTCATTTAAGGTGTGTGCTATTTTATATGGAATTACCTAAAGGTGAAATACTAACAAAATAGTTACATAATGTTGCTATTTTAGCCATGGCATTGACCCCACCCCCATTGCACTCACTTTGCACTACACTTTTTTAATGCACTTCAGCTGCTGGTGGAAAGCCAGGACATATACTGATATCTCGATGGCCAGTGAGACAGGCAGATTTCTGCTCCATTTAGGACCATTTATAAAATAAAAACTCAAGGTCAGCTAGTTTAGCATGAGTTGTTTGTTATGTGACTCATGAAATGAGTTCCTAGTTCCAGACACCTGGGTGGAGGGGGCATACGGTCATCATGAGAAGGTTGTGAGGAACTCTGGGTATCCTGGCCGTCACACTCAGTTACGCAATCACTCGTCAGCGACTTAGCTGATGTAAGGTATGCCAATTATACACCTTGTTTCCCGTACACTTTATTAGAAGGACGGTTGCCATGACAAAGAGGAAAGAAGGTCCAGTGGGTAGAGAGTTGAGAAATGTTTTGGAAACGCATACTTTTTAGGAGAGCACTAAAAACTGATATCTACACCAGCATGCATATGGTATGTTAGGGCACAAGTCCTAAAAAACAGAAGTGGGGGACTAAACTAGTAAGGCAGTATGCAAGTGAAATCACGGCACGTGACACAATGGCGCACATCACACATGGCATCACAAGAATTGACATCATAGAAAGTGGCATCCCAAGCCACGACTTTACAGGAAGAGGCATCTCAAGAAGACACATCAGATCTAAAGCCCTCACAAAGCCCCCACATATATATAGCAGGTCTATCATGTGAGCGTTTGAGCGCATTGCGCGGATAATAGCATAGTGAGCTATGCAATCCCCCAGTTTTATGTAAACACATCCTGTACATTCATTTACAAACATATAATTTATTGTACATGTAATATGTACGTGTTGATGTAAAGCGCTCTGGCACCTTGTATTGGGATGAGTAGGGCTATTCAAGAAAAAATAGTGGTACTTAAATTATTTCAACGCCTTCTTAGGTGTAGTAAGCTCTATATAAATGCAATTTGCTTTGTGTAAATACTGGAAAAGACAAACACATATGGCATTCTTACAGTGCATGCATATCTCCTAAACAAGGACTGAACAAAGTGAAAAGCTGCCCTTCTTAAGTACGTGTGAAGTGCTAAAAAGGTGTGAGCCTTTGTTTCCCCTCCGCTTCATTTGCATCAGGTGTGAGGCTCCTGACCCCTCAAATTCGGCCTTTGATTTGGGCCCAGCAGGAGTCTTAAATACCAAAACCCCATCCCGCATGCACGTTGTTGCTTGTTGCAGATGGAAAGCAGACAACGTGCAGGCGCTGCTAAAAGTTTCCCGGAGTTTGGGAAATTACACCGGGGCGAGTTCAGCACATTATTCAGTGGGGCCCACATTCTTGGCAGGGTGGATGGCGTTCACCATGTGAAAACAGTGGGTGGACGCCATCCACCCGCGTGTACCCCCGACTCGTGCCCTGGTTATAAGTATTTATATAGCCCTTAAAACCTCTGAAGTGCTAATGCTACAGAATGGAGAATGCCCTTGCCCAGGTCACCAGGGCAGCCGGGTCCAAAAGCACCTCAGGACCATACTAAAGCTGTGAAAACGTGCCACACAAATGCGCTTAGTGTAACATATTTTCTTAGGTGACAGAAAAGGCCAACACAACAGATTACTGCTCACACTGCAGTGATGCTTTAGTACATATGTTATGTTTCTTTAGGAGGAATGGGTACAAAAGAAGAAAAAAAAGCTGTCCTGAAGACAGTGCAGTGACAAAATGCAGACCTCACCCTCAGATAGATAGGCGCCATCGTGGTGTGAGTGCGATTAGGTAGAAACGCTACAGGCAAACGACAAACGGTATTCCTGCTCCATATGCCGACCGGAAGCTAAGCAGTGGTTCTTGTTTTAAATAATCTGCGACCCTGGGAACATCCAAATGTGGTCTATGAAGCAGCAATATTGTAAACATTAAACTGTAGGAAGCAGGAATTACGAACGATAGAACGACAGAAAGTGAAAGTGGATCCCCATCCATGGACGCAGCCATTTTGCTTCCACAGCAATCCGAGGGTACCTCTACATGCAGGCTTGTCTGTATGTGTGTACCAGCGCTCCGATGCGGGGCTGTCTGCCACGATGACCCTACAGGCTGGCAAGTGATAACTACCGCAACATCATTCAATCTGCATTCAATGTCAGAACCAGACTTCGCGAAAGGGACTAACGGTTGCCTGGGTTATACTGTGCAGGGATCGGTTTAGGAGAACGAAATGTAATTTTTAGTTACTGCAAGCATACAGAGCTGTTTTAGAAACATTTGCTTCAAATCGGGAACTCTTAGAGAGTCCCTGCCCACCTCAGATGGCGGACGTGATCCGGTGAAGCTCCGGACACTCGAGGGGGAAAAATCCTGAAAATCACCTAATAAGCACCGGGAACATCCCCTGACACCCACGTGAACTTCCCGGACTACCTGACGCAGAGTGCAGCGGAGTCCGATCTGGAAAACAGCTGAATCAGACAGGACCAGGGGACCGCAAACAGCCGCGGCTTATCTGAGCCACGCACCAACGGCCGGGTTTCCTGCTGCTACACGAGAATCTGCGTCCCTGGACCCGGCAGAGTGGATCCCCACAGGGTGGTGACTGGTTGCGGCCTCCAGACACAGAGGGTCTGGAAATATCCAGGCGGACTCTGTGGGAAGACGAGACTGCAGAGCCTTGCGGCCTGGCGGTGAGTGCGGGGGCAGGCGTTGTGGCCTACGCAAGAGGGAGCCGATCCCCCCTTGCCCCTAGCGCCCACCCCCTTGCTGAGGATATAGGTTTAGCAAGGGGCTAAATTACTGAGCCCTTGCAGCAGAGGCAACGCATTCCACCCGACCTGGAGACCTATTGGCAGACACGAACTCCCCGCACCTGGCACCGGCGGCGGCGCTGCCTCGGGTGTCGGAGCGCATAGTCACTCTGAGCCCCAGGCTGTAGTACAGGCTCAGTACAGCGGGAGGCCTTGTACATCTAGTTAGTAACTGCCACCACAGCTCTCAGAGTCCCCTGTAATTATGGCGGGGATGCGAGGAATAGAGGCAATGACTTGGGGCTTCACAGTTGTGTACCCGAAAATAAAACAGTGTTGGTATCATCATCTCGACACCATCAAAATGGCTGAGTTCTAAGCAATCCTCTCCATTATCAACCACGGACTGGCATCCATTTTGTGCTTCCTCTTTCACTATCAGAAATAGAAAAGGTATGCACTCATGACAAAGTGGGCTTGGAAACAGAAAGAGGAATGTTCTTTCAATTGTTGGCGCCCACCTTGGATAGGGCAACCCATTTGGTGCTTCCTCTTCCACTATTAGAAATAGAAGAGGTATGCACACATGACTAAGTGGATTTGGAAATAGAAAGAGGAATGACCTTTCAATCTATAGCGGTCACCTTGGATAGGGCATCCCAATTTCGGCTTCCTCTTCTACTATTAGAAATAGAAGAGGTACGCATGCATTTCAAAGTGCTCCTTGGACTTTGGAAATAGAAAGAGGAATGATCTATCCTCTTACTGTGCAGCTTTCTCG
Source organism: Lissotriton helveticus (assembly GCF_964261635.1). Lineage (NCBI taxonomy): Eukaryota > Metazoa > Chordata > Amphibia > Caudata > Salamandridae > Lissotriton > Lissotriton helveticus. The sequence goes on from NC_136059.1 coordinate 71,381,816, forward strand.
GATATGACAACTCACCACTTTCGACCATACTGGAAAAATCAAGATCTCCATTAATGACACTTGTGCATTGACCACTGGTTTCCCCTAAAATACTCAGATGCTGCTTCTCCCCTCTACCTTCCTGCCTGTTTTTAGCCTCGTTAGGTATTTCCCTTTGGTCCTGATCTGACCGCACTCCTCTTGGTTTTATTCTCACTCGATTTCTGTAATATGCGCACCCCTCTTATTATACTTCTTTGCGCTATCACTACCCTAGGGCCCCTTTTTCTATCCACCACACCACGTCTTCACCTCATCTCCTTATCATGGCTTCCATTCGAATTAAGTCTGGAATCAACTGCTTCAAAGTCATTTATCCCCCTAATCTGTCCAAAGCAGCAGCAAAACGGTTCAAGCATAACACCATTGAACAATTTCCAGATTCCCTCTTTGTTGACCAACTCCATAATGGGCGTCTAGGGAAGATCAAAAATGACTTCATTTTCTTCACTCACGACATCCCTTCCTGGTCCTCCAGCTTCTTCAATTCCTTCAACGGCTTCTCCTCCTCTTCTTTCCTGCATGGGAAGCGGTTAAAAATGTCTCCCTCCGCTTGCTTTAATGGATCTCTCACCATTACACTTTATAACAATGGCACTGTCATGATCCAAGCTTCAGACTCCTGTCTCTCTCTCTTTGACCACCTCTTCCACTCCCTTTGTCCCACCCTTGCGACTACAATTTCTCTAGATTCTTCCTCTTCTTCTTCCTCTAGCTTGTCTACTTTCTCCCTTTCTCTCCCCTTGACCCCCACACATTCCTTCAGACCGCTCTCCCGGGAGTCACAGATCTACCCTTTATCCCCCTTCTCTTATTCCCTCCCCTCCTGCCCCCTTCCCAACTGGATCTCCCCCTTACCTCGTCTGCTTTACACCCCACTTCACCTCTACATCTTGCATCTCCCATTATTCCACTGCTTTCTCCCGCCCCCTAACCCCCCTACTTAATCCACCTTTCTTACAACCTGAACTACCGATCAACTCGCCTTACCCCCCCCTCTTCTTCTCACCCCTTTCCGCTCTTCTCCTTCCCTCGTACCTTCAATTCTATTCTTACACCTCCCATCTTTCTACAACCTTCACTCCCCCCTCCTTTGCCTCATATCCCTGCCTCCCCTCTTTGTAATTCCATCCTCTTCCCTCCCTCTGACCTAACACCTTCCATCTCTCCACAACCTACCTCCCCTATGCTTCACAACCCTGTTTCCCCTCTTGGTATTTCCTCCGCCTTCCCTCCCTTTGACCTCACAGTCCTTCACTCCTCCCACAACTACCATTTAGCTCAACCCCCCAACTCTGCCTGGTGCCTGTACCCCTACATTCACCGTTCATTACCCATGGTACCTGGCCAGCACCCTCTCTCTTCTCCTCATTCCTGTGGCCTTCCTTGGACCTCCCTCCCTACCCTTCCTGTACAGCCCCTTCTTCTCTAATCTTACCGTATCCATGGCCTTCCAATACCCCCCGCCCCCTCCATCTCTCACCCTCCATTTCTACTTCTCTATTTTCTCCTCCTACGTATGATCTCTATTCTTCACCTCTGCTCAGCACCAGTAAAAATATCACTGTAACTCCATCCACTCCTTTCTACCACCATATTTCCCCCCTCCGACCCTTGCATCACATCACTCTCCCCAGTCCCCCACAGCCTCCTGTCCTCCTTCGCCTACTTCACTTCCTCCCCCACCTCCGACCTTCGCACCCCAACACTCTCCCCGGCACCTCACACCCCCCTGTCCTCCTTCGCCTAGTCCACTCCCTCCCTTAACCATTGAGCCACCCTTTATTCCGTGCTCAGCCCACCTCTCCCTGGAAACTAAACTTGATTCTCTCATCTCTTTCATTTCCCAGCTTGAAGCGTCCATTTCACTCTTAAGCGCTAAGATGTCCCTCTCCCCGAATAACCTCCCGAGGAGTTCTTTGCTCCCGCACCCCAAAAAAGCCAACCACAGTCTGTCCTCCACAGACATCACCAACTTACTGGCTAGCTACAAGACTACCAACGTCAATTCCCCTCCACTCTCCTCTCTTAACAATTCTACTCAATTCACCATTCAGACCATCTCTTCTGTCAGAACTTACCAGCCTCCCCTCAAGGGGCACCCTCATTCAAGAATCTAATCCCTATCTCCCTTATCAGTCCAGACACTCACATCACCAAAACAGTTGCGTCTGAGCTACATTGTATGCTCCATAACTGCAGATCTGCAACCAAACACAAACTGGAAATCTCTGACACTTTCACCCACCACAATCTCGACATGCTCTTTCTCACTGAGACCTGGTTTAATGACTCCTCTCACACTTTATTTGATCTTTTGATACCTATCAACTACTCTATCCTCAGAAATGACAGAACAGACAAGATCAGGGGAGGTGTTGCGATTATCTTCAGAAACTCCCTTCAAATCAAAGCCTTTCCCACCATCCTCTTCCGCACATTTGAATGCCTTTCCCTAGAACTCCAAGTTCATCACGGCTCACCCTTCAGGTTCCATGCCATCTACCATCCTCCGGGTAATTGCTATTCCTTCATGGAGGGCCTCATCGACTTCATTAGTGACCAATATTCACAAAGCGACAAGCAGATCTTCCTAGGTGATTTCAATCTCCACTGGGGCTCCATGGAAGACTCGGCTGCCAACAAGCTTGCAACCTTTCTCTCAGCTAACGATCTTGTCCAACACTGCTTGGAAATTACACACGCCAAAGGCTCAATTGTGGACCTTGTTATTTCTAAATCAGACCAGCTTACCATTGCTCCCCCTATCCACGTAGACTGGTCAGACCATTTCCTCATTCCCTTCCGTTTACACCTCTCTCACATTATAACTCTCGGCCAACCTAAAAGGGACTCTACTTGGTTCCGCAACACAAAAAACATTGATCTTGAGACTATATGTGATTTTGCTATGCGTTCACATCCAATACGGATGTCAACGATCTCACTCCCCATTGCCTATCAATCCTTGCAGTCTAAATCGACAAAGTTACTCCACTCCAAAGCAAAAGGAAAAGACCCACCCCCTCAGCTCCTTGGTTCAATAAAGCTCTCTATGACGAAAGGAAAACCCTTAGAATCTTTGAGAAACATTGGAGACAATCTCCATCCACCTCCAACCTCTCTCTTTTATGTTCAGCAAGATACAAATACCACAAGCACATTTTCCAGGAAAAAACATCACATTTCAGATCCCTCCTTGATTCAGCTTAAAACAGACCCAAAAAACTTTTCGACCTCATCAAAAACCCAAACTGTTCTCCCCAAACCAACAATCCTGAGGATGCTTCAAAGAAAGCAACTGAGTTCGATATATTCTTTGATCAAAAGGTAAAATCACTGGTGGAACAGGTCTCCCACCCCAACCCCATTGAGGAGCGAAAATCCTTAGTCACTTGGCAGAACTTTGCCGCCATCTCGGAAGATGATCTCCTCAAATGAATCCTCGAAACCAAACCCTTCAACCATTCTTCTGACACCATACCCAGTGTCATCGCCATTGATTTCTATACCAATACTCTCTCCTACTGGACCAGGCTAGTTATTCTCTTCCTCATTCAAGGATCCCTCCCAGTTGTCCTCAGAACAGGACAGGTTACCCCCCTTCTAAAAAAAACCTCTCCAGAACGACCTCAATAACTTCCGCCCCATCACCAATCTCCCTTTTCTTTCAAAGATCACATAAAAATGTGTTGCAAAACAACTTTCCCAACACATTATGGACAATAATCTCCTTGACATGTTCCAGTCTGGCTTTATTCAAAATTGCAGGACCGAAACAGCCCTGCTGCGAATGATCGATGATGCGCTGCATATACTCGATTCAGGGGAATCGTGCCTTCTGATTCTTCTTGACCTCTCTGCAGCCTTTGACACTGTTAATCACAACACCCTCCTTAAAATTCTTTAACAGAGAATGGGCGTGGAAGGCACAGTACTCAAATGGTTTGCCTCATTCCTCTCGGACAGATCCCAAATGATCAAGATTGCGAACAGTCTCTCGTCTCCACGGGTGGTTGGTCAAGGCGTCCCTCAAGGTTCTATCCTTGCTCCCACTCTGTTTAATCTCTATATGGAACCATTAGGGAACTTCCTAAGCAAATCTGGAATCCTCTACCATCTGTATGCAGATGACACCCAAATCTACCTCAAGGTGTCTTCCTCTCAAGATCTCTCACTACTCAACTCTACTCTATTCACAACTGGATGTTAGTTCACCAGCTCATTCTCAATCCCTCCAAAACGGAATTCCTCCTCCTATCTAGCTCTCTCTCCCCGCCTCCTGTTCAATCCTGGATGGATCAGTGGAATTTACTTAACAGTAAACCCATCATTGTCGACTGCGCTAAATCCCTAGGTTTCATACTTGACAAAAGGCACAACCTAATCTCACACATCAACTCCATTGGCAAGAGCGCACGTTATCAGCTGCGCCTTCTATGGGGGATTCGTCGGTTCTTCCCGGAGAAAGACCTAAAAACCTTGGTCCAATCGCTAGTTCTCTCTAGACTGGATTATTGTAATTCTCTTCTGACTGGCCTTCCCAAACCTCACCTCTCACCCTCAAATCCGTCCTCCATTTAGCAGCTCGCTTCATTTCAGGGTCCAAACGAAGTGACCACATCACTCCTATGTCTTCTCTCAGATGGCTTCCCATCAAGGCTTAAGCTATTTACAAAACGGCGTGCATCACCACAAAGCTTTGCATTCTTCTTCCCCTCGCTATCTGGCGAACAAACTAAAATTGTCTGGAGGCTCAAGACCTTCTCGGAATGCCGAAAAGTTCCTGCTTGAGCCCCCCTCCATCAAAAGGGAAAAATTGATGGCTCAATCGTTCTCAGGTAACGCGGTGAGAATCTGGAACTTGCTTCCTCCTTTGCTCCGTGGCACTACCTCCGTCCAGATCTTCAAAGCGGACCTCAAATCTCTTCTATTCCAAAGACACTTTCAGAACTAATTCCTTCCTTCTCAGACCCAGCAAAGAAGCTCTTTAGTCATTGTAAATTTGTTATATTTATTTATATTTTTGTCTGTACATTCTTTGCTTGCTGTGTCTGATATTGTGTTCCTTTTGCCTGCGGTGTTTTGATTCTGTGGCCTGCTATTTTTGTATGTTCCATTTTTGTAACATTTCTCTCATGTAACGTAACTGGTTCTATTGTACAGCGCTCTGACACCTTCGGGTAAAGTCCGCGCTTTATAAAAATGCATTAAATAAAAATAAATAAATACAACTGAAACATATGTTTTATAATGTGCTCAGGGCCACTGGCTGTAAATCCCGCCCACATCCCGCCACGCCCCTTCTTCTCATCTGCCGGTGAATGAAAAATTTCCTAGCTTACGTAACGGAAAGTTTCGATTCTATTAAGGACTAGGAGGCGAGGATTATGCAGTCCTTTCTTCTCTTTATTAAAATCAGCAATTCAAAGAAAACCAATCAACACAAACTTCTTAAACCACAACTCCCATGAGCACATGGGGCATAGTGTCCATAGTAACTGTCATCCAATCATGGAGCCGTCCGCCGTAATATTAGCCATGACGTCCTATCCGCTTCCTCTTCTTCTCTGTGAGGAAGAACTCCAGGAAAAAACCTTCAATCCTTTTGGTCTTGTCCTAAATCAAACAAGAACAACGTTATCCAGCTCTTCTTACAAGAGGGAAGGCAAGAAGGCAGTATACAGTCTATACAATAATCGGTATAACATGACCTTTAGAACAGTCCAAGAGGAAAAACATGTATACAAGCAATGACCTGGCACAATTCAATTCAGTGCATCCACAAAGACATTGTAGAATCGTAAAATCAATACTTACTGAAATACGTAGGTATATGGGTGGGGAGAGACCACCAGTCTCGGGAGGGATAATCCTCGCCTCCTAGTCCTTAATAGAATCGAAACTTTCCGTTACGTAAGCTAGGAAATTTTTCATTCTATGTCAGGACGGAGGCGAGGATTATGCAGTTTCAAAGCTTATCCACCACCAGTTCTGCCGCGCCATAGATAGGCTTGAAGTAAAACTTTTTAAACGTGGACTCCGAGGACCAATCAGCTGCTGCCATGATGTCCCCTAACCTACCGCCCAGCTGAATGGCCTTAGAAGCCATTGCTCCTCTCGTGGAATGAGCACCGAATCTAGTCACATCTATCCCCGCTTCGGTCATGATCCAACGGACCCACCTAGCGATGGACGGAGCAGAAACCGCCTTAAAGGGCTTCAGCAGTGCAATGAGAAGCTGTCGCTCCCCAGGAGGACGACATTCCTCTGTCATATCCTCGTAGGCCTTGAGGCAACGCACCACACACAACTTTGGTTGATCCGGGAATGCCGGGTACGACACTGATCTAATACTGGTCTTGGTCCGTCTAGCGACCGTGAAAGTCACTCCCTCCGGAGTGAACGTACGTGCCGTGACGTCCAAAGCTCTGACATCTGAGACACGCTTGCACGACACTAGACAAAGCAAAATAGCAAGCTTAGCAGACAATTCCTTCCTACTCAGATACTGGTTATCACGCCATGAGCAGAGGAACCGGAGAATGATGTTGACATCCCAGAGGTTGCAATATCTGGGTTCTGGAGGTTTGGATAGCCTGACACCTTTCATGAGCTTGCAAACCCAAGGGTGTTCCCCCGCCGGTTTACCGTCGATGAGGGAATGTCCCGCTGAAATGGCGGATCTGAAAGAGTTGACTGAGCGATATGCTAAACCCGATTGGGCCAGTTCGACCAGAAAGTTCAAGATGAGGGTAACGTCGGCCCCCACGGGATCGGCGTGTCTTCCCAGACACCAACGACGCCATCGCTGCCAAGCCGATCGGTACCTCTTGACGGTACCTGGGGCCCAGGCGTTGCAAAGGAGCTCCTTAGCGCCCGCCGAAAGGCGTCCGTCCTGCCAGCGTCCCCTGAAATCCTCCAAGCCATGAGGTGTAAGGTTTCCTGCAGCACCATCGGATGCCCCTCTCCCAGGGGCCCCGACAGTAGCGACGGGAACAAGGGCAGCCGAATCGGACGATCCCACGAGAGCTCGAGCAGAGGGGGAAACCAGGCCTGAGCCCGCCAGAAGGGGGTCACTAGGACCAGCGAAGCCCGCTGACGGCGAGCTTGCGCCGCTACTCGCGGAATCATGAGAAACGGAGGGAAGGCATAAGCCTGTTCCAGCGACCAATCTTGTAAGAATGCATCGACCGCCAGCGCTTCCGGGTCCGGTCTCCAACTCACAAACCTCGGAAGTTGGCGGTTGAGCCGGGAAGCAAACAGATCCACTGAGAACGGTCCCCAAACATCCGTCAAAGCCTGGAAGACCGCAGGGTGCAGCCGCCAGTCGCTGAAATCCAGGAAGTTCCTGGAATGCCAGTCCGCGATCGAGTTCTGCGTGCCCGGGAGATACTCCGCCGACACCGAAATTCGCTTCTCTAGGCAATAGGGCCAGAAGTCCTTTGCCAAGTTCGCCAGTGCCTTGGACCGAGGCCCGCCCAGGCGATTGATGTATTGCACCGCCGATACGTTGTCCATTCGTAGCAGGATGCAACACGAAACCTGGTTCTGTGTCAAAGACTTCACCGCGAAAGAGCCCGCCAGTAGCTCCAGGCAGTTGATGTGGAGCTGTAGCTCCGTCTCCGACCAACAGCCCCCCATCGTGATATCGCCGCACCGGGCTCCCCAACCCGCTCTGCTGGCATCTGATTCGATAATCAGATCCGGGCTTGAGCCGAAGATCGCTCTCCCATTCCACGCACTCATGTGCTCTATCCACCATCGCAACTCCGTCCTCGTCTCCTCCGTAAGGGAGATGATTTCGGAGTAAGTTAGACCTTTCCGAAGGTGTTGCGCCTTCAGACGTTGAAGGGCCCTGTAGTGTAACGGACCCGGAAAGATCGCCTGAATCGAGGATGAGAGAAGACCCACGATTCGCGCCAGCTGACGAAGGGAGATTCTGTCTCTCCGCAGTGTGTGGGAGAGTTCCTTGCGAATCTTGTTCACCTTCTGCTGCGGGAGGCTGAGGCAGGCCGCCTCCGAATCTATAAGGAATCCCAGAAAGGTCATCTGTCTCCCCGGAAGGAGCTCCGACTTCTGAGCATTCACTACAAACCCCAGATCCTGGAGCAGGGCAATAGTCATGGTCAAGTTGGAACGAAGACGGTCCTGCGACTGATCCATAATCAGGATGTCGTCGAGGTAGATGATCATCCGAACACCCCTCTCGCGTAGCGTCTCCACCACTGGCCGTAGGAGCTTCGTAAAGCACCATGGGGCCGACGAGAGGCCAAAGGGGAGAGCTTGGAACTCGAAGACCTCCCCGTTCCATAGGAACTGCAAGAAGCGCCTGTGAGGGGGAAAGATCGGTACCGTGAGGTACGCATCCTTCAGGTCCAGACGAACCATCCAATCCCCTTGCAGGAGAATATCGCGTAGGAGATGGATTCCCTCCATCTTGAAATGGCGGTACACCAGCCATTCGTTGAACTCCCGTAAGTTGATCACCGGTCGGAATCCCTTGTCCTTCTTCTGGACTAGGAAAATATTGCTCAAGAACCCCGCAGGGTGAAGGTGTGTTCTGCGAATCGCACCTTTCCTGAGGAGGTCTGAAACCTCGCGTTCGATCAGAAGACTGTCTTCTGCCGAAAAAACCAATGGACGAGGGCGAACCCTCTGACGAGGGGTGCCGTAAAACTCTATCCGGAAGCCCCTGACCGTCTGTAACACCCAAGGGTCTGATGAGATTTTGCACCAGTTGGGGAGGTGATCCCTTAACCTCCCTCCCAGCACGGATGGGGAAAAAAGGGTAACACTCACCGGATGGACCTCCCGGTGCATTGGCACCGCCGTGGTAGCCTCTGCCGCGCCCTTTGCCGGCGCCTCGGCTAGGGTAGAAGTTCCCCTGACGGCCGTCGTTCCAGCCGTTATTCCGGCGCTGCTGGTTTTTGTTGTTAGGGCCTTGCTGCTGTTGTTGGCGGCCGGAGGAGCGACCCCGTCCTCTTCCGGCCCCTGCAAAAACCCGACCCGGAAAAATTTTCTTGATGGACGATTGTGCTCTGTCCAGGGCAGAGAAGGTTGTGACAAATTTATTTAACTCCTTAATAAAAGGTTCTCCAAAAAGTTTGCCTTGTGCGATAGGCCCCGCCTCCGAGGTGGCCAGATCTCCAAGTTTAGGATCAATTTTAATGAGGAGAGACCTCCTCCGCTCTGCCGCCAACGCGCAGTTTGCGTTACCTAGAAAGCATAGGGCCCTCTGCGCCCAACCTGCCACGACCTCCGTGGACATCGCCGTCCCTGACTCCTTCGCCCTCTCGGCTAGCTGGATGATCTGTGTCACAGGACCGACGACGTCCAGGAGTTTGTCCTGACAGCTGCGCCAGGAGCGGTCTATGCCCCTCCTAGGGTCCTTCATAAACTTTGCGAAGAACGCGTAGAGCTTGTCGTCGATGTCAGGAGTGGTCGCCACTCTGCCTTCCAGCTTTGGGCGTGGGCATTCACCCCGCATGCGGGTTCTAACCTCCTTCTCTAGAGGCTGGCGCACTTTACCAGCCACGTACGCTGCAACTTTGGGATCCGGGGTCCACTCCGAAGATCTTGGGTGGTAGATCCTCGTCGGGTCAAACATATCTGGGATCTTAACATCGCCTTCGCCCGTCCCCGAGGAATGAGGTGCCGGTCGCCAAGGGCGCCCCGAGTACCCATCCTCATCGTCCGAGGAGGCATCATCATCATCAGTAACGCCCTCTCCCTCCAAGGGGAAACCATACTCTTGGTCCGAGTCCGGGGCGACCTCGTCGCCATCCTCTCCGGGGTAGAATCCCTCCCGGCAGGGTAAAGTCCTAAGCGTACGCGCACTTTTACGAAAGGAGTCTCTCAAACGATCAAACTCCTCCAAGTGCCCCGCGTGACGCTTCGCAGACCGCTTACCCCCACCCTGCGCGCCTTTGGGTTCGCGATCCGCAGGCCCCGCGCCACCGAACACCCCGGGGATACTCTGGGTAAGGGCATCCACTCGCTCCCTCAAAGGTGCCAGTACCGTGTCAAGTGCCTGCGAGAAAACGCGACTCACCTCAGGTGGCAAGAGTGAGGTGCCAGTCACTTCCACCGCCTCCTGAGAAAGGGGGTCAAATTGAGCCGAAGACTGCATGCTAGATGCGAGGGCGTGAGCACAAAACACCTTGTAAAAAATCCAAAGGTAGCCCCCTCGCCAGTGCTCGTTCAGTGCTGCTGACTGAAAAATTAAGGGTGCGGTGACCTGAAACCGCCACTAGATGGCGCTGTGCGCAGTGCACAAATCCACCGATACCGGCGTCGGGCGAGGGTTGGTGAGTCAGTGAAAGCTCTGACTCAGCGCGCCGTCGCAGGGAGCAGAGCACGGCGAGCGCAGCCTGACTCCCAGCGGTGGCGCCCCACGGAGCGAGGGAAAGCGGGGCCGCTCGCCACAAAGCCCGCGTTCAACCGGCAGGGACGGCGCAAGCAGAGCCTGACGCGCGTCGAGCTGCCGAGTCTGAAAAAATGCCTAATAAGCGAGAAAAGCGCACCACAAGCAAGCGCTATCGCACAGGCAACTATATATTAAACAAAAGTCACAACAAACACAATGCGTCAGGAAGGATAAAGAAGTTGACTTAACTGACGAGCAGAGAAGAAAGAGGAAGCGGATAGGACGTCATGGCTAATATTACGGCGGACGGCTCCATGATTGGATGACAGTTACTATGGACACTATGCCCCATGTGCTCATGGGAGTTGTGGTTTAAGAAGTTTGTGTTGATTGGTTTTCTTTGAATTGCTGATTTTAATAAAGAGAAGAAAGGACTGCATAATCCTCGCCTCCGTCCTGACATAGAATCAATGCATCCCCTAATATTCCTCCAGGTCTGACCCTTTGCCTCGGATCTCTGACCTGTGACACATATTCAGAGTTTAGGTACAGGCGGTGACAGCAGAGGCAGCGGCTGTGCACAGATGGATGGGCGGGGCCTAACCAGGAAGAAATGCGGGACCTGCTGCGAGTGACGCGACGCCGCACAAATCCCTTGTCTCGGCATGGCTGTAGGCGCGGTCTAACCAGGAAGGAAAGTGGGACCTCCCGCAAGCGACGCGACGCCGCACCAATCACAGCGCTCGGCGTGGCTGAGGGCGGGGCCACCTGTCTTTCCTGTTTCCTCTCCATGCTCTGCTGCCCCTGGTCCCCTGGCGTGGGGTTTGAAGCAGGCGGCTCCGGAGTCATGTCCCCCTCGGCATGGTTGCTGCTGCTCCTGGGCCCCTCCTGCGTCCTCTGCGGTGAGTACGGCACAGCGGGGCAGGCACGCGGCCTTTTATTTATGTACCCTGCCATGCCCCCAAATATGCCAAGATCCGACCTCCCTGAGTGGAAGCAAGCCCCTCAGTGTGTGGGAGGAATGAATCCCAGAGCTGGTGCTTTCAGTGGGCTCGCTGGCTGGGTGGTGTCTGTTGCAGGGTGTGAGGATGGAGGCAGGGAGGGATCCAGGGGCAGCAGCCTTCCACAACATGAGCAGGTTATTTCATCACCCAGTGATTGGAAGCGTCTTCACTGTCACTGACTAGTTCACGTGCACTTTGCTCCTCAGTGTGCAATCTGCAGCATCAATGCATTCGCCTCAGAATGCACCACAGTTTGTGGCGACCTTGTATGAAGTAGAGTTTATTTTCTACCCTCTGCTGGCTCTTGGTCTGTAGCTCGTGGATGTGTTGGCTTTAAGTCTGTGGTCTGTATTGGCAATCAGTCTGTTACATAGTTGTTGCACTGAGCTTGCATCTTGTTCTTAAGGCTGTTGTGTTTTTATAGGACTAATCTGGGTTAACTTCCTTAGATGCTTCTTCTTAATAAAAAGTACCACGGTACCCGACCAATCCAAAGCCTTAGTAAGCCTGAAGCGTAAGTGGCCCGTCAATCGTTCAGTAGCCTGTGAGCCTTTGCACTAGACTTGTTTAATGCACTTCAACTGCTGGTGGAAAGCCAAGACATATACTGATATCTCGAGGGCCAGTGAGACAGGCAGATCTGTGCTGCATTTATGAAATAAAAACTCAAGGTCAGCTAGTTGAGCATGAGTTGTTTATGTGACTCATGAAATGAGTTCCTAGTTCCAGAGACCTGGGTGGAGGGGGCATACGGTCATCATGAGAAGGTTGTGAGGAACTCTGGGTATCCTGGCCTCACGCTCAGTCATGCAATCACTCGTCAGCGATTGAGCTGATGTAAGGTATGCCAATGATATACCTGGTTTCCCATGCACTTTATCAGAAGGACGGATGCCATCACAACGAGGAAAGGAGATCCTGTGGGTAGACAGTTCGGAAAAGTTTTGGAAACTCATACTTTTTAGGACAGCACTAAAAACTGAAATGCACACCAGCATGCATATATGGTATGTTATAAGAATTTATATAGCGCTTAAAACCACTGAAATGCTAATGCTACAGAACGGAGAATGCCCTTGCCAAGGGCATTGTTTTTTTAGGTCGAGCCTGTCTCATTCCGCAGGAATGGATAGGATCGAATTCATGTCGGCAAAATCCTCTTCAAACTAAGGGGTTTCAGCCCGGCGTTTTCTTGCAGTTCACGTGAACATGCACGAGCATTCACGGCCAGGGCTTCTCCTCCCCTAGCAGCACTCCTCCCACACCAGCAACTCCCCCCTCCCACACCAGCACCTCCCCTCTCTCTCCCTGCAAACACAGCCTTGCCGTAGCAGCACTCCTCCCACACCAGCACCTCCCCCCTCCCACACCAGCACCTCCCCTCTCTCCCCGCAAACACAGCCTTTCCTTTCATTTCTCCTCCCCAGCCCGTAGCAGCACTCCTCCTTTTGTTTGCCTTTTCCCACTCGATGCTCCTTATAAACATTCCATGATGTGCCGTCTTGCATAGCATGCAAACACCACATCAGTGCATTTAAAAATACATTTGTAGAATAATAAATATGATGAAAACATTGTAGTCACGGGATAACCATATACTGAGGAGCTGCAAACAGTGCTGTATCAGCTACTTACAATAAAATTGATGATTTCTATAAGCAGGCAAAACAGACCCGGAGCTCACACTACTATTGCTCGGCAGCAGGAGGCTTACAAATAATTAATGCAAACATAACGTCATTGCGGACTACGCAGGGCCTAGATGTAGGATTAGTGCGCATGGGGCCTCTAGACGTGCTCGCGCACAGCACGGGGATGTTGCAAATGGCGGCCTACTTTGTGGAACCTTCTATTCGACGAGTATCAGTGGGGAGAAACGGCGCATTTGGTATTTTCCAGTGGGCGCAACAGTAGCTGGCAGGGCAGGGGAGGGGATGAGCAGACAGCAAACAGAGCCCTCTCCGGAGCAGGCACGCACGCATTCCCCTCATGCCTCCGCGAGGGTACCCGCCAATCTGCCTGAAAGACGCTCTATTGACACAGGCACTCAACACTCGCCTTGCTGTGTAAGCAGTCAGGGGGCGGGGGCCTGGGGGGAGGCAGGCACGAGCTCTCAAACACTCCATTCATGCCGGGTGCATTCCCAGCGCGCGCCCAGGGCCCAGGCCGTGATATGATCTCCTCTTCCCGCTGTGATATTCCGACGCGTCGTCCCAGCTCCATTTATTGTTGCGTTTGTTTTAAAATAAACCGATGGAACAATAATTAAACCCATACGGTGGCTTGTGTGGTCAAAAAGTAGACTCCTTAAAGCAAAGCCATTAATTATTGACATAGCATGGGAGAGTTGCAGAAGTTAGGACACAGTCATTTCGTCATGAGAGAAGGCAACGAATTGAGATGCGATGTACTCATAATGCATCTTTAAACAAGCATTGGCATAGCCAATAGGTCTCGCTTGTGGGACCTTATAAGTATTTAGTTACAAGGATATTGTGCTGCAAAACAAAATACTTATAAGGTCCCACAAGCGAGACCTATTGGCTATGCCAATGCTTGTTATTGCTTGGAGAGGAAGGAGAAAGACGTAATATTGGACTTTATGTCGGAACTAAATTGGGAGGAAAAAGAGGTCTTGATTTTCTGGTTTGAAACGGATTGTGCAAGTAGATTGACAGTGGATGTTTGAACTAGTTTTTAGAAGTAGGTGTCTGATTATGTCATGACTATCATAAGGAGCCCCCTGAGACAAATAAAGGGCAGACTGGCAGGGGATAAGTAGATCCAAGACAAAGAACGAAATGTCTGCCCTATGTGCTTTAATTTAAAGGCTCAATAAGAGTCCTATAGAAATAGCATGCACAACTTCGAGCTCACTTATCAACAACTATACATTGATTCTTGACACAGCTTCAGAATAGATATATTTTTATTTTTTTTATTTTCATTTTTCAATAGCAAAAGGATAAAAAAAAGTGATAAAAAAGTGTACAAAGACATCATCATTTAAATATGTACATAACACAGTACTAAATTTGCAATTACGAAAAAATATACACAGCCCCTAAGCACCCTCTCAACTTTCATTCATATTTACGGACTCATTCCACTAGGACAAATTAACATATTCCATTCATCCATTCACATTCACACAATCCAAAAAACCTCACAACCTATCGTAGACAAATACACTGAGGTTGTCCTGCAGTACCCTCTCAGCAATTTGCTAGGAGGAGATGTAATATTGTTGTCAGGACAGATGTTCACTACGCCAACGCGCGTTTCGGTGCCAGATACGGTCTATAACGGCACCTTCATCAGGGCATGTATACGAAGGAGGGGCACAACGGGGGCAACACAATTTATGCAGCTGTGACAACTCTGTGATGAACACAAAAAGGCATAGTTTAGACTCATGTTATCTGATTGCATTTGCATTTTACTTTTTTTAAATCTTTTCTGCATACTGATATTATCATATACATATTATGGTTTTTATATATGAAGTCATATTACATTTCTTACAAACATATCCTATTTACCTTCATATTATCTCTAGATATAGTTCAAATCACAGATAACATTTAAGCAAGCTCAAAGCAGTGCATGACAAACTCTGATTCTAGGCATTTCACACCGATGCCTTTTCTAATATATTACAAGCCCAACAGGGTCTTGAACAACTGGAATCCCAAGAATGACAAAACGAATATACATAGATCATACACGAGAGAATAAAAAGAGTGAAAAAAGAGCATCTCAACCCAACACTCCATGTGACTAGGAATTGTTCTAGGGAGAGACAGGTTCGGTAAACATGAGTACAAATATGGGTAATCGCCCGAAGGTCCATCTGAAATTAAGGTATGTGTGTTTTACGAAGCGTCAGATTGAAAGTCTACCTTGAATTCAAGGACGGCATAGACTGGAACCTCTTCTCACTTTAAAAGTGCTGTCATAAATTTCATCCAATAAAAGTGCAGGTTCCAAAGGGCTCTGCCATCGGAGGAAAGGACAACATTTTCTTTGTTAAATTTAAGAAATTGGTGTAGTAGGGAAATACAACAACAGATTCTGTTTATAGTACCTCTTACCTATGGTTCTTTGGTTTTGTGGTTTAAGTGCTGCCTTTTTATGTAGTTAAATCTTCCAGCTGTTAGTGTAGCAAAAACGCATCTGAAAGGATACATACAGACACTTATTCTAGGTGGTATGCTGACAAGGAGCTGCTCCTCGCTAGTCAGGGAGAACTCACATATGCTAACCAAAAACAGCACTTACTTATTCAAGCGTATTTCAGCTTTAAGTATGAATCCCTTTTTCCCCCTGCCAGTTGATAATCATCCCGTGCGCAGTGGATGTATGAAACCAGTCGGCAGCACTTTTATTGGATGAAATTTATGACAGCCCTTTTAAAGTAAGAAGAGGGTCCAGTCTATGCCGTCCTTGAATTCAAGGTAGACTTTCAATCTGACGCTTCGTAAAACACACATACCTTAATTTCAGATGGACCTTTGGGCGATTACCCATATTTGTACTCATGTTTATCGAACCTGTCTCTCCCTAGAACAATTCCTAGTCACATGGAGTGTTGGGTTGAGATGCTCTTTTTTCACTCTTTTTATTCTCTCGTGTATGATCTATGTATATTCGTTTTGTCATTCTTAGGATTCCAGTTGTTCAAGACTCTGTTGGGCTTGTAATATATTAGAAAAGGCATCGGTGTGAAATGCCTAGAATCAGAGTTTGTCATGCACTGCTTTGAGCTTGCTTAAATGTAATCTGTGATTTGAACTATATCTAGAGATAATATGAAGGTAAATAGGATATGTTTGTAAGAAATGTAATATGACTTCATATATAAAAACCATAATATGTATATAATAATATCAGTATGCAGAAAAGATAAAAAAAAAGTAAAATGCAATCAGATAACATGAGTCTAAACTATGCCTTTTTGTGTTCATCACAGTTGTCACGGCTGCATAAATTGAGTTGCCCCCGTTGTGCCCCTCCTTCGTATACATGCCCTGATGAAGGTGCCGTTATAGACCGTATCTGGCACCGAAACGCGCGTTGGCGTAGTGAACATCTGTCCTGACAACAATATTACATCTCCTCCTAGCAAATTGCTGAGAGGGTACTGCAGGACAACCTCAGTGTATTTGTCTACGATAGGTTGAGAGGTTTTTTGGATTGTGTGAATGTGAATGGATGAATGGAATATGTTAATTTGTCCTAGTGGAATGAGTCCGTAAATATGAATGAAAGTTGAGAGGGTGCTTAGGGGCTGTGTATATTTTTTCGTAATTGCAAATTTAGTACTGTGTTATGTACATATTTAAATGATGATGTCTTTGTACACTTTTTTTATCACTTTTTTTATCCTTTTGCTATTGAAAAATGAAAATAAAAAAAATAAAAATATATCTATTCTGAAGCTGTGTCAAGAATCAATGTATAGTTGATAAGTGAGCTCGAAGTTGTGCATGCTATTTCTATAGGACTCTTATTGAGCCTTTAAATTAAAACACATAGGGCAGACATTTCGTTCTTTGTCTTGGGTCTGATTATGTCATGCCCTTAAAGTAGAATGTCATGCAATCGTATGTATTTTCGTAGATTAGAAAAACTATTAGTCGCTATAAATACTTAAAGAATCGTTTGCCTCTACAACAATAGTTTTGTTATCTGATTTGCTATGCTGCGTTCTGGAACTGGAATATATATAGTATGTTCTATTCGTGAAGGGACTTAGGTGATTCCACTTCTAGCAACTGTCAGTGGTTGCCCTTCTTACTAGAAATATACTAGTTGTTACTGAGTGAATCCTATTTGTACCCGATTGCAGCATTTGGGAATACCACACTCACCACTTAAGGCATCTTGTCACTGATTAATCAATGTTTTTTTTTTTGTTATCCAACGCATTGATAGCCATTTTTGGACCTCCAAAGGATGAAAGGTTTAATAGACCCACCGGACTTGAACCTGCGAATAGGAAGTCAAACACAGATAACTGGAGTGGATGTATTATCCCACTGAGCCCCTAACCCAGGTGGCTCTAGAAAATGTGAGATCTGAATCCCTCCTTCTCTAGTTGACCACATTTATCAGTCAGGAGGAAATTGCCTTTTCTTGATTATTGGGAGTGACTGTGTGCAATCATTTTGCAGGGTCTGCTATATTATTGCACTTAAAAGTAAGGATAGTGAAATATGTTTGTTCTTTTTCTCTTCACAATGATATGGAGGTACATTTATTTCTCTTAACGATTTGGCAGGAAACGTATCTTGATACTGTCAGTTGATGTACATAATCTTGCATTATCTCCCAATACCCTCCATTCACTATATAACCATCAGTCTATAGATACAAGATAAATAGGCCCACATTATGAATGACCTATTCATTCCGAAGGGGCCTGTAAAACCAGTTACTGACTCCATCAGAACCATGAGATCTACAAGAACACAATGGCTCTGGTTATTTCCACAGAGGATTTGGCTGATAGGAGCAGCTGAAATCTCGATGTGAAAAATCAGGGAGACATTGGAGTTACTGGTGTAATCAGACTCGAAATTACAAAATAACAGTAATAACCCATTTCGGAAGAGCTCCTCAGAGTCCCACTTGTAATACCCTGGTAACTCTGGCTCTTAGCAGTTACTAGTACCCTCACTATTGGGGTCTCTGCTTTGGGTAAAATTACCCGGAGGATCACTCGACACTCGGCCAATCAAAATAATGCTGATGCAGTGAGAGGTTTACATATCTATAAATTTCCTGTGAATGTATTCAGTGTACGAAGAGGAAATGAAGCGATTCAGGAAAAAGCAAAAGAAAATTGCAGATTCCTTCTGGTGTGCTTGTGGCATGTTCCTAGTCTTAGGTAACATGACTACGTGCCCTGGGTTGCGTTTAATACTAAGAAGTTTTTAGAGGGCTTTGGTCCCATATACTACCCCTTACATTATCTACATAGTCTTAAAAGTTCTGTAGTTTATCACTGTATGTGAACTGTGAGTCTCAAACCTCATTTGTGTGCGGTAGCTGGCACTTTCAGGAATGCTCGATACTTGAGCCACGTAATATTCACATATTCATGGAAGTGTCTTACAGCTGGTTTTGACACTGTCCGAACACTAGACTTGGAACTTTTTGTTAGTATATCTGCCTTGCCCTGCCATGGTTACTTAAAGCGAGCACCTTGACTGCCGTACAGTTGCAAGATTGATTAGAAAGGACATGACTGAAGGTTCTTCACTCTTGAATTCAGTGAATTTACAGTGGTGGGTTCACTGTAAGTTTGCTGTGTCTGTTTGGAAGTTAAACATTGACTTGGAGTATTGACATTACGTCGTGAACAAAGGGCCGGTCAACCTTGAACAGTCACATTGACCATGCAGCTTGTAAGGATTTAACTTGCCTTTCTCTTGGTAGCTCTGCTGGTTTGAATTTATTGGTCTTTTTCTTGCTACATACCTTTGCCTTGGGCATATGTGATTGTTGGGTAGGTTTCTCTGATGCTTTCCATCCCTAACTTATAACTTGCGCACTGTAGAGCTTCATCCTTTCATTTCCTTTTTGTTTGACTTGCAGGACATGTTAGGATATTTGTATAGCGTTAGGAGCCCTGGACACCTTAAATCAGCTGCGTCAATCTCACATTTCATAGTGGTTAATGTATTTCCTGATAATTTAATAGACTGTAAGTGTTGATTTCATTCCACTTCAGAGTGCCATGGGGTAGTGCGGGGAGGTAAGCGCAAACGTATGAGGTGAGACTGAAGATAGTAAAGATCATAGAACAGCCAGGTGATTTTTATAGCTTCCAAAAAGTTTATAAATTGGATAGAAAGACCCACAATGTGCTGTACATAGAGGTGAATGCCTCCGAATAAATTGCCTCTGGTTTTAAAAATCAGAACTGGTTTCGGAGTCTGTCTATGTACAAAGACCATGCCTCAGTGTCACTTTTCAAGGGTTCTCTATAGGGATCTTTGTGTCTGCTATTCAAACTTTGTTCATCATTTCATGCCTCTAATGTGCAATTCCACATGTAGGCGGATGATAACCAACTCTACCTCAAACTACAATCCCCTGATGACCTCAAACTTCTCAACTCAACACTTAAGGACACACAGACATGGTTGGCAGAGAACCATCTCAAACTTAATGCTCTGAAAACAGAATTCCTCCTAATAGCACCCCCCTCCAAAATCCCCATCGTCCAGGATTGGTTGAAACCCCTCATTGCATTCAACGTCCAACCTATCATAGTAGACTCAGCAAAATCCTTAGGTATCACCCTTGACTCCAATCTCAATATGCAACGACATATCAGCAATGCAACCAAGGGAGCTAATTTCCAAATCAATACCTTGAGAAAGCTGAAACCTTTCCTCCCAGCTGACGACTTTGGAACTGCAGTCCAAGCGCTAGTTATCCCTCGGATTGACTATGGAAGTGCCTCCCTCTGCGGTCTCCCACTATCAACAACCGCACCACTAAGAGCCTCTATCAATGCTGCAGCAAGGCTTATAACTGGATCAAAAAAACGCTCACACATATCTGCTGACTTAAAATCTCTTAACTGGCTACAGCTCGAAGCCAGAATACACCTGAAAATCACATGCATTACTCACGGCCTTACATCATAGCTCGCCCAGTTACATTGCTCAGAAATTGACAATCTCAGGAGGCTCAAGAGCCACAAGAAGCGCAGAAACTCTCCTTCTGAAACCACACAGATTAAACAAGAAAAAAACGTACAAGCGCTCCTTCTCAGGGATGGCCCCCAGGATCTGGAATGCCCTCCCTCCAGAAACTAGACTCATCTCATCCACTGCATACTTCAAAAAAGAAGTCAAATCGATCCTCATGGCTAAATTCACTTGAACTTAAACTATGCAAATACTACTTGCCTATGTTTCTCTACCTTGTATTTCAGTGCCTGATTCGACCACAATATATAATCACACTCTACTACCATGCATGGTTGGCATCTTTGCACAAACCGCCTTGTTAAGCTTGTCTTTCTTTTGTCCTCCTTTCATATGTATGTAAAGCGCTCTGATATCTGTAAGGATCATGTTCGCGCTAAACAAAACCCTGAAAATAAATAAATAAATAAAATAATACCATCATTTGATTATTTCCTTTCCTTATTTCCTTTCCATCTCTTTTTACTCCAGTAGGGCTTTCCTAGATTTGTTGTCGGTACTAGGAAAACTCAGTGATTTAAAAAAAAAAAAACCAAAAACTTTTTTTCCCATTTCTTTTTCATTGTGATTTGACTTTCTCGGTAATGGTGGTCCATGAAATGTAGAGAGGACAATAAATCCCTTTTTAGGTTCCCCTGAGACTGCATGCACATGCGTTGTCAGCGACATTGTTATGATGCAACTGCATTTTTATATTTGCATGTGCTCTTTTACTATGGTTCGTTATTAGACTGTAAGGCTAAGGGAATTTCATTGAGGCCAGTTGCTGCTGGGACCTCGGGAAGGTCTGACGCCAGGCTGTGTTTTGATTAAAGCTGAGTTACCTTCATCCCAATCTGCTGCCGTAGCAAGTACTTTCGTCCACCATAAACTTTTGTTTCCATTTCTTTTTCATTGTGATTGACTTTCTCGGTAATGGTGGTCCATGAAGTGCAGAGAGGACAATACATTAATTTCTAGGTTTCCCTTGAAACTGCGTTCACATGTGTTGTCGGCGACAACTATTTTAACAAAAAAAGCATAAAATTTAGCTTAGGGCCCGCCCATTGCTTACCATTGGTTGGCTTCGACGTCACTCTCGTTTCAAGCTAGCTCTTCCATTGCCACCTGTCGTAGCGGCTGCAGTATGTAAACCCGAAGTGAAGACGTGGTTGATGGTTGTGTGGTTTTCTCTCACTTGGCTTTCACGTGGATCCAGTGAAGCAGATCTGAGATAATCGACTTTCCTGAACTGCTGCCTAACAATTGTTCTTTGTACATAATTTGGCTTCACGGTACAATGACCTAGCAGTATAGTGGCTACGGTGTTTGAAATCGAAGACTTTAAATCTTGCAGCTGAACAATGCTCCCTTACAGTCATCGGCTGTGCTTCATACTAGGCCGACTCTGACATGAGTGCTATAGTTGTGTTTTCCTATCTACAAGCATTTACATGAAGATTGGGTTTAAATGTTAAATGCTTGTGACAGATTTCACACAAACTATAGCAAAATGTTTGCAGAAGAGGGAAAGAATGGAAGGGTGTCCCGATTTGGCAGGGTGCAGCATGGGAAGCAGTGTTCAAAGGAGGACTGATGCATCAGGAAGGATTAGCAGAGGATGTACTCAGATGGAGGAATCTGGCTCAGTACTTTTTCAAAACTCTAAATTACTTAGTTTTTTTTACATAGAAGTTAATCAATGAAATGTTAACATGAATAGCCTGAATCTGACAATATCTATATGTGTAAGTTTCACAGTGGCTGTGGTCAATACTGACACTTATTAAATATTTGCCCTTAACAGTTGATTGTTGTGGAATTACAGCAGTATTTCTTTGGCGACCTATATTCAGCACAGGCCCCAAGGAAATATACCAGCATTATAATTTCCAATTCAGATGACCCTAAAATAATCGAGGAGGACTTCTTTCTATTTATCTGACGCTCTGGCTATTGTCCTAGAAAAGTTTCGCTTTCTTACACAAAGTTAGCAAAAACTTTTTTTCTCTATTAGCTCCATCACACAGGAGCATGTTTCTGGGAAAGGTGGACTCGGATGCAGGGATGATCTGAGTTGGGAAGTCTCCTGACTTGAATGCAGATCCAATTTTTATGATCTAGGTTTACAGCACAGCGATCGCCAGACAATTATGTTAGCATCACTAGAGAGGGGCTTTGGCTCCTCCCACATGTTGAGTACATCTTTTGATTGGTCAGAAGTTGTGTGCTGGCACAAAAAAGTGCTTGCACTCCAGATGATTATGATAATTTGGTTTATTAATCCAGCTACCTGAGATTGAACTTTCAGGGGCATACTCATGACATTGTAATACTATATAAGTGTCTTAGATAACTAGTTAAGTTATGATGTTTTTCTCTGGCAACAGCACAGATGGGAGGAGATCAGTCATTAACTTAAAAGGATGTTTAGGTTGAACTTGTCAGTGCAACTGTCACCCGACCTTTTAACGTACACCAATAATATTGTATAGTTCTTTGCTTCCACACCAATACATCGCCATTCCCATGCTATTTGGTTGTAATGCTTCCAATTACCATACAGCATTCCTTTAAAGCCAGATCTGTTGGCATTGCCAGTGCTTGTTTTAAGATTTCCAAGTTTGTCGGTTTGGGAAGTTTAGATTATAGCAGTGAAAAACACCCTTCTCTTCTGGAGGAAAATGTGGAACTTGCAATCGAGGACCTCACGGCTCATGGATGGTGTCAGTCTGGGAGTCTCCTGGCCCACAAACAGCTTGCACTTTACCTCAGAAGCCATGGCCCGCAGACCGCCAGCCAACATTGCCTTTCCTTCCCACACGCGTACCTGCACATTTCATGGCATTTGCCCAAAAATTTAATTTTTGTACTTGGTTCCTCTTAGGGAAAATATTAAGGATGCGTCAGATAGTCTCAAAGACACATTCGTGAGGTCTCCTAATAGTGGAGTCAACAAATGTGTTTAAGCTTAGGGCCCCTTTGGCCTTCACCTGAGCACACTGAGTGCTTCCATGTAATCGGTTTTTCAGTACTATGTAGGTCTCTACCCTCAGATTGTTCTCAAAACAACAGCTCTTTTAGCGAAGATAGGAAACAGAAGTTATCTGAGATTCTACATAACCTGGTACTGGATGTACGTTGTTACAACGCATGCTTTTACCACACATGCTTTAACAACGCAGGTTTTTCAACGCAAGTCGTTACAACGACTTGCGTTGGGGGATGCTGGATAGTGAATAGTTTAATTTACTATTCCAACTCCAGTCCCCGTGGATAGTAGGGAAGGTGTTGGATAGTAAATTAAACTATTACCTATCCTTGAGCGCCCCCCAGCGCAATTCGTTGTAATGACTTGCGTTGAAAAACCTGCGTTGTAAAGGCACTGCGTGGTAAAAGTTGCGTCGTAAAGGATGTTCCCCCCCTGGTACTCTTTACTTTGCTGGTTTCGTGCTTTGCTACTTATTGTCTAGCCAGGTGGAACTTGCTGAAAATTGACTTGTGTTTTCTGCATCGTAGGACGTTATTGTTAGGCCTCCCTCAAGCAGCAAACTAGATAGCAGTCTTCAGACTCTTGGGTGTGTCCCCCGGGGGGACGTGGAAGGATGTCAGGCCAAGAGGAGTATTTTAGTCTGTCCCTGCGGACACACCACACTGAAAAACACTGCTGTGACTTGATGGAAGAAAACCGAGTACTTTCGGTCTAGTAGGTTTCACAGCGGGGCCTCCAAATAACCCCCATTGCCGCACCCCTCATTTCTGAGAAGTATATACCGTGAATTTATTTTAGGTGAAGGGCCTGTAAATAGTATGTGGGCGATTACGTATTTGAGTGCGCTTTTAAAGGATAACTGAACATAAATGCAATGTTCGAATTGTTGAAAATGCTCCGAGATGCCCCACGTGCCTAGGTATGTCTTGTGCAACACCTTCTACCCATCCTTGTATTTTAGATAACAGCGCCTTGCCCTTTGGGACTCCTTGTTTTGCCTTTCATTTTGTAAGAATGTTTGCAGAAGTTCCAGCAGGCTAAGTGCTAAAAAGCCAGAGCAGGCTGAAAATGTTACCCACGATATGGGGCTCAATTAACACGATATCTGATAAAATAACAGGAAAGAATTAACTTCATTTTTTTCCTGAATTTGTGACCTCCTTCATAGCCCTGTACAGATTTGTCTCTTCTGTTTATAAATATATTGTTACTATCTCACATCAAATTTAGCGCAAGACAAAAGTGAGAAAGAACATTGCCTTTTAACTTATCATTTGATATTTCCCCCACCCCATGATCTCACTTCAACTTGTTGGCTGGCGTTCTGTCTTTACACTGCTTATGTTCATTCTGATAAGTGAAAAAAAGAATTGCAAATTAGTTCTAACTGTATTTGTTAGAATCCCCACTACTAGAATAATTGTGAGAAAATACATTTTGCAATGTTCAGCGGTGTGGAATTTAATAAAATATCTACTTGTCCATGGAACATGTTGCTTTATAAATCTTCTTGTCTTGTAAAAAAAAAAATCCACTTGGCCTTTTGGTACCACGTAATGTGGCGACACATTATGGCAGCAATCGCATTATATGAGAGCTCTGATAGTAGCCTCTCTGATTATGCAAAGGCTCATACCATAGAAGGGTTTGAATACTAGCAATTGACTGATTTTGCCACCTCTCAGCACATCTAAATCCTGGGGCTGGCAGTAGCGCTCAGCAAGATTCAGCTTTGGAATGCCCTTTTGAGCCTGTGCAAACCTAATAACTTGCATGTTTTAGGGGTTTTTACCAGCTCTACTTTAATCTTTTCTCATACGGAGAACGGTTGGAAATTTACTCCTGACAATGGTAGAAGTAAATATTCTTTTATGGTGGGCTAAAAAAGGAATTGGAGGAAAAGTGAACTACTAAACGCTCAGCAGATTGTCACTGTAGCAAATCTACACATGCATATTTGCTCGTGCTAAAAATGCAGTTTACAAATATTTCGTAGGAGTACTATTTCCTTACATACTTTTGGAAAGTCTTCGACATTTATGAAAGTCATAAATCTGCACTAATACAAGGACATATACCATGGGTGCACTTCTGTGACTTTCTGTAAGAACTGGCGCAAACCGAGACCTTTTTGTTTTTTATTAAAATTCTATCGACTGGCTTCACTGTGAGTGACAGCATTCTACTTTTTCACAAGGGGCATATCGGCACACAGCGTAGTTTTGTTCAGTGCCAGGGACTACCATGGCAATGTGTGCTTGTTGAGAATAAAAATTATTTTTGGCTCTCTTCCTCGTAATGGAGGGGCCCCGTCAGGTCCCACAACGATAACGTTTTACAAAACCAATGTCGCAACAAAACATAGATTAAAAAAAACCAAAAGGCTGAATATCAATATCAGACCTAATGGCTTTGCCACTGCTTGTTTATTTTCATGTCTGCCGTAATGTTTCTGACCCTGGTTACACTGGTTTCCCATTATGAATGTTTTTGGAAATGCAAGCACGTATCAAAATATTTTACTAAACAATGCTTCAAAGAAACAGTACCTAAAATTTCACAGTAGTTTAGCAAAACAATTAATTTCCTAGTTGCATTTTTTTTGTGAACATTTTATTTTGAAGGTAAAGATTCGTCAATCTTGCTCCCTGGCTTCAGCAAATATTTGCATCTAATCTGAGAGCATTCTGGGCGCATTGTCCGTAGCCTGATTTAAAACTTTGCAAACGTGGGTAAGCATTTCTATAATGGAACCACTGTCAGTAGTTCAATCCGAGCTTACAACTTTTCCTAAGACTGCTCACCCCAATCACAAAGACTTTGCATTAAGGAACCTTAAATACTAGCACACACAGCATTAATAAATGGACACAAACGTTACCCTTACTGCAGACAATGGACTTCCCAGATCCATGATGTGGTACCGTAAACTGGCGGCTAAAGGGTTTGTGCTGCAGGGGGTTTGGCCTACTTGTTCCAAGAACTAAAGAAATAAGAAAACTTGTGTCCTTGACCCCAAACAATATGTCCTGGGTGTCGGGCTATAGGAATTCCACACCCATGAAATTTGGCGGGGCCCAATAAAATTATGTTATTCTTATGGTCACAATCTTATAAAGTCTGAAGGCCGTTTACCTAGATGTTTATTTCCATGGATCACCAGAGTTTAATTAAACATTGGCAAAGCTTATAGGTCTTGCTTTTTTGACGATTAGGTTTGCCAATAGTTTATATCCATGTTGCACTGCATCTGTGATGCTGTGTAGGGCGGCTAAAGTTAAACAAACACAAAGCCCATATCATTTTGGAGGCATGTACACCACACATGTGCACGCCTACAGAATGATGCTGGCACTTTTTACTTTTTAGTTACTGATCCGAGTTGGAGGGACGGCAAAAGCAACATTGGAGAGGACTCGAAAGTAACAAGCTGCAGCGGATTCAAAAGCAACAGGGGAGGGTTGGACTAAAAGCAATACAGGGTTGGAGAAAGCAACACAGTGGGCCTTCGTGGGGGGAAGCAATGTGGAGAAGCACATGGCGAGCGCAAGAGGGAGGAGACCAGGAGAAACAGTCGGACATCCGAGAGCAACAGTGAGTACAAGGGGAGAGACCTACACATGGGAGACACCTTAAACATTTGCACTTTAAAGGAGTAGTTTACTCAAACAAACAAGCATTTACAATGCAATGGTCTCGGCATTCTTTTTTTTTTTAAAATTTTTTTTTAACTTTATTTTCATCAAAGATGAACAACATATTCCCCCCCAAAATTGGCATCGGTAGAAAGAAAATACATGTGCACATAGTTCATTGCCCCAATACGGCCCCAGCAGGTGCAGATAGCATAACAGTTATAAGAGTCAAATCTTCGGGATGCAGAGTAAATCATAAAACTGACAGTATGGAACTTGTGCGTATCCAGCAGGGCATTACACCAACACCAGCTCCCCCTCCCCGCCCCCAGCATCCTCACCCTCAGACCCCGACTCCCCAGAGGAGAACAATTCAGCACTAGTTGCATCCGACTCGCTGCAGACTGACCCCACAGCGCACATCACACGCCAGGCAAGCAAGTCCTCCTGTAGCCGCTCATCCCTGCGTGTACGCTGCATGTGTGTCTCCTCAGCCAATGTCCATTCCCCAACATCCCGAAGCCATAGTGAAATGGCAGGGGCCCTCTGTCCCATCCAAGTGATAGCCACACGTCGCCTAGCCAACACCAAGAGTAGCTGCAACATTTTGTAGGATAAGTTCCTCTTTTTGGGTTTGGGGACCAGGGCCAGTAATCCATGAAGCGGGGTCAGGGCAATATGAAGGCTCGTGACCTTTCGGATGTGGTCCACCACCGCCTTCCAGAAGTCCCCGACCAGCGGGCACTCCCAGGCCAGATGGAGAAATCCGGCTCTGACCGTACCGCACCTAGGACAGGCATCCGATTTATCTGCGGCGATGCGGTGTAAAGCAACTGGAGTCATGTAAGTGCGGTGCACAAAATTAAAATGAATGAGTTTGAATCGTGCATTACACAACACCTTCCGAGTAAGGGTCCCTATTCGTTTACGTTGTCCCGGGTCCAGGGCGACCCCCAGATCCGCTTCCCATGCCGCCCAAGATGGGGATATCAGAGGGGTCGAGTCACATCTCATAGCCGTATATAATAGCGTAATCAGTCTTCGCCCCCTGCCGCAGGACAAAAGTATATTCAGGATGTGGGACACCTGGGGCGCCTCCGGATACTGTGGCCAGGTCGCCCTCGCCATTTCCTGAAGGCCTTTATAATGGAGATACTGTCCCCCAGTGAGTCCAAAGGCCTCTGTAGCCCTCTCTAGAGTCACGAAAGAGTCGTCCGGATATAGGTCCGCCAGAGTCTCACAACCGCCCTCACGCCATTCCCGGAACGACATGTGTTCCTCCATCAACGTCACCAGCGCCAGAATCCACACCGGTAGCTCCCTATGAAAGGGGGGCGTGCCTCAACACCCTCTCCACAAGTCGCTGCCAAAGTCCCGCAGCGTGTCTAACTACATACGGCAGGGATTCGTCCGCTCCCCTGCCCCTCATCAGAGCCACCTGTAGCGTCCTCTCATCCGCCCTGCCCGCTAGGAGTTGCAACTCCCAATTGTCCGTACCCGCGAACCACCGTGTGGCTTGCAGAAGTTGGGCCGCATAGTAATATAGATCGAACCTCGGGGCCTCCAGACCCCCCTCCTCCCAGCGTCGGACCACTGTGCGTAGTGCAACCCTGCTGCGCCTGCCCGCCCAGAGCAAGGAGGTGAGCAGCGTATCAAGTTTGCTGAATATGCGAGGGGGGAGCGGGCACAGGGTATTCTGTAGGACGTATAACACCCTCGGCAACATCACCAGCTTTGAAACGGCTAATCTCCCCATCAGGGAGAGTGGGAGCGTATTCCAAAAGGACACGGACTGCTGCAGGGAACTAAGCACTCGTTTGGCGTTACGGGCCAGCAACTGCTCATCGGACACGGCCACCTGAATTCCCAGGTATCGAAAGGCCTCCAGTTCCCACCTCAGCCCCAGGTGCGGGAAACCCATTCTGGGGTCCTCGCCACAGCCCGCAAGGGGAAAGATCAAGGACTTCTCAGGATTGAGGCGCAGCCCAGAAGCTGCTCCAAAACGATCTAAGTGCTGCAGCAGGAGCGGCAGCGATTCCCGGGGGGAGGTCAGGTAGAACAACGCGTCATCGGCGTACAAGGAGACCAAGTGCACAGTGTCCCCCACTTGTATCCCCCAGGGGACCATCTCTGCTCGGAGTGACACCGCCAGGGGTTCAATCGCCAGTGCGAATAGGAGCGGCGACAGGGGACACCCCTGACTGGTGCCCCTGCCCAATCGCCACTCTTCCGAACGGGCCGCCCCGAGTCTAACCCTGGCCGTAGGCGCGCTGTAGAGGATTCGGATCCAGGCGCAGAAGAGGGGCCCCACCCCAGCCAGCCGAAGCACCTCCAAGAGGTACCCCCAGCTGACCGTGTCGAAGGCTTTAGCCAGGTCTATCGACACCAGGACCTGGGGATCCTCCCTACCACGCGCCTCATGGAGGACATGGTGTAGGCGCCGAAGGTTCATGGCGGTGTTGCGGCCAGGGATGAACCCACACTGGTCTTGATAGACTAAGTGCGCCATATGCGGCGCCAGCCGGGTGGCTAAAATCCTAGTAAGGATTTTCACATCAGTGTTTATTAGGGTAATGGGCCGATATGCCGCGGGATCACAGCTATCCCCTCCCGGTTTCAGAAGCATGCAAACCTCTCCCTGGCGCATGGTGGGTGGAAGTGTGCCACGTTCAAGCGCCTCACGATAAACTTGCAGGAGAAGGGGTGCAAGAGTATCCGCAAACGCCTGATAAAATTCCGGTGGAAAACCGTCCCCACCCGGAGAGTTGGCCCTTGGGAGGGCGGTTAGTGCCACTCTGACCTCCTGAGGCGTCTGACACTACGGCGTCCAGTTCCTCCGCATCTCCCTCTGAGAGGGCCCGGAGGGTCAGACTCCGAAGGTATGGCTGATAGGACGCTTCCGTCACCAAGGGGTCCGCGGTATATACAGCCTGCAGATGAGTGCGGAGAACCGCGAGGAGGTCCGACTCCGAGTGCACCATGTCCCCAGCGGGGTTTTTCAACGCCACGATCCGTGCTGGAGCGGACTCCCTCCGAAGAATCCAGGCCAACAGGCGGCCTGACTTGTCCCCTTCCCGGTGGAGACGCTGTCTATATTGGCCGAGGGTAAACTTATCCAACCGAGTAAGGATATCATGAATGTCCTCACGGGCCGTCCGCTCAGAGTCCAAGTCCGACCCATCCGGTTCCGACAGGGATTGACAGTGGCAGAGGCGATCCTCAGCACACTTGAGATCCCGGAGCAACTGTCTCCGGACCCCATAAGTCAGGCCCATACATGCGCCCCGCACAATCGCCTTGAGAGCGTCCCATTTGGTCGCATAAGGCAAGTCGCCGTCTCCCCAGTTTAAGTCGAAGTAGTTCCGTAGGGCCGTCTCCACATGTTCCCTACCCACCTGATCCTGCAGGAGGTCCCCTGGCATCCTCCAAGTCCGCGGGCGGGAGGACTGGTCCACACATTGTGCTACGCACGTCACAGGCGAATGATCAGACAAAAACCTAGCCTGATGGGTGTGACCGATAAAACAAGGGATGCGTCGAGATTAGCAGCAAGGACTCTATCGAGCTTACTGTGTGAGTTGTGTGTCGGAGTGTAACAAGTGTAGTTTCAGCCCCGGATTACCTAGGCGCCACATATCAACAGCACCCAGGTTATCCATCACCTCCCGGAGACGCGCCGGGGGCTGTCCAGCATTGGATCCATCACACAATTAAAGTCCCCAAACCAGAGGAGGGGGGCATCTAAATCTGAAAAAATAAGCTCCTGGAGATTGGAGAAGAAGCTTGGGTCCTCCACATTGGGTGCATAGGAATTCCGCAGCAGGAAATCCCTCCCATCTAGCTTCACCCGCAGAAGTAAATACCTGCCCTCAATATCCGCCTCAGCGAACTGAACCGCAAGGGGAACCCTGGGCGCCACCCAGATCAGGACCCCCCTAGCATAGGTAGAGAAGGAGGAATGAAACACCTGACCCCTCCACT
Source organism: Lissotriton helveticus (assembly GCF_964261635.1). Classification (NCBI taxonomy): domain Eukaryota; kingdom Metazoa; phylum Chordata; class Amphibia; order Caudata; family Salamandridae; genus Lissotriton; species Lissotriton helveticus. The sequence goes on from NC_136059.1 coordinate 71,412,541, forward strand.
TCTTTGCCAGTTTAAGAGCTCCCTCCTCGTTCAGATGAGTTTCCTGCAAACACGCCACAGATATGGCGCCGGAGAAAGGACAGTACCCTGTGTCTTAGTGCAGGTGCCCAGCCCACGCACATTCCAAGTTAAAAATTTGTATCCCATAAGCACAGGCCACGCCCATCCGGGCAGCCAAATCTAGCATCTGCTAGCAGCCTCCCAGGGGCTCGAACAACAGTACACTCAATGCCAAAAACAGTTTCTCCCCTTAACTCCCTCCAATCTCCCAACCCCCCCAACCACTCAAACTCTGAAGAAACCCCCCCAACGCTCCTCCCACCCCCACCCACGAGCAAGAGGACAGCAACAACAAACAAGCATTGGCATTGCCAATAGGTCTCGCTTGTGGGACCTTATAAGTATTTAGTTTTGCAGCACAATATCCGATTATGCAACAAGGATATTGTGCTGCAAAACTAAATTACTTATAAGGTCCCACAAGCGAGACCTATTGGCAATGCCAATGCTTGTTTTTAATAGTCGTGCAAGTAGCAAAACAACGGCAGCACAACAGAGCTGCTTGGAAAGCGTGCTGCCCCCGTTCATTATATTTCGCTTATTTTTTTTAAATAACCCTTTTATCGGAAAAGTTTCCTCTAAAATGTTTTTGTTGCAAAGTGAAAAGGAGGTTTTGACAAGCACGGTAAAATAAAAGAGCTTGAGATGTTTCTTAGCTATATAATAGTTTACCGGCTGGTAAAAAAAAAAAACATGCGCTTCTCAGAAATAGTGCATTGTCATAGACAACATCAAACATGCATTGATAAAGCCAATAGTTTGGCCTTTAAATAGTAAAAGCAGTTCTGTGTTCTGTGTTCACGCACCAACATACACGCAAAGTAGAAATAAGTGGAGAAGTGGGCTGGCAGGAAGCGGGATGAGAGGGTAGCTCTAAACAAGCATTGGCAAAGTCGAGCTGCCTTAAAGTAAAAAGAAAAAGGGAAATGAAAGGGAGTGGTAGAGAGAAAATTCAGATACATAGGGACAATTTTGGCAGATGTGAGGAGGGAATAATGCGATGGATGGAAAATAGAGAAAATCTAGATGACTAATAAAAGATACAGATAAGTTAGAGAAAGAGGGGGGGAGGGGTGGCGAGGGCAAAATAAGGAACTGCAAGGGAAAAGAAAGAGATGAAAGAAAGAAGAGGAGAGGAGCATAATAAGAAATGAGAAAGATCAGAAGGAGGGAGGAAACAGACAAGAAAGTCAAGCTACGGGGGACATGGGGGCAAAGGTAAGAGACGGGATTAGGAGAGTGAGAACGAGAGGGATAAGCGAAGTGAGAAGCAAATGAAAGTGAGAGAGAGAGCACCTTGAAAGAAAAAAATAATACGGAAAGGGAGGGGCCGCTGAGTGGGAGAACGAGAGAGGAATGCGGGGCTGGCCCAAGGCAGAAAACAAGAAAGGCAGGGAGAAACATTCTTCAAAAGAAAGATGGAGATTTCGAGAAGGAGGGAGACAGCTAAAAGTAGATCCAGAATGACAGTCAAAAAGAGGAACAGAGGAAACATAGCAAGGAGAGGTAAAGAAATTAGCAGCTTGGCTTGCGGGGAGAGGTGCTCTTATCATGTCAAATAAGGCTATCTACCAGCATGGCGGGGTGCCCCAGCTAAAAAAAAAAAGCGGGAAGCTGTGCACATTTAACACGGATTCAACAAGCTCTGACTGCAGGCAGCAAATGCTTGACGGCCGGCGGCGATGGAGGGCAGGAAAGTTAGAGGGTGAGGGGTGGCGAGGGCAATAAACAGGCATGCTGTGACGGAGGTGTGAGAGGTCTGGCAGGGAACAGATGGCCTGGCCGTGAAGCAGGGGGCGGGGCAGCGCTGGGGAAGCCTGTGGGAGGGCGATTGATGCCTTTGATGTGGGGAGGGAGGAGAGCCTTTTGCGAGCCTTGTGTCCGTGAGGTGTGGGAGGAGTGCCTGATGCGCGTTCACGTGGTTCACGTGAACTTCATGAAAACACCAGCAAAAAGCTGGTGGTTTCACGAGCAGTTTGCCTACTTGAATTCTCGCTCCGCTCGATGCGCTTGCGCGCATCGATAGGTCGCGAGACCTAAAAATGCTAACCCGCCCTTCCCCCGCCAGTGCCAGGATGTACACAGCCACCCCATTCAACCCACTCAACACACACCCACACACAACCAAACCAATACCACCCATCCCCCCCCCCCCCTCCCAGCTCCCCATGGGACCCAGATTTCCAGGACAGTCCCTAGGCATGTCTGCGGGTATCAGCCCCAGGTCGGGTCGTTCACCGATCCAGGATATGTGGACCCCATCCTGCATACCTCCTTCCTATAGGATGCAAGTCCCCCGTTCCACCCAGCCTTCCAAGTGGTCTCGGCATTCTTAAAGTTAGAGCTATTGGCATTGCTCATGACATTATTTTTATTTATGTTTTTGTTTTTAAAACATAAATAAATTGTGTTGTCATTTACAATGCCAATAGCAGGGCAGGACAGCAAGCACAAGCAACGAGGGGGCAGGACACCACGCACAAGCAACGAGGGGGCAGGACACCAAACACAAGCAACGAGGGGACAGGAAAGCAAGCACAAGCAACGAGGGGGCAGGACAGCAAGCACGAGGGGGCAGGACAGCAAGCACAAGCAACGAGGGGGCAGGACAGCAAGCACAAGCAACGAGGGGGCAGGACAGCAAGCACAACCAATGAGGGGGGCAGGACAGCAAGCACCAGCAACGATCTGCCCTGCAAGTTCGAGATGGACTATACCCATTGGGCTCAGGGCCAAGCCTGATTTGCATATGGCTGGGTTCAAATTGGAATGGTATGGCGAGCAAAACAAAAAAAGATGGATTTAGACCCAGATCCCTGTACTGGGGTGAATGTATGACATTGTTCAGCATTCTGTCCCTCAGTTGTTCTTTTTGCAAAACAACAATAATGGGGCAACACCTATTCTAGGGGCCACCAAAGTTGCCTTGTGAAAAGAAAACTCAAAACATTCATCCCAATCTAACGTAGGCATGGAGAATACAGCATGCAGAATCCACAGTTATTTGGTATGGCACAATGCACTTTACAGTCAATGTTAACACTTAAAGCTTCCATAGACATACACCAACCAAAGTTAATCCACAACAATCTGCCATTGAGACAGACTGCCACGAAGACTCTCAGACATCATATCATGTACCCTTCATGCGATCATCGTCAAGCATCAAATAAGTCAAAACACTCTTAGGGTCTAAAAAAGGTCTCCCTGCTAACAAACTTCCACTGCCACCAAAACATTATTCATATGAATTAGAATTGAAATGGATCGTCCAGGCTTCATGAGAACGCCCCTTGGACACTTAGGAGTGCGAGTGGGATGTAGGGATCCTATTCACAAACACTCAACAAACAATCCGCTAAAAACATAGTTTGCTCAGCGCGCAACCATTATATAGGTTATGAACAAGTTGTACTCAACATGCAACTTAACTGCAACCGCTGTAGAGCATACCTTATTAAAATGATAAGTCGTGCCAATAAGTTACGGGCAAATAGAAGGTGACGTGCATCGGTCGTGAAAACAAAGCATATACTTTTATGCCCATACATGAAATGCATCCCTGAGAAAGGAATCAACACACTGTGGTTGGGAAACATGTGCAGTCTGCTCTTGCCTGCAAGTAAGGCATGCGTTAATCGACTGAATGCCATTTCATCGGCACGATGCCCCTGTGCCTCTCGTACCTGCTGCCACCTCTGCAGCTTTGCTGTCCTGATGCCCAACCACAAACTCCTCCACCAGGCTGCAAACCCAGCTATCCATCCCTGCCATGTTGCTGGATGGACAGGAAGCAACATGCGGCGCAGGCGCATCTGCACGTGCACCAGACGGCTTGCAGAACCTGCTCGTCTGAGTCACGTGACAGGAAAGCATCCATTGTGGTTTTCTTTTGCATCCATGGGACATTAAGGGTACATTTTCAAGTGCTCCGTTAGAGATTACTTCCTGTAAAATGCAACGTCACATCTCTATGTATAACGGCGCTCTTGTAAATGTGAAGGCTAAATCGAAATGAAACTCTCGTTTTATCAGACCTATGAAGGCTTATACTAAATACCGGTGCGTTGTTATTCCCCCCCGCCCCAGAATACTATACAAACTTATAGATACAATATTTATTAATGTTTTATAATCTTGCATGAAAGGCAAGAATGAGGCATATTTTCAATACCATTGGACTCTGTCTTTCTGTTCGATTTTAGTCCAAAGTTTTTTTTTTCTCCAATTGTGACCTGTTTGAAGAATGTCCTTTACAAGATGGCTGCTTTATTCTTATGTAGTCTGAGGCGAAAGTCCACTTTCGGTCTCCATTTCGGCTCAAACAGATCATCGGAGTAATCTTAAAACATGTTTTACATTATTACACCAACGCTCGGGGAAAAAAACCCACACCTCGAACAGACATCACCGTGTGAACGAATTTGCAGTGCTACTGGGAATACCTTTTAAAACAAGACGGTGAAAGGCAAAGCCTTCTGATAGAAAAACAGAGTCCAAGCTCGGAGTGCAGTGTTAATACATCCCTTGTACTATTCAGGCTAACGGGTCCATCTTTTTCAACCGGGGACAGATATCTGTCGTCACCCAGCCCCGCATCTACTTATGCAGTGAAGTAGAGCAAGTTGTCTGTCATTAAAGAAAAAACGAATCCATGGACCTCGGCGAGAGGGATGGTGTAACGCCCACCACTAGAAAAGGGGCGGGGCTTAAAAATGAGAGAAAAACTCCCCCGAATCTGCTCAAGACGGGGCCTAAACTGAGTGACGCCCCTCTCCTCCAATGGCTGGCCAGCATTTACGAGGCCAGCCAATGGAGAAGAGGGGCGGGTTCAAGCCCCCATACTGCAAAACATAAAATCTCGGACTCCGCCCACTGCGTGGGATGCTAGTCCGAGACCTAAAAAAGTACTGCTTGAAAAGTGAGCACAGTCAGAAAGAGACACCAGCCAAACAAAGAGATTGTAAAGAGGCATTGTTCCATGAGAGGGATAAACACAAAATTGACAAGCTAAGACGCCAATAAGTAGTAGTCAAAGGAGAGTAACAAGTAAAGGCGACCGAAAATGAGCAACAAGCAGGCTACAAGCCCCTCTGTGTTCTTGGTAAGCCACACTATGCTTTGCAACAGTCTGTCTAGTAACATGATGTAACAAGTATTTGCAATGCAATATGTCTCGCATTTGCGAGACTTACAGCTATTGACTTTGTGAACAGAAAACCTTGCACCATGCTGAAATATAAAGCACAGCGTCTGTGTTGTAAAGAGGAAAGCAGGCACCGTGCTGAAACATAAAGCACGGGCCCGTGCACATACAAGATATGCACATATCTGCCCGTGAAGCGGGCGCCATAGTAATAGAAAAAAAACCATCACAATCTCGGTCTTTTAATGCACAGCACCCCCCCAAGTGTTCCTGCACGACATCTTCGCTGCTGGCAGGCGGGCTGTGTGCGAGAACTGCAGGCATGTTGTAGGAGCACGAACAAAAAAAATACAAGAGGGGCACCAGACAGAACCTCTTTTCTGTTAATAAAAGGTAAATGCCAAAAGTGCTTGCTAGCCTGACTCCCGCACTGCCCACATTTCCACATAACACTAACTCGATTTCCTTGAGCACGTTAAACTAGGCTGTTGTCGGATGAAACACTACTGCATGACATGAGAGGTTTACATGTATGCAAACATTCTTTCAACCTGTACCGAAAACTTCGATTTTACTTTCAAACAAATAATTATGTGAAAACAGACTTTCAACTTGGCAACTGCTATTCCAGGTCTTTGCATTTTGGAGTGGCGAGTGTCGCCTGTAGAAAAGAGCCTGAATGTGCCCCCTCTTCTACATAATGATATGGATGGTCCTATCACAACAATGGTTTTTACTAAACATAGAAGCCGAGACCAACTCCTTTTATTTAAATTTATTGAGTCAAGTGGTGCATTGGAGTAATTATTGAAATAACAGATTTTTTTTGTCAGTTACGCTCAAATTTCACAAGCATGCCTCGCTGGTTAAAAAAAAAAAGCGGTTGCGGGAGAGCGTGTCCTGCCTGCAACAGCAGGCAATCACTGAAATAACCGAATTGTTTCGTCTGTTGCATTCAGATTTCAGAGGATTGCCACACTGGTTAAAAAAGACAGCAGGCCGGAGAAAGTTATTTAAGAAAATAGTGCTCACAGACTGTAATTAAAACACCCAGAATAACAACACGTAACAGCGACAGTCCTCCTGGGAGGTTACAATAGGAGAAAAGGAGCATACATGCCAACCCTCCCGATTCAGGCGTGAGACTACCGATTTGAAGGCTAGTCTCCCGCCTCCCGATTCCTGCAAGCAAAAACCCGATTCCTCGGGGTTTGTTGACAGGGCTTTTGTGTGAAGTGCTAATTTTTCCAGCAATAGTCAAAGTGGCCATGCAGGGGCTCTCGATGGGGTGAAAAAACAACAAAGGGTCATTAACAAGGCAATAGTCTTTTGAAGACCTGTGAAGTAGGGGGGGGCGTGTGTGTGCACAGGAAGCTGTTTTCGGCTGGGGTGTCACACAGGGGCGGGGGGGGGGGGAGGGGGGGGACAACACTTGCATCACCCTCTCAGCCTGCCATTGCGCTCCATGCTTGTAAAAGGTACGAAAAAAAACGTACATTTGTGTTTCAAATGTCCAATCCTGCAGCAGCACACTTCCAAAGCCCATACACGTCAGTAACCCGATTTGAAGCCCCATTCTCCCGATTTTTAAAAAAAAATCTCCCTCTTTGCTCTTCTGAAATGTTGGCATGTATGAAGGAGTTACTAATGAAGGACTACTAAGCCTATTGACAAATCAAGTCACCATTTACAGTAACAGGAGCCAACTGAAAATATGGGCGGACACGTCTCTGCCTTTCTTGCACGTGAACTGTTTAGTGGGAAAGTCGGGCCTACGTATTATTTTCATAGAGCTGCTGAGTCTAGGATCACTAGGTAGATTGGATTTAGTAAGTTTGTGAGCTCCACACAACTCCCCCTTGCAAAAGATTCCATTCTTTATTTGGTGACCAAAATCAAACGAAATGCTCAGTAAAGGCAGAACACTACTTGTTTTAGGTTGACTGCCATCAAACTAAGTTAAAGTGTGGTTCTTGGGTTTTTTGGATAGAACTACCAAAGGCCTGAGGAGTGCAGTGTTCACAGAGCGCCGGCGCCACCACATGTGATGTATCCAGTTCTGTTTAGCTGCTTGAATGTCATATCCTCGCTTCAGTGTTGAACACTGGCAAAGTAATGCCTATCTGTCTGGATCTGTGGGGTGTGGGGGAAAGGGCAGGGGGGTGTTATTCTCTTCTGTACTGTTGTTTGTTTGCAAAAATCAATAAAAGACATATGAGGGAAAGAAAAAGGAACGACCAAAGGCCAACAGTTTGATTGGCTCTCCCTCATTCAGTCCTGGAGGTAGCTGTGACCCCAAAGGCTCAAGACAGTGCCTCTGAGCAATAGCTTCTGACTCTCCGTCATACAGTAAATGTAAAAAAACAAGGACGATGCACATGTAATCCTCTCGATCGCCTGGTGGTAGGAACACAAGAGATGTATAGACTTGCGTATTGGCTGGAATCGGTAGATGCTTAAACAGTATTAACAAATGTCCGCTTATTCAAGAAACGGGTGCATCCTGTATTATGTAAATGAAAGAAACCACACAAGTTATTGTGCTGTTTCCTCTCTGTCGCTTATTTTCCACTGCTCGCACCTCTCTCTACGAAGTCATGTCTCATGGTCTGTCTCTTCTTCTCACGCTTTTGAGTGTCTGCGCCTTTGACCCTTCTGTATTTGCTATATCCATTTCTAGCCATTTTTGCTGTGGTCTCTCTCCTACCCTTTGTGTCTTACATCTCCCTCACCACGGCTGCCGCTTTGAGGCCCATCTTTTTCTCTCTAGTGTCTTTCTGTTCCCAGAGCGCCTCTGCTTCAGCATCTGGCTATAGAGCAATACAATGCTCCAGTGGTTATTTTGCCATTGATTTTAAATTGGGTCTTTTACTCTGTGGGTAAATAATTCCTACAGATGTTTTCTACTTTGCAGAGTCACCTGCACTGAACTGATTGGAACAGTGGCGACACCCGTGTCCATCTGTGTGTATTATAGATATCCATTCACTACATTTGCCTCCGAGCACTCCTTCTCGCATCGGTGTATTTGATTGTTCTGATGTCTCTTATCTTTCTTTTATTTCTCTGGAGATGGTCTACCTCTCCCTATTTCTAACCCATGTGCCTCCAATGTTTCTATATCTCACTCCTATATCTCTGATTTCTCAATCGTTCAACCAGTAACTTTGATCTCTGGCCCACAAATATATGCCGTAGAGCTATTTGCTGCTCTATCCTTTGAATTCGATATTCCATCTCACGCACTGGTGCCTTTCTTGCCTCAGCCAAGCAATCATGGAGAGCTTTGGGGGGAGGGGGAGGGAGTAGTGAGCTTTGACTTGTAAGAAGAGCCCATTCTTTCCTCCTCACCCACTTCCCATCTCAAACCACTGATCTGCATTGTATACCTGTGAAAGCAGAGAGGGGCCGTTCATTGTGTCCACCCTAGGGCACTCCTTCCGCAGACACAAAACTGAAGATCTTTAGCTGGAAATGAGGGCTTGGAGAGCATGAAACCTTCCTCCAACTCTACACTTCTGTCAATGGAGGAAGTAAAGATTCCCTGGTTAGCCAATCCGGAAGGAGCAAACATGCCCACCAGCAATGTGAAGGTTCCATAGAATATTTTTAAAAAGGGGGGATGGGGTGGGTGTGTTGGTGTGTGTGTGTGTGTGTGTATTATTTGGTACCCTAGGGTCAGGTGGTGGAGATATAAAGTAAATACATTTCACTTAGGGTAGTTGTTGCTACACTGGTCTCTGGTGGTTTGGTCAGTGTAACCCATGTCAGAAACTTTCCCATTGAGTTTTACTTTATCAGCCATTCAAATGGGAGGTTTAAGGGCTGTTAGTTTTGTTCTCTCCCTTGCACCTCTAATGCGGACTTCTGTCTTTGAGCTGTTGGTCTGTCAAGAATTGACCATCATCTATAACTTAATATCTACTAATAATTTCTCTGAATCTCTGCAAGGGTATAAATCCTCCGATAATTTGATAGTCTTGGATGTTTTCCACATCCTGAGGGGACACCTGAGTGCTCGTCAAGAGTCAGCAGAGTGCCACAAGATGAATGTTAAAAATGGCTGTGGAAGGTTGGGAGTCCTGTTGTATCCCATAGCGATAGACCTCTGAAGTAACATAACTCATTTCTAACGTTGTGTCCTCCTTTCAAGAGACAGAAGAGTGCAGTTTTGAAAAACAAAATTGTGGAGATTACACACAGGCCGACTGGTCTATGGAGGGCCCTCGTAATTGGAAAGATCAGAACCTCAATGTGCTTGAGGAGTGTTTGGCAGGGGCAGTAGGTGTTGACTGGCCAATCATATGTTTCAAATTGGCACATATATTTGTATATTGCACTTAGTGGCCATAATATTTTGAACAGAAACACTGCTGAGATAACAAAACAGTTTTGATACATAAGACAATCATATCCTCTGGTGGTTAATATGACCCAAAAGTTGTGAAATAGAGGCGTGGAACTTGGATGCCCATATATAGGAGTAGAATAGATGAGGACATATTTGCATTGTTCAAAAATGACATTGGTACGATGGAGGGAGAATTATGTGCTGTGAGCAGGTGAAGGTTTAAGAAATGGGGTGTATTATATGGTATGGATGTGCAACCTCACAGTGTAATACACTTACCACCCCTTTAGGTTCATCAGCTTTGGTCTGCAAAAACCCTCTGATCACCCTCGGCACCAAGTATTACACAGAGGAACAAGTGTAACGCTTTTAAATGGCAACAAAACAATTGAAGAATAAATCTACACGACTCAAGAAATCCAACGCCAATGTATACAAATAGACTGTATATTATAAGAGTTCATACACTGGAATGAAAAAGATCAACTGGAGCGTTCCAGAGATATAGATTTTACAAGCAATAGTAAATCAAAGCAATTTCACTTGACCGCGAACAAGTATTGGTAAAGTCAATGAACTTGTGACTTAGAAACGTTATGACGGAAAACATAGGTAAGTGTTCAGTTATAAGTACTTGGGGTGACCAACCTCGGTGAGGAACTAGTCAGGGGGACCAGCAAGGTCCTCAATAACCTTCACAAGGCAAGCAGTCCTTCAGCAAGTTCCAGGCATTTTATCTGCATTGGAAATTGAATCCTATGGAGTAGTTCTGATGCAAGGTATGAAGGATGCTTAAGATTTATTTTATTTATTTATTTATTTATTTGTGCAATTTTTAGAGCACGCAACTACCCGGGGGTGTCTCTGCACTAAGAGATACAGAACCATCGCAGCGGTGATAAGTTATGATTAGAAGAGCCATGTTTTTAGTTTCTTTCTGAAACTGAGGAGGGTAGGGGCAGTTTTAATGTGGAGGGGCAGTGCGTTCCAGAGTTTGGCTGAAGAGATGGTGAAACACCTGTCGCCCCACCTTGACCCTTTTTGTTCGCGGGACTTTGAGCAGGTGAGCAGAGGAGGAACGAAGTGTTCTTGAATGCTCGAGTGGACAAAAGGCAGCTCTAAGGAACTGTGGACCTAAATTGTTGACTGCTTTGTAGGTAATGCACAAAGCCTTAAATATTGTCCGGTTCCTAACAGGGAGCCAGTGAAGTTGGCGAATGTATGGAGAGATGGACACGAACTTGGGAACGTTCAACAAGACCCTAGCAGAGGCGTTCTGGACTGATTGTAGTAGGTTGATGGTTTGTTTTGGGGCGTTCAAGAGAAGAGCGTTGCAATAATCAGTTTTGGAGAAGACCAAGGTGCTGATTAGAGTTTTGCCGGCTGAAGATGGGAGGTAAGGCAGGAGTTTTTTGATTCTTTTCAGGGTGTAAAAGGATGAGGAGACTACTGAGTTGACATGGTGATGAAATGTCAGTTTGTCATCGAGTATGACTCCAAGGTTATGAACCTTGGTAACTGGTTGAGGGGGCTCCCATCTCCGATGGCCACCATTGGGGGGACCAGGTGGGGTCCAGCTTCCCGAATGTCATCACCTCTGTTTTATCAGAGTTTAATTTGAGACAGTTTGATGACATCCAGGAGCTGATGGCCCGCATTCCATTTTGGAAGTTTGCTGCCACTGATGTACCATTGCTGTGTACAGAAAGTACCAGTTGTGTATCATCAGCGTAGGTTGTCAGGGCGATTCCATAGGATTTTATTACTCTCGCTAAGTCCGAAACATAAATGTTAAATAGTGTCGGACTTAGCGAGGAGCCCTGTGGGACACCGCATGGGAGGGTGAAAGTGTGGGAAGTGAAGTGGGCCATTTTTACTGTTTGTGGACGATCAGTCAGGAAGGATGCGAGGAGTTCTTTCGCTTTGTTTTGAACTTTTATGGCTGAGACACGGTCGATCAAGATGACATGATCGACCGTGTCGAAGGCTGCAGAGAGATCTAATAGTATCAATACCGCTGCTCCTCCTTTGTCCAGGGTCATCCTAATTTCATCTGCGGCTTTAAGTAGCGCGGTCTCCGTTCCGTGACCCTTTCTAAACCCAAATTGGCTGTCATCCAGTATGTTATTATTGTCTATGAAATTGGATAGTTGTATGTTAATAGCTTTCTCAAAAATCTTTGCTGGAAAAGGGAGACAAGCAATGGGTCGGTAGCTGGCAGGAAGGAGGGGGTCAAGAGTGTTTTTTTTTTTAGAAGAGGCTTTATAATAGCCTCTTTCCAGACTGAGGGATAGATGCCCGTCGTGAACATGGCGTTACAGATGGACGTCAGAGCAGGGGAGATGGCTTCAGGGATCAAATTAAGAATGGCAGGAGGGCAGGGGTCTAAAGGAGATCCAGATTTAGTGCCCAAGACAAGTCGATGTACTTGTTCCTCCGTGACAGCTTCGAAGACCGTAAGGCTGGGTGTGTTGTTGTGGATCAAAAGATTGGGAGTGGTAGTCGGGGGGATGGAAGTGAAAGCTGAAAAAATATCTGCGACTTTGTCTTTAAAAAAGTTTGCAAGAGAGTCGCAGAGGGATTGGGTTCCATTAAAGCGGGGGGCAGGTGGGTTGGAGAGGTGAGTAACCACCTGGAACAGTTCTTTTGAGGAGTTTTTTGCCTGGTTGATTTGGGAAGTGTAATAGGATGTTTTTTCCGCAGTGATAAGATCTTTGTATTTGGAGAGGGCGCTTTTATAGGCAGTTTTTTCCGTGGCGTTGTAATGGCGGCGCCAGCGTCTTTCCAAATTTCTGCAGTGTTGTCTCTGCAGTCGAAGGGATTCTGTAAACCATGGGGCCGAGGGATGGGTTCTGGTACGATAGGAAGTTTTAAGGGGAGCTAGAATTTGACAAGCCTTATTTAGGCTATGAAGGTAGTTAGTGGATGCTAGCGAGGGATCCTGTTCTGTAGTAATAATGCTGTCAAGCAGCAAAGAGGAGAGGTGGGGAGGGTCAATATTTTTCCAATTTCTGAAAGTAATAGGAGACGAAGATGAGGGGAAAGATGGAGGAGAAGTCCGCTTTATGGAAAAACAAACTGCTGAATGGTCGGTCCAAATGAGAGGGATCACCGTCGTGACAGCAATGAGTGGGTTATTGGTGAATAGTCCATCTAGGGTGTGTCCGGCTTTATGGGTAGGCTGAGTGACAATTTGTTGTAGGCCGGCTGCTGCTAAATCGTTAGTTAGTGCCACAGTGTCAGGGTCGCACATGGTCTCAAGATGAAAATTGAAGTCGCCCAGTATGATAAAATGTGGCTCGCCTGCAGAGGACTCCATAAGGTTATTAAGGTTATTAAGAAATTTCGATCTGGACCCCGGGGGGCGGTAAAGTAGTATGCCTGTAAGTGATTGGTTGTCAGAGAGGCTGATGGTAAAGGAGAGAGCCTCACACTCGCTGTGGTTAGCGTCGGTGAACTTGACTTTGAGATCGTTTTTATGGAGAATGGCTATTCCCCATAATGCTCCAAGGACGCTGTGGATGCGATGTGGTTGACCGGGGGGTCTTCCAGCAGGGATTCCTTTGTCCACTAAGATGGTGAGGGGGTCCTGGTTGCAGGGTCGACATCCCACAAAGTCCTCTGCGGTCTGACTGAAGTCCAGTCGCCACTGGACTACCAGCCTGCTGTTGTCATGGGTACAGGCCAATTCTTCTGAATTGATCACTCTTCTTCTGAGGGTCCCAGTAACTCTGCGATGGCACTCATGGGCTCAGCAAACTCGGGTGAAAATATGTGTCGGGTATTGGTTCTCGGTGCTGCATGGCCAAGGTGGTAACGCCTTGAAGACTTTGGGCTACCAACGTGCCACAGCAGGCTTCTTCAGCTGTTATTTCCCTTTGCTGCGAACAAGAGGCCCGTCAGCTGGCTCTTAGAGTTCCTTGGCTTGACTGGGTCTTTAGACCGCTTCTCCTTCAGCAGGACATAGCAGGGACAGTCCCTCTCTTCGGTAGCCACCAGGTGCAGTCCTTGTCGGTGCAGCCTCTCTTTGCTGGTCCCTTTGTGCAGCAGGGCAATCCTTCTTCCAAGTAGGTCGAGATCTGAGGTCTGGGTGCGCTCTTTATGCTTGGAAGGTGCCCTCAGGACAGGATGCGATTGGTAGCAAATGGGCTACCAGGTTCCCTCCCACATGGTGACCACTTCCTTGAGAGTTTGGTATCGTTCTGCCCACTCCCAAGATGGCGAAACTCCTCTCTCATTGTTCAGATCCCAACAGCCCACACCTGAGGTGTGGCTTCATCAGGGCTACCCATGCATGGGGAAACCAGTTTGACAACTAGATTCCCCTCTCTGCTTCCAGTGCCAGCCAGTTTACCTCAACAATGGGGCAGCCCTCCCTCCTGGCGTTACCCTTCTGTCTTTCAAAGGTGGCTTTACCTTTGAAGCCTGACTTTTGGGGCTAACACCTAAGAGGCTTCATGCAGGAGGGAGGTGACACCTCACTGGCCTGCAATCCCTCATTGTTTTTCTTCCTGAACGTTGTTGGCACATCTCTCCAGGTGGGCAGAAAGCTGTCTCGTGGACCAGGCTCCATGTGTGCCTGGGAAGGCACAGGCATTTTAAAGGCACACAAAAGGCAGAAAAAATATAGAGCTGTGGGTAATCGTAATCTGCTAATGAAATACTGTAATTTGCAGTGTTCCACTCAAGTACTGTGAACAAATGCTACATTGGTATTCAGGGAACAAAATCGGTTTACCCAGAAAATTCAGTTGACACGTATTAAGGAATAGTGCAAACATCTTGGGATACATTCTCTCTCTGGAGGGGCTAAAGGTATCGCACATTTTACTTGTAGGTATGAATGCACATAAGAGTGAGTATTTTAAACTGGGGCTGGTAAGGTTTAAGGATTATTATTCGCAAGGCAATGAAATCTGGCTTCAATAAAGAACCTAATTCTATTTTACGTGACTCAACTCAAATTGCAATTTTGTTCTCTGATCTTATTAGACTAACTTTCTTTTGTGATTTAGTTACTACTTCTAGGGTTTGAGACAAGGTATTTTCAGAATCCATCGCTTGGAATGCAATAATAACATGGACTAGTCAATCTGTCAAGTTTGCTCCAGTTTGCCAATACAGAAGGAACTGTAGTGATGTTAATCCTCCTGACTTCCCGGAACCCACTGGGAGCCAAGCAAAGGATACTCTGCTTGTCAGCAGTAGATCCAGCTAAACGGGAATTGGACAAGAGCGAAACCGAGACACTGGATCTCTTCACTCTGCTTGTTCTTACAGCTGGGCTCACCCTGCACTTTAGAGGTGGTGATATCTAAAACCAGAAACGCCTCTTTGTATGTCATCATTTCAATTCCAAATCACTGTCCCTTATACAACGTTTGATCTTACTTGTGGCAATCTTTGTACTCCCCACTCTCTATAGTTGGTTGACACTCTGTGACTTTCAATAGCTGAAACACAAATTAAATTATAAAATGGCCACCACCATTGCACGTCTCATGAGTCTTGTGGCACCATGGGAGTGGCAGTTTGACCTTACTGCACCTGTGTTGTTCGCATAGCTTGCGCATCTCAGATGCGAAGCCTCACACCTGGGAGTACACAGGTTTTGTGCACCGCTGACATCTTCTGCCTTGGAAGAATTGCCCTCATGACGTTAAGAGGAGCACATCTCCTCAACATGTCCAGTAACTACTGGTGAGCGCGATACATTCATCATGACCACTTCCTACTGACTGCCTGAATACAAGGGTCAGTAGACTGAACAGAGCCCTACTCAGCAAGGCAAGAAAGGTTGTGAAGTACAGACCTTAGATTGCTAAGAACAATGACTTGTCCATATTAAAAAGGACATTATTGGTGCGTCATGCATATACTTCGGATGTGGTACCTACTTGATGTCTCTGTGGAAATTATGATGTCACGGGGTGGAAAGAGAGGCTGACTAGGGAGGTAGGCAATGGTCTGGCTGCAAAATAGAATTGGTTTTATACAAGTTAAGCCCGAGGAAACCATCCAGTGATGAGTTGCTGTCAGTCAGTCAGAGAACCACAATTGTTGGTGAGAAATGAAGTTTGGGAATGAGAAAAAAATCTGGACATCATGAGCACATAGGTAATGACAGAACGTAAAGAGGAGAGTATGTTGTCAAGAAAGATTTAGGAGAAAAGGAGAGAATGGTTTGTTGGTTAACAATGGGAAGGAGAGTAACGGAAAGAACAGGGGAGCCCAGTAGACCAAGAATGAGCGGTGGGAGAGACAAGAAGAGAACCAGTTGGGGGTGTTCTAGTAGAGCAGCAAAGGTTAATAGCAGAGTGGTAGAAAATGTATGACGTAACAACGCAAACATTTACAACCCAGTTTTTACATCGCAACATCCATTATAACGCATGATTTTACAACGCATGCCATCACACTGCATTTTCAGAAACTACATTCACTACGCATGTCACTACAATGCATACCATTAAGACGCATATTACTTTTAGTGCAACAGTAGAGTAAGTATTGGAAAGTGTAGGGATAAAAATTACTATTCCGATTCCAGTGAGTGCAACAGTAGGGTAAGTGTTGGATAGTGTAAGGGTAAAAATTGTTATTCCCACTCCAGTGAAGTGCAGCAGTAGGGTAAGTGTTGTATAGTGTAGGGTTAAAAGATTACTATTCCCCATTACTTACCTTCTAATGCGTTGTAATAGCATACATTGTAGAGGCATGCGAGTGCAACAGTAGGGTAAGTGTTGGATAGTGTAAGGGTAAAAATTGTTATGCCCACTCCAGTGAAGTGCAGCAGTAGGGTAAGTGTTGTATAGTGTAGGGTTAAAAGATTACTATTCCCCATTACTTACCTTCTAATGCGTTGTAATAGCATACATTGTAGAGGCATGCGAGTGCAACAGTAGGGTAAGTGTTGGATAGTGTAAGGGTAAAAAATTTTATTCCCACTCCAGTGAAGTGCAGCAGTAGGGTAAGTGTTGTATAGTGTAGGGTTAAAAAAATACTATTCCCCATTACTTACCTTCTAATGCGTTGTAATAGCATACATTGTAGAGGCATGCGATGTAAAGGAAGTTGTGTTGTAATGACTGCGTTGTAAAGATAGTGCGTTGTAAAGGTTGTTTCCCGTGGTAGATTGTATTGAATGCAGCAGAGCTCCGGAGGAGAATAAAGGTTGAGAGGGTGCTACGGTGGACAGAAGTTATAAAGTTAACTGAATGGTAGACAGTGATTTCTATGAAGTGACGAGAACTGAAGCTCAAGTGAAGTAGGTTAAGCAAGTTTTGTTGAGAGAAGGAGGGTGAGCTGGTTGAATAGTGGGTATTGGGAATTAGTTGACCGGGCAGTTATTTGGAGTGGGAGGCGTAATCAGAAGTGTGGATCTATACAGGGGTGTGGATTTGTCGCCGAGGACATATTGTTTTGGATCAAGTACAAGGAAACATTGCATCTTATTTTGTGCACTAGACAAATGGGCCAAACACCCTGCAGTGCAACTCTTTTGGCTGGAGGTTTCTAGTACTACTATATGGATCTGTGAAATAATATTGTCTGCCATTAAAGCAAAGTTTGTGTCCATATGTATGAGTTGTTCAAACTTCTATATATGATTCATGAACGCAAACCTTTACTATTAGGGAGAGTGCTCTGAGGAAAAGCAGTGACTATGAGCTCAGCTTGCATTACTGACACTGGTTCCAATATAAAATGTAACAATTTGATGCTATCTATAATGCTTCCAGAACGCTCATTGAATATTTGCAATTACATGCCTAAGCATAAAAGAAAGACTCTCTGAAAAAGCACGCAGCCATTGTAGCCTCTAACATAAAGGGTACTACTTTGAGTGCATATGTGCATTTTATTTAAAAAAAATAATAATAAGTAGAATTCACTCTCTAAAAGTCAAGTTAACCAATGGCTGAAGTGCGCTGACTAACTTCTCCGTGCTGTATTCTGTGGAAGTGGGAGAAAATTGTGAATGAAACAATAACAGTGCAACTGGATGAAGAGGTCTAGCTGAAAACCACTCTTAGTTAGTATATCATATATATAATTTTAGTAAAATCACAAGGTTTTGGCTAACGCTAGATTCAAAAGCATTTTCTAAACTCTTTTGCAACTTGCAATATGTCTTTGCAATGCACCAATGTTCAGAAATTCACAAGAATTTCCAAAAGTAGGCCTGGCATCTGTACTTATGGTTTAAATCTCTTTATTGAAATTTTGAAAGTGGCATCTGTACTTATAGCAAACCTTTCTGAATTCAAATTTTCCTCCAGTAAGTAAACACGTGTATTTTTGCATTGAGCAAATAGAGATCCTCCTGCTTAAATCTGTGGAGCCAAATAACTTTGTATACGCCCCTTTTTTTCCGCCCTTGTCGGGAGTAAAGATACTATTACACGAACACAAGCAAGTTAGTAGTAAAGCAGAGATAAAAGTACTCTGTGCTGTTTAACCTACCTGGGCTTCTGGCTGGGCATGTACCAGCGCCCTCTATGGCTGGATTGTGTGACATCCATGCATTGCTGCCACCACAGTCCTCTATCTCACTACATCCTTCACATGCTCCTCTTGAACCTTTCTTCTTCACAGTCCCACAGTTTACTACATCACATAAAACATGTGTGTGAACTCCAGCTGCATCTCCCGCGTGGCAGTTGCACCAGGATGTAGGGTGCATTTCTGGGGAGCTTGTCATAGTGCTTAACCTCATATGACCCCATGATATGATACTTTATTCTTGGCTGTGTGGGATTTTCTTCCATGTACATTCTGCTGGATTCTTAGCAATGTTTAGGAAGGGTTCCAAGGTTAGTGAATATGCCATAAATTGTCACTCCATATGTATATACCTAGACACTGATGGCCTTTCCTACCCATGAACCTATATTTACAATACTTGAAAGTTTCTACCTTTGTGGGACTTGCACGTATGCATAGTCTTACGCAAAGTGTAAACACAGCTTTAGATATTTCATTGTGAATCACATAATGTTTGTTCTTTTAATGGGTTTTTCCAGCTGACTTACTAAATGTATTTAAGAGCAGCTTAGATCTACATGCTGCGTTTGACCAACATCGGCTTGGGTGACAACGAGAACTTTGATCACAGGGATGTTAGCTGTGACTGAAGCACTTTCAGAATGCTTTCTAAACCTTTCCATGGATAAGTAAGAAAGAAAGACTTTTATAAACAAAATTGCATTGGACTTCCTGTATTGGAAAATTTACATTTTGATTTCATTTTTGTAAAGCTAAACTTAATTTATAATCCCAAGTCAACACCTTGGCCATAAATGTGCTGTTTCAGTTCAGTTTTTTGGAGTGAAAATCCTCCCAAGATTTATCTCACTCCAAACAAAGCAATCCTGCATTAAGTGGCTCATTTTGTCTCTGATTCGAAAGGAATAACAACGTTTCACCAATTCTGATAACACTGGATTAGGCTATATTCAAAGGGACATGTGACACTTGCAAGGTACTATACGCATCCACTCCACGTTGCCTGGCTGACAAGATTAGAGGATCTGTTAGACCTTTACAGAATGCTGAAGCTCTGTCACAGAACCCTCCAATCTTTAAAAAAGCTTAATTTATGTCTCCGTCCTTTTCAGGAAGTGCAACCAGAGTCTAAATCTCCTTATCAACTAACCTATGCACGCTCCACCCCAGGCTATCTTTAAATCTGAACTGAAAGCTATTTTGAAAGCTTTTTAGTTAACTCTCTTCTCCATTCTACACCTTATTCGCTTAATTTCCACACATATTGGTGCCTTGAGGCTCACCTCTCTACTTTGACTTGATTGCACTCCTTCCTGTACCTGGCACCAATCCACATGCTGTTACTCAACACTTCTGACTGCTGTAATTGATACCTTACTTTAATGGTCTTTGTCTTTTTTAGTCTGTGGTAATGTAATTTAGACGCCTGGTGTATTGTAATTTATATGCTTTATGTAATTATCTATTTCTTTTGTAAAGTGCTCTAACATCTTTTGATAATGTCCACGCTATATAAAACTGCATAAATACATAAACTGAATTTGCTGTGAGATTATCATTCATAATATGGAAATAAAGTATATATTGAAAGCTGAGCCCTGCTCTCAATTAGGCTCTTTAATTTTTTCAGGCCTGCACATCAATGAGTATTTATATTTCCAAGTGGTGAGCCCTGGGGACATTCGGTATATTTTCTCTGCTACCCCTGCTAAAGATTTCGGGGGAATATTTGTAAGTATTAAATGACTTCTAAGTTTAGTTTCCTTCACAGGTGGAATCGTTTCCTCCATAGTAAATATTGCCAATTATAGCCTGCATCCTCCTGTTCGTATTAAATGTTAAGTGTCTGGTCTGATCTCACCACTGTGCGCAGTAAAATATCTTGGAATATGTTACAGTTCTCTGACGCAAACCCTATTTGACCAACTTTAGAATCACTTGACATGAATTTCCTACATATTAGTTGAAGTCTAGATTGCAGCCCTCCTTTTCCACCTCCGATCACATATGAACTGTTCACTTGAAGACTTTTCACTGTGCCCTTTGTGTGTCTTCGAATACCTCAAGTCTTACTGACCCTCTGAAGCAAGTGAAGTCACAGTGACACTATTCCAGACACACTGCGATGGACCATAGACAAAATGTTCATTAGACTCACAGATTTCCATCCCATAACCTCTCTCTGCTCCCTTTAGGCATTTACCACTAGATCGAAGGGTTTTGCACTGTGTTCTAAAGTTCATACTGTTTTAGTTAGTGCATGGAATATCCTCTGTCAGCTATTAACATTTTCCTCAATCATGCTTCATACCAGACCATCACTTGTCTTTTCTTGATCTCAGAACAGACGCTATGACTCGATCCACCTGGTCCCTGCAGATCCACCGGAAGCTTGTGGGGAGCTGAGCAATGGAGTCTTCATTCAGGATCAGATTGCGTTGGTGGAGCGGGGGTAAGTGAAGCAATCACCCGAATTTCCCTTGGAGGGCTTGAAAAAGGCGCACACTGAGGGCATTCCGAGCTGTTCAAACTAGGGGGGCTTTCAATGCAAAATGTGTTGACCATCTTCACAAGACAAAACCTGACAAATTAGAAGACTGTGCTTGAAGAAAGCAGTGGTAAACCAATTAGGACTCTGCTGTAGGAGTTAATTTAGCTCATAACTAGTGTCTTGATTGCTCCTTTGGCTTCGTGGAAGGGCATGTGAGGGCACATTTGGTGTACATTCAGTTTGTGTGTGAATCCCTATGGCCGTTGCTGCATTGGATTTGAATATAAATCGGGTGGAAATAAAAGTGGGTAAGTAGGATACTAGGTGCAGGGAAGTAGATATTTCCAGTATTTGAAGAGTTAAGAACTAGCCCTTACTAGATGACTGTTCAAGTGGTGTAAAGCTGACCTATCTCGGTACCGTAAATGCCACTAGCAGTGTATATGAGGGGTGCAGTTGAAGTGCAAGACCCACAGATAGAAGAGACTCCTTCTCCTGGTCACATTAAAATCATGTCTCCTGAAATTGTCAAGTCACTGATGTAGATGCTATGGTAAGTCTGTCCTCATGTGACCCCTTTGCATGATGTGCGGCCGGTCGATCGAAAAACTAGCTGCAAGGAGGATGGATGGGACACCCGATGCAGATTGAAAACCTACAATGGAAGAGGAAGGCTCCCCCTTTAGTGGGGCCACTGTGGTCTCCCTTTTGACATTGCTGATGACAGTACAATCAGATGTGCACGTGTTGTTAATGCCAGATATTATTGTGTGTATTGAAAAGTGCCTTGCTTGTCCCATGTTTGAAATATAGAGAACCTTATTTTGAAGAACTCCAATGCCAAGACAGTTCCTGGAAGATAGTCTAAGTTATTGGATCCACAATAAATTGTTAATCTACAGAAATGGAGAAACCAAAATTAAAGCATACTAGCTTCTCTAATTGACATGGTTTATATCCCACTCGATAATCCGTCTAATACCAAGCATGTTGCCATTAATTGCATGAAATACCAAATGTGAAATGGAAGGTCAGGGGATCTACAGCATTTTGTCCATACATTGAGTTATGGAAGAGGAGTACCTTACTTTTTTAAGCATTTAAAACTCAGACCTGCAGAGTTTTTTCATATTTTGGACTTCTTTTGCCTTATCCACCAAGCGTTGTTGCAGAAGAAATATAGCTTTTGAGTCCTGCTGCCTTACTGTAATCAAACTGTCTGCGTTAGAAGCTACTGTCTCTTCTGTAAAAGACGAGAGAATAACCCACTCTTAAAGCAAACTGGAACACCAACATTCTGTCCAATTTGAAGACTCTACCTGCAGTGGCTAGGATTCTAGAGACAGTGGTAGTAGAGCAACTAAAGGACTTTTCTAGCATCGCTCCCATTCTATTTTTTGTAATTATAGATTTGAGCTGAGGTGTGGGACTGAAATATCCATAGTAAAGCTTTATTTCACTTCATGGTTTCACAGGTTTGGCTCGATATCTCCATAGTCTTCGAGACCACTGAATATCTCACCCCCTTCACCATGTGCAGTACTGCAAGTGTTCAGTCCTTTCCAGCTGACCGATGTCAACATGCCAAATTAATTCCCTTCCACCCTAAAAGAGTATTTTTTGCTATTGAGTTCAACGAGCCACGCCTCTTTTTCTTGAGCTATTTAATGTTTATCATTCCCCTCATTTTGATAACTTAATATCTACAGTCTTGCGCTTAGAAGGCTTGTTTATATGAAAATCACAAATCATGATAATATTTCCACAGTTCTGCACAAACTTTTAAATGCAATAGATTTCTAGATGCAGGATATCTACCTGCAGTTACATGATAGCAAGACTAAGGTGGTTTTTTTTTTGTGACTAAAATGTCACCCTTCTTTCCAATTTCTCTAGTTACCTACTCTGCTCAGACATGCACTAGCCGCATCATGCTCTCATCTTGAACCTACTTGTAACGATTGCTCTTCTCCCACTTTTGTACCCTGCCTACCCCAAATGTGAAGCGCTCTGAAACCAACCTGAGTCATGTTCGCGCTATACAAAACTTTATAAATAAATTAGACAGCTAAAAACACTCGGTGTACAGTTTGGCAAGGACGGGACCATTGAAAATAAGATCTGTAGTGTCTTTAGCGATTATTGCAACTACACAAACTAAAGCAAATGATGCCATTGCTGTTAGAAAGAGAGAAAGTTAAGTGCAGCCACAAATTTGAGACATCCTGAATGCTACTGATTTTCATTAAAGACTAAAACCTTTGCTGTTTGAAAGCCCCCTAAATCAGTGCTCCTTATTCACTAATAAGGACCCTCACCACTGAAGTTATATCTTCTGAGTTACCTTCTCTTTGATATTGCTTCCTCTTATCTTTAAAAACAACTAGCATTAATTGAATTACTTCTTTATCTATGCTTTATGCTATATCCTGACAACCCATCCCACCTTTCCATTCTTGCTTCCCAATGTAACTTGGATTTGAGCTAACTGCCTCTCGTTCCCCCTTCCTCCATCCGTCCACCTTCCCCTTTCTCATCTTCTTGGTTCATCATGAGCATATTCTATAACCAACCAAACTGACCTGTATTCCATAACGTGTTTGCACTTATTGAATTGTTTATTCTTCCATCCTCTTCGATGTCAGCGAAAGCATACATCCATCTACAGTGCTCTGGTACGCCAGGGAGGATGATGTATATTTATGAAATCAAATAAATAAATAGGGTAGTAAGATTGAAAGATGGCTTATTGAGGAAACCTGTAAGTAACACACCTGGCCCTTCCAAAGTTATCAGACCCTTCCATAAACAATATAATCTAACGAGGGCCAGTGGAAAGAAACCTTTTTCGCAGTGTCGTAAATTAAAGAAAAGGATTCAGGTAGAAACAAACATGTGGACATAAGCGCTGCACGAGTACCCTGGATGGAGCAAGCGCCGTGCCCCTTTGACCAGTAGCTCCTAATCTGAGGCCACCTACCATTGAGGATGCACCCTCTGTGCCGCCGGTGTATCATGATTGAGTGATCGACTGACGCAAGAGGTCTATGTGGTGCAAAGAGTAACTCGTGGCCAGGCCGTCTGACACTGCTGGTTGTTGGAATGTGGCTCAGTTGGTAGGGTGCTTAGTCCACGATGCACAACTCTTGTATATTTGATGTTCCAGACTTCAGTTACTGGGATTTCAGTCGTTGCTGGGTCACCTCACACATTAACGAGACCTTCCGATGAGATTAAATACAGTTCTGTGAGATGCTCCAAACCTTCTACCCTGAAACTGCCCTTTGGTTTTATTAGGCCCGCGACTGTCCCTTGATGTGGCTGCAGATAGTATTCCATCTCACTTTAACCCTCCTCAGATTTCCCAGCCGTAAGCATTGTAATCATGGCAGTGAAATGATTAAAGCTCAAGGATCCTGTTTTTAAAAGGAATTCTGCAGGAACGCCAAAACAATATCGTCCATACAGATCTAAAACTCTGGCTCTGCAGTTTTTCCCCCTTAAGAACTTATCACTTTAGTCTGTAAAACTGTATTCATTTTTTAATTTTATTTATTTCTTCATTGAAAGAGAAACCTTGGAAACAAGTCTAAAATGCCTCCAAGAAATTTAGGATTCAGCTTTAATCATTTTTAGACTCTCTTTACCATCTCAGGGGTGATACTAATTGCAGAGTTAAACAAGCATTTACAATGCAATGGTCTCGGCATTATTAAAGGTAGACCTATTGGCATTGCTCAAGACATTTTTTTCTTTTTTTTTACATCATAAATAAATAGCATTGTCATTTACATTGCCAATAGCTTAATCGCTCGCATATGCATGACCTATTGCATTTACACCCACACAGAGACACACACACACACACACATACAGAGCCACCCACACAGTCATTCACATAGAGCCACCCACACACAGAGCCACCCACACACAGCCACCCTCACAGAGAGCCACCCACACATAGAGCCTTTTAAAAGAAATGCTATCACATATACACACTTAACAGAAAAAAAACACCAAAAGAAGAGTCATTCTCAAAAGTAAACTCAAGAGCCAGACACACTAACGCAAACACACACATCCCAAAACCACAAATATCAACACAAACAATAGATACACACAACAACACAAGAACCATACACAAGAACCACCCACCCACCATGAATCATGCATGTATAGCCGCTAACACAATAGAGGTACACATACTAGCAAACGTAGGTCCCACACAAAGTAAATTCTGTCAACCTGGGGTTTGGAAATTACCAGGTGATTAAGTAATGCCGACAAGTGCCTCCACCCTCAAAAATAGGGATAGAGATGTAGATTTTAGAGCTAACTGGTATTTATCAGGCATTGGTGGAAGCTTCATCTTTATGTAAAACGCTAATATATGGAACACGATTCAATAAAAAAAATCACCCAACCTTTTCACATAACTGCATGACACATATTAACAAAAAAAAGTGTGGCTAATGGGGACTCCGACTATTCTTGCACTCTGCAGCACCCTTTCATATGTGTAGGGTTGTTCACTGCGCCATATTTGAAGCACGTATGTGACCATCATACACCTCACCAACTGCCTCTTATGTAGGTTATTCTGCATCCAACACACTGTCCAGTTGTGCTCTCCAGAAGGGCGCCAGGAACCCAATGCTAATCACAGTGCTTTGTGACATCTTCATGGTTATGAAGCACTATATCAATTCTTTAATACAATACCAAGACTGTTTAAATCAGCCTTGGCTAACCTTAGAGGTTACTGTTCACTTTTGAAAGGTAGCACGAGCTGTTAGACCAACTAGGCCTCAACTTGAGTCTATGGAACACACCCCGACCTTCCAAACACAACATTTCCAGTAATATGGCAGGGTGGAGTGTTTTAAATCTAAGTCTTAACACCCCATAGTCTGTTTGTTTGTTCGAAGCTCTTCAGGTCGATATCAGCTGTTGGCTAACATGCCAGGCTCTGTCCTGGACAGACATGTTCTGAGTCAGACATATTTGGGGCACCTGACCAGCCAGTATGTGCTGCCACCTTGTGCCCACGCCCGTTGTGGGCATGCGCCGGGGCAGTTACCTCTTTCCGCTGCAGTAACGTGCAGCGCTTTGAACCCTTGTTATGGTGCACTGTCCTGATGCCAGGTTTCCACCCGAGACGCAGTGACTCTACCCAGAAGAAGACTCTACCGCCAGTGGCGTGGAGTCTGTAACCGGACGTGGGTCATTGCAGCTCGGACTGGTGTCTGGCCAGAGTCCCGCCGCGGGGTCAGACGCACATCCTCGGAGGGGCGCGGGTCTCCCACGCTGCCACCATTCCGCGCTTTCCTTGCCTCGACTGTGTCGGACAGCACCACTTTACAGCCCTGAGGGCACCCGCAGCCTTGTCAGATTTTGGAAAGATCACACAGGAACAGGTAGAACTATCAGCGTTTTGCGGTTTCCGAAAACACGTGTGTCCTTGGCTACCGCGGGTTTGCAAGACACGGCGCATTGTCGTCGTATTTCCGAGTCTGAGGGGGAAATTTCGTCACTACAACATTACTCGTGACCGGGCGGTATTTCTGCAGTTACCGCAGCGCCTAGCACAAGCGCTGGAAAGATGCCCCAGCATACATGCCAACATTTCAGAAGGGCAAAGAGGGAGATTTAAAAAAAAAAAAAATCGGGAGAATGGGGCCTTGAATCGGGTTACTGGCATGTATGGGCTTTGGAAGTGTGATGCTGGAGGATCGGACATTTAAAACACAAATGCACGGTTTTTTTCTTACCTTTCAGAAGTATGGCAGAGTGAGGTTGATGCAAGTGTTGTGCACTGTCCTGGCAGGTTGCTGGCAGTGCGTGCCGCCCCACCCCACCCCCCTGTGTGACAGCCCGGCTGAAAACAGCTTCCTGTGCACACACACAGCCGCCCCCAGTACTTCACAGGTCTTTAAAAGACCATTCCCTTGTAAATTACGCTTTGTTGGTTTTCACCCTTTATAGAGCCCCTGCATGGCCACTCTGACTATTGCTGGAAGAATTAGCACTTTACACACTACCAAGCCCTGTCAGCTGAAACCCCGAGGGATCGGGTTTTTGCTTGCAGGAATCGGGAGGCGGGAGACTAGCCTTGAAATCGGTAGTCTCACGCCTGAATCGGGAGGGTTGGCATGTCTGCCCCAGACGTATAAGGGGTGTCTTCCATGCCACGGGGCACACACACCTTGGGGACGGTGGGTTTGAGTTACTTGCCATCACCTCCGCTCCCAGCTTCCCAGGCTCTGGCGGGGCCTGCACCCGAGCGTTGCTGTGGAATAGCTGCTGCAAACCCGATTCAGGCGACGGATGGTGAGGGAGGGGAAGGGGGGTTGGGGGGCAGTGTTCTACACCACTGTTTAAATCACACCGCTTTATACCAAATACACACAACAAAAGCGGTTGGGGTAAGCAGCTGACACGGGCGGGAGCGGGCTGAGGGGAGGCTCGAACCCTGAGGCAGCAGGGTGACTGGCCGTAGGCAGAGCAGATCACCGCAGCGCTGTGGGGAGAGGGACGACCGTGCACCAAGGTCTAGACAAGGGATAGTTACCTCATGTCCTCGCCCACAGTAGTGATAGTCCACTGTAAAGCAAGATTCTGAACTGAAGGCAAAGGCAACAGGCTATATTGCAGTATTACAGATGTAAGGTGCCTGGACCTCATAGGGGGGCATGGTTTTGGAAACAAAGGAGCTTGTGCGTATAACCCGTATGAAAAGGGCAATGCTGTGTATGCCTGGTTGTAGAGTACCTCGGGAGTGGAGTATCATGGTACATTTCCTGGGGAGAATATAGAGCAGAGACGGCCCTCTTCATCAAGTGTTTATGGCTTGGAGACAGCTAGTGCACTAATGTTTGTTTGGCGGTAACGGTTGTCGGGGGCGGCCTGGGACATTATCCCCTGGTTGTAGATTATGACTGATTGTTTGGTCCAGAGTGTATCTATGCTGAAACAAAGGCAAATTACATTGGGCACTCTGGAGAAGAGGATTTCGCGGTGCTGCCAGGCTCCCATTATATATCTTACTCTTCTATATGCAACAACAAAAAATAAGGGTTGTGAAATAATTGCAAACGGTAATCTAAAAATATATCTGGTTCAGCTACCCCAAAGCTAAAGTTAGCAATTCATGCAGCTCTTTGACACTGAGTAGAGCCCATCCCCCAATGATTCATTTTAGAGCTTCAAATAACAGATGGTACGGCTACACATGCTTGCTGAAGTGGTATGTAACCTTAGTACTACCAAATCACTGCGTGCCCACTGGTTCATAATGGACGGTGTTGAATCCTGCAAATAAAATGAATAGACACCTGCATGTCACTAAAGACGCAATGAGGCAGCCCTGTACCTTTATTTAACTCTCGATATTTAGGTAGCTGAACACTAGATTCTTGTTACTGAAACCGATTGCTCTAAACAACAACAACATGGTTTGCAAAAAAGAAACCTAAGGCCATAACGTCTGGGGCGACTTTGGGTCATCTGGCAGCCTAACGCTCACGATGTTTCTCAACTGGACGCATAGGGTACATGCTGCTGGGTGTGCAGCAGTGTGCTAATGTGACCAGTAGTCAAGTGCTCTTTGGTCAGCGACGGGCAAATACCTTTTAACTATCCCGAATTTTGGCGGGTGACACGCTTTTTGTACTTTTATTCTCCCGCCTGACAAACAAAATGATAGATCGTAATATGATCACCCGTTTTCAAAACTGCATCACCCTCCAAAAAAAGTGTCCATTCCTAATTTACCTTAAAAAGATCGCCCTCCTAAACGACTAAATTCGCCCCATTTTAAAGTCAAGAAGTTGCCAGGTATGCAGACAACTGTTGACCAAGGGTAAGTAAATCTTGCAGCTGGAATGCGCTGCGGTGGGTGTAAAGACCCAGCTTCGGCTGGCAGCTCACTTTGTTTCCTCCCGATACCGTACAGTGTTCTGTCTGAACAAATGCTGCATACACTGTACAGGGTGCTGGTTAGGTCAACACATATTACAGATAATGTACGGTGTGCCTGTGAGGTAGACACGTTTTGTAAACGCGTGTGTCTGGAAATTCGGTTCTATAGGGCTCGTAGGTCATTGTGCTACTCCCGGTCATGAACACAATCTCTGTATAGCTGATAAGCGGTCCCTTTTCATGTTTGACACCTTCAGCAGTCCTGCTACTTTCTGAGACTCGTTCCTTCTCCTTTAATACTGTAGGCATGCACTAAACATCTCCGTATGAATGTGCTGTTGTGTAAAAAGCCGCGTCCTGCTAGCTGACGGTGTCACATGTAAGAAGAACTACTATTTTGGCACCTAAGACGGCAAAACCCGTTGTAGTGTCTCTGTAACTGAGGCAGGGATGCTGTTGGGGATGTAAAGAGGAAAATAGCAATTAACATCTTACTGTGTTCTCCTGATCCTGAACGTACAGGTTTGTCTCACTGGAGGGTGTGTTTGCGAGCTAGAAACAGAGGGTGATGCTGGGAAGGTCCGCTCATGACAGACGGCCACCGGGAACTAACGGAGGAGGGATACAGAACAGGAGCTTACCGCTAACCAGGAAACGCACCCGTTTCAAGGTTTTCAAACTGTATGGATCCCCTCCCGGTCTACACCTTTAATACAGGCATACCCAGAGCGTCCTTGACAGGAAGTCCTTGACACACTCGGAAAATAGACGAGACTTAGCCAACAGAACGCGCTTTTACGAACGGATCCACGGGATATTCCACCACTATCTACTTAAATATCTGATTGCTAATAATCCCAGTGTCTCTCTCTAATCCACCTACGTGGAACATTGCCATACCTTCAGACCATACTCAACCCACTTCTTGGAGTTGAGTCTAAGCCCTGAAGAGTCGTGTTGACTCAACGGCACACGACGAAACACGTGTCGGCTTACAGTTATTCCTCAAGTCTGGATCCAATAAATCTCCACCCTGCTGGGACAAGCAACACACCAAAGGATCTGCTTCTATGTTATTTTGTTTTTTTGTGTTACTCTTTAATCGAACTGAATCGTGGAACATCTAATTGTAGTTGCGAGAGCTTAGCTGTTTAAATGCTGGGAAGGGACGTCCAGCTGTTACACAATCACCTACCTCCTGTGGTGCTCGCAGATCGAGCTCTGTCGCTCTATGCCTGGCTCGAAGACACGTCCATCCGTATAGAATATGCTGTGTGCACAAGGTGACCATCTCTCAGCTACTTACAACGCCCATCCGTAAATTCAACCTAAGTCCGTTGCCGGCTACTGATCTTATAAAATCAGGCACTAAACACAAAGTTAGTACTTCCGGGTCGCATGACAGCCAATGGCAGGGCTAAGCATAATCTGGAATGGTCTGGAAGTATTCGGGTCTCTAATAGTGTAAGGGGACCTAAGATTAGAGCATTAGCTGTCCCTTAGCCAATCCTACTTCGCCGCTAAGAAATACGAAGTGCTCATTGGTCGTGGAGTCTGCACGTGTCTCTGGAGTGTATAAACACAGTACCAGCTGTCATGTTATTGTTGACAACACCGGCGGGTTAGATTACGAGTGACATACAGTCCGGTGGCGTATTTTGGGAGGGATTGGGGGTGAGGTGTTTGGAGGTTACCCCCTTCCCTAATAAATGCATTGTTTGCTTTGTAGTTGAGGGGGGGGGGGGGGGGACGCGAGATGAGTCTTCGTGTGTGGATTGCTCATCCATAGCAAAGAAAAAAGACAAGCTGAGGATCAACGGGCGCGAAACAGCGTGGTAGGCGCGCACGAGACGCAGCGTGGGCGTGCACATAAGCTGAAGATCGCTGGAGAAGACACCGAGTCTGCCTGCTGCCCTGACTGACCCGCTGCGGAGGGAAAGAGCCGGTGAGTGGGGGTAGGGGGGGGGCGGCAGAGAGGGAGGTGTGTGTGTGTGTGTGTGTGTGTGTGTGTGTGTGTGTGTGTGTGCATGCATGCGTGCGTGTGTCTGTCTGTGTGTGTGTCTGGCGTGTGCCTGCCTGCCTGCCTCCCTGTGTGCGCGTCCACAGACCCTGGTCGGCTCGTGCACCTCTCTGTATTCCCTTGCTAGCTTACTAGGCGACAATAGTTCTCATTGCCGAGACCTAAAAAAGTTGTTCTCCAGTGAGAGAAGTCCCTAGGTACAGGCTTGGCTGATTTCAGTGTCAGCGAGTGCTGATATTAAACTGAAGGAAAGACGCTGTACACTTCTTAAGAAGAAGATGTTCTCTTTCTTATCAAGTTTCTAAGGTACACAGCAGGGAAAAGCCAGGACAGAGAAGTAGATCAGGCAATCGCAGGGCCTGATTTGGAGTTTGGCGGATGGGTTCTCGGTTACAAACTCAATAGATATCCTAATTGACTTGTCACAGAGTGGACGGGCTATCCGTTACTTTTGTGACAGAGTACTCTTCCACTAAGCTCTAAATCAGACCCACAGTCCTTCCAAAGTTGATGCACACCTGGGAAGAACTTTGACCCAGTGTCTTACACTTCTTGGGCATAAGTGTTCGTTATAGAATTCGAGCTGGGTTGTTTTGTAAAGGAGAGCTCCCTTTGTCAAGTCCCTATTTTAGTGGCTCCAGGAAGTAGCAATTAAGGGCAGTTATATTGACTACAATATAGGCTTTCAAACTTCATAAAGTGTAAATAATTTAATTGAAATATTTTTAATGCAAACTAATTTAAGATAGAAAATCCAAGTGTCATTTTTTGATTTGCAGAGCCTGTTATAAAGAAAAATGCAAGAATTTGTTCATGATTTAAAGTCACACTCTACAGGCCTCTAGAGGTGTATATTTTGAGTGTAATTTTGTGACGCACAATATTACTCACCTTTTCTTAACATATTTGTTGCAGGGGTTGCTCTTTCTTGTCCAAAACGCGCAATGTGCAGGAACACGGAGGGCTGGCAGTGATCATTTCTGATAACGCCTATGAGAACGACAGCTTCTACGTGGAAATGATCCAGGATAACACCAGTAGGACGGCGGAAATCCCAGCGCTCTTCCTTCTGGGGAGAGATGGGTGAGTACCGTCTCATGGAATCACTAGAACAGATTGACCATGTGATGTTGGTGGGATACAAAGCTAAAAGACATGATCCGCTACCTTCTTCCATCATTGGGGTCTTTCGGCAATGTGCTTTTTACAATACGATTATGGTCTGACATTTTCTCCCAAGACACCATGAAGGGGACCAGAGTTTTAACCTTGTTGCCGCTCTCAGTGAGCAACTCATAAAGCACAAATGCAATGCTGAGAGTTTAGGAGAAAATGATGGTTGTCAGGGTAGGGACTTTGCCATGGGTGCCTTGACCTTGAATAGCAGAAGATATCCAGCTCAACCAAGTGCTTCCTTAAAATGGGTTTTTGCAGGTGTTAACACTTTTCAAGTTAGTCGCCACATTGGGCTTTCACTTTTTTAAAGGGGAAAGGTATATTATAGTAAACAAGTTTAGTAATATGATCTAACTTTCATACAGCAGAGATTGTTAAACCAAAAAAATGACATTGCTAAACAAGACGGTACAAAAGAAATCAGTAGGAACTACACTCGATGTGACAGACCCGGTTTGGGGTTAAAGGGTAGACGGGGCTACTTGGCCGCAGCCGTGGTTCTAGGCATTTTAGGCAGATCCTCAGGTCCTCCAGGAGAGTATGTAGCCTTCAGGTGATCTACCCCTCACCTCTAGGAGCCTGGCTGTCAGGCAAACCCCAGCCCTGGTTGCACCGCAGTTGTTCTACTACTGTGCAGAGTGTTCTCTACCCTGATCATGAAGGACTTGGGCCTGGAAGTGCAGTAGTTTGGGTTCCACAACTTTTCCAGACAGGGGGCGTGGATCCACTGTCTCGCACTGTAGAGCCGGTTTGAGGTCGTTCTTTTTACATGTGCTCTTCTGGCTGCTCTCCAAACGCAACCTTTGTATAGTGATGTTTCTTACAGTAGGTAGAACTGAAGAGGTCTCCAAACTGGAGCACTTGCCACACCGGCACAATGAGGTGTGGGATTTCTGCACCTGGTTGTTATCAGCCTAACTGGAGCAGTGATCATGGACAGACCAAACACAGGCGTGACCTAGAAATGTTCTGACCCAACACAACAGAACAGAACTGCAGTCCCATCCCTCACCGCTACCGTCAACCAAACGCAGTGCTCAGGATGTCTAATCTGCAAACCCTTGCTAACAAAAGGGTTCATGGAGCTTTTAAAGCTAGTCGGGTCTCCATTATCCTCGCATTAGTGTCTGGGTCTCCTCCCTTCACCCACAGGATTGCATGTAAAACACTTTCTCTATCATGGAGAGCATCCTTACCCTGCATCTGGAGCTATGCTAGGCCAGGGGCATCCAGAATGGATCCCACTGTCCCGTACTCGGGCGCACTCTCGCACGCATCCTACTATTACTTGTGTGCTGTATGCACAACACGTGCACTCATTCGACATACACAGAAGATGCTGGGCACAAGGTCCTGGAAATAAACATCAATCTACAATGAGATCCCTATACCTGGGACGATTAATACATTTAACTGACATGAGTACACATCACTCAGGTTGTATTTCATCAAACATACCAGAGTAGGCCCCCCGCTATATATCGCGGTGGGGTATGGATCCTCTAATGTCTTATTGTCCCCATAATCTACTGTTCCGAAAGTGTTACCAAGTTCTCAACTCAGACAGTATCCAGAACAATGTCCAAAAAATGCCTGCCTCCTTTTCTGGCAGTACATATATCCACACTCAACCACATGTGCACATAACTAAGAAAAAAATGTGTGGTGGAATGGAAGGCACCTCACGGGCGAACAACCCTCGGGGATCTTGGCAGATGTTACCAGCTCAATGCCCCTTTCTCATCATCGGTTGCCTTCCAATACCAAAAGAAAACAAACTTGTTACAACACATAAAATGAAATGCGTGTAAAAGGTGCTAAACAAAGAGTTTTCCAACATTAACTCATGAATGTGACCAGAAAGACAAAGTGACATAAAATCAGCAGACACACCCACTCAATTACTTTATTCTTCGTTTTAGTGTGCACTGGTGAATTAAAAAAAGACATGATGCGTTTAAATGCCGCGTGGAATTTCATGAAACAATGAGAAAAATCAAACTCAAGAAATTCTTCGCCCAGAAAGAAAATGAGCAAGACACCAATTCATTTCGAGGCACTAATTTGAAGAAACCATCTACCTTCTGCCCTGTTGGGTCCGCCGTTGGCCCTGAAGTGTCTGTTTTTGAAGAAAAGGTGCTCAATGACATTGAGAATTTTGAAAAATCCCAGGAACGTTCTAATTACTCCAACATGACGAGAGAGGATTGGGAGGCAGTGAGCGGCTTAGAAAAAAACCTCTTGTTGACAATTAAGTCAGCGGATAAAGGGGGTGCGGTAGTGGTGCTTAATACCCAGGATTATGAGACAGAGGTGCTCCGCTTGTTGAATGTCCACACGAACTACAAACCCCTCAGAAAAGATCCGGTGGACGAACTGCTCCAAACCATACGAGAAATGGCCAACAAAGCTAAAACCAACAAATGGATCTCGGTAAAAGAAGCGGAGTTCCTGGTGAATAACACCCCCAGGACTCCGGCTTTTTATATCTTACCGAAGATTCATAAACCTACCCGCCCTCCGCCCGGCAGACCCATCGTGTCGGGGATACAATCTGTGTTGGAGCCCCTTTCACAATATGCGGATTACTTCCTCCGGGAGTCGGTGGTTAATCAACGGTCCTTTATTAAGGACACTACCGACGTGTTGAACATCCTGGAAAAGACCCCATATGACTCAAGTACCCAGTTCCTTGTGACCATCGATATTGAGTCCTTGTACACGAGCATCCCCCAGGATGCAACGTTGGTGGCAGCAGCACGCGCACTGGGGTACCTCGAGTGGCCCTATGATATACACATAACTTATAAACATAACAGCAGAACTGTACACAGGTGGGCCGGTACTCCTCCCTCCCAGTGACATTGATAAAAACATCTAGTCACAGTGTCGATCATTCCAAAATATGGCATGTGCCTACCCCCACTTTGTGCGCTATACCTAGGGCTGGGGTGGTAGATCTCTGCCCCTAAAGAGCGCATGCTTGGTGCACCCTTCATGTAACAGGACAAATCCAGGACCCCAGATAGGCATGTTTAGGTCAGTGTTATGTCTAAGCCAAAATATTGGTCAGGATCCCAGCTATGCATGCATTCTGCAGGGTAGCACACCTGTATAGCATGCAGGTGACATTCCAGTCCCAAAAGTGTGCTGTTCTCCAGCACCGATAATTGTTAGAAACACAATTTCAAAATTGTATTTATGTGCAGCGCAATAGACTGTAATGAATCAATTGTAAAAGCTCAAGCATTTGAAGGAGATACACTTTTTGGAGAGTTTGCAATGAAGGAGAGTGCAGTGAGCTAGTACAAACTGATGAAAGGGAACAGAAGTTATAAACAATAGAAACTTGTGTTTTGCTGGATTATGCTTAATAAAAGGGTGACATCCAGTTCGCAGTAGCACTGAGACACTGCTGCAAATGGGGAATATCTGCTGTGGGTGACACGTGGATAATGGCGTCTGTCAGCAGCGTTTAGGGAAATACAGACCCAAATTATTTTTGTTTTACAATTCAAGTCTTATTGGCAAAGAGAAAAATAAAAGCGCTCTGGTCAATTTTAGGGGCCCACATGCTTGGTGTGTGCACCTGCAAAATGACACAAATGGCTGCATATGGCTTGTTTTTTCTTTTTCAAAGCCATGCTGCAGAGCATTGGGATGGTGTACAGCATGGCTAGAATCCTTGACTAAGCCAATAGGTGGAAAAGGTGAGACCTATTGAGTTTGAAAGTGCTTGTTTCTTGATATCCCTGCAGCACATCTTTTTTTTATCCCGGTGACTGAGCTTGTAAATTTCACTATTGTCCTCTTACATGTGTCAATCCGGTCTGTCTTTGTGCTGTTTAGAAATAATGGGTAGATCCATAGCGTTTAGAAGATTGTCTCGCTGACCCCCATGCAGAGCCATTGGGTCTGGTTTGGTCAGCTGTCATAAAGCAGTTGGAGGGTAGCAAGAGTTGTTTTGGGAAGCCTAAGTGAGCCAGAAAACAGCTCCTGGAGTCTTCAAATGTGAATTATGAAGCTAATGCTGAACATTAAGATGACCTCTTAAAATTGTGTCCTAGACCAATAAGATGTTATTTATGAAAAGCAAATATGGGACTGCAGCTTAAATGGGCGGGGAGAGGAAATCCAAGTGCGAGTTCATGAGGCGTTGACATTGTCCTTCTTTCTCCGTGTAGGTACATGATCCGACGCTCTCTAGAGCAGCACGGCCTCCCCTGGGCCATTATCTCCATCCCAGTCAATGTTACCAGCATTCCGTCCTTTGTGCTCAAGCAGCCACCGTGGACGTTTTGGTAGTCATTGCAAAAGGATGTTGACGAAAGACTGACCAGCGACTGCTGCACTTCTGTGAACATGGGATGTTAGGTGGGATCCTAATGAACTGATTGAGGCCTTTGTGTATGGAGAAGATGCAAGCTGTCCGTCCGGTGACTCTGTATATGTGGATGGGCCTTCCTGTCCGAAATCTGGTCCTACTCTGGAAGTTGAGAAACTGATGGCTCATTTCATGGTCCTGGATACCTCTCCTCTCCTGCTCGGCTGCCTCAAACGTTCAGTTTAGTTCCACTTTCGGATCTATGGAAATATATGCAACGTTAGCTGGACCATTGAGGAGAGATGTTTACGGCATACATGGAGTCGTGTGATTAATATGAACAGTCTGCAACAGAGACGTGTAGATTGAGGCTAGAGAGAGGGCACCCTGCACAATCGCACAAAATGGGTGTGCCCCTCCTATCTGCCGCTTCCTGCTTCATGACTTTCTCCTAGATCCTATTTCAGTACCCACTACCCCAATGTGAATTAGATGCATAGCTGCATGAGGAAAGTCCTTTGGAAGTACACGCTATATCTGGGCAACAGGCATGGAGAGTGCTTCTTGCAGCCTGCATTGTCAGAAGTGCATCCTCCTTCAGGCAGGCCTTGCAGTAGCAGGCCCTGTCTTCTTTTAAAGTGTTCAGGAATAGATGTATAAAATGTTTAAACAATGTTCATGATGTATATATTTTGTTATTGAAATGCAATATAGGTGGAATTGTATGTATTTTACCTCTTCACACACCCCAGCATCTCTCAGCAGGTTCTTGTTTTATATAATGAACTGGCAATTAATTGGGAGAATTAAAAATATTTTAAATCCTATGTTAGAAAAGGCTGTGCTTCAAATTGCCTGCTTACTTTAAACTGCATTTATGCGCACACTGCACTTTAAATTGTGTATTGATGAGCACTGCGTGTGAAACTGTACTGTGCTTTAAAGAAGTTTTCCTAGCCACTGCTGTAAAGCACTGTCTTTTACTGGCTCTATACTTTAATGGGTTCTGTATATTGAGAATGTTAGTGGCTGCACTTTAAGAGCTGATTTGTACAAATATCCTAGGACTTAGCAGGTACTGTACTGCAAACCGGGTGATGTCATTCTTTAATGTTGCACTTAGCATGGTTGTCAGCTCATCCTTATAAGTGTCTGAGTTCGATTAGCCCTATAGTGAACTCCAGACAAGTAACACGGTGCTGAAAGACTGAATCATGGCAATGCACGTGTAGTGATGATACACAGAGATCAGACTGCACTGGAATTGTGAACATAAGTAAAAATTGGTCGAGACTGAACAGAAGATGAATTGTACCAATGTGAGCTTTCCATTGGGTCATTTAGGCACATTGTTTAGTAATGTGCAACTAAGCGCTGGTAGACTTTAAACAACTTAATAAAGGTAAATTTAGAGAAGTTCTTAAAAGGCAGTAGTTCTCTTTTTCCCCTAGATAGTAGACAACACCACTAAACCCTAAACACCCAAAGTGTACCCTGCACTGCTGCTTTCCTCATCCCTGAAAATGGCAGAAAGCTCCATGACTATACAGAAAGAAACCTGTGGAGGAGATCAAAGCCTATTTTTTTCAAAAAGTTAAAAAAAATTCAGTCAGTGTAGGGTTATCGAAATACAAAATTTACACATTAATGCAGAAATATGCTTTCTCACTTGGAGTTTCCAGCGGTAATACTTCCTATAATCTTCTACACCCAGCTTTGTTCTGTGGATCATGCATCTAAAAAACTGGTTTATGTGTACGTACCGCTTCGAGTAAACAATGTGTTCGAGGCATATGAGTTGCAGATCTCACACTGAGCATTAGATCGCCACCTGGTGTTGGGCTCGGATGCTTGCACCTTGTTGTTGTCTTGGAAGAAGTCTTTGTAGTCCCAAGATAGTTGACTCCTCCCTTGGACGATAGTGCGCAAGGACATCGACTCCATCCTTAGATTGTTTTTTTCCGCCATCGGGTTCGGGTGTAACTTTTCCGCTCTGGTTCGAACTAATAGTTCGATGCGAAAAAACTTACTTAAAACTTTCAAATTAACTTCTAAAACAACTGAGCCTTCCGATCGACTTCATCGCTTCGATTCCGGTCGTCGACGTCGGAGCCTATCCACGCCTTGAGGCCTACAGCCCATGGAAATGACGCCATTCAAAAAATGCCCCCCAGTGTGGAGCAAAGTTCCCGCACAGTGACCATCACAAGGTCTGTAACCTGTGCATATCACCGAAACAAGACAAATCCAGCTGTCCAGCCAGCGCTTCATTTCGATCCAAGAACCCCATCCGAGATCGAAGGGCCTGTCGACACATCATGCCGGGATCAGCTCCGGAACGAGTGGACATCTTCGATGAAGGCCCAGATGTTCCCGAAGAAGATTCCAAAGATCTCACTCAAAATCGTTTCGGAGGCAGATGACTCCGATGACTCCATTACCCCGGGTCAACGCGTGAGTACTACTACCCCAGCCCCTCCACCAAAGAAGGCAATGGTCAACAATCCGCCTGCTGGGCCCAGTAGAAACCGAAAACAAACTTCAGAAGCCCCGTCTTCAGGCTCGGCTCCAAAGAAAATCCAAAAGCCTTCCGGTAGCTCGGGACCGAGCAAACCGCACGTTCCAATCCCTCCAGCGCCTTCGGCACCGAAACCGAAAGAAGTCTCGGCTCCGACACCAGTTCCGACGCATCTACTTCGAAAGACAAACCGGGCTCAAAAGCTTTTAAGCCTGTGGACAAAATGGCGTCCGTGCTGAAAAAAACCGCTCTGGCACCGAAAACAAAACCCTCGGAGCCAAAAGCTACGCCAAAGGACTCTATTACAACTCCTAAGGCTAAAGATAAAAACAAGCAACAACCCCGCTTGGAACCGAAAAAATCAGCGCCAATAGCGGAGCACGAAGAAGAGGAGCTTTTTCAGCCAGATCCTATAGATCCAAAGCAGAAAAAGATCTATATTGATCCAAAAACAGGAGATGTCACCACTGAACTACAGAGAAAGAGGAAACTAGACACAGCACCTGTTCTGTGAAAAAGAAGGACTCTGCTACATCTCCTATGCACCCTTCTTCTTCTACAATTCCTCCTAACCCTGTTCCTCTGCCTAAACCTGTTACACCTTCACTTCATACTTCTCCACCTCATTTTTCTCCACATCATACACCCCACATAATGAGGATGATGAGGACATGGGCCTTGGGGGTGACCCAGATGACCCTTTCACGTACCCAACTGACCCACCTGATTGGGAGTACCCTGTACCACAAGACATCCCAAGTCCACACACATACCCCTCAAAACCATCTCCTCCCGAGGACAACTTTGGTTTTGGGCATTTAATTAATAGAGCTGCCATCTATCATGGTTTTACAATGCACTCAGATGAAGCAGAGGAGGACTTTTTATTGGATACTTTTGAGCAGTCCCAAAAGTCGGTACAAATATTACCCAAGATTAAATTAGTTATTAAGCATGCCCCGAAGTATTTGAAGATCCTGTACGGGCTAGGATTCTAAACCCCAGAATAGAAAAAAAAGTATAGGCCTGCACCTGCAGACCCCGCCTATATTAACCCCTTCCATGCGTCGGACGGCCGGTGGCCGTCCGACGGCACGGTGGGCGTGTGCGGAGGACGGTCGGGGGCCGTCCGAACCACGCCCACGCCATGAATCACCCGCACCGCGGCAAAATTTTCACCGCGGTCAAGGGGTTAAAGGTCAAATGCCCTTGGATTCTTAAGTCGTTTCTAATGCTAGGAAACAAGCTAACTCCCAAACTTCAGGAGAAGCTCTACCTCCTGATAAAATGATAGATGCTTTAGGCAAAAGAATAGCTGCCCAAGCAGCCAATACATGGAGCCTAGCTAACACCCAAGCACTGCTCGCAAGATATGACAGGGCACATTACGACCAGTTCGAAAGCCTTCTACAGCATTTGCCTGACAAATACAAGACACAAGCAAATGACCTAATCTAAGAGGGTAAAATAATTTCAAATGTATCAATAAAATGTGCACTTGATGTAGCAGATACCGATTCTAGAGCCATAAATACTATTGTGCTCCTTAGGCGTCACGCCTGGCTACGCATCTCAGGTTTCAAGCAGGAAGTCCAAACTACTATTCTTAATCAGCCGTTTAACCAACAACTTTTTGGCCCAACTGTGGACACTGCGCTAAAAAAAATAAAAAAAGACACAAACTCCCAAATCAATGGGAGCTTTACAGTCCCCACAAACATGTGGCTCCTTTCGTTGCTTCTTCTACAGAGGAGCCTCCAAACAAATGGGAGCAGACAGTTCTTCCTTTAAATCCAACACACAAACATTCCCCAATAGAGGATATTTCAGAGGAGGATATAGAGGAAACAGCAATAAAGGAAGAGATAGAGGCAATAACACCAACGGTACCTCTTCCAACACCAAACAG
This sequence comes from Lissotriton helveticus, assembly GCF_964261635.1. Classification (NCBI taxonomy): domain Eukaryota; kingdom Metazoa; phylum Chordata; class Amphibia; order Caudata; family Salamandridae; genus Lissotriton; species Lissotriton helveticus. The sequence continues at coordinate 71,452,964 of NC_136059.1, forward strand.
TGACTTCCTTCAGCTCCCCCCGCAACATCCTACTCCAGTCGGGGGGAGATTGACGCAGTTCCTACCTGTCTGGAAATCCATCACAACAGACAAGTGGGTGAGACAAATTATCCAATATGGTTACTGCCTAGAACTAACAGCTACCCCTACACACATACCACCCAGGCAACGTCCTATGTCTACAGAACATCTTGCTCTACTAAAACAAGAAGTTCTCTCATTGCTTCAAAAGAACTCAATAGAAATTGTTCCCTTACAGCATCAAGGGACAGGGGTCTACTGGCTGTACTTCCTAATACCCAAAAAGGACGGGACACTAAGACCAATTCTCGATCTCAGGCTCCTCAACCTGTATATACAGTCAGATCATTTTCACATGGTCACTCTACAACAAGAGCTGCCACTGTTACAACAAGGCGACTTCCTTGCCACACTAGATCTCAAGGATGCCTACTTCCACATTCCCATACATCCTTCTCACATGAAGTATCTAAGGTTTGTACTAGAAGGACAACACTACCAGTTCAAAGTCCTCCCATTCGGAGTGACAACTGCACCAAGAATGTTTACAAAGTGCCTCGCAGTAGTAGCAGCACATCTCAGAAGACAACAGATTCATGTCTTCCCAGATCTCGACAACTGGCTAATAAAAGCGAAGTCATTCAATCAGTGTGTTTATCACGCTCATCAAACCATTCAAACATTAGACAACCTAGGGTTCACAATCTACTACACCAAGTCACATCTCCAACCCTCCCATATACACCAATATCTGGGAGCCACAATAAACAGCTCTAGCATATCCCATTCCAGCCAGGATAGCAAGCATTCAGGCCTTAGTTGCAAAATTTCAAAATCAACACTTTCTTCCAGCCAAAGTGTTCATGCAACTCATTGGCATGATGGCATTATACTATATGCAAGACTTCAAATGCGTCCATTACAAGAATGTCTAGCACTACAGTGGAATCAGGCTCAAGGACACCTTACAGATCTTGTGTTGGTTAACTGCCGCACACATCGCTCTCTGCAGTGGTGGAACACCAAAAACCTGTCCAAAGGGCGGACGTTTCTAGAACCTGTTCCACAGATAGTACTTACAACAGACGCTTCACTCCCAGGTTGGGGAGCTCATCTCCTTCGACATACAACTCAAGGCAAATGGACCACTCAACAGAAAGTGCTCCACATAAATCATCTAGAGCTACTTGCAATATTCCTAGCTCTAAAATAATTTCAAATACTTCTACAAAACAAAGCTGTCTTAATCCGGACGGACAATATACCAGCCATGTACTTTATACAAAAACAGGGGGGGGGGACACACTCTCTGCAACTGTTCCAGCTTGCACAGAACATTTGGAGATGGGCCATCCCTCAGAAAATATACCTACTGGCCGAACACCTTCCAGGCGTTCACAATCAGATTGCAGATCTGTTAAGTCGACAGACACAACAGTTTTACAAATGGGAACTACACCGACAAGTTCTTCTACCATTCTTTCTCAAGTGGGGCCAATCAGACATAGATCTGTTCGCCACACACAACAATGCAAAATGCCCAACCTTCGCCACCAGGTTTCCACACCCGTTGTCCAAGGGCAATGCGATATGGATGAACTGGTCAGGCAGATTTGCGTACGCTTTTCCGCCACTCCCACCAATTCCACTAGTGGTACGCAAGCTCAGACAACAGTCTCAAACTAATTCTAGTAGCTCCCGCATGGGCTCGCCAACCGTGGTTCACAACTCTGCTAGAACTCTCGCTAGTTCCGCATCAAAAACTGTGCCTGTCCCCATCCCTGCTAATGCAGAACCATGGAGACATCAGACATCCAGATCCAAATCAGCTGAATCTAGCGATCTGGCTCCTGAAATCTTAGATTTTCGGTTACCTTAACCTACCACCAGAATGTATGAACAACATTAAAGAAGCTAGGAGACCTACTACTAGAGCTTGCTATGCTGCAAAATGGAAAAGATTTGCCTTTTACTGCAACAACAATCATATTGATCCACTGGATGCCTCCATCCAGGATATCATTTGCTACCTACTGCATTTGCAAAGATGTAATCTAGCATATTAATTTATAAGTTTACATCTAGCAGCACTTGCTGCTTACTTACAAAACAGACATCACCTGTCATTATTTAGAGTACCTGCAATTAAAGCCTTTATGGAAGGCTTAAAAAGAATCATTCCTCCTAGGTTACCACCCTCTCCAGTATGGAACTTAAATATTGTTCTTACTAGGCTCATGGGTCTCCCATTTGAGCCTTTACATAAATGTGAACTACAATTCCTCACATGGAAAACAGCTTTCCTAATTGCCATTACCTCTGTTAGAAGAGTAAGTGAAATTCAAGCATTCACTATAGAAGAACTATTCTCACAGTTACATCGTAACAAAGTGGTCCTCAGAACAAATCCAAAATTCCTTCCTAAAGTCATAACCCCTTTTCATCTTAATCAATCAGTAGAGTTACCAGTGTTTTTTCAAAACCCAGACTCTGTAGCAGAAAGAGCTCTACATACTTTAGATGTTAAAAGAGCACTTCTTTATTACATTGACAGGACAAAATCCTTTCGTAAAACAAAACCATTGTTTGTAGCTTCCTCTCCACCACATAAAGGAAATCCCATTTCTAAAGCTGGGATTGCAAGGTGGATCGTTAAATGTATCCAAATATGCTATCAAAAAGCAAAGCGTACTTTAACAATTCCTCCTAGAGCGCAGTCCATAAGCAAACTAGGAGCCTCTATGACTTTCTTAGGGAACATTCCCTTAGAAGACATCTGTAAAGCAGCAACATGGTCTACAACACACACATTTACTAAACACTATTGTGTTGATGTACAAGCCAAGCAGCAAGCTGCTGTAGGCCAAGCTGTTCTTAAAACTCTCTTTCAAACTACTGCAACAGATACAGGTGACCACTGCTAGGGGAGATACTGCTGTACAGTCAATGCTCAGTATGAGATCTGCAGCTCATATGCCTCGAATGGAAAATGCTACTTACCAATATGCATCTTTTCTTGGCATGTAGAGCTGCAGATTCTCACACGCCCACCCACCTCCCCGGGACCTGTATCTGTTCCAGTTTTATCTTATTTAGATATACATACATGGACATCTTTTCTGTTTCTACTAACTCCATCATTTCCCATCATGGCGAAAAACAATCTAAGGATGGAGTCGATGCCCATGCGCACTATCGTCCAAAGGATGAGTCACCTATCTCGTGACTACAAAGACTTCTTCCAAGACAACAACAAAGTGCAAGCATCCGAGCCCAACACCAGGAGGCGATCTAGTGCTCAGTGTGAGAATCTGCAGCTCTACATGCCAAGAACAGATGCATACTGGTAAGTAGCATTTTACTTTCAACCTGATAATTGGCAATGATTATCCACAGACTTTGAGTTGCTTCCTGTAAGCGTTGCTGTGCTGTTTCTACTTATCCCTGTAACCTACATGTTCATCGCAAGTCTCCCGTCTGGAGTCCATTTTCTTAACCGATCTCTGCTGGCCTAGCACTCTGCCCCAACTCTGATTTACTCTGCTGTAGTTACTCACACATTACATCAAAATAAACTGGAAAAGCAATCGCTACACCTAACTCAACACAAAGACTTTCAAACAACAATGGCACAAGTTGTTTCTGCTCAATCTCTGTTTCGGTGATGCGCATACCATTTCAAAGTTGTTGTTTCATCTTTAGATTCAAAACTTTTTGGGGATTTGCACACCTCAATAACTTTATCGTTGATGCACACAACTTAGGTCACCACTGTTTATCTTGATACTGGAGTGCATTGTAATATATTTGTGTACACAGAACAAGTACTTTTTCATTGTTAGCAACTTAAAAGTAGCTCAATGCTTCATGGTCACAACAGTTAGTATTATTGTTTTATTATTACATCAGTATCAACCTTGCTAACACTTAGCTCAGAATACTGAGGGCATATATGTATAAGCCCCTATTGCCACAGGAAAATCACTTTTAACGACATTCTATCTACAAGGCCACTTAACACCGCCTTGTAAATAAGGCCCCCTTTTGCACTATACATAGCGTGAAAGGGGAGGGCAAGGGTGTTTGTTGCTGTGGTCATTCTAACTCAACACCTTTTTATTTTGACACTGCCCCCATTTACAAGTGTAGCTGAAATATGGGGCAGAGCCAAAATTATGACACAAAAAACCTGGTCTTAACATGGTGAAATGAGGAGAAATGCTTAATTTCTCCTTCTTTTTGATGTTTCTATATGTGTACCACACATAGAAACAGCAAAACGCCATGCATGATAGTTGGAAGGTGTCCCTTCCGGCACATAATAATTTAGAAAATGACGATTTGAAACTTCTATGTGTGCTGCACAATGCAGCACCCATAGAAGTTTCAAATCGCCATTTTCTAAATTATTATGTGCAGGAAGGGACACCTTCCTGCACATAAACAATCATTCCATCAACGCAAACCCCCTTGCACTATGGTGCGTGCATTGGTGCTTGCCAGCTTAAATTTAGCACCACCGCAAGTCACAATGCAGGCATGTGCTGTATCTATGTAAATAGGGCACATCCCTGCATTCTCTGAATGGCGGAGTGTGCTGTTAGCATTTTATGCTTAAAGCTACCCTCTGCCATTCCCTTGTAAATATGCCCCTAAGTGTTTTGAACAACATTGCATGTCAAGTTAAATTTGTTTCTTCATTTGTACATACTACTTTCACCTTTATTTAATACTTTTGGTTGTGAAACATAGCTCCATACAAGCAGTATACCCTCATCCACTATTTTTAGACTGTCCAGGAGACCCACCAGTTGGGTGGTAAGACTGGCATAGATCATTCAGTTTATCACTGGGGGCCACAGATGCACAACTTTTCATAGCAGGAAGGAAAAACATATTCTTGATTATTGTTGTGATAGAGAAGGTCAGCACGTTTGAACATCTTCCTGTGTGTACTCCAATTGAAGTAAAGGATTTGGATGAATTTCAACAAACAGTACAGTGCATGGGACACTTTTTTAGTCCATCGAAAAGTATTGTCAGATAATTCAATTTATTTGCAAGGGAGCAGCGTCCAGAAGAATCGGTTGAGACTTGTGTTACTGCACTTTGAGTATTATCCTCAACTTGTGAGTTCGAAAACTTTTCAGATCAACTGGTATGGGATCAGTTATTCGTAGGTGGCACGGCAAAGCGATACAAGAACATTCACTTACATTTCAAACAAATGTTCATTATCTGAAGGTATTCAAGCAGCAACCACAATCCAATATTCATAGGATGAAAGGGATAGATGTCAGCGTGCATGGGTGGTGCCTATAAAGGCCTTAGCGATTCCTTAATGTCAAGGAACATGTCGATACAGAGCATTGATGCCACCTGCTGGCGCGCAGGGGTACTGCTCAAGATTTTCCAGATCCATTCCACGCCTCAGGGAATCATTCAAAAGGTGAAGAATCTGCAGTTAGAAGTCTCTATCAGAAGGTGATTCCGCTCAGGAAGCATTAGCCCCTGAAAGGCCAGTATGCGCAGTCAGGGTCTAGGTTGGAGGGTTCACGTGTATCAAGGTCAGTAGTGACATTTCTGCCGGGGGGCTGGTGTTATCGGCTAATACTGGGGACTCTCTGGTGTGACTGCATGGAGAGTTGTGTCTTGATGAGATGGCCTGACCAGTACCTTCACTCTCCTGAGACCAAAGGTTGCACCGGTGGAATCAAGGAAAAGTCCTGCTCCTCTAGGTCGTGACCAGGCAGCAGGGTCAAGTATTCCTGTGTATGGTGCAGCCTCTTTGTTACTGCAGCCTTCCGCAGGACTAATGCAGGTAGGCATCCAAGGGAGCCACTTTGCAGGGGCTGGTGCTACCGGTCCCTCAGTTTCCGTTGTGTCTCTAGAGTGGACTCCAGATGCGTCCTAACTCTAAGCAAGGCCTGCATTCTGTGCCCTTTCCCGCGTAGATTAAGTGGAACACATCTACTTAACAGCGACCTGGACAGCACTGGAGTTGGCAGAGCAGGATTCAGGAGAGACGCCTGCCGTCTCAGACTTGGATTGTGACAAAGACTGCCGGCAGCAGATTTGACCTTCCAGGTGCAAGTCGACACCAACGTAGACTGGGACAACCAGGAGCATTAGAACCGGATCTAGCTGGAGCAGGTCACCACACACCCGGCAAGAGAGGTTTTCGACTAGGTGCTTTCACCTTCCTTAGGATTACTTGGCACCACTTGTCTAAAGCTGGTAGGGATGATCTTCACAAGGAGTGTGTGGGTCTTGAAGGACTGCCTTGCAATCTAGTCTGGTTAAAGGATGTTCAGTACTGTTCTCTGTGGCAGAGACCCCTAACCTATCTCTTCTCACTGGTGCTGAAATTAAACATTCATGGGGAATATGCACACCCTGCAAGCCAGGCAGTTCCAGAGGGGTTTTGTACTTCTGTAGAATACAGGCATGCACCTGATGACTGCTCCCTGGGCTGAGATGCAGTGGTTCTGCAGATCACCAAAGCGCAGGCCCTAAATTCTGGGCGAAGTGGCATAAGCGCCCCCTATCTGTAGGAAGAAAGAGGTGAGGAGAAAAAGCAGAAAAAAAAGTTAGAGCCAAAATGACTCAAAGAACGGTTGATAAGCTCCACTTAAGGAATTCCCCAAGCATCAGAGAAGTAGTTTCTGATCCACACCAATGTTCAAACAAGCATTTGTAATGCAATAGGTCTCATATTTACGCAAGTTTGAGCTATTGGCATTGTACATTACATTGCCTTTTATTCATGTTTTGGTTTTTAAAACATAAATAAAAGGCAGTCATTTACAATCCCAATAGGTTGAATGTGTGTAAATCAGAGTCCTATTACATTGCAAATGTTTTTTTCCCCTTCTTCAGTGGGGGAGTGGAAATAGCAGTGCTGCGTGTTTTGCATGCCCCCTAGTGCTGCGAGTTGTGGCGCGCCACCCCCGCTCTGCCCTAAGGACAGCGGTCTGCACTATTAATTAAATAAATAAGCATGTCCGCTATAGTTAAAGTGTACATGCTATAATTTTAAATAAATAAATTACAAAAGCGGCCAGTTATTAAGTAAATAAATAAATAAAGGCGTCCGTTATAGTTAAAGCGGACGTGCTATAATTTTAATATGTACAGTAGCAAAACCAGAGGGCCTGCTGAGGTGTCGTGGGTGGAATAGGAAAGATCATTAAAGAAAAAAGTGCTTACCGGCTTATGAAGGAGACCCTATAATGCCAGAAGTAAAAGATCCAATCCAAAATTACTTTATTTCGGTCCTTAAGACCATAAAAGATTCATACAAAATACAGTTACATCAACGTTAAAAGAACACGTTACATTTTAAAAATACAGTAGCTAAAAGTAATTTCCATGTTAAGCCAAGGATAAAAAGGGATTGGAAAGATCAATTCCATGATTAGGAGGAAAAGTGTCAGAATTGGGAAGGATGATTCTAGTTTAGAAAAAACATTTCATGATTTCTACATTTAGGCATGCAAAAGTTTGTTCCTTATCTGCCACATAGCCGTAATAAATTTTGCCACTGCAAATACAATATAAGGCAGGGTGCTAGTTTTTAAAATCCTATATGCAGACATATGACACCTAAATCCCAGGTTCCTGCACAAGGGCACCAGCCAGTATTTCCTGGGTCTAATGTAAGCAGGGCAAAAGAAAAGAAGATGGATTTCCTCCTCATCATGAATATTGCATCCGGGACAGGATTTATCCCCCCCCCCTTGAGCCATTTACAGGTGAAGGTTTTAATGGGCAAAGTACCTAACCTCCACTGTATAAACAATGTTCTAGCTAGGATGGGGAATATAATGTCCATAAAACCTTCAAATTGAAACGAAGTCTTAAATTCCAAAAAGCGGTCAGTCAGGATGCCGTTAGTAGAAGCGGACAGGAGGAGGGCTAAACTTTGTTCCTTGTGGATTGTGACCAGATTTTTACGGGAAATAGTACGACATCCTTGCTCAGGATCCTCCCATAGCTCAGGCAATTTCATCCGGTACAGTTCTTTCTTAACATAAGCCAGCCATGGGATCCTATCACACCTGTTCAAACTCATTACATGGGTGAGGTCGCGCCTGTAATGAGCGAGCTCGCTAGTGGTCCATAGCCTGTGCCAGAATCTTATTGGCTTAGACTCTAGTTCTACAGCGATGGATGGTAAACCCACATCTAATCTTAGGGGGAGCAGGGGTGTACCACGAGGGAGTGCTAGAAGGCGTCTAAGAAAATTATTTTCCACTCTGGCCAGGTCACACCCCGCTTTATGTCCCCAAAGCTCGCTGTCGTATAATACAGCTGCTTTAGCCTGAGTTTTGTAAAGTTCTAGTGCCGGGCTTATGGGTTTAAGTGTTTACAATCTTCAGGATAGCACCCGAAAGTTGACACAGAGGTGTAAAGTATAAGCATATTTATTTTTATAGTGAGTATTGTAGAATCTCGTTTCATACAACATTGTGAATGTGTGGCCTAATTTCTTTCCATGTATATACTTGTAGTAGGGGTGTCAAGTGGGTCGTCCCATGTACTTGGGGTTTAACATACATGCAGCGGTCATGTGACCACAGTCATTCTCAGCTTTATCTCCCACAGCTGCTACATATTCCCTTGTGAAATCGCTCAGAACATTTCATATGAATTTGAGTGCTGTTTTGATAGGTCTTAGGTTAGATCCCTTGGAAGATGTTTCTACCAATTCATCATTAGCAGATTGAAAGCCAATCAATAACTGAATACTTACCAGTTTGTAAGTCAGGGGGAAATGGTCTTGGTGAGTATCAGAAAGCTGTGAAGACACTTGAGAAATATTTTGACTCCCAGTCTAGCATACGTTCAAGTCCATGATTGTAATGACCATAACATTGCATCTTTACATATACTTGCATCTTCATTTGATGGTTTTGAACATGATCATATAACATTAAAAAGGACTTCTGCAAGTAAAACATTGGCTGTGACATGTTCATTTTAGTGTGACGAGCCTAACCAACTGCACAGCATGATTACGGGTGGAGTGATTGAACCTATTGAATCTTCTCTCTGGTTTTCAACATTGGTTGTGGCTTGAAAGCCAAAGGGTGGACTTAATTGACTAGAGAAGTCCAGGTGAAAGATATGTGTGTGGTTCATTGGATCATGAAGAAGCCGGGCGCGCCCACTTTGCGGTCTTAGCACCACCACTACATCCTGGCTAGGGCATTAAGATCAGCAGACTCTACTTCGGCAGTGGTACCCGGCTAAAAATTGGCGAAGAAGGGAGGATGCTCCTTATGAGTACTAGGTACGGTGTTATGAAATAATTGCCTTTACACCTGCAAATAATTTCCTAATCACCTCTGTTTTAGGAAACATATGAAGTCTTGGCTGGTTGCAGCCTAGGCTTGGTTTTGTGTTGCGGCAGTCAGATTAGAAGCAGGTAGCGCTGGGAAGCCCTTACGGGGCAAACATGCGCTATACAAATCAGTATAACAAACATGTAACTTGAAGGAATGTTGGTTTAGTGTCACTCGTTGCCAGTTATTGAGGATACAGTGTATTTTTCCGAGCTTGACTGGGGATAGGCCAAGATGTCAAAAACCTTTGGGGGGGTCCGTGTCAAAAACACAGTCCTGTCCCCTTACTTACAATCTCCGCTATTGCGTTTTCTCATAACTGCATTCATCAGGCCAACTTCTAATCGAGGCACTTGTAGTTCGTTTTAGAGATGCCAACTCCTTATTCTTACGTTTTTGCACTCATACGAGCTAAACAAGATTATCAAAGGCTCGTATGGTGATCGGTTCTTTTCTTGTCAACAGTCCCGGAGCAGGTCTATCTCTCAGTGTCTGTGGGCAGTGATAAATGATTGATTCATGGTAATATGGAGCTTACTTGCTATTTAGTAGCACTGAACTTTTTAAAAATCTTTTTGTGTTCCGGCAGGAGGCAGTTTGAAGAGATTGTTTTGTTTTCATTCCATCCCCCTGAAGAAGGGTTTCTCCCGAAATGCATTGGAGTCATAAAAAGAACTGTATTTTTATGTAACCTTGTATATTACATTTCATGATGCTCATATTGAATTGTATCAATGGATTTGATTTGCCCCTGATGTAATTATTTTTTCAAATGCTTGGATTGATTATATAAATGCAATGTTTAAAGCATGTTTTGAATCTCACAAATTTGTTGTGAATTGGTTATGCACCTTTCGCCAGAGATGTGGAAACTGTGGGGACAAAGGTACAGTTTTGGCAAAGAACACGGGCCCTGGGAACTTGATTGGCGGGGACCCAGGGCACATCAAGTCAAAGTGCATCAAATGCCAGCCAGGGAAAATGTTGGGTAACCATGCAACAATGGGCACTTTTCTACACTCTGCGCCTGCGACCACTGATGCGATGAGCATTCCTGCAGCGGATACATGTGTTATCTTGCATGGGATAGTATGGCGATGCTGGAGGCCATTATGCTGCCTAGGAGGCATATGACCTTCTTGACTATGCCCTGTTGATTTGGATGAAAATGGGGGAACAATGCAGGGAAGGACAGGACTCTTGCTGGAACTGGATAGGCTTTGCCGACCTCTGCATTGAGGATGGCTCTCCAATAGGGTTGAATTTGTGGAGCTTGGAGATGGGACTTTACAGTGTTGATGGGAAAGACCAGTTCATGAAGGAGATCTACTGTGGATTGAGTGTGCGCATGACACCGCTGTTGCATTGCACTCTGTATCAGCCAATCATCCATGTGTGGGAATTCATGGGTGCAGAGTCATCGCAGGTGTGTGTGGCAACCACTGCAAGGCATTTGGTACAATCCTGAGGTGCGGTGTTGACCCCCGAAGAACAGCACTTTGAACTGGTTGTGTAGACCACTTAGCACACACTGTAGGTAGCGCAGATTCGCCGATGAATCAGGATGTGAAAGTAGGCATCTTTGAGGTTGAACGCAGCCCTGAAGTCACCTTGCTGTAGCAGTGTAATGACATCCTTAAGAGTGGCCAAGTGGAAATATTCAGACAGGATGTACTAGTTTAGGGGCCTGATGTCCATAATGGGTCTTAGGAACCTGCCCTTTTTGGGAATGAGGAAACTGAGGGGATAACCCCTGAGCCCTGTAGGTGTTGTGGCACAACCTCAACGGCTCCTTTGACAAGAAGCACTTGGACCTATTCCTGAAGCAGGCATTGGTCTTCTGGGGAGAGGACGTGTCTACGGGGTGGTATACTGGTTGGTGTGATTATGAGCTCTAGGCAGTAACCATGTTGAATGATGCCGAACACTCACTGGTCTGAGGGGACATGTTTCCAAGCTGGGAAGAACATCTGAAGCTGTCCCTTGATCGGTGTTGTGTTGTCGGGGAGGAGGAGTGGCAAGTCATTGTTTGGCTGGGGCAGCTCTTTTGTGGGAGCTACCTTTGCCTCTTTCAGTGTTACTGTTTCCATGGTTGGAAGCTCTGAAGTAGCCTCCTGTGGGGGTTTATTGGACAGGCTGACTCTGGAAGGATGTGGAGGCTTCAATGGAGATGGTCTTGGAGGCTCCGCGATATGCTGAACGCCGAAAGGACCTTCGCGCGATAGGTGTCTGCAGGGCGCCCATGGCTTTTGCTGTCTGTGTCTTTCTTGACTTTCTCGAGCATCTAGTCAACCAGAGGCTGAAATAAATGTTTCCTGTCAAAGGGCTGGTTGAGAAGATACTGCTGAATGTCCCGCTTGAAGCTGGAGACACAGAGCCAGGTGTTTCGGAGGAGATGAAAGGGGGAATTTAGCCCTCGAGCAGCAGTGTCTGCAGCATCCAGGGCACACCTGATTGTTGTAATGGAAATCTTTTTGCCTTCTGTGACCAACTCACGTCCTCTCTTAAAGTGCACCTCTGGGAGATATTGGAGGAGTTCCTTCATTTTCATCCCAGTAGGCCCGGTCATAGCTAGAGAGCAGACCACTGGAATTGACAATGCGCCATTGTTTGGCAGACTGTGCTGCGACACGCTTACCAGCCGTGTCAATCCTTTTTCTCTTTGGCAGAGGTGCATCACCGGTGCCCTGAGCATTTGCTCACTTATAAGCAGTATGAACCACTAAGGAATCTGGTGGGGGTTGGCCCCGAACATAGATGGGATTTTAAGGGGAGGTTTTTTATTTCTTGTCAACCCAGTGGGTAATAATCCAGGCCTTGACCGGCTCCCTGAAGATTTCAGGAACGGACATGAGCATCCCCTACAGCATGGGCAGATACTGCACTGAGCAACTGGCCGAAGACAGAGTTTTCAAAGAGGAAATCCACTTTGAGAGGTGGCTCTTTATGCAGCAGCCCTACCCATCCTATCTTCATCAATGGCTTTCTTAGAAGTTAAAAATTCCTCCTTCCGTCTGGACCAAGGAATAGGAGGATCACCTTTGGATTGAAGAATCTAGTTACATTGCCTGCTACATTGCTGTATTTCCTTTTCTATTATTGTTCCTTCCCCTTTAATTACCCTGTATACTTTTTACCCTGGCACCTACCTTGCAGTTAGTTGTGATTTCATTTAGAACTAGAATCCCTATTTATTCTGCTCCTGGATTTGGAGTGAGCAGTAGTGTGCCCTATCCATTAAACAGCTTCTACCTACTACTGGATTTATGCTTCTTCTTTCATGGAAATTTTACAGAACCTCATGGTAGGAGGTGGTGACATATGGGGGGGAGGGACGGGTAGGGTAAGGGTCAGGATCCATACTACCAGGTGGATACACATCGCAAGAGTCCCAGAGATGTCCCCCTCCACCATGTTTACACATGTCGGACTGTGGTGACCTCTGTGGAGTGTAGGATAGTGGGTCAGGGAGAGAAGGACATGGGGAAGGTGATGGTGGATGTCTGGGTGGGCTTGAAAGAGGGTGGTGGAAGTCCAGGATGAGGAAGAGTACTGGTGGTTTTGAACAACTTTTTCAGATGTTTTGGTGAAGGAGCGGGGGGCTCCAGAGCTTCTTCAAAGGTGAGCGGCCTCTTAGGAGGCCAAGTGCCCGGCACCGGAGGCTCTGTGAGTATTTGGCCCATCTGAGGGTAAAAAACTATCTGCCTCTGGCAAGCGTCAAGTCTGTCTTGGAGCTTCTCGACGACCAGTTTGAGTGCTGATTTTCCAGTTGACACCAAAAACTGACCTAGGTTTGGATGGCTTTGGTTTCAGCATCCAGGCCGAGAGCGGGCAGCGCAACCGAAGCTGGACATGGTGTCCGAAGTTGGCAGTCGAGGTTGACCATGGTCCGATGGCAGTGGCAGCCCAGTAACTTGCCTCTGTGGGTCCAGAGTGGCTGAACACGCCTTGTGGGATGGAAGCTCTGAGCAATGTCAAGGGAGGGGAACGGTAGTTGTACTCACGACCTGCTGAGGCGGCGGGAGGTCTTCAAACTCTAGGTTTGAGCTGGAACTTTCTGCAAGTGAGAGAGCCTACATTTAGGTGGCTGAAAATTCAGGATGATGTATCTCCTAAAGGCCCAGGGTGCCAAAGAGGTCTAAAGTATCTTCGCCTCTTCTGCTCAACATCTCAAGTCGACGGGCCTAGAATCTCGAAGAGTCTTTTTCGACCAGAAGTACTGGCACGCGTCACAAGAGGCCTCGTCGTGCTCTGGCGAGAGCAAAGATTACAGACTGGTGGTGGTCGGCCCGTGGGTATTTTGCAGAACACAGAAGGGGATATTGAAAAGTCGTCTGTTCCATCACAAGTGAGGCATGATGAGAGCGGACCTATGGAAGGGAAAGAGACCTCGACGGGCGAAGTTCCAGCGGGGGCCAAAGTCGACCAGAGAATTCTGTAGGCATTGACCTGAAACAAAAGGGAAGGGTAATCCCGATTGAATAAAATAAAATATTGACTGAGGGAGAGGAACCATGAAAACCGAAAAGAACACTGCAAAGGCGTCGATCCGAGGCATGGGAGCACACGTCCGAACCAGACAGCGGAAAAAAATAATATACCAATGGAGCTGATGACCATGCGCATTATATGCAAGAGGTGGAGTCACACTACCTCTTGACTCGAAAATAATTCTTCAAAGAAAAACAACTTGCATACATCCGGGCCCAACACTAGATAGCAGGAGTATGCACAGCATGTGTATCTATAGCTACACATGCCTCGAAGAGTAAGAAATAAGTTACTTACCTGTAACTGCAGTTATCTAGTATTGGTATCTTTCATAGATGTATGCGAATACTCAAAGTAATGGTGTGCATACTCAATATGGTTCTCATCACATAAATCAATAACATGATTTAATGAGACCACAAACAGATATATATATAAATATATATATTCTTAGTTTGTAACATCATTCATCATTTTTTTTTTAAAGTAATTCCTCTATTTAAAGAGGCTTACCTTACTGAAATAGGTTTCATAGCACTGCCTGTGCTACGGCTGCGTCAGCCCGCTATGATGACTCCGGGCAGTAATGCTGTGTAAACATGTGTGTTGTTTTCCACGTTGCAGCTCTGCAGATCTTTTCCAGTGTTATTCCAGCAAACATTGCAGCTGAAGTGGAAACTGCCCTAGTGGAGTGTGCCTTGACAGTTCTTGATAATGGTTTGCCAGCCTTGTCGTGACAAAATTGGATTGGGCTCGCTATCCATCTGGCGATAGTAGTCTTAGAAACTGCAACGCTCTGGTGGAAGTGTCCATAGGCTACGAATAGCTGATCTGACTTGCGTGTAGCTTTAGTCCTTTGTAAGTAGAATTTAAGACATCTTTTGACGTCTAAAGTGTGAAGCGTTCTTTCTGCTGGCGTAGAAGGATTAGGGAAGAAAGTTCTTATGATGACCGGTTCATTCCAATGGAACTGAGAGGGAACCTTAGGGATGAATTTAGGATTTGTTTTGAGAATGACCATTTAATCAGTGAAGCGCAGGAAAGGGTGCGTTATGGAAAAAACTTGAATTTCACCAACCCTTCTTGTTGATGTGAGCGCCAAAAGAAGAGCAACTTTCCATGGTAAATATTTTATGTCTGCCTTATGGATGGGCTCAAAGGGTTGTTTTAGCAGTTGTGTTAGAACTACATTTAGCTGCCACTCTCGGGGTGGAGCTCGGATGGGTGGGAAAGTTCAAAACAGTCCTTTCATAAATTGCTTTATGATTCTTGATGAGGATAAGGATGCGCATTCAGATGAGTGTCTGTATCTAGATATAGCAGCGAGATGAACTTTAACTGAAGAGTATGCAAAACCAGATTTTGCTAAGGATAGGAAATAAGGTAAAACTTCTGAAGCAAATGAGAAAAGGATGTACTTCATTACGCCTGCACCACAGACAAAAGTGCTTCCATTTCAGTCTGTATGTCTTATTGGTGCTGTCAGCACTGGATCTAGCGATTATGTCTTTGCATTCTTGTGAAATGGTCAGATCCTTAAATTCGCAGAATTCAGGACCCACGCATTTAACTGCAGAGTTGCTGGCTCTGGATCACATATTTGACCCTGGCTCCAGGTCAACAGGGTTGGTGTTGTTAACAGGTGGATGGGCTGAGCTTCCGATAAGAGACGTTCCATGTACCAATGCTGTCTGGGCCACCTGGGTACTATCAGGAGAAGGCGACAGTGCTCTTATTTCATTTTCGTGAGGACCCTGGGTATCGGAGGAATTGGGGGGAAAGTGTATGCATAGATCCTTGACCAGCGCGTTGAAAGAGCATTCCCCCCTGAGAGTTTGGGAGAGGGAATCTGCTTGCGAAGCATCAGCATTTGGAGTTGGGTCGCAAACAGGTCCAACGGTGGCTTTCCCCAGACTGCAAATATCCTGTCCAATTGGTTCTGTTCTAGTTTACACTCGTGGCAACTGCCTTTGGTGCTGCTCAAAGCATACGCCAAGGTATTTCGGAGACCTGGAACATGATCCGCTAGTAGGGAAATTTTGTGAAGAGTCAACCAGTTCCATAACAGCTGGGCATCCTGTGAGAGAGATAGGGACTTGGTGCCTCCCTGCTTGCTGATTTGAAACATGCTTGTGGTGTTGTCCGTGCGGATCAACACTGATGATCCTTGTATTCGAGAGGGAAACCTGAAGGAAGAGAAAATGGCTTTCAACTCCAACCTGTTCATGTGAATTTGACGTTGAGTTGAGGACCACTTTCCTTGAACCTGCAGGTCTTGCAAGTGTCCTCCCCAACCTTCCATAGAAGCAGCTGTTGTTACTATGTAGTCTGGAATCACTGGGAGAAAGGAGAGGCCCTGGGACAGATGTGATTCGTGTCCACCATTCGAATGCCTCTTTCACGCGTGGGGTGATAGCTACCACTTCGTCGAAAGATCCTGTGGCTTGAACCCGTTGGCATTAAAGTTCTTCTTGGAGAGGCCTAATATGTAAGTGAGCCAGTGGTACTAAGTCGATTGTGGGGGGAGCATTCCCAGCAGAGACTTGAATGTTCTCACAGAAGTGCACTGTCTTTCCTGGGAGAGGAAGGCTTTGTTCTGAATGGTGTTCAAGTTGGCTCCCAGAAATGTCATTGTCTGGCTTGGGAGGATTGACTATTTTTGATGATTCATCGAGAGTCCCAATTTGAGGTACAGGGCTAGACAATCGTCGGCCTTTGCTAGACGAGCTGATGGGGCTTTCAGCAGCCAATCGTCTAAGTACGGGAATACTTGATGACCCTTGATCCGCAAGGCTGCTGCCACAGGAGCTAGAAACTTTGTAAACATTAATGGAGCCGACTTGGGTCCAAATGGAAGGCCTTTAAATTGATAGTGGGTACCAGCCACTGTGAATCGGGGCAATTTTCTTTTCTTTGGATGTATAGGGACATGAAAATACACGTCCTCTAGATCCAATGAAGTCATAAAGTCTCCGCTGTTGAGACGCCACAAGATGTCGGAGAGCGTGACCATCCTGAATGTTTTACTCTTGTGGAATTGGTTTAATTTCCTGAGGTCTAAGATAGATCTCCACTCTCCCGATTTTTTGTGAACCAGAAAGAAGCGGGAGTAGAAACTTTTCCTTCTCTGAGGAAAAGGAACCTTTTCTATTGCCCCTTTCTGGAGCTTAATCTTTGCTTCCTTTTTCAGTAAGTGAAGACGAGGTCCCTGGGTGGGGTATTGGGTAAATTCCTAAGTGTGGCCATAAGAGATGAGATCCAGGACCCACTTGTTTGATGTGATATTGCGCCATTGTTGGATATGGTTGGAAATCTTCGCACAGGTTGGGAAGGGGGAAATGTAACTGGTACCCTGTAATCACTGCATGCGACCATAGTCACATGCTTGAGATACTGGTTTCCGTCTGGAGCCCTGTCTAGAGAAACCAGCCATTGTAGGTTGTCAGTAGGATTGTTGTTGGTATGCTTGGCGATAATGTGGCTGGTAGGATTGGTAAGTCTAGGTACGTTGGTAGTTTCCTCTGTATCCAGAAAATCCACGGCCTCGAGCTCCCCAAAAGGGCACTTTATGGTACTGATGGATACCTAGTGCTTTGGCAGTATCCAAAACTTTCTTAATTATTGTAAGCGCTTCATCTATATGATATATGATATCCATAGCACAGTCTATGATTTCTGCCACTGCTCTTTCTCCTTCTGCAAGGATCTTATTAAACTCCTCCTTATTTTCATCTGGAATAAGGTCTCTCATTGTCCCCATATCAGACCACATTTGTCGATCATAGCGGCCTAAGATGGCTAAAGCATTAGAAGCTCGGACATAAATTGCCACCATTGAGGAAAATCTTTTTCCAATGGAGTCAAGACGGCAACCCTCTTTATCCGGTGGAGATGTGATGGGAGTAGATGGTTTTTTTGATCTCCTTTGGGCTGCCAGCGAGATCACAGAATCAGGCTTGGGATGACCTGTGAGACATGTAGGGCAATCATCCCTTCCACACTTCCGAAAGGAGCTGAATACTTTGCTTTTCCGAGAAGCCTATCTATAATCATGGACCTGGGGACCCGAGACTGCGTTCCTGATATCTGTTTTGTCTGGCGCCTTGATGCCCTTGGGCTAAGTTGCGCCTTATAAATTGTTTTCATTCATTCATTCATTCACATGCAGGAGAATCCTCTACTGCCCTATATTTTTTTATCAAGTCTCGGTAGCACCAGAACCACAGAAGCTGGTGTCTTCATTACCTTAATACCCTCTTGCCAAATGTAATCAATGATAGGTATTGACCTGACTGTCTTTCTTGATTGTTCTCTAAAATCGTACAGAAAGCAGTCCAATTGTTTTACAATTGTGGGCAAGTGGAATATGGTAGTAGCTCTGTCCATTATATTGTGGAACCCTCCAATAACCTCCGGAGTGGAGTCTGAAGGATAATGAGGTGGAGGGGACAGTGTTGGTATTACATAATCATTCCATTCACCCATGGGCGGAGGAGGATCATGGATTTCTCCCTCCTCAGGCTCTTCTTCAGATGTGGGAGGATCCTCTCTAGGAGGCAGATGAATTATGGGACGTGGCATTAATCTGGGTGTGGCAGGAGGCAGTGGTGGTGTCGTCAGAGGAGCCACAGGTGGAGGGGGGCGGGAATGTGACGCTGTCCTCTTGAGGAGAAAACCTCCTTTTATAGTCTGCCAACATATTTTGTAGGTCCACTATTAGGGTCAGAGGCAGTTGAGCAGGTTGTTGCCTTGGCTATTCAAAGTATCTGAATTGATGATACTGTGTATGAGAGACTGGATACTGTAGTATTGTTCCTCATCGTCATAGTCTTCGTCTTCTTCCTGATACTTAACGTTGAGTTCAGTAGGGTTATGCGCAGTCCCCAATGGGCCCTCATCCTCATCAGTGTCTTCCACATCTAACTGATGACTTGGAGGTAATGGAGAAATGTTGGGTGTTTTAAATTCCATTTGTGTAGCTTGTAGGAAGGGAGTTGATGGAGCTGTAGACGAAATTGGAATTATCGTTGACTATGCCGTTGTGGAGGCAGTCGACGGTAGAATTATCGTCGTCGACGGAGTCGTCGTCGAGGGTGCAGTTGTTGTCGACGGAGCAGCTTTCGCCGACGTTGATGGGGCTGTCGACGATGGAGTCGTTGACATTGTTAGGGTCTTTGTCAACAACGAGGTCTTCGTCAACGATGAGGTTTTCGTCAAGGGTCTTGTCGATGATGAGATCTTCATAAATGGTGGTGTCTTTGTTGACGGAGTCTTCGTCGACGATAGAGGTAATGTTGACGGTATGGAACCCTTAATACTCGCCGTAGATGGAGTTAGCACTGTCGACGGTCTCAACCGCGATATAGTAATTGTAGTAGTCATTGATGAAGTAATAGGCGTTGATGGAGATGTGTGCCTGATTTTATGCCTGGAATGACTTGAAGAGTCCGGTTTTCCCTTGGATGTCCCAGAAAAATTAGGGGAACCTATTTTTTTTTTTTTTTAAAACCTTTATTGATATAAGCAGAGCAGTACAGGCCTACAACCACTGGGGCCAGCCGCAAAATCAGGAGATCAAAAACAAAGCAGTGTAGACATGTATGGCAAAGAGTAAGTACAGTATAGCCGCAGGATGTGGTCGTAACACAGGAAGCGCAAGGATAAAAAAGGTTTCATTTTTATGATATTAAGAGGAGGCAGCGGCTATATCTACCAAGGCGCCATGCAACACAATCAGAGAAAAGGAGACGGGAGGGGTATATCCCCCCTTGCAATCGAAAAGCAATAATAAGGAACGGGGCCAAATATACCCTACGCCCACCGAAGGTGGGCCAGAAGTAAAAGACAAACCACAGCAAGCAATTTAGCAAGACGTCGTGTAGAAAGCCCACACGCCCCAGACAGTAAGAAAGACAAATGCAGACACCGGATAAATAAAGGAAAGAAAGAAAAAGGAGACATAGCCAACCCCCTTGAAAGGGGAGAAAAAGGGACCATAGAACAAAACAAATTAAAATAACAAACCCCCCCCCATCACCCGCCACCCTACATCACCGTAATGGCTATGGCCTACCCCACTAACAGCGTGCCTGTCGCCCCAGAGTCACCCGAAAGAAGGAAAGAAAAGAAGAAGAAGAGAGAAATAAAGAAAGGGAGAAAAAGAAAGAATGAAAAGAGGAGCCGGTGATGGAAACACTCGGTCCCCCCCATCCCCGCAACAGAAAGCATACAGATCGAGGCCAAAAAAATTCAAAGAAAAGCCAACGCACAGGGTGCAATCAAAAATAGTCCACAAGACGAGTCCAGGATATGCCATTAACTAAGAGAAAGTCCGCCAGGATCTAGGCAAGGTCACCCCTGTCCACTTCTGTGAATAGTAAAACTGCCAAACATCCGTGCAGTCAGGAGACAGTACAATACAAAGAGTCCGTACCAGTCAGGGAAGGCAGGCGGCATCTTCGCACAACACCGACCCAACCACCAAGAAGTAGCCAACGATTCATGGCGGCAGCCAGAATGCAAAAGTACGCCAATCACCAACGCGGCCAAGTCCAAAATCAGATCTGTACAGCACGGAGTGGAGAACACAAGATGTGGGAAACATTGCCGCACCAGCGCCAAGTCATTGTGTGCCCTCAAAATCGTAGACTCAGCCGGGGACCCCGGCTCAGCAACCGGAGGAGAATCAACGGGACCAACTCGGGAAGAAGGCACTACGGCACAAAATGGCAGATCAACAATAGCAGCGATCCGTAACTCCAAGTCCCGGGACTTCCAGAGCAGATCGGTCCGCAGAGTATCCAGCGCTAGTAGAACATGACTTCGTGTAGGCGCCGCCCCGTGCAACCGAGGTCCGGGGGTCTCAAATGCAACAGTGTCACCGTCTCCGGGAGGGACACACTCCAAGGGGCCATCCGCCATCTTAAGCACATCGTTCGCCGCCACCATCTCCTCCACCTCCAAGTCCATCATGACCGCCAGAGGCAACAGGACCCACAGTCGATCAGCGGCGGTCAGCGCCCGGCGAAGAAAGGAGAGTCACCAGAAGGCCGGGTGTCCCAGCAGCTTCCCGGGAGCCAGGCACCGGTTCCCGGACGGGACTAGTAACAGGAGTGGGCGTCCCACGCAAGGGGAACCGGACAATACGGCCTCTCTCCGGGTCATCAAATGCACGGGCATACGGGGCGACCCACTATTGGGAGTGGGTCCGCTCCACCTCTCCCGGCTCACGGCTCTCACCAACAGGCTTCTCATCCGGACCAGGGCCACCAACACTCCGAATACCGCCTTGCAGACGCTGCACTCGAGGCCCCGGCGTCAGGGCCGGGAAGGCCAGCAAGCAGACAAGGGCAGATCGCAGGAGCCACTGAACGTCGGAGCCCCAAAATCAGACGGTAAGTGAGCTATTTTCTCCAGCAGTAGAAATCTGAAAGCCTCGAACAGGATTATCGACAGGATAGGCAAGCGGGGAGGAAGGGACCTCAGAGCGAAGCGTTCATGCGACTGTTCCGATCGCCATCTTGGCTCCTCCCCCGGGGAACCTATCTTTGAGGAGACCTTAGGCTGTCTCTCCTGTTTCAGAGATTCTCTGGTCAAATGAGAGACTTTAGAATGTTTCCTTCAATTCTCTTCAGACTGACCCTCAGGCGACCTGGGCCTATTAAGAGTCTTTGAGGATGTGTTGCTCTCAGCATCAGATAAAGCACTCTGCTTTCTCTTCAGCCACAATAAAAGTCTGCCCTCTCTTATCATGAAGGGTCTTAGCTGAAAATGTGCGGCATATTTTACACAGTTTTGCCTCATGACGAGGATGGATGCAATCTCTGTTGCCATCATCAACATGCACTCTTTTTTTCCGCAGGATTTACAAGGTCTAAATAATCCTGATTTACAAGGTCTAAATAATCCTTTTTTTATCAGACATTCTTCTATAAAATTATAGAACAAGACTTATCTGAGAAAAGTTGAAGAACTGAGCAGATCTCAGGGAGACTCCCTTACACACAACGTGCAGCGAAAATCTGAGGGATTCAGCTTCTCTTGGAAAGGTTCTAGAGGGTGCTGGTTGCTGATTGGTCGTGTTTTGAGTTTGGTCCTTTTTAGGTCGAGCCTAATCAGTGCGCAAGCGCTGCTTAGGAGTGACCTTTAGAAATCGGTCTGCTCTTTTTTTGTACACTCGTGCGTGTGATGGTAACCAACTTGCGGGAGCGAGCAGCGGCGTGCAAGGTGAATGCCGCCTCAAGCACGTTGAAAAGTGCAGACCGATTGTTTAACATGACTTTAGCCCCGCCCTTCCCTAGTCATTCAGTGGCGTTCATTTGCATTTATTAACCAGACTAACATTCATTCCTTACTTTTGACCAACGCACATATTTTCTACGTAATATATTGAAGCAGCAACTAAAGGGGGGCCGCGCGGATATGCGCTGCTTGCCAAACTCTTTGAGCTCCGCCATACATAGTAACTCAGGTCGTGCTACAACGTTTAAATATGTCCCAGCCCCTACCCCCGCTGCACAGTCACCCGTGAAGCGAGTACTGAGTTATTTAAAGAAATCTGCGTTGCCATCATTCCCCCTCCCTCCCCCATCTATGCCGTGCGTGTGCCTGGTTCATTTAGGCCCCATGCGGGCGCTCTTCGGGTTGCTGTCATGTACTGTGGGCTTCCGTGGACCATCTTAAAAGCCTGGATGCAAGACTTGATCTTATCAGGGCCCCACGGCAGACATGTTTGCAGATTTTGCTTGTTACGGTGTTTGCTTAAGGACCAAGTGAAAACACAGTTTTAAGAGCGAACAGTATATGTCCCCCACCCTGCACTCCGTGTGATAACGTTAAGTCTGCCGTGTCTGTTGTATTCCGTTGTTTCCAGCACCAGCAAACGATTTTCCAAGTTTATAGTTCCAACATTCTTTGTTTCTTTCCTATTTAATAAGCCTTGCATGCAATGAATTACATTTTATTTCTCAACGTCAGTGTATCCTCTGAAATCACAAATGCTATTGTTTTTGCTCATATTTATTATTCCAGTCAGCCAGCTGTGCGGTCACACCATCTCCTATACTGGGTATATTTCCACTCAATGTTTTGAATTGCTCGCTCAAGTATATACAAAGCGTGTCAACACCTAGAGATGGGTAGTAGGCGCTGTATAACCGCAGTTACATTACAAAACAAGTTCCATGCTGGTATTCCTCATCACTTCTGTTATGGCTGAAGAAGTAATGCTCAGTTTGCTCAGATCCTCCTTGGTGTTTCATCATGCCTCTACCATGCCAGTGGCAGCTCAGGCAGCGCCCCATACACTCTTCATGCTGCAAACCTTGCCTCCGCCCTTCTTGCATTCCATGTCTTGCCTGGCCCATATTTGTGCTTAACAGCCCAACAGAAACTCAACTAAACCCAGCCTGTTTCCCAACTTAATGTGTGGGCTCATCCAAGCCAGGATTTTTCTTTACTTTCTAAGAAATGAAGTCACACAACACCACTCAATACAACGCCAATCCATACAACCACATCATGCATATAATTACAATCCACATAATACCACTCAACACCACATAATTCTACTCCACCCAATTACACACTACTCTATACCACATAAATACACCCCCAAAAAACCCACACTATACCACATAACAATCCACATAAAACACTCCACACCATGCCACATAATTCCACTCAACATAATTTCACTCTACACCACACTGTACCATGCCACAAGCCATTCCACACCACATAATTAAAATTAAAAAAAACATTATTCCACTCCACAGCACAATTTCACTACACACCACATATGTCCAATTTTCAAAACACAATTCAACATCATACTATATAATTCCACAACACATCACATAATTAAACTCCACTACATAACACTATACAACACAAAATATCACCATAATTCCACCCCACTACACACACTACCATGCCACATAATTCCAATGCACTCAAAAAGCATAATTACTATCCAAATACAATTGCACATAATTCCACTACACAAATCTATGCCACAAGTAACAATTCCAATCTAAGCTACATAATTGCACTTCACAACACATACATCCACTCCAATCCATAACATATAGATAAGAAAAATGTACACCTCCAATAGCTCTAACTCGCTCTCTTTTTCTTTTTTTTAACACCCAAACATACAGATCTGGAGCTTAGCTCCTACCTATTTCTTCTTTGTCTGCAACTAACGGGTAAAGCCATCACTGTGTTAGATGACAGTTGAACGAGAGCCCCAAGCCTCATGCAGACCCTTTACTGGTAAAACACAAAATCAGAAGCACACGTTTACTATATTCAACAACAGGCCAAGACACTGGCACATAATGTACTGCATAAAGAAAAAACCTGCTACACACAGCTTTTGGATTCTTTCAATAATTCACAAAACACACTGGGTTACACAATAGGGACGAAGCTGTGTGTCCGATCTCCAACACATAGTGATGCCGTCTCCTGGCGTTCGTTAACAGCAGGAGGGAAGAGGTGAAATAATGAAACAAATACCCAAAAAATGTATTGGTTATTTATTATTGCTGGACTAAAGCACTTCAGCCATTCAGGACACACACTCAACATAGTTGCAAAGTATTAGTTCAGAGTGTAAATTCCTTCCTGCCTTTGATAATGGGGAGGAGTCACCAGAGCGAAAATCAATTTGTGCCTCCGATAATAGGAGGAGTCACATATTACTTCCTGTCTCTGATGATGGGGAAGGAGGGACAGAGAGTAAACCAGTTTTTGCCACGGAGGATGAGTGAGGATTCACCAGAGTGTAAACCACTTTTTGCTTCTGATGATGGGAGAAACCATAGTGTAAACAACTTCCTGCCTCCGGCGATGAAAGGAGCCATCGGAGTGTACAACACTTTCTGCCTCTGATGATGGTTGGATGAGGCGCCAGATGTAAACCACCATAGAGGAAACTACTTTCTGCCTCTTAAGATGGAGGTGGGAAGCAGACCCCAACTTTTTGTTTTCACTCTATCAGTCCATTGGAGTCTGTTGTGGCATGAACATACTATACAGAAATGTTTGCTGCCCTGGATCAGATGCACTTTTCTGACAAGTACCAATGAGACTGATACGCGCATGCCAATTAATTCCAACCAGTCACTGATATTAGTTTCTCATAGAGGACCGAGTTAGGCAGTGGCGAGGCTGAACCTTTTCTAATGACAGACACTTTAAATCCATATTTAGAGGGTAAAAAGAGATCTCTGCATTTGCCTGAAGTCACCAAAGAAAATAGTTTGTTGATGTAAACATTACTGCTATGTACATTTAAATGTTACAAATTATTTCCATGTTGGTTATCTGCACTAGACTGTAAAGCTGTAGTATGTACACTCTCCAACATAGAACACGTTATTTAAGATAAACAGAACAAAAAAGATACGCATTTCCTTTTCTATGTGGCCATTTCTCATCATTACCATTAGCTGGGTGGTAAAGGTGGTGAAAATTTGAGATATTTCTAAACAAAAGGCTTAATGATCCTATCATGGTTTGTATACTACCTGGATTAGAAGGTAGGTCAATTTCACATACTGTTTGGCACTAAAAAAAGTATAAAAGGTTGGGTTCTGCATCGCTTGAGTGGTGGGAATGGATATTCAGCACTCATGTGTAGGCAGTGATCTACATGAAGAGAGAATCAAGAAGCAAGGTTGTTTCTGATTGACTGTGTTATACTTGCTTACATTTTGCAATGATGGCAAGTGATACCTGTTAGGTTACAGGGCTTCAAAGTCATCAGGGCAGTTCTTCTGCGCTATCAAGCTGAATAATAATAAAATGGACTATAAACAGAGGACTGATAGAAGCTTGCATAGGTCCATACTCAGATAGGAACATGTGCTCCTGGCGTATCTTAGTCTATCGTCTACAACCAAAATCAACCAAGAATGTATGGGAGCCGAAGGGATCCAATGAGTGACTTCAGCAGACTAAGTAAAAGCACCCTTAAGGGCGGCCTCAGCTGATTGTACATCTTGTAATATCTTCTGGAATCCCAAAGGGATTTCATGCCCAGCATTTAAATTTACGGGGGTATCTGGACCACTGAAGTGGAAGTTAACTTCCTGAAACTTGGAACTGAGAAGGTACGAAGAGCTATGATGAACTAGTTCCACTGTGTCGCTGTAGCAGCAGCGACTCTTTAAGACTGGCATAGGAGATTATTTCTATAACCTTAACACCAATTTTCCAAGGAGCAGAATGCAAGAGAATACTATCATGTTAACTTGCAAACTAGTTGTCCTAAATCACCTCTTCCATTGACTGGTTTCAGGCATGTAACATAATACTAAATCCCCTAGATTCCTACCACAAATTCACTTAGCCTCATCCCTTTTCCAGATCTTTTTAAGGTGAAGGGGAGAGGATTTCTGCTGCTTCTCTGTCTTCACTAGTATAGAAACCTGACGGGAAAGTGGGAAGACATTTGCATCCTTCTGTATGATCTACTACTTCTATATAGAGGTTAATCAATGTGGGAATCCTTTTAAGAAACGGGGTTCACAACACAGTGTCCACAAAATGTGAGGAGCCCGAAGCAGTGCCTTGCAGAAAACATTGATGTGGCTGTGTGAAAGATCACAGTGGTTTGGAATCTTCCTGCAGTGGTGAAAATTCTAAATGGCAAAACAGTACTATCTATATATGATACAAATTAAAAGCCAAAACACTTTCCTTTCCGGGATGTAAGGCAATCATTATTAACAGTCTATCAAACAGAGAAAACGTGTTTTATGCAATCAAGGTGCAAAAAATTAAAGTCCTAATATCAATATTATGGACAATCCTCTATCTCTTGGATGGAGAAAGAAAACCATAAGATTGATGCAATGGATAAATGCACTGCAGTCAAAATATTGGGTTGAATATAAATGAATGAACAGTTGGAACGTCTATATGAAGATGACAGCGGGCTGCAACAGAGAGAGCCTGAACTCGACAGACTCTTCTAGCCTATGTGATGGCTAATAAGCTCAACAGTTTAATACACAACTGGTGAATGCTGACTCCAACAGCTGCCAACAAAACAGTCACATGCCGTTCTGGATAGGGATTGTTGATGGGTGGAAATATAAGCAACAGCCCATTACAATGAGTCTGAACTGTTCAATGTTCAACAGGAGAACTCTGGTACAGTTAGGTGACCACTTAAAAACAAGAACAGGGAAATAAAGGAATAAGCGAACGAGCATTGTGAGAAGACGGATTAAGGCACCAACTTATTTTCCTATCACTGCCGGATGGCAATAACCACGCCCATTGTCCCTATCGCGATTTATAGCTAACTTATTTCATCTGCTCACTTCAAAGGCAGAGTTTTTTCTGAGAGACCAAAAGCTTTATGATTATAGGTTCAGTAATCTGTCTTTGGGCTCATAAATTAGAGATGACAGGTCAATCCTTCTTAAAATAAGCTGCTGCTTGGGAGAGAGAATCAGCTTTCATTTGTGTCCGTCATGGGATCCGAGAAGCAACATATTGTGGATTAACTGTGAGCCACCTGGGTCATCGTACACAGTGTCAGATGTTGGGCATTAACGGGGACAGAGACTTCCTTGACCACTGCAGGAAATATTTCCATCACCAAGTGAAACCAAAGTTGTGGAGACAGTGACATACTGCCTGTCTTGTAGAACACTGCTTTCTGTATATACTGGTACCTTCTTCATTCTCAAGAGATGGGGAAGGCATTCCAGTTGGGACAAACTGCTGGAAGTTGGCAATTGTTTACATAGAAAAACCAGTCTGCTTGCAATCAAATGATGTGAACTACGAAGGACCTATTGTGGAACCCCTTCCGAGACTGCAGGGAATCAGCAGCAGAATTCTGTGCCGGGTAGCACTTGCACAATAGAAAATTGGTTTTGGTTATCCAACACCAATGCCAAGCCAATGTGCTCCCACAGACTGCATGTTTTGGAAAATGTGGAATGTTTTTTCAAATCATGCCAAAACGAGCTAAAGATTTTGAATACATTTAAAATGAAGGATGAATGCTTAACGGATATTTACACGGGGCAACAGCGCACAAGCCAGTGCATCTTCACAAGCACAAGCACACAAGCCAGTGCATCTATCAAGGAGGATATCTCACTGATTAGTTTGGTAGGGTGATATAGATAGAAAAATAAGCCACTTCTGTGAATAGTAGATCTTTTAAGTGGCAATGTCAACACCTGCATTAGTGACAAACTCCCTAAAGTACAGCCAATCCGGAAAAGACAACCAGAGCAGTGGAACACTGCCAGTAATGGCCAAAAAGCAGCACAAAGCTAAATGACACTGAGCTATATTCAGCCTATTAACAATTTCCACCTGGAAATGCAGCCAGTAGTCTCAGTCAACAAAGTACATTTTATGGTATTGTAGAAGAAGGGAATGTCAGAGAGATGAAAGGCCAGGAAGCATTGCTTGATAAAGTCTGGAACATACACCGGTCACAAGGTTTACCCTCCAGATCATCAAGTCCAAAGATTACAAAATACACTACCTGTGTTGCATTCGCATGCCAACCGCAAAATAAATACAGAGAATGCCAGCCGTGCTTCAGACTGTTAAGGGCACTAGTGGCAGAGGAGAAATGCACAGATTCTCCACCAACACACGGGTTACACAAGAGAGTTAATGATTATTTGAATATTTGCACGCATTCTCTTTAACTCAGTATACTGAAAAGTCATGCCTACACTTAGCTACTATTCTCTTTGTCTTTTTTTGTGTATTCTATTTTTGTCAGTGCTTGCTTTGCATTTAAAATCTACTTTTGGGAGGAAGGTTTATGCTGAGGTAGTGCCCAGGAATACGCTGCATACTCGTGCCACGCGTGTGCAAGACCTAAAAAGTGGCTCAGTGGCAATCGAGGCAGATGTTACCATCCCTGTTCAGACCAGGCTGACAGGGTGGAGCTGCTACCTAACAGCACAAGCACAGAGGAGTCTGGGACAAGCCCCTCCCCCCCAAGGGACACATAGGGCCAGATGTTAAAGCCTGAATGCTTCTCACTCTCCTCTCTTGACCCCACTTAGAGATTGCCTGTGAGCTTGTAGGAGGAGTCTCTCACAGCCGTGTTTTCAATGTTTCTAGGAGGCCCGCGTATATCTCAGAAATCAAACGTCAGTCATTTCATCTTCCAGCTCTGCGTCATCAGTCTCTCCTTCGCCTTCTATTTCCTCCTCTTCTTCAGATGTCACACTGGTGTCATCGGCTTGATCAAGGCACTTTGGACAAGAGCAGACAAACAGGTAGTTCTCCCTTCAAAGAATAAAACACATTAATGAATCAGGCAAATGCAATATGACATCGGCATGAAAATACATACAATATTGTAGATGTGCGACTACCTTCACACATACAAACACATCTAACTATGCTTAAGTTGGTTAATTCAATGGAAAAGCTGTGTTTACTTGGCTAATAACTCTAGCTCTGTCAGACAAATCTGTATGAAACATTGCAGAAAATAGTGAAATCCGCCTAAAGAGGATTTGGATGGGATTATGACCATTAGTCTTCATTGAGTGGAAGTTTTACCCAAAAATGAAATGCTGACTAGATCGCCAACACAACAAGCCTGAATACATGTCTTCTGCCTGCCCCTCTGATTTAGTGTGAACCCATTGAGCCACTTTTAAAATAGTCCAAAAATTCTAACGCGAATACATAGAGAGACCTATAGACAAGTGGGACACCTAGGACAAGTGAATGAACCACAAATTCAAGTCTGAACCCAAAATCTGATTTGCCATGAAAAAAAGAATATTTTTTTTCTGTGTCAGTATTTTAATATATGTAGGTTAGGGCAGGAATTCTGGTGCCACATTTGGAAAAATAATAATTTTCTGAATTGCTTACAGCTTTGGCTCTGTTGCAAGAATGTGCAAAGATAGTCAAAGGCAACCTTATCGGGATGACCAGAAGGGAAATGGATCTTGGATGGAGTTGGCGGTTTCCTGAAATTACATTTCCCAAATGTAGAAATGTGTGTCCGGAGTGTTAACAATTTGAACCAAAGTAAATGTTTACAGGTAGTGATGGCGTGGGCGCTTTGCACAGGGCGCTGCTAAAGGCCATGTCCTGTAGGCTGTGAGTACAGGCTCAAATGACATTGATCAGAGTGGATTACAGAAGACCTCTTCCTGTGCTCAGCTGGTACTGTTGGGAGAGGCCTTGAGAATGGCCTGAAAGTCATGCCCTCTGCTCAGAAGTTATGGTTGGAAGGGGGGAGGGAGCACATAATTACAAATCTGAAGTAATTCACTCAAACCCATGGTTGTTTACAAGGTATAAATATTAAAATAAGTTATATTGACTTTGTTTTCTGCTTTTAGGAATGTTCAGTTGTCCACATAATGCCTTCTGATAGACTTTGAGACTCTGGAAATGGCTAATTTATCTGTGAGGATTGCTGAAGTTAGTGTGAGCCAACACCTAAACTTCAAGGAGGAGGGGGGGGGGACATGATTGATATTACCAAAGCTACAGCAGGGTGAGGAGGTGAATGAGTAATTGTCAATTCCCAGGAGCATAGCACTTTGAAACCTACACTCCCCAACAACTCTTTGCTGAGCACCAGCGTCCAGCAGAGGTGTGTCTATCTGGATCTGACAGACATCCTCCTAGGATTGTAATCGTAAGACACCACTGGTCACATGATGTCTGTTTTACTCCAGGTTATCATATGAAGTTGTGGGATACTTCACTTTTTTCTACCCCGAAATACAGCCCGTGGTTGCGGCGAGGGCACTAAGTTCTCTTGACCAAGCACAAACCCTCTTTTTCCCCCAAAAAAAGTATAGCATGTAAATGTAATAGACTCATCCATAGGGGGTAATTTTGCATATTGATTAAAAAAAACGTAAACCGTAAATCTATAGACTGCTATGTCTGAGCTCTTCAATTAGACTCTGCTGGGTTTATACCTTTAAGAAACGCTAGAAACAGACACCAGATTATATTAAGCCACTATGGAGACCCTACTAATACATCAAGTGGGTAGCTAGAACTGTTGCGCTCATTTTGGAGTTATCAACCAACTTGTGACATATGAGGTCTTCTCGAAGAGTTGTGGGGACTATTAAAAGGCAGGTAAATTTACCCATGGACATTGGCACCTCCACTGCTTCCTAGCTACAGACTCCTGAGGGCACCACATGCAGATAAGCAAACATTTATAAGCAAAGTCTCCCTTATATCAACACTAGCAGAGTTGTGGTAAGTCATACTTTTAGGTGTGCATTGCCTTTGCTTTTCCTAGTCCCCGCTCCATTTTTGTCTCCCAGCACTAGGGTCTGGCTTATTCCGACACACTTATGTCTTCAGCCTGACCAGTAAGTGCCATGCTCATGCACACTGCACAAGCAAGTCAAACATGCATTCTTCTCTGGTGCAGAAGCACACACTAGAAGAACTAGCTACTTTGATGAAGTTCTTTCTGGTGGATACAGACCAGTCTGTAGATTCCTATTCATTAGAAATCTACTCCATAACTGGCTGAATACCAAACAAAAGACTGTCTGCTTCTGTGCTCTGGCAAACCAACCCCTCCAGCTGCACACAAAGTACAACATTCATACAGACAAAGACTGCTCCCTCTCACTGCACATCCACACTCAGTACATGGAGTCAGAGAAGTGAGCCACATGTTCACAAGAAGGCACGGCTGTACCAAAACAAGCACACTCAACACACAGTGCTTGAACTGAAAGTGCACACACACACAAATCCCAGCCGTTCCCCTTCATGCCTCCGCTCTTTTTAGGACGGAACTTGGGCTCTGTTGCATGATGAGGGCAAAGTCTTCATCCTGGGATCTTCGCCCTCCGCCTGGGACGACTCCTGGTGGCCCCCAGCCCTGGGCACCGCAGCCAAGCCAACCGACCACGCACGCAACCTGGGCTTCATCCTGGACCCCTCCCTCTCGATGACCAGACAAGTCAACGCCGTCTCCTCATCGTGCTTCAGCACCCTGCGTATGCTTCGCAAGATCTTCCGCTGGATCCCGACCGAGACCAGGAAGACTGTCACCCAGGCACTCGTCACCAGCCGACTGGACTACGGAAACGCCCTCTACGCCGGAACCACAGCCAAGCTACAGAAAAGACTCCAGCGCATCCAGAACGCCTCCGACCGACTCATCCTGGATGTCCCCCGACGCAGCCACATCTCCAGCCACCTGAGGAACCTGCACTGGCTCCCCGTCGACAAGAGGATCACGTTCCGGCTCCTCACCCACGCACACAAGTCTCTCCACGACCTGGGCCCCAAGTACCTCAACGACCGCCTGACCTTCTACACGCCCACCCGCCAGCTACGGTCCACCAGCCTCGCCTTCGCAGCCGTACCACGCATCCGAAGAGCCACCGCCGGAGGAAGATCGTTCTCTTACCTGGCTGCCAAGACTTGGAACTCCCTCCCCATCCACCTTCGGCTGACCCAGGACCATCTCGCCTTCAGGAAACAACTCAAGACCTGGCTGTTCGAGCAGTAGCATACCCCTCCCCCCAAGCGCCTTGAGACCCTCCCGGGTGAGTAGTGCGCTATACAAATGGCATGATTGATTGATTGATTGAAAGTGATCTATTGTTGCTGGCACTCATTAGTAACATACACTGAGAGCACACTCACTACTGTGCATTGCCCACCCATTCACAACATGTCCTTCCTTCACCCACGTTAAAGCACAGCTACGCTAAGGTACTCACCCAATTTCCTATAGAGCCAGAAGCTCCTTAACCGCGTGCACGGAGTTGTGCAGCGGCAGAAGTGTCACACCACATATACATTCTCTCACTGAGCAGCGTTGCTCTCACAGGACATATCAAAAGATTGAAAATTGTTCATACTGATCCCAAAATGCCTTGCTGCCTTCACTCACCTGAGTGTCTTGTGTCGGCTGTGCCTGCTCCGGTCCCTCTGGCAGCAGTCTAAGTAGCTAATGCAGATTTCCTGAAAGATGACATCAGACATTAACAGTAGACTGGAGGTTTTTCGTTTTGGAGAAAGCTATCAACATTGCACAAACTACGGTTCAATGTACAAACGTAGGCATCCATACCAGATGTTAACGTGTACGGAGTTTATGGTGCATGCTGGATGTCAAACGACAAGCTAGAATCTTGATGCAAGGTGGACATTCAGATGCAAGGTAGAAGCTAGGGTGCAGCTAGTCGCCAGGGTGCACGCTGAACATCAGGGTGCACGCTAAACATCAGGGTGCACGCTAAACATCAGGGTGCACACCTTAGACATCTGCGCACACACCTTAGACATCTGGGCACACACCTTAAACATCTGGGTGCACACCTTAAACATCTGGGTGCACACCTTAAACATTTGGGTGCACACCTTAAACATTTGGGTGCACACCTTAAACATCTGGGTGCACACCTTAAACATCTGGGTGCACACCTTAAACATTTGGGTGCACGCTAAACATCAGGGTGCACGCTAAACATCAGGGTGCACGCTAAACATCAGGGTGCACGCTAAACATCAGGGTGCACGCTAAACATCAAGATGAAAGGACAATGTGGCAGAGCAAGGTAAACATTGGCAGCAGAATACATAGTGAAAGCTCTGTGACAAACATATACATTTGAGAATCTGTAAAGTACTGTTGCTTCTGTAAGCACCAAATGCATAGAACAGTCTTGTAAAAAGGGAGGTGTAATGCAAAAGCCCTGCAAAGGTGGAGATTTCACGACTGAGTGCCCTATAAACAGTTGGAGAGCTTGGATGTCATGACTGATTTAGGACGAACAATCACACAACAAAGGGTATTTAACAAAGCCTCTGCACATTAAAAAGAAGGTTCTAACTACATGCTCTTCATATCACAACTACATATAAAAGGGTTCGCCAGCTTGGGCAAAGTAGTCTCTGTAGGCGGAGGGGTGAGTTGGATACAACAGTGATTATAAACACATTTTAAACTCATTCATGTCCTACCTGGTCTTGTCAAACATACACAATAAAGAGTGGAGAAGAAAATGGCCAATAAATGTATAAAATTGCTAGAACAAGTTCAAATTATAATCTTTTTTTAACCTTCAATGCATTATTTTCTTCCATAAAATCATATCGGTCGCATTAATGGCCAGCACGTGTTCCTTGGGAGGCATGCCATTTCTCAAGGCACAGTTTCTTATTAATTGATTTTCTCCTCAGAAATAAGTATTTAAGTTGTGGTCCCTTAATGTGAGTGAATTATAGTGGATTTTACCCATTGCAATAGCTCATCACTATTTTTCATACTTCTCCCATATTTTTAAAGGGTACCCTGGAACTCGGATTCTTCACGGAGTCATGTCGCGGGATATGGCTGTAACATTAGATCACAAAGTGACACTTCTGCTGAATGCGGTCAAGGGAAAAAACTGTACTAGTGTGCAACATGTTGACTTGTCGCTGTGTGAACACAGTAAACCTCTGAAGAAAAACACTGCTCTCTCATTACGGAAACACACAGGTCAGACCCCACACTAGTTGCCTAATCGCAGAACAAGTGAACTTGGCTCAACACATCGTTCTACTCCTCGGTCCGCAGACAGCCGAGTCAATAACAAGATGGCAAAGCTTAGCTCCAAGAATTGCTTCTGGAGCACCCGCGCTCTAGTCTTTTTTGTCCCTACTCATGTATTGTTTAGCAAATGAAGATCCTTATGCTCTTGAGTGTTATTGGTGGCTCCAGAGAGACACCTGAGCACTTAGGCCATCTAGAGGGTTTATGGAGGTGCCTGCTCACCAACCTATTTTGCATCTGGGAAAATAAGAATTATTTTTCATCGTATAGCTGGTATTTGAACTGGTAAAGCTACATTGATTTTCTTTTTCTCTTACTATTATAAGAATTACTTTACACGTTTGCAAAAAACGTTTTTTGCAGTTGTCCCAAGCTTTAGCTTGCTGACAAGTTTTGCTGTAAATCGGTTTGAGTCTTGGGCAAGGACAACACTGCCTTCTGAGGTCAGGATACTTAATTCTAACAAAGTGGGTGTTAGATCTGGCATCATTGGCGTGAGTCTCCCTTCCATTCTGACGGATTGCCTCCTCTGTTTTGATATGTTTTTGCTGGTTATATGCTTTGGGCACTGTGCCACTGCTATTTAGTGCCACAGTGCAAGTGCTCCCTATGTTAAATTGGTGTACTAATTGGTGATTCCATGATTGGATTATTTGATTTACCCGTCAGCCCCTAGTACAGTGCACCATGTGTGCCCAGGGCCTGTGAATCAAATGTTGCTGGTGGGCTTGCAGCACTGGTTGTGCCACCCACAGAAGCAGCTTTTAAAGTGTGTCTCAGGCCTGCCATTGCAAGGCCTGTGTGCAGTAAGTGACTGCCATGTCGACTTGGCAAGTGCACCCACTTGCCAGTCCCTAAACCTTCCCTTTGCTTCATATTAGACACCCCTATGGTAGGCCCAATGGCAGGGTGCATTGTAAGTATAAGGTAGGACATGCTCTGGTGTGTGTAGCATGTCCTAATAGTGAACTACAGCCATTTTCGTGTTTCACTATTACAAGGCTACCTATTCTCCCTCGGCTAGAATGAGCAGTTAGACTATTACATTCTTATAATCCTTTTTTTTTTTTTAAATATCTTTATTGAATTTTTTTAGTTACAGAGTCCTCCCCCCCCCCCCCCCCCCCAAGTCAGACAGGTTCAACAGAGAATACTTCACATATAAACACAGAGAAATTAGGAAATTAGAATTCGTAAATCATACATTACTAGCTAAGTAAGTCAATCAAACAACCATTCTTATAATCCTAACTGACTCAGGGAACATAGTAGAAATTCGAATTTAGTATGCCTGAACTCATAATATTAAAATACATCTTTTAGTAAAGTTGGTTTTAATATTCTGTTTGAAAATACCACTTTTAGAAAGTAGGTATTTTCTTGCCTAACTGTCCAGGCCAGCCTCTGCTGGGTTGTGTATTCCTTGTCTGGGTTTGTGACTGACAAGGCTGGGGGATTCCAGGAAACAGGCTGGGGCAGCCCAGTGGTGAATAGAGAGATCTGCATCTAGATGGGAGGAAGGAGTTGCACCTGGAGCCTGAATGGAGCTGGGCCTTCCCTCTACAATGCTGGCGCCACCTCCTGTGGCTTGTCTGATGTCTCTGCCCCGCACTGTGAGAGGAGAGAAGGAATCTTGTCAACAAAGTGCTCCAGAGCGTTGCCTTCCCACCCCTGTGCTGGCTCCACCTCCTGTGGGGCGTCTGATGTCTCTGTCCTGCACAGTGAAAGGAAGGAAAGAGTCATGTAAACAAAGTGCTCAGGAACTGGTTTGGACTAGGCAGAGGCCTCCCTGCCTTCAGAGAACAAAGGATTTTGGGGCATAAATATTGGGACCCTGATCCCAAGAAATTAGATCACTTCTGAAACAAGAAACCTTTTGCCAAGGAGAAGAACCAAGGAAGCTGCAGGAGTTTTACTGCCCCTCTGCCAATGTGCTGTTTGCTGGGTTGGCCTGCAGTGGTTGCTTCATTGCCAAGGACAGGAGAAGGAACTTTAAGGACTTTCATCATCTTCAGAATATTCTCCAAGGGCTTGAACTGTGCTTGCCTCATGCTGAAGTCTTGGAACAAAAGACTTCATCTCCATCTCCCCTCTGAATTTCCTTGCTGGGAATTCTGACTCCAGACATTTGCGAGTCGCTGGGACCTGGAAGCGCGACGCATCGAGAGGAAGCGTGTCGCCGCCACAGCTGAAATTGTTGCATCGCCGGAGAGGCGAGCCTTCGCCGCATCTCCCTGGAAGCGTGTGTTCATCGAAGCTGCCTGCTGTCGCCTCACCGGAGAAGCGTGACGCCATCGAGAGAGTCGCCATAGGATCACCAGAGAAGCGTGTCGCAGGGCCTGTCGCAGGGCCTGTTGCGGGGCCTGTCGCGGCTCCAAAGTACAGAGTCGTCGCAAGGCTGCCAGGGCGCCTACGCATCATCATCGCCGCGTCATTGCATCGTCGCATCAAGGGCGCCATGTCCTCGCATCGAACCGGATCATTGCATCGCATTAAGGCGCCATCTTGCGCACCACAACGAGCCCGCAGGCCGAGAATCTACGCATCACCTCCGCACCGGTAAGGATCACGACGCATCCCCCACTCTGCACAAGCATTGAGGCATGACGCATCATGTCCCCCGGATCACGGAACCAACGCATCTCCCCTTTTGCAAGCCTTTTGTTCACTTTGCGTTACGCATCCAGGTACTTTGTTGAGAACTTTGTCGCATTTATCACTAACTTGAATTAAGTAACTTTTATCATCTTTAAAGCACTCTTAAGTGTAGTATTGTGGATTTTTTTCATTTGTGGTCCTGTGTTAAGTCTATATAAAGAATACTTATTTTTATAAAACCTGTGTTGTGTCCATCTGTAGTGTTTTCACTGGATTACTGTGTATATTCACAAACGCTTAACACACTGCCTCTGAGATAAGCCTGTCTGCTCGTGCCAAGCTACCAAGGGGCTGAACAGGGGTTATTAAGGAGTGTAATCCCCTTATCCTGACTTAGAAGTAAGGGTCCCTATTTGGACAAAGGTGATTACCATTGCCAACTAGAGACGCCCAGATGTAACAGTGGGTAACAGTAAGAATGCATGCTTCCACAGCTTAGAATCCTCCCTTTTCTCCTGTGATTCTCCCACCCTGAACTGGGAAAGTAAACTACGCCTCATTATCTGCGTTCTAACGGGGAGAGAGAACTGCAGGACACCTTTTTCAGTCCACACGATCGTCACTGTGTGTCACTGTGATTGCAGTAATTGTTACTTCTGGGTCTTATTCTTCGACTTCATGACAACAGATATTTTGCACATTATAGTGCACTGTGGATTGGGGCGAACAGAGATACTATTCTTATTACATAATAGCAAAATTTGGCAACTGTAATCTTTTCACGTCACCAAGCGTCTTACAAAGGCCTCTCCCATTACATTACGATTTTAATGTGGACAGACTTGCGCTCACACATATTCTGTGCAATGATGTATCTAAACACACAATTTTAGGAGAAAATACCTCCTTTCAAGTGGCTGCCATGCATCTCAACTTCAAGCTCACCTTTTCATCAACGTTAAATAACTCCCATACGCCTGGCCACTGCCCCTTCCCTGAACTGTGCTGTTCACTAACGGTGGGCGGTGAACTTCGCTCTGCCAGAGGGGGTTGCGGAGTTTTGCTCACTCCGTGCTCCGCTCAGAACGCGGAGTTTGGCAGTAACTCTGCAACCTCGGCGTAACAGAGTTTACCGGCACCCATCATGAGAGACATATGAAAATTAAATCACATTTGTAGCCTCTGCCTGTTGTTGAGGAATCAAGACACTGTGTTGGCCTCTTTTCATAGGTGGCTTTGCAAAGTTTGCACCAGATTGACAGTCGGGAGAGTGCATCTGCTTGTTGTGTGGAGGCGGCTTGTTTCAAAGCTCTTTCTGTGGCCAATGTGGCTCAGGTATAAGACTTCGCCTGTCTTTGAGTCGCACTTACTGCTGTGAGGCTCACCAGTCTGCTAGGTCGGCACACAGAACACTCCACTCTTTGCAGGATGTGCCTTCTTCAGTGCTGAACTGTGGTGAGCAGGGGGCCTGTGACGGAAGAGGGGGCTCCCCTTGAAGCCTGAGACCCATTGATGGGTGCCAATAGGCACATCAGCACCAGCAGAGGAGGATTTGTGAGCAAAAACGTCAGCTCCAGCTGAACCACGGTAAATAAGTGGCTGAGGAGGAGGCAGGGGTTAAAGGGGTTCAGGAAGTGCTTGGCTCTGAGTGATGAGGTGTGTTGGCACCAATTAACTTTTAAAAGCTAAATGCCAACTCCAGTTTCACTTTCAACATCAGCCTCCGCAATTCTGCCAGCTCACGCAACTCCGTGGAATTCGACAGAGTTTTTATGCAACTACGCTGAATTACACAGAGTTTAACTCTGTGAGCTCCGCCCACCCTTACTGCTCACATGATGTTCAGTAGGCGGCTGCCTGTCTGTGCTCCAGGGATGCTGCCTTCTCCACACTGGCCCTTGAAGAACCCTAACTGTTTAATGTTTCAGAGTATGCCAGCTTGTTATGGACGCTATGTGACTGTCCTCTTCAGGGCTGAATGTGAAGATAAGGGACTTGAAAAGCGCATAGTTTCCAGGAGCCTGGTTAAATCCTATCCTCCAAGGCACTTGTAGCATGAGGAGTTTGGGATTTACGAAACTGCCTTTTAAATAGAATTATACATCAATCCTCTAACTGCTGCCCTAAAATGTCCAGCAATCACCATGAGGATGTCTTGCCTGTGCGCATAGTTTCTGGTAGGAAAAATACAAGATGGTAAACAGATGTAAGTAGAGTCCAGGACAAATTTGCTTTGAGATTTTTGCTGTGGCTTCTCTTTTCATTAAAAACTGTGACTACAAATTACCTGTGGAGGCAGAAGTAGAAGACAGTTTATACTTGCGGGACAGGAGACTACATTTGCGAGAACATTATAGGATGCATAGTGGTTTAAAACAATTACTTGACTGGAATTTGCTGTCAATTACGCAAACTGAATAATTCACCATTATTTGTCGTAAAACACACATGTACACTTCTGTAAGTGCAAACAGTAAAATTGCTTGGTGAGATTACATTGAATTGATCAGTTTTGCCCGAAGATCAAATGTTTCGAATGTAAATGGTTTGAAAATACCCACGTACTTAAAGTACATTAGTGTGAATGTATTATTATTTTTAAATACACTGTACTTTTCATTCAGTCTTTTATGTTTCTTGCTCATTTTACTCTTCCCATTGAGTTCCCTTCTCTTTTCCCCTCTTAATGTCCATTTTCATCTTTTTTTCCGTCTTGTGTAATAGAAACAGTGGTAGCGTTGTCTCTACAACACGTTTGCACCGCCTGCCCATACACCCCTGCTCCTTTCAGTACGTTTCTCTTATGGTCCCAACTTCATCTCCCTTTTACCCTATCTCCCTTCTGGTGCTTACTTGTGCTACCTCCTTTTTGTTTTCCGAACCCACTTCCATTTTACTTTACTTCCACACCAATTGCAATCTCAAACCATTTATTTAGACCTAAATATAATTTTAACCAAATGATAGAAACTAGTCACTGGGCTCCCCCCTTGGTTCTGGGGTACATGTTTTCTCCTACACATCTGGAATGGAATTCCTTCCTAAATACCCTACAGCCCAGCCCACACTTCATATGCTTCAGAAGCCAAATGAATCAGTAGATTTTTTTTGCCCATCCCTATTCAGTTAAGTTCACAAACTTTATTCCGATAAACAATGTGTCCATAAAAGTGCACGGTAATTAAAAGAGACAAAATGTAGCAATATATAATAGCAAGAATTACAGTTGTATAAACACGATGACATAAAATCCTTAAATGGCAATTTAAAACCGAATTCATCATAAATAAATCACTAGTGTAAACCAATCCATTAAATAATTAGGAATTATGTATACATTATTAGAACTCAATCCATGAGCATTGACATTCGAGCCCTAGTAGGAACTCTCAGAAAAGTACTTAGGCGAAAAACCAATTCTTCATTTTCTAAGGCCCATCCCTATTAGAAACTTTATCAATCACCTGTCAGGAGTGGATTGTTCTTGGTTTGTCATATGGTTTTTATATATTTACCAAAGTGATGCCCTGCTTTGCTACTCTTCATACTGCCCTGCATAAATGCATTAAAAACACACACATAAGAGCATAGAAATATGTGCAGCCACATTACAAAGCACAAACTCACCTCCCCTTTCTGTATGTCATCCAGAGCAGTGAGGTGCAAGAGGAAGTTATTGTCCGGGAATGACGTCTCGGCGTTGGGGATACAGCTGTGGTTACCTGTGTTTGGGAGAGGGACAAAAAACACCCCTTTAAAAGTTAATCTGTGAGTTGAAGACATCATTCCAGGACATGACTTGGGTAGTTAGCTATGAACTGTAGGGAGCCCGACACTACAGGAAGGTGCCGGGGTATGGATCCCATTTAATGTGATCGCCTAGGTTGGGACGGATTCCTATCAGGGCACCTGAGCCCCTCAAGGTGCAGAGCCTGCGATGGAGACCACCAGGACAGCCCCAGGCTTGCACGACTAGAGGACACTACCCGTCCCTCCGTTGCCCGTTTACACAGATTTCCGGAAAGACGGCTGTACCCCGGTCTTCTTTTCCATATATATGGCCCAAGGACATACTCGGAACATCACCTTAACGTTACCCGCCCACGCCGGGTTGGAATTATCACCGGCCTTTTGCTTGTCTTTCTAGACACCCGACAGCCCTGAAGAGTCACGGGTCCAGTGCCCGCTTGACGAAACACGTGTCGGCTGGTTGCTTGTCTCTGATGTTTCTTCCAAGAAGGAAGACTCAATACACTTAAATTGGGATAAAAAAAAAAGACCTTTTATCTGTGTCCATCTTGTTTCTCTAGAATACGTTTTTCTTTTCACAATTGATGATACTTATCTTCACCTCAGGACTTTATTGTTCTCAGTGAAGTGGGCCCTTGCCACTACTTGCAGAGGTTTTGGGGTCTCCTCTGACCTTTTAGCACCGTTGCCCTTTGGTGCTTTTATTCTCACTCTTCCGCTACCAGCACAAGCGCCAGTCTTCCTGTACACTCGAAAACCCATCCCAGAACCCTCAGCCCCAGGCTTGTTGTGCGCTCTAGCCGCAAGCCTATACCCTCACAGACACCAAGCACTGGAGAGAGAGCAGATTGTTCCTCAATACTTACAGCAGCTCTGCAGCATGTAAAGGCCAGACCCCTCGCAGTTCAGAAATTCGCCTGTCACTGCAACAGAAAGAGACACTTTTGGACCCTTATCCTTTATTGATTGGCGAAAACCAAAACAATGTTATTACAAAATAAAATAGTGTCAACAAGACTACATCAAGCACAAAGCTGGTCAGCATCAAACTGAAGTGCTTTGTAAATTATCTCCAGCGATGCATCTAAATGTTCAATGCTCAACGTTCTGCGACATGCTGACTGATCCAATACATGTCTATTTACAACATGCTGATCGCACAGCCCAAGAAACATATTCCAACACGCCAGCTAGGGATTCAAGAAACGAAATGATTGCTAAACATATCCACATCACCGATACACTCAGAAGTTTCATTCAAACACTGTATGCAATTTCTCTTGTAAAAAAAAAAGCACTCATGAAATACAGAAGACCATATACTACAGGCATCTCCCGCCCTCCACTGTATGGCCATGTCATTAGGAGGCTAATGGGATTTAAAACCATTCGGTATGGCAATTTTTGATTGCAAATGCATTTTAGGAGACCCAAAAACCACAAGGATATCTGGCACTACGTCAAAACACCCAGGCCTACGTTACTGCTACGTCTTGAGCAGGGGACTGAGTAGGAGGGAAATGTGATTCGTTTTCCGCCTCTGTGATGTGGAAGTCATCATCGTGATGTTTGAGATGCATGGAGGCTTAGAGAAAGGTAGCCACAAAGGATCCAAATTTGGTGTCTATATTATAGTCCTGTGCATGATAAGCTTAGGGAAGGATTTTACAGCCTTTTTGATGCAGCAGCAAGGCAGGTACCCCCATAGCTACCTCAAGAACATGCAGCCTCAAGAGAATTCAGGTATCAGAGAGCAGACACAATTAGTGGGAGGAAGATTTTCCTGCCAATGATCATCTCCCTCTGTATTCGGCACACTGTCACTTGGAGATATAGTAAAAAGAAGGATCTCTATGTCTGGTCATTTCTAGTTGATGTCGTGAGAAAATTTAGCGGAGTCCTTGGAGAGCAGCAAAGGCTATATATATTCATGTATCTCCTTGTGTTAATGTGCATATATTAACACTAACTATAAGCAATAAATAACAAGTAACAAAGGATCACGCCTGCATTTATTGCTATATGCTCTTCAAACAAAAATAACCATTTATGTTATTTATAAACCAGAAAAATATGAATTATATGAAATTCCTGAAAAATGTCACTTGAAATTATCGTCATGTTGCCCCTATGCTCATATGCACTGGAAATGTACATGTCAAAAATGTGCATGTGATGATCACAACTTCACGCTAGCTGAATTTGAGTAATGTATTTGACATGTTGTGGGAGTTTATATCCCTGATTTTTTATCTTTAATTGTTGAAGCCCTGATGAAGTCAATAAACCGACAAAACACGTGTTGGCTACATGAACATTAAAAAAGATCTACGAATAAAAAAATCTCTGCTGAAGCCAAAGATTTGGATGATTGTATTATTCATGTGGAACATATTCTCTTCCTCCTGTTAATGTCTAATCAGGATTATTACTGAACGGAAAAACCTACCGTATATAATCTGTGTATAGTGTGTGCCCAAGATTTGTTTAATTTTGTATAGGATTCCCATCTTAGGGAATTCAGTTAGGCGTGTAGGGTAAACACTCCTTCCTTGTGGGCACCACTCTAAAGAATTTCTCATTCCAAGTACAGTGTCTTACTGTCAGGTGAGAGTCACCTCAAAATCCCAAATTTACCCATGCAATTCTATTTACAATGGGTGGATGTTGAGAAAATTCTGTCACATTGAATGCATTACTCCTTTTATAGAAAACCAACAGAAAAATATTGCACCCATGACCCATCAAAATAAAGTCTCAAAGGGAGCAATGTTTTCATTTACAAATGTGCAT
Source organism: Lissotriton helveticus (assembly GCF_964261635.1). Lineage (NCBI taxonomy): Eukaryota > Metazoa > Chordata > Amphibia > Caudata > Salamandridae > Lissotriton > Lissotriton helveticus. Next base: position 71,496,521 of record NC_136059.1, read on the forward strand.
GAAGTTTTATGAATCCAATAAACAACCCATAGGTCTTACAAAAATCAGGTAGATTGCATTGCTGTGCATTACAGCAGTAGTTTGGGTATTTCTCCTGGTTTTGGGTGCACTGTATACCTTACAAACATGGTAAATCAAAGAACAAAAGACCAGCCAATGGCTTTCAGTGGTTTAATTTTGTCATGTTAAAATAAGTGTGTGTTACACAACCGCTCAGCCTGTGAAATATCCTGTAAACAGAACTTTCATTCTTTAGATAATTAATTCTTAAGATGTTGGTGAAAAACCTTGGAACATAACTATCTGGGCAACAAATATGGGATCTTTGTGTTAAACACAATTAACACAATTAGGCACTCGGAAGAGAAGGGGCTGAAATCCTAGGCACCGACTAGTTGCACAGTACCAAACTCCCTTGGGGGAAAAAAAGTAATACTGATTACAATCATATAGTGAACTACAGACAATCACAAGTAGATCCACCAGACACGCGGACAGACTGAGACAATGCTGCATGCCCCGTGGGACTGCCCTAGGATGCGGCCATACTGGATACATGTGGCCAATGTATTTCAGAGGTCACAGAAGACAGCCCTTTCGGGAATATGGTTTAGTACTGCAGCCCTGAGGATATCCATGTGAGACACTGCCCGGCATTGGAGGGCAGGGGAGGTACAAAACTTGGACCTCTTGATAAATGGAATGGTCTGGCATTTGCTAGTAGAACGCTCAGTATACAAGGCCCGTGGCTGCCCATGGAATTCGACAAAGTTTGGGGCCCATGTAGAGAATTTCGGAATATAGCTTAGTGTTTCGGAGGAAATGTGTGAGTCGAGGAGATATACGCAATGGTGAGATCATGTCCTAAAGATCCGATATTAACAGGCAGGTTGCAAAAAAGGACCCACAAGCGGGGATGAGTTAGGGTAGCTCTGGGGTGACTCGGCACAAGCCTGGCATATGAATACTGATTGACTGTAAACAATGGAAAGGTTTAAAAATTGACAATACGGAGGGTTCTACTATACATGCTGTAAACCTAAAATAAATAAGAATTCTATCAATCCACCAAACATCATCTGCGGCATACCTTTCTCAATGTCTTTATAGAGCTGGTCAATGAAGGAGTCCAGCTGTTCCCTCTCTGGCGCCTGCAGATCAAGGGCATCACAGCCATGCACCCACTGACTCAAGGAGCTGCAGAGAAATAAATAGAAGCATTGACTGATTAGAAATTAAAGAACCAAGTAATGTTCAGTCCTCCTACGTGATATTATCAATGAGGTGTGTGGTTATTGTGCCAAGAAAAAAAATACCTTCAACTTTCCAACAACGTGAATAATACTTTGGGGGCAAGTAACAGAGGTAAAGAACAAGTTACTTACCTTTGGTAACACTGTATCTGGTAAAGACTTATCAAGCCGCAGATTCCTTACTTTAGAATATTACCCAGACATCAGGCTGGATCTGGAAATCTCCTAGCAGTACCCCTGCGCGATGGGACATGGCACTGTTCAGCTCCGCAACAGTGTTACCCGTGCCTGAATTGACGTGCATGGTGCCTATATAGGTGCCACCCCAGGGCGCTGATGTCAGTGTCTTTTCACGATTTTCCACACCAGAAGCGTAGAGCCACGAAGGATGCAGACACACTGGTGAGCATTTCAAAAGGCCCTCAGAAGGGTGACCCCAAAACTGAAATCCGTTCGCAGAGTGGGGAGGATCAGTAAGAAAACTGCAGTTAGATAGAGTCTTTTCCAGCAAAGGCATTACCAAAGGTAAGCAACTGTTCATCCGATAGAGACTTCTAGTTACAGATTCCTTACCTTCGAATAGATACCCAAGCAATACATCCCAGGTGGTGGTACTGTGAAATAGATTAGACCCGCAGGACCGAACGGGCAAAATGCACATCACAATGGACCGGACCATCCAGCCAGCAATGTTTTATGAATGTATGCAAGAACACCCAACTTGCTCCTTAAAAGATGTTCAGGACAAGGACTCGCGTGCTAACGCAGTGGTTGCGTCCTTGTCTTTAGTGGGATTTGCTTTTTGGACAATGCGTATCAAATCTTAATGCAGAGCATTATCCATCATGAGATGGTCCGTATCGCTGGGCGCAGTGGCGTGGGCTTGTAATCTGAGCTACCTGGGAGGATGAGGCTGTCGGATCGCTTAAGTCCAGGAGTTCTGGGCTGCTGTGTGCTATGCCAATCGGGTGTCCACACTAAGTTCGGCATCGATATGGTGATTCTGTGGAAGCACAGAATAACCAGGTCGTCTAAAGAGGGGTGAATTAGCCCAGGTCGGAAATTAGATGGTCCGTTTCTGCACTGCATTTCCTTTCTTTACCCGACATACCCAACAAAGAGTTGATTGTCTAACTGGAACTACTTTGATCAAGGTAGAGCGACAATGCTCTTAGAGTCCAGGCGGTGAAATCTCTCCTCTTCTTTAAAAGGATGAGGCAGAGCAAAAAAGGTAGGCAAAGTGAGCGTCGTTTGTTTGCAGCAGGTCCATAGCCGTGAGGGGAACGGCTCAACGCAACATCAGGGGACTCAAGCGCCGTGAGGTGAACGGCTGTGAAGCGCCAGTACCGCGAGGGCAGGGACTGCAATCCCCAGGTGCCCCGGCGGTTGGGGCGCGTCAGTGACGCCAACATAGCGCCCGGAGGCGCGTGAAATGGCTGGAGCGCCGAGCGCTCAACGGGAGCGTCGTTTGTTTGCAGTAGGTCCATAGCCGTGAGGGGAACGGCTCAACGCAACATCAGGGGCCCCAAGCGCCGTGAGGTGAACGGCTGTGAAGCGCCAGTACCGCGAGGGCAGGGACTGCAATCCCCAGGTGCCCCGGCGGTTGGGGCGCGTCAGTGACACCAGCATAGCGCCCGGAGGCGCGTGAAAAGGCCGGAGCGCCGAGCGCTCAATGGGAGCGTCGTTTGTTTGCAGCAGGTCCATAGCCGTGAGGGGAACAACTCAACGCAACATCTGGGGACTCAAGCGCCGTGAGGTGAACGGCTGTGAAGCGCCAGTACCGCGAGGGCAGGGACTGCAATCCCATGTGCCCCGGCGGTTGGGGCGCGTCAGTGACGCCAGCATAGCGCCCGGAGGCGCGTGAAAAGGCCGGAACGCCTCTCGCCCCGCGAGTCGTGCGCGGGAGAAGCCCGGGACAAGGGCGGGGCAGTCCGGGGCAGAACGAGGCTGGGCTGGGCCACAGACCCTGGCCCTAGGAAGAGGAGGTCGACTTGATTCCCATCTACTAGAGTCACAGTGAGATATTACTAACTTATGTTCGTGAACTAAGGTTGGAAATTGTACCGATACGTATTTCATCTTCTGACGGCTAGTGGTGGGGCTTTATATCCAACACAAATTGGGCGTGTTTCATAGTAGGTAGCAATATGTCATCACTAAGTGCCCCATCTGTCCTCGGTACCCTGGATAACTACTTAGTAAAAGTGGTCAAGAAAATTAACACCGAAAGACGGCAGTCTTTAGGGCTAAGTAGTGATTCTTTGCCTCTCATTATGTGTTCCCCTTCCCCGACTGTTCCGGTCCAAGGTGATCCTAGCATTGGTGAAAATAACGATCCTCTTGGTTTGGAACTACCTGAATCTGTTGAGTCGGACCTGGAGGCTCCACTGGATTTTATAGCACAACATCCTCCTACCCCCGCACTAAGAGTGGTCAGAAATTGTAGAAAAACACAGTTGAAACGCTTTTTATTAGTTTAACTTTTGGGGATAGGATCTATGAGTATTCACCCATGTGGACACATTTTAGTGACCACAACCCAGTAGTTCTGACTCTGACGGATCTGGTCCTGAGGTCCATGACAGCGCCAAATAGAACGGACAAATCGGATATTCGTCCGACAGATCAGGCCCGCAGACTGAGATGGAGTAGGGTCATACTGGGAGACTTCCATACTAACCTAATATCCACAGTAGGATCTGAGTTGGATACCTGTATGAATCTGGAGGCAGAGAATGAGGACGTTTTAGCGGCTTACTCAACTATCTGTGCCCAGGTTTGTTCAGATCTTAGTCAAACAGGGAAAGCTAAGGCGTCTGCTCAACAAGGGTGGTTTGATCACAACTGTTCAGCAGCCAACCAAGAATTAAAAGCTGCCCTTAATTGCAAACCAGTGGATAGGGCCATGGTGGCCGTGCTAAGGAAAAGATATAAAACAGCCTTGGACACCAGAAGACGAGAAATTAGGGAAGGTGCTTGGGAAGAACTAACCTCAGTTGACGTGCTCAGGAACAGTGCCAAATTCTGGGCCGTCGTAAATAAACCCTTTTTTCAGGACTCCTGTAATGACCTTTTAGATTGTGGCATCCAGGAACAGGCGTGGTGCTCGGATTTTAGGTCAGTCTTTGAAGGGGAAAATAGTGGGGAGGGGAATATAGTGACCCCTCTCTTAAATCCCTATACTCTAAAGGTATCTGAGTCAGAGGTAGCAGAAGCGATCGGGAAGATGACCAGTAATAAGGCACCAGGTCCCGATGGCGTCCCTGCTGATCTCTTTAAATCCGATGTTAAGACCTGGGTTAGGATTTTGGTTAATGTTTTTAACAGGGTTTGTATGGCAGGTATTCCGGACACCTGGTCCAAATCTGTCATCGTACCCATTTTTAAGAAGGGAAATAGGGGGGATCCAAGCTGTTACCGCCCCATTTCCCTCATCGACTCCGCAGTAAAGGTGCCAGGTCGCGTCGTCCTTGGCAAATTAACATCTTGGCTGTAGGACACAGAAACACTCATGCTTACAATATGGGTCAGGAAAGGTTGTGGCACAGTAGACCAGTGCATCAACCTTTACCTGCTAATAGGGAAATACACCAGTGCCAAACGAGGTACTCTGTATCTAGCATTCATGGACCTTTCCTCGGCTTTTGACGGAGTGAATAGGTCCAAGCTTTGGGATCTGCTTCTCAAGTTAGGAGCTGACAAAAACATCGTGTATTTCCTGGCTGACCTACATAGGGACCTTTCAGCCACAGTTAGATATGACCGTTTGGGAAATAGCACAGGCAAGATCGCGATCATTAATGGTGTTAGGCAGGGCTGTATTTTGGCCCCCTTACTTTTTACACTTTACATTAATGAATTAGGGGTCGTTCTAACTGATGCATGTAAAGACCTACCAAGGGCCGGCAAATTTCCCATTAATAATAATAATAATAATATTAATAATAATAATAATAATAATAATAATAATAATAATAATAATCCACATTTGTAAAGCGCACAATCACCCGTTAGGGTCTCTAGGCGCTGGGGGCCGTCGGGAAGATTAAGCAAGCTATTGCCCAGAGTCACATGGTGCTGGGCTAATCTGCCGCCGGTGCCAGGGATCGAACCGTGATCCCCAGCTTCCGGAGTCAGTCGCCCTGGCCGCGGCGCCACACCTCTTCCGGCACTATTGTATGCAGACGACGCAGCTTTAATAGCACGAACAGCTGTGGGGCTGCAATGTCTTTTAAACTCATTTTCTAGTTTTATGAAGGGACTGAATCTGAGCGTTAATTTTCCTAAATCTCATGTCATGATTGTGGAGAGTAAACCGAAAACAATTAAGTCCATGATTTGCGAAGAACATGTTTTGTCTAGGGTGACAAGATTTCCCTATCTGGGGGTAATTTTTGATGATAACTCTACCTGGTTACCCCAGCTGGCCGCCAAACGGAATGCCTTTGCCACATCAATCCTGGCAGTACGGGATTTTGCACGTAAATTGGGGGTGAAGCCTATGGAGGCGGTGCTGAAAATTTATGATGCTAAATGCACTGCCATAGCGATGTATGGAGCTGATTTGTGGGGGCTAAAATTTTTTAAGGTTTTACAGGTGATGGAGGACAAATTTTTGAAATCTTTGTTATGTGTCCCACAGTCCACTCCAGGATACATTGTTCATCAAGAGTGGTTTTTTTTTTAATTTTTTTTACATTTTTTTTAATTTTTTTGTTAAAAACTTTTATAGAGACAAAAAGGAAGTACACAGCTGATATCCCCTACATCCTGTCACATGCAGGCCGGCAGCATTCATAAAGATGTTAATGCAAAGTATACAATAGTAGGATCATATCTGACACAGCAAGCCGCCTACAACCCTTCCGGGCCGGCCGCATAGAGGACTGACAGGGACCGTGCATATCAGCATTCAATAGCGGCAATGGTTACAAAGTGTACATAGTAAGAATGCATTAGGTTTTCGGGTTAACTTTTATCTATCCCCCCTCCCGCCCCCCAATACAAACAACAACCAATTACAACTCGATCCTATTATCCTGTTACCTAGTGTACCCAGTGTGTCCTGTCTGCCAACCTCGATCTCTCCCTCCCGTGTCTTGCAGAGGAAAGGGAGGCGCCCAGGTTCAAAAGCGAGTATTCTGCGCCCAATGGCCCTGGTCATGAAATTACGCGTGAACGCGCTACATCGCGTGGTGCTGTGTGTGGATCGTGGGGGGGAGTTAGCTGCGGGGAGGCATAGTGAGTCAAGCAGCATGAGGCCGGGGTGTGGGCCGTAGTCCATGTACAAGGCTCGTACCTGTCAGAAATCGGAAGAGGCTAAGTGTGGCAGCTATCTGGTCTGGATGACTTTGTAACGTTACATGCAGACTTCGCTAGGCTGTGAGAGGGGATGCGTGTCATCTATACCCCACGGGTATGATGATCTTTATAGGTTGTAGTGCAAGTGGGTCGCCAGACTAGGGACGCAGCTTGTGGGTCATGTCGCAAGCACGGCACATGGTTAAATGCACGAATTACAGACTGCGGGTATTAGGGAGTGTCCGGCTGTGCTGCGGCTTGGAGACGCAGAAGGTATGTCGTTAGTGGACCCCATATGTCTTTTGGCCGTGAGCGCTGTGGAAGGAGCTCTGCATAATTCTGCAGTTGGTCCTGCCAAGTGGACATTGTCATGATCCAGTCCTTAAACTTGGGTGCTCTACCACGACCCCAGCGGCACGCCACCTAGCGCTTCGCAAGTAGGATCCCCAAAGCAAAAAATTTGCGGTGCGTATGCGGCGCTGGGGATGTCTGTCCCAGCAGTGCAATTTTCAGACAGGGTGACGTATCCACCCCAACCATGTCAGACAGAGCCGCAAACACCTCCTCCCAGTAAGCTGCTACCTTGGGGTATGTCCACGCAAGGTGGAAAAAATCCGCGCCCTCCCCTTTGCATCTTGCGCATCTATCATCCTCTCGGAGTCGGAATCGGTAAAGTTTGGCAGGCGTATAGTAGAGTCTGTGAAGGAATTTGTAGTGTAGGAGCCGAAGACGTGCGTTCCCTGTCACTGCGGATGTATGTATACAACTTTCCTCCCATTGTTCGTCTGTCAGTTGGGTGTCTAAGTCTCGGTCCCAATCATGCCGTGCTCTGAGGGCTGGTGTGGCCGAAGCTGCCTGCGTGTGTTTATAAAGCAGTGAGTGTAGGAGAGTAGGGTCTGCAATCCTATGATCACCCAGATTTTTGCTTTTTGCTGCACTGGTTTACGACTTTCCCTGGCTGTGGGCCTGCTAATCAGACCCACAGCCTAGCTGTTCTCTCTATCCAAATTGTACTCAGGTACTGAATTGGCCCTGGGCCCTCTCCAAGTCCCTGTACCCAGGGCTGAGGTGCACCCAGAAGTCTCCCAGGGGCTGAAGCATGTATTGTGCCACCCCTGGATTGACTAACTAAAACTGACACAACTGGCTGCACGACAGCTGGGGCAAGGTGGTGTACTCACCCTTTGCTTTAGATATAGTATACCTATATCTAACCCTAAAATGGACACACAGATCTCCTATCAGTCACTCCTATGGCAGGCCTTAACAATCCTGAAGGCAGAGTGCTTGGAATCGTGTGAGATGGTGCTCTGGCATGAGCTGAGCCTATCTGCGGCTTTCGGGATCTATCCCTTAGCCGTTTCCATGATATCGCATACCATATACTCTTAAGTGCATTATAATCCTCGCGGTTATGTGCCAACTCTGGTATCGCTTTATCAAAACATGTCGAGTAAGGTGTCATACGAATTGGAATACTAACCCCTCGCCAATTCTGGCGACGGGGTTAGCATTCCACCCTTCTAGAGGGACACGACATGTATGTAACCCCTAACCCCGGTTAAAGTCAGACAGAGCCTTCACATCCACAAAATGGATGCTGCCACCGAGACACAAGTCTGCCCTCCTGCTGCTGGGAGTCCTCCCAGAGCAGGAGAATAGGACAAAGGGTTTCCTGCCAGGGGCGGTGCCAGCACCGTCCCAGACAGGGTTTTGTGTATTGTAGGTAGGCAGGGCTTTAGAGGAAGGTGACTGCAAGTGGCACCCCGGTGCTCACTGTGCATAGGCCGGCTGAAACCAGTTCCAGGGGCACTCCAGCCCCTGGCCTGGGGAAAGCCTGCCAAGGAAGTGGGTGTAACCACCCCCCTCCTGGTCCCACCCATAGGGCAGGACCTAGTCGCGTGCCAGCCCCCTTTTACAGGATAAAGGTAGGAACTGGCCCCCTTCCAAATCAGATCATCTTTGAATCCTGAAACTACTTTCTGCGAAAGGAACTCAAGACTTCTTCCTAAGATTTCTCCCTTGTGACTAAGGAGTAGTCACCCTGCATCCGCAGGCACCATCTAAGAACACTGCGGTCTGCTGCAAGTCCTTCCTCCGGAATCCGACTGCCCAGCTCGACGAGAACCGGCTTCCCTGGCACCTCTGACCTCTACCTGCATCATCAGTCACGCTGAGATTCGTGGGTGTGACGAGACCTCGAGGGACCGGCCATCTTCAAGACTGCACGACTTCTTTCCAGCAAGCCCGCCGAGTGAATTCCTGGTGAGTGCTTTGGGGTCCGAGAAGCCCCCACCCTGAGCAGCTCCAGCACCGACGAGCAGCCCCCCAGCATCTCCACGATCTGCGTGGGGCCCTTCTGCTTTTTGCTGCTCACCGCGTTGTTTGGCTAGTAGCCCGCTGGCTTGTGGCCTTCCTGACGACGCCCGACGACATTTCTGCTGCTGGTCTGGTTGCTCCAGACTGGCCCTTGCTTCCCTCCATCGGAGAAGTACCCTGGACCCTCCTGGTCCACTCAAGACGCCATTTTAGGTCCACCGCGTGGGCCTTGCATTTGCCAAGACTTGTTGCCCAATCCTGGGTCCAGCGACGTCGACAGCAAGAACCTTCGTGGGACAGCTCGCACCTCCATCCTGGTCGCCGACAACGCCTCCTGGTCCGAGAGACTGCAGAGCCCAGCAGCGCCCACTCACCTGACTGCGGTGACTTCGCCCGGTGCCATCCTGGTGCCCACTTAATCACTGGCTAGTGATTCAAGAACTTGGTCCCCTCTGCTTTCAGGTTTTCTTCTTCCTTGATCCAGGCTTGGATCCATCGAACTTTTCTTCACTGGTCGCCTGCCAGCAACTTCTTCCTTCCAGGCTCCTGGTCCGGCAACGAGATCTCCGACGTCTTTTCAGACCTATGCAGCTGCAGCCCCTGGGCTAGGTAACTTCGGCACTTCGGTGTCCCAGCATAGCCTCACTATCCTAGGGTCAGGATCCACTGCCGTTTTCTTCCTACCAGGTCGGGTTCGCCCGTGAACACTAACTTTGCCTTTACTAGCCTCCATAGACTTTGTCCCGCATCCAGCGTGAGAGTGCACACTCTGCACCCGAGTCCCCTAGGTCTCCTAGAAGTAATCTAACGATTCCCTAGTCAAGTCCTAGCGATTCCAAAGCCTATTAGAACTGTTACTTACCTGCTAGTAATTCGCATTCCACTTTTAAAGTATATGGTTTTTCGTGCCCCTCGGGCATTTGTGTATAACGTGCTAACTTAAGTATTTTCGTAAGAGTTTTGTTGTGTGCCTAGCACCCTGTCCTCATAAAGAGTACAGGGTTGTTGTGATTCTAATAAATACACTGTTTATTTTCATAACACTTGTGTGGTGTCCTTTCACTGGGTGTTCAAGGGGTAATGTGATGGTAAAACAGCTGGCTTAACACGCCCTCTAGAGTCTTAGCCTTAGACTGCTCGTATCCATGCTACTAGGATAGCTGGTCTATAAGGTTGACTTACAACCAATCATCAATAAGGGTTGTTTGGACTGATATATAGTGATCACTAGAATAGTGAACACTGCACATCAGGCCAACTTCTCACATTGGTGAGCAGCGGTTGGGATTTGAGCTTGCTGTTGTTTTACCACACATGCCCTAAGAATATCTTGTGAAAGATCACATAAGTACTAAAGGTACATATAACTTAGCTTAGAATACTCTGAGTTCTACTGAACCAGCTGTTGTAGCTCCTAGGGCCTAGCACACCCTAAACTACAACTCTAGCAAGGGATCAGTAGGCAAACATATAGTGTAGGTAAGTGCACCACTTACACCTCACTAGAAAAGCATGTCGACTCAGGGGGACTCTACTGAGACTCCCCTGGTCAGTGTTGACCCTCCACAGGTCACTTCAAGATATGCAGCTCTCAGTTTCCATGAGATGAGACAGATCTGTGTCTCCAGAAAACTGAAGCAGGGGTCTAACCCCACCACTTCCTTTCTGATAGGTCTCTTAGAGACATATGATGCCAGAAAGCTTTCTCAGTTACATGAGAACATGCCAGCCTTAGAGGGAACCTCTGGGGATCCAGATCTCCCCAACACTGATTCAGCAGTTGAGGAGGAGGATCAGGAGGTACTCTCTGGGGATGAGGTAGACAAAGGTCTTGAGGTAGTCAGAAGGCTAACTAGGACCAACTTAGACTTACTTGGGCTAGGATCTGGGGGCCCCCCAGTACTAACCCGAAGTGGGCCTAACCTTGGAGTTAGGAGAGATAGATCTCTTTCTAGGGACTCCAATAGATCTCTGCACTCTAATGCCTCTTCTCAGGGGAGAAGGAATCCTCCACAGAGGAGATTTACTTCCCCTCAGAGAAGGGAGCATGAAGCTAGGATGAGACAAGCTGAACTGAGGATTGAAAGGGAAGAAATTGCCCTGGCCAAAGAGAAGCTTGCCCTGGCAAGAGAGCAGCAGATGAGTGGGCTAGCTCCCACTGGTGGCAGCAATCTCCCAAGAGATAAAGAGAAGGGTTTAGATACTAAACACCTGACTAAAATAGTGCCCCCCTTTAAGCAAGGGGATGACATCCAGAAATGGATGGCTGCTCTGGAGAGGGCCTGCACTGTGCAGGGCATTCCCCAGAGTCAGTGGGCAGCTATACTGTGGCTCTCCTTTGATGGTAAAGGTAGAGATAAGCTCCTCACTACAAGAGTGGAGGATGCTAACAATTACCAGGTCCTGAAGAATACACTGGTTGATGGGTTTGGTTTAACCACTGAGCAGTACAGGTTGCTGTTCAGAGACACCCAGAAAACTCAGTCTCAGGACTGGTCTGATTTTGTGGATTGTGCCACTAAGGCTTTGGAGGGCTGGTTGCTGGGTAGCAAGGTTACAGATTACACAGGATTGTATAATCTAATGATGAGAGAACAAATTTTGAACAATTGTCAGAACCAGTTGCTGCACCAGCACCTTGTTGATTCAGATCTGACCTCTCCCCAAGAATTGGGAAAGAAGGCAGACAAATGGGTCAGGACAAGGATCAAGCAAAACCAGAACCAGAACCAGGGTGGTCAGAAGAAAGCAGACCAGAAGGGTAATGTTAAGAATGAGCAAAATGACCAGAAGTCTTCACCAGGTCCCCAACAAACCAAAGAGGGTGGGGGTCAGGCTTCCCAGAAGAAGAAGACTCAAGAAGGCCAGTCAAAAAGGTGGTGCCAGTACTGCAAAAGTAAATCTCACTGGTTTAGTGAGTGCACCAAAAGAGGAGGACAAACTCCTGCCACTACAGCTCCTAAAGCAACTGCACCCCCTAGTACAGTCAGTAGTGGTAGTGTCACTCCCAAGGCATTAGTTGGGTTAACCTTGGGTACTGAGGGGTCTGACAACTTAGTTGGCACACTCACTCAGGCTGTCCTTGTCTGTACAGGGGATATGGATATGTCCCCTGAAATAAGTCCCAATACTTTGGGCAAATACAGGCAGACACCTTTGATTAATGGCAAGATGGCTCAGGCCTATAGGGACACTTGTGCCAGTGTCACCATGGTGACACCTAACTTTGTGGACCCTGGACAGATCATGCCAGGTACTGATTTCCTGGTGACCAATGCCAGCAATGTCACTACTAGTCATAGTGTGGCAATTGTGGCTTTCTCCTGGGGTGGAGTGAAGGGACAAAAGAAAGTTGTAGTCAGTTCAGACCTCCCAGTTGATTGTTTGTTGGGCAATGATTTGGAGTCATCACAATGGTCAGAAGTGGAGCAGAGGACTCACATGGAGATGTTAGGCTTGCCAGCACATGTGCTTGCTGTGACTAGGTCACAGGCCAGAAGATGCCCCACTGAACAGGTGCTGGATCCTGAAATTATGGACCAGACACCTCCCAAGAAGAAGAGCAGTAAGGGTAAGGCTTTGCCTTCCCCCTTGCCCCAGGTTGAGGATCAAGTCTCTGAGGAGGCTGATCTAGAAGAGCTGAGGGAAACTGAGCCTAAAGAGCTTGAACTTGATCAAGTTGAGTTTCTGGGCTCAGGGGGACCCTCCAGAGCAGACCTGGGGAAGGAACAGTTGAGCTGCCCTTCCCTTGAACCCCTCAGACAGCAGGCTGCTGCTGAGGCTGCAGGGAATGCCACAGGTGCCCACAGGGTATACTGGGAAGATGGACTCCTGTACTCTGAGTCAAGAGACCCCAAGCCTGGTGCAACCAGGAGGCTGGTCATCCCCTTGTCTCTGAGAGGTTTCCTTCTCACCTTGGCCCATGAGATTCCCCTTGCAGGTCATTTAGGTCAGACAAAGACTTGGGACAGGCTTGTCTCACACTTTCACTGGCCACATATGAATGAGAATACCAAGGAGTTTTGTCGCTCATGTGTCACTTGCCAAGCCAGTGGTAAGTCAGGTGGCACAACAAAGGCCCCCCTCATACCACTACCTGTGGTGGGGGTTCCCTTTGAAAGAGTGGGGATTGACATTGTTGGTCCAATGGAACCCCAGACAGCATCAGGACACAAGTTTATACTGGTGGTGGTGGACCATGCCACCAGGTATCCTGAGGCTATTCCCCTTAGGACCACTACAGCCCCTGTAGTGGCAAGAGCCCTAGTTGGAGTGTTCTGCAGAGTGGGTTTCCCTAAGGAGGTCGTTTCTGACAGAGGTACAAACTTCATGTCAGGATATCTGACTGCCATGTGGAAAGAGTGTGGTGTGAACTACAAGTTCACCACACCCTATCATCCACAATGCAATGGGCTTGTTGAGAGATTCAACAGGACCCTGAAAGGGATGATTCATGGACTACCTGAACCTCTTAGGAGAAGATGGGATGTCCTGATCCCCTGCCTCTTGTTTGCTTACAGAGAGGTCCCACAGAAGGGGGTTGGCTACAGCCCTTTTGAGCTTCTGTATGGGCATCCTGTAAGGGGACCCCTGTGTTTGGTGAAGGAAGGATGGGAGAGACCTCTCAAAAAGCCTGCAACCAACATAGTGGACTATGTACTTGGTCTCCGCTCCAGGATGGCTGAGTATATGGAAAAGGCATCTAAAAACCTTGAGGCCAGCCAGGAACTTCAAAAAGCTTGGCATGACCAAAAGGCTGTACTGACTGTGTACCAGCCAGGACAGAAGGTGTGGGTGCTGGAGCCAGTGGCCCCAGCAGCTCTGAAAGACAAATGGTCTGGGCCCCACACCATCATTGAGCAAAAGGGAGAGGTTACCTACTTGGTGGACCTTGGAACTCCCAGGAGCCCTCTCAGAGTGCTCCATGTTAACAGGCTCAAGGGCATATGTTGACAGGAAGGACATGAGCTTGCTCATGGCCACAGATGAGGGACAGGAGGAAGAGAGTGACCCTCTCCCAGACCTGCTCACTCAGAATCCTGATGATGGGTCAGTTGATGGTGTTGTCTTTTGTGGCAGCCTCACTGAACATCAGCAACAGGATTGCAGGCAAGTTCTGCAATCCTTTCGACATATGTTCTCTCTGACACCCAGCCAAACTGATTGGTGTACCCATGATGTTGACACTGGAGACAGTCTGCCTGTCAAGAGTAAAATCTACAGACAGCCTAATCATGTTAGAGACTGCATCAAAACTGAAGTGCAGAAAATGTTGGAGCTGGGAGTCATTGAGCCCTCAGATAGCCCTTGGGCTAGCCCAGTAGTTCTAGTGCCAAAGCCTCACACCCAGGGTGGTAAGAGAGAGATGAGGTTTTGCGTAGACTACAGAGGCCTCAATGCAGTCACTAAGACTGATGCCCACCCAATACCAAGAGCAGATGAGCTTATAGATAGATTGGCTTCTGCCAACTTCTTAAGCACATTTGATTTGACAGCTGGGTATTGGCAAATCAGGTTAGCTGAGGAAGCCAAACCTAAGACAGCATTTTCTACCCCTGGAGGGCATTATCAATTTGTGGTAATGCCCTTTGGACTGAAAAATGCACCTGCCACCTTCCAAAGGTTGGTGAATCAAGTCCTCACTGGGCTGGATGACTTCTGTGCAGCTTATCTTGACGATATTGCTGTCTTTAGCTCCACCTGGGAGGATCACCTGGTCCACCTGAGGAAAGTGTTAGAGGCCCTGCAAAAGGCAGGCCTCACTATCAAGGCCACAAAGTGCCAGATAGGGCAGTCACAGGTTGTATACCTGGGCCACCTTGTAGGTGGAGGCCAGGTTCAGCCACTGGAGAGTAAGATACAGGCCATCAAGGACTGGACTCCTCCAATCACCCAGACTCAGGTTCGAGCTTTCTTGGGCCTGACTGGGTACTATAGGAAGTTTGTCAGAAATTATGGGTCCATAGTGACCCCCCTTAATGACCTGACAAGCAAGAAGATGCCAAAGAAAGTTCAGTGGACAGCAAGCTGTCAGAAAGCATTCAATGACCTAAAGCAGGCCATGTGCACAGCACCTATCCTCAAGAGTCCAGATTACTCCAAGCCATTCATTGTCCAAACAGATGCTTCTGAGTTGGGTGTGGGAGCTGTTCTGTCTCAACTGAATTTTGATGGTAATGATCAGCCTATTGCTTTCATTAGTAGAAGGTTGACACCCAGAGAGAAAAATTGGTCAGCTATTGAGAGGGAGGCCTTTGCTGTGGTCTGGGCCCTGAAGAAGCTGAGGGCCTACTTGTTTGGCACTCACTTCACCATTCAGACAGACCATAAGCCCCTCTTGTGGCTAAATCAGATGAAGGGTGAAAACCCCAAACTGCTTAGGTGGTCCATTTCCCTACAGGGGATGGATTTTACAGTGGAGCATAGACCTGGGACTGATCACAGCAATGCTGATGGGCTCTCCAGGTATTTCCACTTAGAGCAAGAAGACTCACCTGGTCAAGGTTAGTTTATTGTCCCAAAGTTTGGGGGGGGTCATGTAGGAGAGTAGGGTCTGCAATCCTATGATCACCCAGATTTTTGCTTTTTGCTGCACTGGTTTACGACTTTCCCTGGCTGTGGGCCTGCTAATCAGACCCACAGCCTAGCTGTTCTCTCTATCCAAATTGTACTCAGGTACTGAATTGGCCCTGGGCCCTCTCCAAGTCCCTGTACCCAGGGCTGAGGTGCACCCAGAAGTCTCCCAGGGGCTGAAGCATGTATTGTGCCACCCCTGGATTGACTAACTAAAACTGACACAACTGGCTGCACGACAGCTGGGGCAAGGTGGTGTACTCACCCTTTGCTTTAGATATAGTATACCTATATCTAACCCTAAAATGGACACACAGATCTCCTATCAGTCACTCCTATGGCAGGCCTTAACAATCCTGAAGGCAGAGTGCTTGGAATCGTGTGAGATGGTGCTCTGGCATGAGCTGAGCCTATCTGCGGCTTTCGGGATCTATCCCTTAGCCGTTTCCATGATATCGCATACCATATACTCTTAAGTGCATTATAATCCTCGCGGTTATGTGCCAACTCTGGTATCGCTTTATCAAAACATGTCGAGTAAGGTGTCATACGAATTGGAATACTAACCCCTCGCCAATTCTGGCGACGGGGTTAGCATTCCACCCTTCTAGAGGGACACGACATGTATGTAACCCCTAACCCCGGTTAAAGTCAGACAGAGCCTTCACATCCACAAAATGGATGCTGCCACCGAGACACAAGTCTGCCCTCCTGCTGCTGGGAGTCCTCCCAGAGCAGGAGAATAGGACAAAGGGTTTCCTGCCAGGGGCGGTGCCAGCACCGTCCCAGACAGGGTTTTGTGTATTGTAGGTAGGCAGGGCTTTAGAGGAAGGTGACTGCAAGTGGCACCCCGGTGCTCACTGTGCATAGGCCGGCTGAAACCAGTTCCAGGGGCACTCCAGCCCCTGGCCTGGGGAAAGCCCGCCAAGGAAGTGGGTGTAACCACCCCCCTCCTGGTCCCACCCATAGGGCAGGACCTAGTCGCGTGCCAGCCCCCTTTTACAGGATAAAGGTAGGAACTGGCCCCCTTCCAAATCAGATCATCTTTGAATCCTGAAACTACTTTCTGCGAAAGGAACTCAAGACTTCTTCCTAAGATTTCTCCCTTGTGACTAAGGAGTAGTCACCCTGCATCCGCAGGCACCATCTAAGAACACTGCGGTCTGCTGCAAGTCCTTCCTCCGGAATCCGACTGCCCAGCTCGACGAGAACCGGCTTCCCTGGCACCTCTGACCTCTACCTGCATCATCAGTCACGCTGAGATTCGTGGGTGTGACGAGACCTCGAGGGACCGGCCATCTTCAAGACTGCACGACTTCTTTCCAGCAAGCCCGCCGAGTGAATTCCTGGTGAGTGCTTTGGGGTCCGAGAAGCCCCCACCCTGAGCAGCTCCAGCACCGACGAGCAGCCCCCCAGCATCTCCACGATCTGCGTGGGGCCCTTCTGCTTTTTGCTGCTCACCGCGTTGTTTGGCTACTAGCCCGCTGGCTTGTGGCCTTCCTGACGACGCCCGACGACATTTCTGCTGCTGGTCTGGTTGCTCCAGACTGGCCCTTGCTTCCCTCCATCGGAGAAGTACCCTGGACCCTCCTGGTCCACTCAAGACGCCATTTTAGGTCCACCGCGTGGGCCTTGCATTTGCCAAGACTTGTTGCCCAATCCTGGGTCCAGCGACGTCGACAGCAAGAACCTTCGTGGGACAGCTCGCACCTCCATCCTGGTCGCCGACAACGCCTCCTGGTCCGAGAGACTGCAGAGCCCAGCAGCGCCCACTCACCTGACTGCGGTGACTTCGCCCGGTGCCATCCTGGTGCCCACTTAATCACTGGCTAGTGATTCAAGAACTTGGTCCCCTCTGCTTTCAGGTTTTCTTCTTCCTTGATCCAGGCTTGGATCCATCGAACTTTTCTTCACTGGTCGCCTGCCAGCAACTTCTTCCTTCCAGGCTCCTGGTCCGGCAACGAGATCCCCGACGTCTTTTCAGACCTATGCAGCTGCAGCCCCTGGGCTAGGTAACTTCGGCACTTCGGTGTCCCAGCATAGCCTCACTATCCTAGGGTCAGGATCCACTGCCGTTTTCTTCCTACCAGGTCGGGTTCGCCCGTGAACACTAACTTTGCCTTTACTAGCCTCCATAGACTTTGTCCCGCATCCCGCGTGAGAGTGCACACTCTGCACCCGAGTCCCCTAGGTCTCCTAGAAGTAATCTAACGATTCCCTAGTCAAGTCCTAGCGATTCCAAAGCCTATTAGAACTGTTACTTACCTGCTAGTAATTCGCATTCCACTTTTAAAGTATATGGTTTTTCGTGCCCCTCGGGCATTTGTGTATAACGTGCTAACTTAAGTATTTTCGTAAGAGTTTTGTTGTGTGCCTAGCACCCTGTCCTCATAAAGAGTACAGGGTTGTTGTGATTCTAATAAATACACTGTTTATTTTCATAACACTTGTGTGGTGTCCTTTCACTGGGTGTTCAAGGGGTAATGTGATGGTAAAACAGCTGGCTTAACACGCCCTCTAGAGTCTTAGCCTTAGACTGCTCGTATCCATGCTACTAGGATAGCTGGTCTATAAGGTTGACTTACAACCAATCATCAATAAGGGTTGTTTGGACTGATATATAGTGATCACTAGAATAGTGAACACTGCACATCAGGCCAACTTCTCACAGTGAGACTACATGTTTCGGTGCCTCAGGTTGGAGCAGGGAGTGAAGGGGTTGCACCGTCTCTGGCTCATCTGGGAAGTTGGGGGTGACAGCTTTTACATTCTGCCTCAAACGCACATAGAGGAAGGTATCCATGACAGTTGGGGAGTACTCGCCAAAAAATTGTGCCGATGTTCGGAAGGTGCCCTGTAAGTACAGATCACCCCACGTGTGTAGCGCAAGCTTAGTGAGCAGTTTACGGCCTATTTCCTCGCAGGTAACACGGAGTCGAGGGTCATGAGCAAGGGTCATCAGCGGCGAGTATAGGAACGGCGTATTCATGGTGTCCGCGAGACGTCTCCAGGCCAGGACCGTACAGTCCACCGTGCTGGGATCTCGGTCTACAATATTGGAGTCAGTGTAAATGTACCCCGCAGGCTGCATAGGTCTCATGTAGCCATCTTCTACCGCCAGATGAGCCATAAAGGGGGGGGGATGTAGCCAGTACACAGCAAAATGGGCCTGCGCACAGTCGTAGTATTTCCGAAAATTAGGGACTTCCAGTCCTCCTTTGTGGTAGGGAAGCATCAATGTGCTCATGCAGATTCTGGGCTGTTTTCCACCCCATATCAGCCGTGACATTTGCGAAGTGAGTGCACGGAAAAAGTGGGGGCCTGGATTGTATGGGATGTTGGTGAAGAGGTACAGTAGTTTAGGTAATACTACCATTTTAATCAGGGAGATACGTCCCGCCATTGATAGTGGGAGGTGGATCCATTTGGTGACTTTGTCCGTTATTTTATCTAGGACTGTGCCATAATTCGCTCTGATAAGAGTATCACGGCATCTGGTCACATTGATGCCTAAATATTTGATTTCCTCTGCTTCCCAGACGAGAGGGTAGTCCAGGGGGAAAGGCGTGGTGATGTCTGTCAGTGGAAACAGAGCTGATTTTGACCAGTTTATTTGGATACCTGCGAAGCCACCAAATTTGGTGACCTCGCGTAGTAGGGGGTTAAGATTCTCCTTGGGGTTATGGACATAAAGGGTCATGTCATCCGCATACAGTGCAACAAGCAGTTGTCTCTCCGGGTATATGAGGGATCGGTGGTTATGGTGCTGACGTAGTTTAGCCGCTTAGGGTTCAATTGCGATGGCAAAGAGTACCGGGGATAGCGGGCAACCTTGCCTCGTACCGCGTTGGATCTCAAAGTGGGGTGAGCGGGAGCCATTTAGTAGCACCGAGGCTATCGGTTTATGATATAGCAACCGAATCCAGTCCAAAAAGCTAAAAGGAAACCCCCATCCGTTCGAGTAGTGCCAGAAGGTAATCCCACTCGAGCGAATCGAACGCCTTGGTGGCGTCCAGAAAAACGGCAGCCGCCTCACACTTGGGAGTGATGTCCTGAATTACTGCTTGGAGCGTGCGCAAGTTGTGGGATGTAGCGCGGTTAGGGACAAAGCCCGCTTGGTCAGGTAAGACCAGCCGTTCCATCAGCAAATTAAGCCGGGTTGCAAGCACCTTCGCAAGGATTTTTATGTCGGAATTTAGTAGGGATAGGGGTCTGTACGAGTCGCATGACTCCGGTGGTTTGCCCGGCTTTAGCAGTGAGGCTATGAGAGCTTCTCGCATAGTGGTGGGCAAGGAGCCCTCCTCAAGAGCTGCGTAATATACGCGTAGGAGGATCGGGGCAAGGATGTGCATGTAGGCCTTGTAAAAGTCAATGGGAAAACCGGCTTAACCCGGCGATTTACCCGACTTCATGGACATTATGGCGTCTGTGATTTCGTCCAGTTCCAGCGTGTGGTGTAGGAATTTCTGTTGGGCTGGACCTAGCCACGCAAGCGCCGTGTCTTCTAGGTATGCATTGAGGTTTATGGGTGCAGTCCGCTGGGAAGTGTACAGTGTGGAGTAATGATCGACAAGGATCCGCAGCTGTTCCGGCGCATTGTGCTGAGGTGTGTTATGTTCGTCTAGCAATGTGGTTATGTAATTATGATGTTTAGGGGGGTTCACCACGGAAGCGAGCGCCTTGCCAGGCCTATCTCCCTCCCCATAGCTACGGGCTGAATGTGGTTTTCCCAGGAATTTACATGCTTTCTCGGAAAGGTCAGAGTACTCATTCAGTTTTTCACGCAGCTTAGCCTGAGCTGCATGCGTGGGATTGGCGCTGACTACGTCTTTTTCTAGCTGTCCCAGTTCCCGTTCCAGTTTACGCAACTCGTCCCTAAGGGATCTGAGAACACCACCTCCCTTAGCGATGCACCACCCTCTAACGGTGACTTTAAAGGCCTCCCATACAGTCGTCATGCTGGAAACTGAAGTCATGTTGCGGTCAAAGAAATCTGTTATGTCTTGTTCAAGCTCAGCCTTGAAGGCAGAGTCGGTCAAGTGTGCCGGATTTAGTCTCCAGCTTAAGTAGGGTGAAACGTCGTGCGGGACACGGAGTGTTATCAGCACTGGGGAGTGGTCTGAGAAGGTACGAGCTAAGTGGGACGCCGGGACCACCCAGGAGGAAAGCCCCTTGGAGCAAAATATGTAGTCTAGACGCGCCCAGGTGGAATGTACTGCAGAATAGTGGGTGCCCTGAGATTGAGTTGGGTGGATGAGTCTCCAGGTGTCGGTCAAGCGATAGTCTTCGATAATACTCAAAAGGGTGCGTTGGGTATGTGTGTAGTGCTGTGCCTGAGGCTGGGATCTGTCCATAAGTGGGCATAACGCTGTATTGAAATCCCCGCCTATTACAACATGTGCAATCCCCATCGATTGAATTTTGCCCCATAACGTAAGAAGTGTGGACGGGTCATCCGTGTTGGGTCCATAGTATCATGCAAAAATAACTTTATGTGAGTACAATCTGCCCCACATCATACAGAATCTTCCATTCGCATCCGCCTCCGACCCCTCAAGGATAAAGCGAACCCCCCGCTTAACTAAGATTGTTACCCCTCTAGCGTAGTTGGAGTATGAGGAAAATACCCTATTAGACGCCCATCTAGCTGCAAATAGGGGAGAGTTGCCTGACCTCAAATGTGTTTCTTGTAGCATTGCGATTGAGACTCCATGTCTAGATAGGTAACTTAAGATTTGACTCTTCTTCCGTGGGTCATTAAGTCCGCGAACATTCCACGACAGCAAATGCAGTTGTTGGAGAGGCCGCTCGTCTGTCACGTCTCCCATTCCAACAAGTGCAGAGAAAGGTATTGAACAAGCTTAAAACAACAGCACCCCACACAAGCCACTGTAACCATGCCAGAATATAATGTTAAAGTCAGCTCAACCACTGGGCATAGATTCAGTTCGCAATTACAATGGTTAGGATTTCGAGTAGTTAGAACCCCCTCCCGCCCACACCGGCCACCCCAACCCGCCGGGTATAGAATCTCCCACCGCCCACCCAACATTTCGTAATAACAAAATACGATAAACCAACAGTTCAAAGTCATCTCTTCCTCAAGGGGGGAGAGGGTATAAAGGGGAACGCCCGATGGGGGTAGCATTGCTAGGGGCACTCGACCTGCCCCCCACCTCACAAGTCAAGTCAAGTCAAGTCAAGTCAGAATTTATATAGCGCACTACATACCCATGGGGTCTCAAGGCGCTTGAGGAAGGGGGGGGGAGGTTTACTTATCGAATATCCATGTTTTAAGTTGTTTTCTGAAGGCTAGGTGATCCTGAGTAAGGCGGAGGTGGATGGGAAGGGAATTCCAGGTCTTGGCTGCTAAGTAGGAGAAGGATCTTCCTCCCATGGTGGCTTTGTGGATGCGCGGAACAGCGGCGAGGGCTTGGTTGGACGAACGCAGCTCGCGGGTGGGGGTGTAAAAGGAAAGGCGCGTGTTGAGACAATCAGGTCCAAGTTTGTATAGGGCTTTGTGTGCGTGGGTGAGGAGACGGAACGTTATTCTCTTGTTGACGGGGAGCCAGTGAAGGTCTTTCAGGTGAGCGGAGATGTGGTCTGTGCGGGGGATGTCTAGTATGAGTCTGGCTGAGGCATTTTGGATGCGTTGGAGTTTTTTCTGTAGTTTCGCGGTGGTACCGGCGTAAAGGGTGTTTCCGTAGTCCAGACGGCTTGTAACCAGTGCGTGGGTGATCGTTTTTCTTGTTTCGGTGGGGATCCAGTGAAATGTTTTTTTGAGCATGCGTAGGATGTTGAAGCATGAAGATGAGACGGCGTTGGCTTGTCTGGTCATCGAGAGTGAGGAGTCCAGGATGATGCCCAGGTTCCGTGCATGGTCCGTCGGTATGGGGGGGGTTTTCCTAGGGCCGTTGGCCACCAAGAGTCGTCCCAGGCGGAAGGGGATGAGCCTAAGATGAGGACTTCCGTTTTGTCCGAGTTCAGTTTCAGACGACTGTGCTTCATCCACTCGGCTACTTCTTTCATCCCTTCTTGTAGGTTGGTTTTGGCGGTTGTTGGGTCTTTGGTGAGTGAGAGGATCAGCTGAGTGTCATCAGCGTAGGAGATGATATTGAGGTGGTGTTGACGTGCAATCGTTGCGAGGGGGCTCATGTAGACGTTGAAGAGGGTGGGGCTGAGAGATGATCCTTGCGGGACGCCGCAGATGACTTCGGTGGCCTCTGACTTAAAAGGGGGGAGGCGGACTCTCTGAGTTCTTCCAGCGAGGAATGAAATGATCCAGTCCAATGCTTTTCCTTGAATTCCGATGTTTCTGAGGCGTTGTGTCAGGGTGCTATGGCAGACTGTGTCGAAGGCTGCGGAGAGTTCAAGGAGGATAAGGGCGACTGTTTCTCCGTTGTCCAGTAGTGTTCGGATGTCGTCTGTTGCTGCGATGAGGGCGGTCTCGGTGCTGTGTTTGGCTCGGAAGCCAGACTGTGAGGAGTCGAGTGATTTGCTCGTTTCGAGGAAGGCGGCGAGCTGATTGTTAATGGCTTTCTCAATGACTTTGGCAGGGAATGGGAGGAGCGAGATGGGACGGTAGTTTTTGAGTTCGGTGGGGTCAGCTGTGGGTTTCTTCAAAAGGGCGTTGAGTTCTGCGTGTTTCCAGCTTTCTGGGAATGTGGCGGAGTTAAGGGAGCAGTTGATGACATCTCGGAGATGGGGTGCGATAATGGTGTCTGCTTTGTTGAAGATGTGATGGGGACATGGGTCTGTAGGGGATCCTGAGTGGATGGAGTTCATCAGGCGAATGGTCTCTTCTGTGGTCATTGGGTTCCATTCGAAAAGGATATTCGGAGGAGGTAATGGTTCGGATGTGAGTGGGGTGGACTGGTTTACAGGTTGGTTGTCGAAGCTGTTGTGGATGTCGGCGATTTTGTCATGAAGGAATGAGGCAAGGGAGTCGCAGAGTACTTGAGAGGGGGTGATGTCGTTAGAGCTGGCGGTGGGGTTGGTGAATTCTTTGATGATGTTGAAAAGTTCCTTGCTGTTGTGGGCATTGTTGTCTAGTCGGTCTTTGAGTGCTGATTTCTTGGCTGTCCGGATTAGTTGGTGGTGTTTGCGGGTGGCGTTTTTGAAGGCGGCTTGGGTGATAGTGTTTGGGTCTGCTTTCCAGGTTTTCTCGAGGGAACGACAGAGCTTCTTGGATATCTTAAGTTCATCGTTGAACCAGGGGGCGTTCTTGCTTCCTTGCTTGATTTGATGTTTTTTCAAGGGTGCTAATTTGTCGGCGGTTTGTGTTAACCATTGTGTGAGGTTGATGGCGGCTTTGTTGGGGTTCGTTGAATAGGCAGGGGGTTTTTGAAGAAGCGATGTTGAGATCTGGTCGATGGTGATTTTGTTCCAATTTCTTCGCAGAGTTGGTTGAGGGTGGTTGTGGATCGAGGTCTTATTGTAAATAAAGTGGATGCAGCTGTGGTCCGTCCAATGGAGGGGTGTGGTATGAGTGAAGGAGATGTGCTTGCTGGAGGTGAAGATAGGGTCGAGTGTGTGTCCTGCATAGTGTGTGGGGGTGTTAACAAGTTGTTTGAGTCCGATATTGGCGAGGTTTTCCAGAAGGGTGGTGGTGTTACTGTCGTTGCTCTTTTCCAGATGGAAATTGAGGTCTCCAAGTAGAATGTATTCTTCCGAAGGGAGGGCGTGTGGGGTGATGAAGTCAGTGATGTCTTCGCTGAATTTTGTGCGGGGTCCTGGTGGCCTGTAAAGGAGGGTGCCCTAAGTGTTGTCTTGGGGTCGGTGTGGATCTGGAAGTGAAGGTGTTCGGCGATAGCGAGGTTGTCATCTGAGCTGGTTGAGACGCGGATGGTGTTCTTGTGGACGATGGCGATGCCTCCTCCTGTTTGGATGGGGCGGTCCTTACGGATGATCTTGTAGCCGTCCGGGATGGCTATGGTGATGTCTAGAGCTGAAGAGGCATTCATCCAGGTTTCTGTTAGGAAGGCGATGTCCGGAGAAATGGTGTCGAGTAGATTCCAAAGGTCTATGGCGTGTTTGTGAACCGAGCGGGTGTTGAGAAGGATGCATTTGAGGTGATTGGTGTTGGTTCTCTGTTTGGTGTTTGTGGATTTGGTTTGGGACTTGACGCAGGTGAATTTGCAAGAGTTGCAGGTGAAGGAACCATGGGTGTGTCCTGGTGCAGCTTGGGCGCAGTTAGTGAGTCGGCTGGGGTTGAGTGCAAGGAGGGAGGAGGCGTCGTATGTAATGCGGGGAGGATGGGTGAAGCGGGGACCAGGGGGTCTGGCGCTGGGCGCGGTCCAGGCGTGGACGGGCGTAGACGGGCTTACCTTTGGCGCATCTTGGGCGCGCATGGGGCGCGATCGCTGCGCGTGAACGCTGCGCGTTATGGCATCTGTCATATATGGGTAGTGGAGGGGGTAGGGGCGAGGGAGGAGCAGCTGGGGGCGGGTGCGTGGAGGGTATCCGGTCAGGGGGCCCAACAACAACAACCAAGATGGCTGCGAGGCAAACACCGAACCAGGATTGGGGCGAATACTCAGTGGGTGCAATGTAAGTGGCACAGACGATCCAAAGCAGGACTACGCAATTAGGATACTACAGAAGCGCTGCAAGTTAAAATCAACTGGTAATCAGCAGGCAAACGGGTGACCCAGCGGTACAATGTATCCTAGCCGATATTTGAATCAAACAGGCAATCTAGCGCCGAAATTAGAGGCAAACAGGTAATCTAGCGCTGAGGTCTCCTCTACTGTTCAGCCAGGCAAAAAGCAAGTCAAGCGTTGTAGCGCTACGATACCGGATGGTGGGCTGAGTGGAGCTGGGAGCAGCGTGAGGGAGCGTCCGCTTCTGATGGGGATCAGGGCGGTCACAGCTTCACACAGGGGAGAGCGGCGCTTACAAGTTAGTGGGAGGGAGGAGCAGCTGGGGGCGGGTGCGTGGAGGGTATCCGGTCAGGGGGCCCAACAACAACAACCAAGATGGCTGCGAGGCAAACACCGAACCAGGATTGGGGCGAATACTCAGTGGGTGCAATGTAAGTGGCACAGACGATCCAAAGCAGGACTACGCAATTAGGATACTACAGAAGCGCTGCAAGTTAAAATCAACTGGTAATCAGCAGGCAAACGGGTGACCCAGCGGTACAATGTATCCTAGTCGATATTTGAATCAAACAGGCAATCTAGCGCCGAAATTAGAGGCAAACAGGTAATCTAGCGCTGAGGTCTCCTCTACTGTTCAGCCAGGCAAAAAGCAAGTCAAGCGTTGTAGCGCTACGATACCGGATGGTGGGCTGAGTGGAGCTGGGAGCAGCGTGAGGGAGCGTCCGCTTCTGATGGGGATCAGGGCGGTCACAGCTTCACACAGGGGAGAGCGGCGCTTACAAGTTAGTGGGAGGGAGGAGCAGCTGGGGGCGGGTGCGTGGAGGGTATCCGGTCAGGGGGCCCAACAACAACAACCAAGATGGCTGCGAGGCAAACACCGAACCAGGATTGGGGCGAATACTCAGTGGGTGCAATGTAAGTGGCACAGACGATCCAAAGCAGGACTACGCAATTAGGATACTACAGAAGCGCTGCAAGTTAAAATCAACTGGTAATCAGCAGGCAAACGGGTGACCCAGCGGTACAATGTATCCTAGCCGATATTTGAATCAAACAGGCAATCTAGCGCCGAAATTAGAGGCAAACAGGTAATCTAGCGCTGAGGTCTCCTCTACTGTTCAGCCAGGCAAAAAGCAAGTCAAGCGTTGTAGCGCTACGATACCGGATGGTGGGCTGAGTGGAGCTGGGAGCAGCGTGAGGGAGCGTCCGCTTCTGATGGGGATCAGGGCGGTCACAGCTTCACACAGGGGAGAGCGGCGCTTACAAGTTAGTGGGAGGGAGGAGCAGCTGGGGGCGGGTGCGTGGAGGGTATCCGGTCAGGGGGCCCAACAACAACAACCAAGATGGCTGCGAGGCAAACACCGAACCAGGATTGGGGCGAATACTCAGTGGGTGCAATGTAAGTGGCACAGACGATCCAAAGCAGGACTACGCAATTAGGATACTACAGAAGCGCTGCAAGTTAAAATCAACTGGTAATCAGCAGGCAAACGGGTGACCCAGCGGTACAATGTATCCTAGCCGATATTTGAATCAAACAGGCAATCTAGCGCCGAAATTAGAGGCAAACAGGTAATCTAGCGCTGAGGTCTCCTTTACTGTTCAGCCAGGCAAAAAGCAAGTCAAGCGTTGTAGCGCTACGATACCGGATGGTGGGCTGAGTGGAGCTGGGAGCAGCGTGAGGGAGCGTCCGCTTCTGATGGGGATCAGGGCGGTCACAGCTTCACACAGGGGAGAGCGGCGCTTACAAGTTAGTGGGAGGGAGGAGCAGCTGGGGGCGGGTGCGTGGAGGGTATCCGGTCAGGGGGCCCAACAACAACAACCAAGATGGCTGCGAGGCAAACACCGAACCAGGATTGGGGCGAATACTCAGTGGGTGCAATGTAAGTGGCACAGACGATCCAAAGCAGGACTACGCAATTAGGATACTACAGAAGCGCTGCAAGTTAAAATCAACTGGTAATCAGCAGGCAAACGGGTGACCCAGCGGTACAATGTATCCTAGCCGATATTTGAATCAAACAGGCAATCTAGCGCCGAAATTAGAGGCAAACAGGTAATCTAGCGCTGAGGTCTCCTCTACTGTTCAGCCAGGCAAAAAACAAGTCACACCCATTGGACGCCAGTATATCACCAGTTCGTCCTCCTTGGGATGGAGGTGGGCGTCGGGCCTAGGTCAGTATTCTTACCGGTAGAGTGAAATATCAGGAAAGTACCTCACCAGGGATGTAGTTCCCGGAACACCACAGTGCACTCACGTGGGTTGTTGTCGCGCATCCAGGTCACATTCGAAGTCAGTCTTGTTGTGCCATTGGCGAGTTGGGGCTGGAGCGCCGTTCCTCTGCGCTGTTTTTAGTACGATCGTGTTTGTGCTGTTTCAGGAAATCGTCCACCTGCTGTGGGTTGGTGAAGATATGTGGTTTGCCTTGGTAGGAGAGTTTTAGTTTCGCAGGGTAGAGCATAGTATAGGAGAGTTCCAAAGTTTGCAGTTTCTTTTTCACGGCAGTGAATTTGCGGCGAGCCTCCTGTACAGCAGGGGTGAAATCTGGGAAAAAGGATAAGGTGGCATTTCCATAGGTGACCGTGCCAAGTTCTCGGGCGCGTCGGAGCACAGCGTCGCGGTCTCTGTAATTTAAAAAGCGTGCAATTATGGGCCTTGGAGGAGCTCCTGTGGAGGGGCGAGCAGCCAGAGATCTATGAGCACGTTCAACAATGAGGTGTGGGGAGAAGGACTCCTTCCCAAACAGTTCCACGACCAGGGATTCTACAAAGGGCTCCATTTTTCCTGTATTTGTAGTTTCCGCCAGGCCAAGAATGCGGACGTTATTTCGCCGAGATCTGGCTTCTAAGTCCTCGTTCTTATCCGCAATAACTTTGAGGAGTCTGTCTATTTGGGAGGTCCGGCGGTTCACAGTGGCGGCTCCATCTTCTAGGCCAGATATTCGTTCCTCCGCTTCAGTGAGACGGGCGCTGTGCTGATCAATCTTCGCCACGATGACGTCCATGCGCAGGTTCATATTGTCTATCTTGGCATCTATACTGGAGAAGCTCTGTTTCATGCCCAGTAGTAGAGATTTCCAGTCCTCCTCAGGCGGAGTGGAGGCAGCGGGGCTGTCCTCCGGCCCAGGCTTCGTCTTGTTCGTTTTTTTGGCTTCGAACGGGATTTTGGACTTCTGGCGTCACTCCGGCCCATGGCACGCCTCGGCGTTCGTAGTGTCGCAATTTTGAGCATCCGCTTTAAGCCAGGTTAACGTCGAAACCTAGGCCACAAAATGGGGAGGGGGGGCCTGGTCAGGAGGATCGCTTAGTAGTCCTGTTCTTGTTCGCAGCTTTGAGTCCCACAGTATGGCCGCTTCGGCGGGATGAGGAGAAGTTCCCGCTCTTTATCACAGCTGGTCTAGGCAATGAAGGGAGTAGGTAGCTGTGGGTGCCTCTGCGAGACTGACCAGCAGTATCCGCCAAGCCCCGCGGGGAACGAAGGATGGGCGCCTCTTCACATCAGGCGCAGGTGCGGGAAGGTCAGTCCCTGGCGTGGAGGCCTCCGCAAAATGGCCGCTGCAGCGGGGGGAAGAGGGATCTCTTCGCGTTCCACCAGTCAGGCAGTGCAGTAAGAGATATGGAGCAAGGGCCTACGTGCCAGGGGAGCAAGTAGCAGCGCACGTCACCGCTGGGTCGCTTTGTAGGATCTGCACATTCAGGCCAGAGGCAGGAGCTGTGGGGCGGTCGGACTTGTTTGGCCGTGTGGGGGTGAAGCTCAGCAGTTCGGCGGGAGTGCGGTGGTTGCAAGCTGGTCTGATTTCACCGCAAGGCAAGGAGGGCCGCCAGAAGCACAAAAGACGGGAAAGGCGCTCTCCCCCTCGCCGTGTGTCCCGGCGCGGCGGGTGGGCAGAGCGTTGAGCGCCGAGCTGCGCACAGTCGCTGTCGGGTGTGGGGGGGGGGGATTCACCGGGGAGGTTGATCGACCGGAGCCTCTTACCTCCGCAAGCCCCCGCCGCAGGAGATCAGTAGCCGCCCCTGTGTCCCGCGGGCCGGACCCCGCCAGCAGGCCTCGGGACCGCGGTGTCACGTAGTCCGGCTCCCCACAGGAGGCGTAGCTCGGAGGAGCGCGAGTGTCCGCTCGGAGGCTCCGCGCTGGAAAGCGGCGGTTGTGGCAGTCGGATTCGGACTATGAAAACTGCGGAATGATCCTTGCAGTCACGCCAGTTCAATCCCGCTGTACAGGAGTCGATTTCCACCGGTCAGGATGGTGTGTAGGATCTTTTCAGGCTCGACAGGGCGAGAGCCTCACTGCAGCGCGGCCATCTTGGTCTGGCGCCACCTAGCGCCCTCAAGAGTGTGGGGTTGATTACCTGGAGGATCGCATTGCTTTAGCTCCGCTTTTGAAGTGGATCTCAATATGGCTGAACCCTGAATTAGAGCTGAACCATGAAATATTGAGGGACTGCCTTTCTTTGGACCATGCACATTCTATTCCCTGGCTGAACTATATTCAAAAATTGGCAGCAAAATTGGGTCGACCTGAATTGTATCACTCCCCGCATAATTTGTTGAAAGGGGACATTAAATGGGCGAAAGTTACATATAAACAGTTGGTATCTCTGGATAGAGAAGAAAAAGAATTATGTAAACCAACTGTTAGGGCCCACCAAATGCTAATCACCACTGATGTCATAGAACCTTATTTGAGTCTCGATAACAATATGAACCATCGATTTTTATTGACTAAATTTAGATTGAATAAATTCCACCTTCTCCTCACTGATCGTACAGGATGGACTAAAGACTCGGAGCTGGAGATTTGTTCTTGTGATGGTTACTCAATTAAAGACACTATGCATTTCATCTTTTTCTGTAAACATCTGTGTCAAATTCGCAAAAAATTTATTATTCCCCTTATCAAGGACAAGGGCTTTAGACAAGTTAAGCCTGCCCTCCTCTATCTACAGTTGTTGTCGACAACATGGGATATCTTCAATGTAGCAAATTTTTTAACAATTGCATTAAGACTGAAGAGGAAAATTAATTGGACATATTGTACATAGTGGCATATATAGGTCCGTGGACTCAGTATCTTGTTTAATCTATTTTTAATCTGGTTTTCTGCTGGTTTTTATCTTTTTAATTATAATATTTATAATGTACATTTTATTTGCATATGAACTTGCTGTGATAAGGTATGCAATTTAACCTACCCTTTTATTAATTAATTAAGGTCTTGACTCTGATGAATTTTGTAGTACACTTTTATGGTTATTGTAATGAACCGAATAAAGTATTCTTGACTGACTGACTGATATTTTGCCCTACATGAAAAGGTGTCACAACCTTCGGAAGGAAGCATGGGTTCTTAGAACTAGTTTGTCTGGGTAAAATGCTGTATAAGGAGGGTGCATAGATAGTTCCTGCAACTTGCTAACCCTCCTGGTCGATGTTACGGTCACTAGAAAAACTGTCTTCATATTAGCAAACACGGTGGTCAGTTGTGTAGCGGCTCTGACAAAGATATAAGGCCTGACTCCATTTTAAGTAGGCTGCAACTCCATTTTCTGCATTTCTGCAGAATCATCAACATGTCTGCCTTTGATGCAGGTGTTGTCTGTCCTTATCTTTCCAAAAACTATGACAGTGTCAAGTAATTTAGGTGTATACACATCAACAAAACACCTGATGCAACATCAGTCTGGAACAAGTGCATTGTTATCTCAATTTCAAGGTGAAACAAAGAACAACAGACAAAATAATGTAGTCTAAATTGCAGAATTTTGACCTAATAGGTTTAAAGAAATGCATCTTGGACAAGCATCTTGATGCTTACTGGTTAAATCACACACCACTTAGGTGAAACTGCAAATTCCATCTCAGATAAGATACAGTACACAATTGCCACTTGACCACCTGTCAGGAGAAGTCCTTCGCCCCAGATTATCGCAAACAAGATACTGCCAGACCAGAAGATGATCCTGCCTGCCAGAGATGCTGCTACTGTATTGCACTTTCTACTGAAATCCGATAGCGAGCCCGGGAGGAGTTGATGCTGAACGCATGTTTGCCCTTCAAAGGGAACACAGTCTCCTTGATTCTTGATAATTATAGCATTCAAGTATGCAGTGTTCATTTTTTTTCGGCGTTTGCAATGTGCATTTGTGTGGTTTTAATCACATTCTGTGTGAAGTAGTAAGTTTTTATTGTTTGTAGTTAATTAAAACCTTTACAATTTTGTTGCATAAAAACAAATGATTTAAAGATAAAATGTACAAACTGACAGGATAGTTAAAAATAAAAGTTTCTGTAATGTCTATGCAAGTAATATTATTATGGATGAAATTACAATGTCTCTGTTCATAGCACTTCACGCTTCGGTTTTGTGCCTTTATCTCTCCTTTTTCTCAGTGTTCAGGATTAACTGCGATGCCTTTTGACAAAATCTGGCAGCCCTGCAAGCTGTCTGCAGCTGGTAGCTGTTCAGTGCTAGCATGACGGCCGGGCGGCATGATCTAATTTGAAAAAGACGGAATATGTGGAGTAGATAATTACGTCTCAAGCTCGTCAAAGACGGACAAATACACAATATATGCATCAGTGATTCTTCCATTTGGCCACATAGTCCACAGGCATTCCGTGTGGTTATTTTAGGTGCGTTGTGCAACAGGGTGCACCTGTTGAAATAAAGGAGCTTTTTAGTTAAAGTGCCCTTTTCTTAGCTCATCCTACGTGTGTGTGTGTGTGATTGTAGAGAGTGAGAAAGGTTTGTTTCTGATCATCACAGTGTCCCTAGCTCCCCGTTTAGGGAATGTTAGTAACCTACAAGCATTGATGTAAATGTAAATGTCATGGTACTTATAGAGCGCACTGTCACCAGACGGTCACCTTGCGGTGTCGCCTATTCGGCTTCCTGGCGCTGATACTCATACCGCTGTGGAACCCCTCCTTTCCCTGTGAAGTGTCCACTCCTGGTCACCCCCAGGGTGAAGCCAGGCATCCTTAGTGCTGTTGGGGCCGGTGTGGAGGCTAAGCAAGCTATTGCCCAGAGTTGCAGCGTGGGGCCTGTGATTAGAATAGGCACCGAGGCGAGAATTAACAGGTCCGAGGAAATTGACCCCGAGACCCCGCTGAGGCGGGAATCGAACCCTGGTCCCTGGCCAGAACTCTGCATCAGGGTCTGCCGCTCTAACCATTGATACAAAAGGGGATGATGGACGGAGCGCTTGAGCAAATCAAACACTCACCCCCAGTCAAATGATCAGTCCATCACCACCCCCTTTTGTACCGCTTTTGGCCGCCATAAGTGTGGCAGGGTATGCTCAGACGTGAGTCCCTTGCTCACTTTGCCACTGGATTCAAGCAAGCCGGGCTGAAGACGGCTGTAATGCCAGAAACCGGTCCTCTGAAGCTTGTTTCCGGTCCAGGGAAGGCATGGCTTGGCAGTTCGGGCTGGACTGTTCCCATGAGGCACAGGGTCAGACTGATTTGCATATAGCCATGTCTGAACTGGGGTGGCAGAGTGGGCTAAAGAACGGTGATGGATTAAACCCAGATCTTTTGACTGGGTGTGAGTGTTTGATTGGTTCAGATGCTCCGTCCATCACCACCCCCTTTTGTACCGCTCTAACCATTGAGCCACACTCCTCCACACTTCAACTATGTAGTGGGTGGGGTTCCTCAGGGCTACAAACACCTGTCTCTCACATTCAAGCGTAGTGCACTGAACTAAGTTCACTCGTTCCTCCTGTGGGTTTGAAAGCTTGTAGAGCTGAGCCAGAGACTCAGTTTATGCAACAGCTTGAAAGGTGCGAACATAGGCAAGGTCAGGACCAGGTTGAGATCCCATTGGAAGGGAACATATGCTGAAGACCTTTGGGGAACCTAGTCATACAACCAGTGACCTAAACAAAGAAGGCTATTTGCCAAAATGGCAGACAAGTAACCTTTAAAAGTGCGAAGAGCAGCACCCAGCTGGGACAGAGAATAAGCAAACAATATAGCTTGGGATAAGGATGAAGAAAGAGGGTCAATATCCTGGGATGCACACCATGCCACAAGCTTGTCCAAATGGCAGGTTCATACCGTCTTGGTGGAGGGACACCTGGCTGCCAGAATAACGTCACAAACTTCAGGAGGGAGGATGAAGGCTGTCAAATGTCGCAGCCCAAACTTCCAGGCATGAAAACAGAGGTTGTGCAGGTTCAGGTGCAGTACCCTGCCCTGTTGTTGCGACAGAAGATCCACCTGAAGGGGCGGCCTGACTGGAGGGCTGATGCTCATTCTCAGGAGTTCGGGATGCCACACTCCCCATGCCCAACCTAAATACACAGGCCATTCTCGAGAACGCTAGGCAGGTGTGGGATAGGCAAAAAGGCATCTAAGAGGCCGGAGCTCCATTCAAGATGAAAAGCGTCTCAGAGCAAGAGCCTCCGTGGAAATGTCAGTGTGCAGAACTGCTGACATTGCGTGTTCTCTGTGGTGGCAAACAGATGTTACCAAGATTCTCCCCACTCTTGAAACAGACCTTGGACCACCTCCAGATGGAGACATCATGTGTGATCCTCTCGGCATCGACGGCTGAGTTTATCTGCCCTTGCGTTCAGAGAGCTCGTCAGGTGTTGAACCACCAGGGAAAGGAATTGACGTTCCAATCATGCCAGAGGCACAGTCCACAACTCAAACCGGCCCGGTTTGTGGCAGCACCACATGGTGGTGGTGTCGGCCATGAACAACTGAACCAGCCTTTCAGTGATCAAAGGAAGAAAGGTTTTCAATGCCTATCAGATTGCCCGAAGCACCAACAAGTTGATGTGGAGCCCGAACTACACCGGAGACCAGAGTCCTCTGATCTCCACCTCTCCCAAATGGTCGCTCCATCACAGGAGTGACACATCTGTCAAGACAGTAATGAATATGCTACTTACCAGTATGCATCTGTTCTTGGCATGTAGGGCTGCTAACATTCATATCTTAGCATTAGATCGCCGCCTAGTGTTGGGCTCGGATGATTGCACATTGTTGTCCTGGAAGAGTCTTCGAAGTATCCTGAGATAGGTGGCTCCTCCCCTGGACTACAGTGCGCATGGGCATCGGCTCCATCCCCAGATTGTTTTTCGCCATTGTGGCAGAAGATGGAGTGAAAAGTGTAAAGGATGTCCATGCTAAAGAATAAATACAATAGTATATCTGCAGCTGCGACAGGCACCGGGGAGGAGGGCGGGCGATATGAATGTTAGCAGCCCTACATGCCAAGAACAGATGCATACTGGTAAGTAGCATATTCAGTTCGAGGCATGTGGGCTGCTAAATTCATATCTTAGCATAGAATACATAGCAGTCCCTCCATCAGCGGCGGTTGCCCGTGCCAGCTGCAGAAACCTGAAAAAGTGTCTTGAGAACAGCCTGTCCTACAGCTGCTTGCTGCTTGGAATGCACATCAACACAGTAGTGTTTTGTGAAGGTATGTGGGGTGACCCACGTGGCTGCTCTGCAAATATCCTCTAAAGGAATGTTCCCTAGGAAAGCCATGGATGCCCCCAGTTTGCGTGTGGAGTGCGCTCTGGGGGGTATTGTCAAAGTGCGCTTGGCTTTTTGATAACATATCTGGATGCACTTAACAATCCACCTGGCTATCCCTGCTTTGGAAATTGGGTTGCCTTTGTGTTGTGGTGCGAAGGCAACAAAGAGTTGTTTTGTCTTTCTAAAGGGTTGTGTTCTGTCTATGTAGTACATCAACGCCCTCCGTACATCTAAGGTATGGAGCATTCTTTCTGCCACCGTTTGCGGGTTTTGAAAGAAAGCTGGTAAGTCAATAGTTTGGTTAAGATGAAACTGTGACACCACCTTAGGAAGGAATTTAGGGTTAGTGCGTAGCACTACCCTATTTGGGTGAATTTGAATGAACGGCTCTTGTATGGTGAGCGCTTGCAGCTCACTGACACGCCTCAGAGACGTAATAGCTATCAGAAAGGCCACTTTCCACGTAAGGAATTGGAGCTCACACGAGTGCAGTGGCTCAAATGGTGGCCCCATCAGTCTGGTGAGAACGACGTTGAGGTTCCACACCGGAGCTGGTGGCGTCCTTGGGGGAATGACTCTCTTCAGACCTTCAAGGAAGGCTTTAATGGCGGGCACTCTGAAGACAGAGAGGTGCTGCCTGTTCTGAAGATAAGCCGCTATGGCTGAGAGATGTATCCTAATGGAAGTGTACGCCAGATTGCACTTGTAGAGATGTAACAGATAGCAGATGATGTTGGGGATAGATGCATCCAGTGGGTTGATGTCATTGGACGTACAGTAGATGACAAATCGCTTCCACTTAGCAGCATAGCATGCTCTAGTAGTTGGTTTCCTCGCCTCCTTGATGATACTCATGCATTCTGGAGGTAGGTTAAGGTATCCAAACTCTAGGACTTCAGGAGCCAGATCGCTAGGTTGAGCTGTTGTGGATCTGGATGCTGAATGTCTCCATGGTTCTGCGTCAAAAGACTGGGCGTGAGGCGCAGTCTTTGATGCGGCACCACTGAGAGTTCGAGGAACGTGGTGTACCAAGCCTGTCGTGCCCACGTTGGAGCAACCAGGATGAGAGTCATGGAGTGCTGCCTTAGCTTTCCTGCGACCAGCGGTATTAGAGGGGCTGGCGGAAAAGCGTACGCAAATTTGCCGGACCAGTTCATCCATATCGCATTCCCCTGCGACTGTGGGTGAGGGAACCTGGCGGCAAAGAGTCGGCATTTTGCGTTCTCTTTTGTTGCAAACAGGTCTATCTCCGGATGACCCCACTGCTGGAAGTACGGGTGGAGAACAGAAGTGTGTATCTCCCACTCGTGCATCTGATGGCTGTATCTGCTGAGCAGATCCGCCATCTGATTGTCCTTGCCCGGGAGGTGTTCTGCCATGAGGAAAATGTTCCTCTGAATGGCCCACTTCCACATGCTCTGAGCCAGATGAGACAGCTGTGGCGAGTGGGTGCCCCCCTGCTTTTGAATGTAGTACATCGCGGTCATGTTGTCCGTCCGGACTAGCACGACCTTGTTGCTCAGATGTACAATGAAGGACTTGAGCGCCATGAAGATTGCCATCAGTTCCAGATAGTTGATGTGCATCTTCTGTTGCTGCGTCGTCCATAGTCCCTGCACGGTGTAAGTGAGCACATGAGCTCCCCATCCCTGGAGAGATGCGTCCGTTGTCAGGACAATCTGCGGCACGGGCTCTTGGAACAGTCGGCCCTTGCAAAGGTTGTGTGGAGTCCACCAATGCAGAGAGTCGTATGCCCGACTGGTAACCAACACTAGGTCTGTCAATTGGCCACGAGCCTGTGTCCACTGATTCGCTAAGCACTCCTGGAGCGGGCGCATATGTAACCGTGCGTGAGGGACTATGAAGATGCAGGAGGCCATCATGCCTATCAACTGCATGAACACTCTCGCTGGCAGGGAGTGTCGTGGTCGGAAACGTTGGATCAGCGACTGAATGCTGTCGATTCTGACTTGGTTTGGCTGAGCCATGGCTGTCAGGGTGTTGATCGTAGCACCCAGGAACTGCCGGACATGTGTCGGCTGAAGATGCGATTTTGGGTAATGTAGGGAGAAACCCAGATCGTGAAGAAGGTGAATTGTAGTCGACATGTCTGCGGCGCACTGTTGCTCTGACTTGGCTTGTACGAGCCAGTCGTCTAGGTAGGGGTAGACATGGATATTCTGCCTCCTGAGGTGCGCCGCCACTGTCGCTAGACACTTGGTGAACACCCTCGGGGCTGTTGTGACTCCGAAGGGTAGGACTTTGAACTGGTAGTGCCTGCCTTGAATAGTGAACCTGAGGTATTTCCTGTGTGACGGGTGTAGTGGAATGTGGAAATAAGCATCCTTGAGATGTGGTCGGGGGGCAGTGACAGAAAGTCACTGTTTGCTTGGAGTAGAGGTGCGGGAGCTGTTGTTTCCTCTGCCGCGACCTCTGTTGCTGTTATTCCTGTAACCTCCCTTGTTCTGTTTAGTGAACGAGGATTGCGCCCCACCTTTGGAGAACTGGGATTGTTGACCCATTTGTCCTCTGGTGACTCCACGTGCACCTGAGCGACGAAAATTGCTGCCACGAAACTGTTGGGACTGCAGGGCCCCCATCGACTTAGCAGTTTCCGTGTCCTTCTTTATTTTCTCTAGGGTGGTGTCAACATCCGGACCAAACAGACTATCAGGATTGACTGGCTGATTCAGAATTGTTGTCTGAATATCCTGCTTAAACCCTGAGATGCGGAGCCAGGCTTGTCTTCTCAGCATAACGCTAGTGTTGATAGCCCTAGCAGCTGTGTCCGCAGCGTCAAGTGCACACTTGATGGCTGCGTTTGATATTAGTTTTCCTTCCTCAATAAGCATTTTGGTGCCTTCTTGGAACTGTGGGGGCAGGTGTTGTATAACCTGTTCTAGGGTGTCGTAGTGCGCCCTATCATAACGCGCCAGGAGCGCCTGTGTATTGGCAATGCGCCAAAAGTTTGCGGCCTGCGCAGCTACTCTTTTGCCCCCTGCCTCTAGCACTTTGGACTCCTTATCCGGGGGAGGAGCTTCACCCGTTGTCTGGGAGTTGGCACGTTTCCTGGCATTGGCAACCACAAGAGAGTCCAGTGGCAATTGTCCCCGGATGTAGACGGGGTCCGCAGGTGCAGGCCTGTACTTCTTTTCAATGCGAGGGTTGACCACTCTCGCCCTCGTAGGCTCCTTAAAAATGTCCCCAGCATGTTTGAGAACACCTTTCAGCATAGGAAGTGTCTTTACTGTCCTTTCAGATATGGCAAAGGTGTCGAAAAGGAAGTCTTCCTCAACCGGGTCGGCATGCATGTCCACATCATGATTGGCCGCCGCCCTTTCAATTAGTGCATGAAATCCTGCTGAGTCCTCAGTCGGGGATGCACGTGCATTAAAGGTCTGCGGGTCTTGGCCCACACCTTGGGTGTTCTGGTCACCAGTGTCGTCGTATGAATCTGGTTGGACATCAGGGTCATCGATAGGGAAATTGTACTGCTCATCCTCATCATATTCCTCACCCACAGAGTGTTCTGGGGAGGGAGTAGGGCTCCGTCTTGGAGGAGGCTGAATCGGTTCCGTGAGGCCTGAGGCGTCAAGGGGCACCCTCTTCTTTTTCAGTGGGATGATGTAGGGGTCCACCGGCTCAGAAGTGATCTTCCGTTTATAGAGTGTCAGCTTGCCGGTGGCAGCA
Organism: Lissotriton helveticus; assembly: GCF_964261635.1. Taxonomy (NCBI): domain Eukaryota; kingdom Metazoa; phylum Chordata; class Amphibia; order Caudata; family Salamandridae; genus Lissotriton; species Lissotriton helveticus. Next base: position 71,534,760 of record NC_136059.1, read on the forward strand.
TCGATGAAATGCTCTGAATCGTCTTCCGATTCGAGTACACGACGTGGAAGAGGGTCAGGCAGCGAGGAACCCTGTTTCGGAGCCGATTTCGTCGAAAACGCTTTCGGCGCCTCCTTAGGTGGCAAGAGAAAGAGGAGTTTCCCAGAAGGCTTAGCCGGAGCGTCCGTTTGCGGCTGCGGTGATGGCATCGGAGCCGATGGAGCAAAGGCTTTCTCCCTGATTCTCTGCAGTGACTCCGCAATGGGGGACGGTACACTGCCAGTGGGTTTCGTCGCCGACAAGGATGCTTTGAGCGGTCCCTCGGATCCGACGTCCTCGCGGGCCTTATGCGTTTTGGGCGCGGAAACCGTCTTCGGCACCTCCGAATCTTGAGGCCGGGGCGCAGACTTCTTGTGCGTAGCCTCTTTGGAGCCGACCTTGGCGGGCTTGGACGGCGCCGTAGCCGCTGATCCGTGCCGACCATCTTTCTTGGGGGCCCCTTCCTCGGGCGTCGGTTTCGACTTCGGAGCATCGGAATCGACAGACTTCCTCGGCTTCTGCGGACCGGAGGTCGACGGAGCCGATGGGGTGACGGGCACCGACTTCTTCACAGGCACGGCAGCCATCTTAGGGACACTCGAGTCCTTAGGTTTCAGTTTCGATTTCGGGTCGGCCATTTTAGGTGTTGACGACCCCGATGGTTTCAGTTTCGGTTTCGAAACAGCGTGCCCAGCAAGTGAGTCCGTAGCCGGGCCCGAAGGCGGGGCTGTGGCTTGCGGCAACGGGTCCTGGGTAAGGCCGACAGGCGATCCCGTGTCCCGGTCGGTATCCTCGTAACCTTCGGGGCAGAGCTCGTCCGCTGAGCTATCCGCCGCGGCCCCATAAATCTCATCGTCGTCTCCTACCTCTTCGACGTATTCGAGGACTTGACCCGCGACTCCGTCGTCGTCTCCCGGATCCGCCTCGACCTCCGTCTGTGATGGGGAGATTTGTAGATGGTGACCCTGGACCTCTCCTTCCTGGTCGCCGAAGATGTTCTCCGGATCCGGGGCCGCTTGCCTAGCTTCCAAGCGCACCGCGCGCCGAAGCTTGAGAGTTTTCTTGGAGCGGAACTGTGCACAGGCCTTGCACTTGCCGTCGTCGTGGTCCGGTGAAAGGCACTTGTTACACACGGGGTGTAGATCGATGTGTGGGTACTTGGACCCACAGAGCGGGCAGTACTTAAACGGGCTCCGCTCCATGTCCGTAAAGGCTTGCAGTCGTGTCGCGATGAGAAGGCCTCAAAGTTTAGAAAGCGAAGAAAACTCCGCTTGTTCCGGCTCCAAGAGACGGAAGACTCGAGACCGTGCGCAGACAATACCGACGCAAGAAAATCGAGGCCTTTTGGCCGCTAAAAGTTAGTATTACTTGGTTCCGACAGTAAGACGTCGAGACCACATCCGAACCCAATGGCGGAAAAAAACAATCTGGGGATGGAGCCGATGCCCATGCGCACTGTAGTCCAGGGGAGGAGCCACCTATCTCAGGATACTTCGAAGACTCTTCCAGGACAACAATGTGCAATCATCCGAGCCCAACACTAGGCGGCGATCTAATGCTAAGATATGAATTTAGCAGCCCACATGCCTCGAACACCTAGATTAGGGAAGGGAGAGCGGCATGCCGCTGACCCAATCGCAGTTCGTCAGCTACTTCTGCAGTGCTTGTGCAGTTCCCTCTGAGATCCGGACCAGTTCAGAAAGTTTCTTGATGCTGCGCCCACTGGAACATAGGGTCCCACTACAGAGCCCGCATATACCAATGTTTTCACTGGCTGGATGCAGGAGGTCATGAGGCCCAACAGCCAGTGTCCGGTTATAAACATCACAACTAAAGTTGGTGGCCAGCTCTGGATGCCTTATCTGGCATGGTACCTACTTTAGGAGACATTTGGGGGACATGGTGCTCTGCTCCGGAGGCTTCACCTAGCGTACAGGGCTCAGTTCTGGGGGTGAAATCTGGAGAGTGGTGACCAGCACTGAAGATATAATCAGTTCTTCACTAGTTCGGTATACCGGGCACCAGAAACCGCATGGCTTAAACTCCAGGTCTTGTGAAGAGAGGCTCAGGCTCGTCAACGGGATGGGGCAGCGGGGCAAACTACCCAAGGTAAATTAATACAGTAGTATAAAAAGCAGGCTGTTTTCGGAGAGGGCACGTTCCTTGAACTAACTGTCATGTTCTGCTGAAGCCTCATTGGATGGCCATAAATTAATTGTTTCATGTAACAAGTAGTAAGCGCGCTAATCAGCCTCCCAGCAGAAGTGACGAGGACGAAAAGAGAGGCCTAAATAAAAAACGGTTGAGACTTGTGCAGAGGAGCTATTGAGCGAAGAAAGCAATGGTAAATCCAATGACTGTTTGCTGAAAATAAGCAAGAAAGGACAAGGCCATGAGTTAAGGTCAATCCTTAGAGAATTGTGAAAACAATAACCGGTCCTTGGATACTTCACAGGTATAACTTGGAACATGCGTTCACACAGAACCCATTTTCTAACAACAAATATGATAGTACAGGAGACAATGGATAGATTTAATCTCATGAAAAACAATAATATTTTTACAGAAAAGAAATTCGGTTTCGGTTTGATCTTAAAGAAAACCCAGCCAGTATTCAAAAATAAATTTGGTTCAGCTGAATCGAAGTTTATTCTTTCATAAATTAACAAATCATGAGTCACAAAGTCAACGGTCAGGTGAGTGGTGAAGAGATTTTAAGCACGAACCCCAAGTGTAACAACCAAAACCGTCGAAAAAAGAGAAAAGGTGACTATGTGAATAAACATACATGGTATACTGGTTATTGCTTAGTAAGACAGCCAAATTACATTTACATATATTTTGAACATAGCGGGTAAAATCCCAGTGTTAGTTCACACAGGAATAAGGTTTGTCTTTTTTTGGTGTCGACGTTTCAACTAGGGGTGGGCTGAATTTGCGTAGTCGCCCTATGCAAAGCTCTGCGAAACGGTAAAAAATCTCCGAGAGCACACAGAGTTACGCAAACATGCGGAATTGCTTGTTCAGCCCGTTCGCGATGCTTTTTTCCTGTTCGCGAACGCGGTTTGCGTGCTTGGGGGTAAATATCTCGCGAACATGCATTTTTTAAAGCGAGAACAGGAAGAAAATTCCATGAAGCAGCGGATCGCTGAATTTTTGGCAATTCAGCGTTCTCCACGGAACGCGAAATTACCCAAATTCCGTGAGTGGAACAGAATTTACTGCCCAGGCCTAGTTTCAATCCTTTCTCAGAGATTGGGGTCCCACCAGGACAAGGGTGAGCATGGGGAATGGTGGTGAAGCGGAGGTGGTCTCCCGCTTCCGTTAAGACCACTGGATGACCGATGCTGAAATAAGGCACGAGTATTTTCCTTACAAGTGTTCTCTGATAGGGGGTTCGCCTTTACCAGCTTACATCCATCCCTCATTGCAGAGATCAGCACGCAAGGCTGATACTACCATCCTGCACCTGCTCTCCACCCAACGTGGCCCCCATCCACCTCACATGGACGCAGAGATGCACAGGCACAATTAAACACTGGCACCAGAGGGGTCCAGGTTACTGAGGTACATGTCCACCCGATAAATTCAATCCCAGAGGCCCCCACGGTCTGCATGAAGACATAAATGAACAATTAACATCGACACCAGAGGGGTCCAGGTTCTGGCTACTGAGCATACATGCCAATAGACCCGAGTCAGGCGGGAGACCACCAATTTTTCGAGCCAAAGATGGCTTTCTTTTAGCTGTCTCCCTGCTGAAATTGCATTTTCTACAATAAAAGTCAATGGGGGATTTTCGTTCCCCCGATTTTTTATTTTAAATCTCCCACGTCCCTGTCCTAAAATGCTGGCATGTATGACTGAGGTACATGTCCACCAGGTAAACTCAATCCCAGAGGCCTCCACGGTCTGGATGAAGACATAAATGAACAAATAAATAAATGTGCAAAACTTCCTAGGCAATCAAAAATACGGGAACTAATGCAAGGGAGGACAAAAAGCTAAGTAAATGCACGTACATTCATTATTAATTGTTGTCCTTTTCCCTTGAATGTTGGTGATTGTATCATCATTTTAATTTTTCTTCTAATTGTGTATATTATTGTGTTGTATTAATTACAGCTTTTTATTATATGTATACAAAAATATGTTTGGTAAATAAATAATATATGAATGTACGTGCATTTACTTAGCTTTTTGTCCTCCCTTGCATTAGTTCCCGTATTTTTGATTGCCTAGGAAGTTTTGCACATTTGTTTATTTCCCTGTCCTAGGAATCTTTACCTTTATTCAGGGGGCCCTTGTTTTTCACATGTATAAATGAACAAATATACATCCGCACCGGAGGGGTCCAGGTTCGGGGCGCCAAGGCACCTGCACACAACTTAACAACACTCCCAGAGCCTTCCAACTTCTGGGAGCTGCGGTGCACGTGCATAATTATCGGCACTGGAGGGGTGCAGGTGCTGGGGACAAGCTGACCCTACAACCCAGATGGTAGGAGTTCTGAAAGCGGAGGTGTGCGTGCACTTTTACCGTCTGCCACCAGAGGGCGCCAGCGTCTGGGGAATGACATGAAAACGTGGTCTCCGCATCTCGGGTTGACGGTCGGAGGTCGGGATGGTGATGGGCAGTAGGACATCTGGTCCAAGCCTCTCTTAGGGTGGTCATGCGGACTCGCACCTGCAGCGGGGGTGGGTAGCCCGCCCGGTTGTGTCTCGTTAGTTCTGCAGGGGTGGGGCTTCCTGGAGGCCGGGACAGGAGGGTTTGTGGAAGAATCGTCAAGGGATGGCGAAGGCAGGGTTATTTATTTATTTTATGGGTTTTTATATAGCGCGGACTTTCCCCGAAGGTGTCAGAGCGCTTTACAATAGGAACAGAACTGATACATGAGAACATTACAAGTGAACAAATTACAAAAGCAAACGTTACATTACATGAGGCAAAATCGTGAGCAAACAAAATACAAGAGGTAGCCAACGGTGCATAACAGGAGGAAACAGTGACGTGTGCAGGTTACAAAAGCGTTCAGAGTACAAGTAGAGGTATAACACTGCAATAAATGGAGGGCACTCAAACACAAGAACAAACGTTACGTAGGCAAAGGTGGCACTTGTGCAAGTATCCAAAGCAAACAAAATGTAAGAGGTAGCAAACTGTGTGTTACAAGAGAAAAGTGACGCAGAGACATCTTAAGGATTTTGGGGGCCCTGGGCCAAAAAGATTTTGCGGGGCCCCGGTCCCGAACCACATATGGAATTTCTGATCCAGTTTCAGCTCTTTCATGCCTTCTTTGTCTAGGCCCCTGACAGCGCGCACACGAACACTAGCCACATTCTAAATAGGTTTACATCTAATATTCAGGGACAGTGAAGTGTGCTTCAATATAGTAATAGAAGCAGCTCACTAATATTACTGCAAATAATCTCTGTGACACCCTACCATTTCTCATGGGAGGTCCTGTTTTTATCTATAAGAAACTTACAATGGGTGATGCATGAAGTATAAATACAACATTTCTCAGCAAAATGTCTGTACTGGACTCTCAGACATCACTGACTTTAAAAGTAAATTAAAGGAAAACAGTGTTTAAAACAATCTGTTTAAGAAATGTTCAAGGTCATCTGGGCAAGAATTGCAGAACAGAGCGCTCTCTATCAGGGGCCCCCTGAAAAGCTGGGGCCCTGGGCCAGAGCCCACTTTGCCCATGCATTAAAACGTCTCTGAAGTGACGTGTGCATGTTACAAAAGAGAACCAAACACAGGTAGAAGGGTAATACTGCAATAAATGGCAGACTCTCAAACCACAAGTGCACACTGGGAAGGCACTTCCAAAGTCATGGAGAATAGAAATGTTCTATACTAAAAGGTATTCCTTCAGATAATAGAGAGGGCGTGAATTAACTTTGGAAGTGTCTTTGAAGGAGGAGAACTTTATTTATTTTTATTTTGAGAGTTTTATATAGCGCGAACAAGATCTTTGCAGATAACAGAGCGCTTTACAAAGGCATGTGGAGGGTAGGGGAACAAGGGGGCATAGTAGGGAGGTAGATCAACATGATCATGTACATAGCACCAATATAGTATATAACATAGTACCAATATAACGTATAGTACAGGTATGAGGTAGCAGGCATAGTTGGAGCGTAGGTCATCAACAAGTTCATGTACATAGCACCAATATAGTATATAACATAGTATCCATATAACGTATAGTACAGGTACGAGGTAGCAGGCAAAATTGGAGCGTAGGCCATCCACTCGCTGTAAATAAACACGTGCATAGGAATATATAGGCAATATCATAGCACAATACTGGTAATACTGTTCTTAATGTAAAACAAGCCAAATTGTTCACGTGTATTTAGCCATAAGGATACTTTTGACTTCTTTCTTAAAAAGAAGGGAGGAAGAGATGAGCCTTGTTTCAGGAGGAAGTGCGTTCCAGATCCTGGGCGCCATACCAGAGAAGGAGCGTTTGTAGGTTTTTTCCTTCCGGAAACTTTGAGGTCAGTTTTGAAGGCCTGGGAGGAGGGGGTCCGGAGCTGAGGCGGAAGTGGGTTCCAGATTCTCACCGCGCTGCCTGAAAAGGATTGGGCCATTGATCTTTCCTCTTCGGATGGCGGCTGTCCGCGGGCATTCGTCATATGTGTAGCACGCATGTCCTGCTCATTTATCTTAATGATATTCTGCAAAGAGGCGCCTGCGCTAGAAGGGCCGAGCTCTCGAGCGTCAGATGTCACCCGAGAATAGCTCATCCAGCCCGGGGTTTATCTTGGCATTCTGGTGCATGTCGGAGCTTTAAGTGGGCCGGGTCCTACCGGTGCTCAGCACCGGCAGTTCTAAAAAGCAGGTGCTGAGACGGGTCCCCGTCGGGCTCTCCATTGTTGCCCTCACCCTCAGGGTGAAAAACAAATCTCACCTCTACAGCAGCAGCGCCGCCCTTCACTGCCTTTGAGGTAACTTCAAAGACACGCGTCAGTTCTTTCACAGTCTTTGAGAACGGAAGCACTTACAATATTGCCTGGAAACCCTTGTCGGCGCCGGGAAACCCTTGTTGGGTAGCTGCGCGCCATACAAATGTAAAAAAAAATAAAAAAAAATAAAAAAAAAATATTATATACAACAAAGCAACAGGTGTTGCTTATTTATCTTATGCAACTAACAACCATTGACAAAGCCAATAGTCCTGGCTTGTTGCAATTATAATTTTCCTTGTTGTATCTGATATATCTGGATGCAAAGACAAACAGTAACGTGTTTTAAGCCACGCCCTTAATTTCATCGGCCACGTCCCTCTGAGAGGCCCCCCCCCCCCCCCCAGTTTTTTTATCTCACTTAAAGCCCTGGTACATGTGCTACTGTTTATTCAATTCTGTACTCAGAGCTAAAAGCCCCAGAATACGGAGAACAAGGTCAGGACTGGACGGTGAGCTGGGAAGCCTGGGAGCAGGACTGTCTTCTAGTAATTTACATACATGTAGGTGGCATACCCCACGCGTGGTGCCATGATGTTGATGTCCTGTCCTCAGCGTGTTTGCCCATTTAGAGACGCGGCGTCCAGGAGAGCCCCCAGCAGTTGTCAGCTTGCTCCAATAAGGCCTTTATTCACACTTAGTCTGACCTCAGCCCCAGGATGCAGTGCATACAGGGACTTTCACGCCAGCCTTGGGAGGGGGTTCTGGTTTTAAGCCGCCAAGTTGCACACCTCGAGTTACCAGATAACGCCACCCCCTGGGGTGTTTTGATTTCTGCCCCCTACCCCGAGGTTGAATTGAATAAATGAATGCATTGTGGGCACTGTTAGGTGCACTTGATTGGTTGTGGAAGTACACCCGAAAACAATGATGTGTACAATGTAAGAACACGTGTGTTGTGGTGACGAGGCACACCTCGAGGGAACCGGATATAAGGTTCTGTGACACGTGTGTTGTGGTGACGAGGCACACCTCGAGGGAAGCGGATATAAGGTTCTGTGACACGTGTGTTGTGGTGACGAGGCACACCACGAGGGAACCGGATATAAGGTTCTGTGACCCGTGTGTTGTGGTGACGAGGCACACCTCGAGGGAACCGGATATAAGGTTCTGTGACCCGTGTGTTGTGGTGACGAGGCACACCTCGAGGGAACCGGATATAAGGTTCTGTGACCCGTGTGTTGTGGTGACGAGGCACACCTCGAGGGAACCGGATATAAGGTTCTGTGACCCGTGTGTTGTGGTGACGAGGCACACCTCGAGGGAACCGGATATAAGGTTCTGTGACCCGTGTGTTGTGGTGACGAGGCACACCTCGAGGGAACCGGATATAAGGTTCTGTGACCCGTGTGTTGTGGTGACGAGGCACACCACGAGGGAACCGGATATAAGGTTCTGTGACCCGTGTGTTGTGGTGACGAGGCACACCTCGAGGGAACCGGATATAAGGTTCTGTGACACGTGTGTTGTGGTGACGAGGCACACCTCGAGGGAACCGGATATAAGGTTCTGTGACCCGTGTGTTGTGGTGACGAGGCACACCACGAGGGAACCGGATATAAGGTTCTGTGACCCGTGTGTTGTGGTGACGAGGCACACCTCGAGGGAACCGGATATAAGGTTCTGTGACCCGTGTGTTGTGGTGACGAGGCACACCACGAGGGAACCGGATATAAGGTTCTGTGACACGTGTGTTGTGGTGACGAGGCACACCTCGAGGGAACCGGATATAAGGTTCTGTGACACGTGTGTTGTGGTGACGAGGCACACCTCGAGGGAACCGGATATACGGTTCTGTGACCCGTGTGTTGTGGTGACGAGGCACACCTCGAGGGAACCGGATATAAGGTTCTGTGACACGTGTGTTGTGGTGACGAGGCACACCACGAGGGAACCGGATATAAGGTTCTGTGACCCGTGTGTTGTGGTGACGAGGCACACCACGAGGGAACCGGATATAAGGTTCTGTGACCCGTGTGTTGTGGTGACGAGGCACACCACGAGGGAACCGGATATAAGGTTCTGTGACCCGTGTGTTGTGGTGACGAGGCACACCTCGAGGGAACCGGATATAAGGTTCTGTGACCCGTGTGTTGTGGTGACGAGGCACACCTCGAGGGAACCGGATATAAGGTTCTGTGACCCGTGTGTTGTGGTGACGAGGCACACCACGAGGGAACCGGATATAAGGTTCTGTGACCCGTGTGTTGTGGTGACGAGGCACACCTCGAGGGAACCGGATATAAGGTTCTGTGACCCGTGTGTTGTGGTGACGAGGCACACCTCGAGGGAACCGGATATAAGGTTCTGTGACACGTGTGTTGTGGTGACGAGGCACACCTCGAGGGAACCGGATATAAGGTTCTGTGACCCGTGTGTTGTGGTGACGAGGCACACCACGAGGGAACCGGATATAAGGTTCTGTGACACGTGTGTTGTGGTGACGAGGTACACCTCGAGGGAACCGGATATAAGGTTCTGTGACCCGTGTGTTGTGGTGACGAGGCACACCTCGAGGGAACCGGATATAAGGTTCTGTGACCCGTGTGTTGTGGTGACGAGGCACACCTCGAGGGAACCGGATATAAGGTTCTGTGACCCGTGTGTTGTGGTGACGAGGCACACCACGAGGGAACCGGATATAAGGTTCTGTGACACGTGTGTTGTGGTGACGAGGCACACCTCGAGGGAAGCGGATATAAGGTTCTATGACCCGTGTGTTGTGGTGACGAGGCACACCTCGAGGGAACCGGATATAAGGTTCTGTGACCCGTGTGTTGTGGTGACGAGGCACACCTCGAGGGAACCGGATATAAGGTTCTGTGACCCGTGTGTTGTGGTGACGAGGCACACCTCGAGGGAACCGGATATAAGGTTCTGTGACCCGTGTGTTGTGGTGACGAGGCACACCTCGAGGGAACCGGATATAAGGTTCTGTGACCCGTGTGTTGTGGTGACGAGGCACACCTCGAGGGAACCGGATATAAGGTTCTGTGCACTTCGCCGTTTTGTTTTACGCGTTCAGATTTCGGGGGGCTCCTTGCAAGACCCATGTCTTAAGAAAGCCATGTCTTGGGGTCAGTCCAGAATAGGGGTGTCCGCCCACCCCAACTCCTCCAGCGGGCCTGTGTATCCGACCCAGACAGCCAATACACATCCGGCCTGGCAGCCCTTCACTTCCAGACACTCTGTGGGGTGACCCAGGCCAGCAGCGATGGACTTGCTAACGAGGGCCATTGTTATTAATTAGCCAATCACCTGCTGCGCCGAACATTATCAATAACAAAGGCAGCCTGGGCTCCCACACCTCAAGGGCCCCAGGGCGGGGGCAGCCTGCACACCGGTGTAAGTACCGCGGCCATTATGCAATATTCCGCCAGATTACGCCTTAATTGCAAAAACTAATGAAGCCCCCCCAGCTTTCGGGCAGGGGCCCCGCCCCCTCTCTTTTAATGGGATGTTTGTGCTCTCAAATGGGTGTTAATGGGGCTGAGAATAGGAAACTTCAGAGCTGGGTTTCAGAATGAGAAAGGCCCCGCACCTCAAATGGAAACTTGAATCATAGCATCGACGGCGCAGGGATTTTCATTACAATTGTGCTCACTGGCCTGAGACCAATTTATCCGTGTCGTTGGCTGTGTTGTAAAAAACATTATTTTAAAAAGAGGAGTTGTTTGCTATCTTGCATTGCTTACGTGACATCATCGAAACAGAATTTGATAGCAGAAACCCTGAAGCAACCCCCTTCCCTTGGCTACTGGCTTTCATTTAAGAATACATTGCATTCTGGGAATTGTAGTCTTTCTCGGTGAATTTCAAGTACACCGAACAGACTAAAATACATAATTTAAATAACTGTAGCAAGGAAGGGCACCACGGCCAGCCTACTGCGTCACTGGACACAACAGGACACATCTTACGTGTGTTTATGTCGGTCCAGCCCACTGCAGGTCAGTGGGGCCTTTGGAACCGACCAAGACTGACCCCCGCCCCCTGCACGTCCATACATACGAAGCATTGTGGCACAGGGTCGGACTGGCCTTTATGGCAATCAAGCAGTGCCCGATGGGCCGGTCTGACAGGTGTGTGGCTGTTTGTGGGCTTGTTTGAGGGTCAGGTGGGGCGGCTTGTACTGTTGTTTCCCCTGAAGCTACCCTAAATATAGCCTGCAGCAAGCTCGACGCATGCCTCCTTCACCAGCTCATTCAGCGTGTCTGTACAAGTCCAAACAAATGTGGCCTCTTTTATTTCGCTGCCCGGGCCTTTGCTTTGCCCAGTCCCAGCCTTTAATGGCATACGGTCCTGTCGCATGCCGGTTCAGGCCGTACCAAGGCGCTGCTGGGAGGGGGTGTGCACTTTCAGACTCCCGGCACAGTAAAGGGGTCACGGGTTCGCACCCTATCTACCAGGGTTCGTTTAAGATTATAACCCACATGCACTTTATTTGTATTCCCTCTACTTGTGCTGGAAGTGTCATTTCTACCTAGTTATTATTAGCAGTCTATACATTATTTACACTTGGAATGTGCCCGCCCTCGGGTCCACATACCCCCTTCATTCTACACAGACCACATGGGTGACGCAGTCTGCATCCATGATTTTTGTGGACACAAAGGAGCTCGGGTGATCTATTCCACTCACACACCCTCTTCGGATCTGTGCTGCCACATGATGCCACTATGCCCAAGCCAGGCGAGTGCCTGGGCGGCTGGTGTAGAGTTAAAGACGCAGCTGGGTTGCATCTGACTTATAGCGCCTCTGGAGACTGGCGCAGGATAAAAGCGCTAGGATGTGAGCTCTGCGATTGTTTCAGCCCAAGCCTTGTACATATCACTTCACCCACAGCAGCACCAGTTCCCCTGAATCCCTTCTCCCTGCTCCTGGGCAGAAAACCAGACAGCCAATACACAAACCGGGGGGAGGAGGATGAACTTCCAGACAGGCCCCATTATGGCCGCAGGAGCAGCTGAATGGGCCGGGCGGGGGCCTGAGCTGTGATTGTGAATGGCCCCACAGGCCGCTCGGCGGGAGGCCCATCGCATGCACAGTCCTCACCAGGAAGCCTCCATCAGGCCTCAGGGACATGTCCTGGCGACGAGGCTTGCGTCCAGAGCGTTCCGCCACCGCATCTGTCTAAAGTAAAGTGCATGCTGTGGGGGGAACTCGAAGCGGGTCAAAGGGACCGCACGTGGGCGCCACGGAGAACAAGGAACCCGAGCAGGTCGGGTGTTCACCCACAAGACCCCCCCGCCCCCACCACCACCACAGCACCACGTGGTTGTGAAAACCCACAGCCGCGACGTCCCGAGGCGCTGGAAGGCATCCCTACACGCGGGGGTCGCTGTCTTTCCACTGCCCTGCGCGTCTTATAGGGTGGACCTGGAAAACGAGCGCAGAACTGTTTAAACCTTACACCGGACACTTCAGCGGCGGCACCGCTGACCCTACAACAGGCCCCAACAAGAGCGGGAACACCTGCCGGGCCCGTCACTCGCTCTCCTTCCATCTTTAAACCTTTCTCTCTTCTCTCCCCCTTTGCTCTGTCCTCCTCCATGGTTACTCTCTGTCATTGTTGGCCTCTCTCCGCCACTGCCCTGCTCTCTCCTCCCTCCCCTATCTCTCTTCCCACCCTCTCCATCTTTCACTCCACTCCCCCCTCCCGAATTTTTTCTCCCACCACTTATGATTGTTTTCTCTCTCAACACCGCCCGATCTCCCCACTTTGTTCTTCTGTTTTTCACTGACCCCCCCCCCGCCTCTGCTCTTCTCCTCTCCCCACTCCCCTGTGTCTTACTCCTGCTCTGTCTTCCTCTCCAGCCCTAAACGAAGTTCATCTGCCCCCCTCACCCAGTCTCTTTTCCATTCTTGTCTGCATCCTTTCCTTCGCCTCTCACCCTCTTCCTGCCCTTACTCCCTCTATCTCGCCAACCCCTCAGAGAGAGAGAGAGAAAGAGAGGGAGAAAGAGAGAGAGAGAGAAACAGAGGGAGAAAGAGAGAGAAAGAGGGAGAGAGAGAGAGAAAGAGAGGGAGAGAGAGAGAGAGAGAAAGAGAGAGGGAGGGAGGGAGAGAGAGAAAGAGAGAGGGAGAGAGAGAGGGAGAGAGAGAAAGAGCGAGAGGGAGGGAGGGAGAGAGAGAAAGAGAGAGAGAAAGAGCGAGAGGGAGGGAGGGAGAGAGAGAGGGAGAGAGAGAAACGAGAGAAAGAGGGAGAAAGAGGGTGAGAGAGAGAGAACAGGACTGTGGCTGAGCGGAGGGAGAGAGAGGAAGACAGAGGAAAGGAGAGCGAGAGACAGAGAGAGAGAGATAAAGAGGGAGAAAGAGGGTGAGAGAGAGAACAGGACTGTGGCTGAGCGGAGGGAGAGAGAGGAAGACAGAGGAAAGGAGAGCGAGAGACAGAGAGAGAGAGAGATAAAGAGGGAGAAAGAGGGAGAGAGAGAGAGAACAGGACTGTGGCTGAGCGGAGGGAGAGAGAGGAAGACAGAGGAAAGGAGAGCGAGAGACAGAGAGAGAGAGATAAAGAGGGAGAAAGAGGGTGAGAGAGAGAGAACAGGACTGTGGCTGAGCGGAGGGAGAGAGAGGAAGACAGAGGAAAGGAGAGCGAGAGACAGAGAGAGAGAGATAAAGAGGGAGAAAGAGGGAGAGAGAGAGAGAACAGGACTGTGGCTGAGCGGAGGGAGAGAGAGGAAGACAGAGGAAAGGAGAGCGAGAGACAGAGAGAGAGAGATAAAGAGGGAGAAAGAGGGAGAGAGAGAGAGAACAGGACTGTGGCTGAGCGGAGGGAGAGAGAGGAAGACAGAGGAAAGGAGAGCGAGAGACAGAGAGAGAGAGATAAAGAGGAGAAAGAGGGTGAGAGAGAGAGAACAGGACTGTGGCTGAGCGGAGGGAGAGAGAGGAAGACAGAGGAAAGGAGAGCGAGAGAGAGAGAGATAAAGAGGGAGAAAGAGGGTGAGAGAGAGAGAACAGGACTGTGGCTGAGCGGAGGGAGAGAGAGGAAGACAGAGGAAAGGAGAGCGAGAGAAGGAGAGAGAGAGATAAAGAGGGAGAAAGAGGGTGAGAGAGAGAGAACAGGACTGTGGCTGAGCGGAGGGAGAGAGAGGAAGACAGAGGAAAGGAGAGCGAGAGACAGAGAGAGAGAGATAAAGAGGGAGAAAGAGGGAGAGAGAGAGAGAACAGGACTGTGGCTGAGCGGAGGGAGAGAGAGGAAGACAGAGGAAAGGAGAGCGAGAGACAGAGAGAGAGAGATAAAGAGGGAGAAAGAGGGAGAGAGAGAGAGAGAACAGGACTGTGGCTGAGCGGAGGGAGAGAGAGGAAGACAGAGGAAAGGAGAGCGAGAGACAGAGCGAGAGAGAGATAAAGAGGGAGAAAGAGGGTGAGAGAGAGTGAGAGAACAGGACTGTGGCTGAGCGGAGGGAGAGAGAGGAAGACAGAGGAAAGGAGAGCGAGAGACAGAGAGAGAGAGATAAAGAGGGAGAAAGAGGGAGAGAGAGAGAGAACAGGACTGTGGCTGAGCGGAGGGAGAGAGAGGAAGACAGAGGAAAGGAGAGCGAGAGACAGAGAGAGAGAGATAAAGAGGGAGAAAGAGGGAGAGAGAGAGAGAACAGGACTGTGGCTGAGCGGAGGGAGAGAGAGGAAGACAGAGGAAAGGAGAGCGAGAGACAGAGAGAGAGAGATAAAGAGGGAGAAAGAGGGTGAGAGAGAGAGAACAGGACTGTGGCTGAGCGGAGGGAGAGAGAGGAAGACAGAGGAAAGGAGAGCGAGAGACAGAAGAGAGAGAGAGATAAAGAGGGAGAAAGAGGGAGAGAGAGAGAGAACAGGACTGTGGCTGAGCGGAGGGAGAGAGAGGAAGACAGAGGAAAGGAGAGCGAGAGACAGAGAGAGAGAGATAAAGAGGGAGAAAGAGGGTGAGAGAGAGAGAACAGGACTGTGGCTGAGCGGAGGGAGAGAGAGGAAGACAGAGGAAAGGAGAGCGAGAGACAGAGAGAGAGAGATAAAGAGGGAGAAAGAGGGTGAGAGAGAGAGAACAGGACTGTGGCTGAGCGGAGGGAGAGAGAGGAAGACAGAGGAAAGGAGAGCGAGAGAGAGAGAGAGAGATAAAGAGGGAGAAAGAGGGAGAGAGAGAGAGAACAGGACTGTGGCTGAGCGGAGGGAGAGAGAGGAAGACAGAGGAAAGGAGAGCGAGAGACAGAGAGAGAGAGATAAAGAGGGAGAAAGAGGGAGAGAGAGAGAGAACAGGACTGTGGCTGAGCGGAGGGAGAGAGAGGAAGACAGAGGAAAGGAGAGCGAGAGACAGAGAGAGAGATAAAGAGGGAGAAAGAGGGAGAGAGAGAGAGAACAGGACTGTGGCTGAGCGGAGGGAGAGAGAGGAAGACAGAGGAAAGGAGAGCGAGAGACAGAGAGAGAGAGATAAAGAGGGAGAAAGAGGGTGAGAGGGAGAGAACAGGACTGTGGCTGAGCGGAGGGAGAGAGAGGAAGACAGAGGAAAGGAGAGCGAGAGACAGAGAGAGAGAGATAAAGAGGGAGAAAGAGGGAGAGAGAGAGAGAACAGGACTGTGGCTGAGCGGAGGGAGAGAGAGGAAGACAGAGGAAAGGAGAGCGAGAGACAGAGAGAGAGAGATAAAGAGGGAGAAAGAGGGTGAGAGAGAGAGAACAGGACTGTGGCTGAGCGGAGGGAGAGAGAGGAAGACAGAGGAAAGGAGAGCGAGAGACAGAGAGAGAGAGATAAAGAGGGAGAAAGAGGGTGAGAGAGAGAGAACAGGACTGTGGCTGAGCGGAGGGAGAGAGAGGAAGACAGAGGAAAGGAGAGCGAGAGACAGAGAGAGAGAGATAAAGAGGGAGAAAGAGGGTGAGAGAGAGAGAACAGGACTGTGGCTGAGCGGAGGGAGAGAGAGGAAGACAGAGGAAAGGAGAGCGAGAGAGAGAGAGAGATAAAGAGGGAGAACGAGGGTGAGAGAGAGAGAACAGGACTGTGGCTGAGCGGAGGGAGAGAGAGGAAGACAGAGGAAAGGAGAGCGAGAGACAGAGAGAGAGAGATAAAGAGGGAGAAAGAGGGTGAGAGAGAGAGAACAGGACTGTGGCTGAGCGGAGGGAGAGAGAGGAAGACAGAGGAAAGGAGAGCGAGAGACAGAGAGAGAGAGATAAAGAGGGAGAAAGAGGGTGAGAGAGAGAGAGAACAGGACTGTGGCTGAGCGGAGGGAGAGAGAGGAAGACAGAGGAAAGGAGAGCGAGAGACAGAGAGAGAGAGAGATAAAGAGGGAGAAAGAGGGAGAGAGAGAGAGAACAGGACTGTGGCTGAGCGGAGGGAGAGAGAGGAAGACAGAGGAAAGGAGAGCGAGAGACAGAGAGAGAGAGATAAAGAGGGAGAAAGAGGGTGAGAGAGAGAGAACAGGACTGTGGCTGAGCGGAGGGAGAGAGAGGAAGACAGAGGAAAGGAGAGCGAGAGACAGAGAGAGAGAGATAAAGAGGGAGAAAGAGGGTGAGAGAGAGAGAACAGGACTGTGGCTGAGCGGAGGGAGAGAGAGGAAGACAGAGGAAAGGAGAGCGAGAGACAGAGAGAGAGAGATAAAGAGGGAGAAAGAGGGTGAGAGAGAGAGAACAGGACTGTGGCTGAGCGGAGGGAGAGAGAGGAAGAACAGAGGAAAGGAGAGCGAGAGACAGAGAGAGAGAGATAAAGAGGGAGAAAGAGGGAGAGAGAGAGAGAACAGGACTGTGGCTGAGCGGAGGGAGAGAGAGGAAGACAGAGGAAAGGAGAGCGAGAGACAGAGAGAGAGATAAAGAGGGAGAAAGAGGGAGAGAGAGAGAGAACAGGACTGTGGCTGAGCGGAGGGAGAGAGAGGAAGACAGAGGAAAGGAGAGCGAGAGACAGAGAGAGAGAGATAAAGAGGGAGAAAGAGGGTGAGAGAGAGAGAACAGGACTGTGGCTGAGCGGAGGGAGAGAGAGGAAGACAGAGGAAAGGAGAGCGAGAGACAGAGAGAGAGAGATAAAGAGGGAGAAAGAGGGAGAGAGAGAGAGAACAGGACTGTGGCTGAGCGGAGGGAGAGAGAGGAAGACAGAGGAAAGGAGAGCGAGAGACAGAGAGAGAGAGATAAAGAGGGAGAAAGAGGGAGAGAGAGAGAGAACAGGACTGTGGCTGAGCGGAGGGAGAGAGAGGAAGACAGAGGAAAGGAGAGCGAGAGACAGAGAGAGAGAGATAAAGAGGGAGAAAGAGGGTGAGAGAGAGAGAACAGGACTGTGGCTGAGCGGAGGGAGAGAGAGGAAGACAGAGGAAAGGAGAGCGAGAGACAGAGAGAGAGAGATAAAGAGGGAGAAAGAGGGTGAGAGAGAGAGAACAGGACTGTGGCTGAGCGGAGGGAGAGAGAGGAAGACAGAGGAAAGGAGAGCGAGAGACAGAGAGAGAGAGATAAAGAGGGAGAAAGAGGGAGAGAGAGAGAGAACAGGACTGTGGCTGAGCGGAGGGAGAGAGAGGAAGACAGAGAAAGGAGAGCGAGAGACAGAGAGAGAGAGATAAAGAGGGAGAAAGAGGGAGAGAGAGAGAGAACAGGACTGTGGCTGAGCGGAGGGAGAGAGAGGAAGACAGAGGAAAGGAGAGCGAGAGACAGAGAGAGAGAGATAAAGAGGGAGAAAGAGGGTGAGAGAGAGAGAACAGGACTGTGGCTGAGCGGAGGGAGAGAGAGGAAGACAGAGGAAAGGAGAGCGAGAGACAGAGAGAGAGAGATAAAGAGGGAGAAAGAGGGTGAGAGAGAGAGAACAGGACTGTGGCTGAGCGGAGGGAGAGAGAGGAAGACAGAGGAAAGGAGAGCGAGAGACAGAGAGAGAGAGATAAAGAGGGAGAAAGAGGGTGAGAGAGAGAGAACAGGACTGTGGCTGAGCGGAGGGAGAGAGAGGAAGACAGAGGAAAGGAGAGCGAGAGAGAGAGAGAGATAAAGAGGGAGAAAGAGGGAGAGAGAGAGAGAACAGGACTGTGGCTGAGCGGAGGGAGAGAGAGGAAGACAGAGGAAAGGAGAGCGAGAGACAGAGAGAGAGAGATAAAGAGGGAGAAAGAGGGTGAGAGAGAGAGAACAGGACTGTGGCTGAGCGGAGGGAGAGAGAGGAAGACAGAGGAAAGGAGAGCGAGAGAGAGAGAGAGAGATAAAGAGGGAGAAAGAGGGTGAGAGAGAGAGAACAGGACTGTGGCTGAGCGGAGGGAGAGAGAGGAAGACAGAGGAAAGGAGAGCGAGAGACAGAGAGAGAGAGATAAAGAGGGAGAAAGAGGGAGAGAGAGAGAGCAGGACTGTGGCTGAGCGGAGGGAGAGAGAGGAAGACAGAGGAAAGGAGAGCGAGAGACAGAGAGAGAGAGATAAAGAGGGAGAAAGAGGGTGAGAGAGAGAGAACAGGACTGTGGCTGAGCGGAGGGAGAGAGAGGAAGACAGAGGAAAGGAGAGCGAGAGACAGAGAGAGAGATAAAGAGGGAGAAAGAGGGAGAGAGAGAGAGAACAGGACTGTGGCTGAGCGGAGGGAGAGAGAGGAAGACAGAGGAAAGGAGAGCGAGAGACAGAGAGAGAGATAAAGAGGGAGAAAGAGGGAGAGAGAGAGAGAACATGACTGTGGCTGAGCGGAGGGAGAGAGAGGAAGACAGAGGAAAGGAGAGCGAGAGACAGAGAGAGAGAGATAAAGAGGGAGAAAGAGGGTGAGAGAGAGAGAACAGGACTGTGGCTGAGCGGAGGGAGAGAGAGGAAGACAGAGGAAAGGAGAGCGAGAGACAGAGAGAGAGAGATAAAGAGGGAGAAAGAGGGTGAGAGAGAGAGAACAGGACTGTGGCTGAGCGGAGGGAGAGAGAGGAAGACAGAGGAAAGGAGAGCGAGAGACAGAGAGAGAGAGATAAAGAGGGAGAAAGAGGGAGAGAGAGAGAGAACAGGACTGTGGCTGAGCGGAGGGAGAGAGAGGAAGACAGAGGAAAGGAGAGCGAGAGACAGAGAGAGAGATAAAGAGGGAGAAAGAGGGAGAGAGAGAGAGAACAGGACTGTGGCTGAGCGGAGGGAGAGAGAGGAAGACAGAGGAAAGGAGAGCGAGAGACAGAGAGAGAGATAAAGAGGGAGAAAGAGGGTGAGTGAGAGAGAACAGGACTGTGGCTGAGCGGAGGGAGAGAGAGGAAGACAGAGGAAAGGAGAGCGAGAGACAGAGAGAGAGAGATAAAGAGGGAGAAAGAGGGTGAGAGAGAGAGAACAGGACTGTGGCTGAGCGGAGGGAGAGAGAGGAAGACAGAGGAAAGGAGAGCGAGAGACAGAGAGAGAGAGATAAAGAGGGAGAAAGAGGGTGAGAGAGAGAGAACAGGACTGTGGCTGAGCGGAGGGAGAGAGAGGAAGACAGAGGAAAGGAGAGCGAGAGACAGAGAGAGAGAGATAAAGAGGGAGAAAGAGGGAGAGAGAGAGAACAGGACTGTGGCTGAGCGGAGGGAGAGAGAGGAAGACAGAGGAAAGGAGAGCGAGAGACAGAGAGAGAGAGATAAAGAGGGAGAAAGAGGGTGAGAGAGAGAGAACAGGACTGTGGCTGAGCGGAGGGAGAGAGAGGAAGACAGAGGAAAGGAGAGCGAGAGACAGAGAGAGAGAGATAAAGAGGGAGAAAGAGGGTGAGAGAGAGTGAGAGAACAGGACTGTGGCTGAGCGGAAGTGGAGAGAGGGAGAGAGAGAGAAAAACAGGGCTGAGGAGATAAATGCAGGGCTGTGCCGAGGTAGTAAGAGATAGAGAGGGGGAGAGAACAAATATAAGGCTGTTGCTGAGCCGAGGTGGTGGGACGGAGGGAGGGAGAGAGAGAGAGAAATAGAGCGAGAGAGAGTGTAAGTTGCCTAAAACTAAAGCAACACATTACTTGGCATCAAGAGGGCGTCACATGGGAGATACTTGGGTGTTCCCTTCCAACTACCCATGCTTTTTCACGCAAAATCCTTCATATAAACATTAGTAGACAGGGTTTTGCGCCAATAAACAACACTGAGTCAAAGCATGCGTTAAAAACAGTAATGCTTTTATTTCTCCTAATGTTTCCCACTTTGCATGTGAGTTACACTGTTCACCACACATCCAAAGTGGGGAAAGTTTTAAAGTTAGTCTATACATGCTATTTTGTACTGGTATGGTATCCTTCCAGTACAAAACCTGTGCTAGACTGACGCACACTCCCTTGCACTATGATGCAAAGGTGTCTCCAGGACGCTCAGCACCTGATTCTGCACCAGCGCTAGAGAGAGGGGAGGAGAGTGCCATATCCCTGTAGAGATGGTGCCGGCAGAGAGACACACACAGCGTTGGTGCCGGTCTTAAACTGCCCGCCTCGGAGGACGGACGCTCTTATTAACTTGGGACGGCTTATCCCAAACAGACCAAATGAGACTCTGAAGGCAATCAATCACTGCATTTATAAAGCGCGCTACATACCCGTGAGGGTCTCAAGGCGCTGGGGGCAGGGGGCCGCTACTGATCGAAGAGCCAGGGTATAACTGTAAAAGCCCTGCTCCAATGGGCATGTCCCGGACCCACTAAACTGGGAGTTTACCAAACATTGCCTCCCTCCTCCATCCACAACAAATTCAAACTTGAACAGGCCTGTCGTGTCGAGCAGCATCTTTAAGTTGCAACATCCTTCAATCGGCAAGACAACTAGGTTTCTCCCCAGGTATTAGCATCCATTTAATTTTCGGGTTTCCCTGGAGAGTGCCCCGGCGGGTTTTGGGGGCTTTAGATGCTGACAAGTCCTCACTCTTTAAGTAGTCCCACATCCCTCTAAAGGAGCTTCCCTATCCCTGGCACCCGTGTCAGATTCGAGGTCTTTCTGCTCGCTGAAAGTGCCACAGTTGTGATCACTCACAGCCCCCTGGTGTGTAGGAACATGGTGCTCCATGAAAAATGGGTCATTTCTCGTGATCTCCTCCCCTCGGCGACCAGTCGTGACCTTAGTTCCTTTGCGCCAAGTTACCTTCCTGGGTTCGGGTTCCAATGGCAACCAAAACTTGCTGCCTGGACATTGGTTCTTGACTAGTTCCTTATCCCCAATTCGAAGTTTGACTCTTGCACCCCTCACCTGAAGCTGCAGTGGTGGTCAGCTGTCCTTTTCCCCTTAAGAGTTGTGAGATCATTCATGGTTTCTGGTTCCAAACTTGGCTGGTGGGGAAGAATTTCCCGCACCACCCTCCTCATGCAGACGCTGGTCGGGGCTACCCCACTAGTGGTGTGGGGAGACTGGTTGATATTCCAGCAGGAAGGAAGGATTATAGACCTCCCCAACGGCCCAGAGGGACGCCCGGAGTACCGACGGTGAGTGCGGTGCTTCAACTACCTGTGCCGTAGCCAGGTGAGGTGGGGCTTTGCTCTCCCACTAAAAATGCTGGGAGAATGACGTTTTATCCACAATACCCAGGTGATAAATTTTCATTATAAGTTTTACACATTCTCCCTCTTTTTTTTTTGTCAAACAATTCTCCCTCTTTTTAAGCAGTAGCGTTACCGGTCCTGAAGAAAGCAGTGGATACCACTGGGATCTTTGAAAATCTGCAGAAACATGTTGACCAGTCTAGAATTCAATAGTAGCTATTAATTAAAACTACTAGAATCGCACTACTTTTTTATTGATTTAGAAGCAGAGAGGTCTTGATTAAAATTTTTCGCCTCCTGTCTATCTAATTTTAGTCTCAAATAGCACTGTTTCACCCGTTTCACTCATTATTTTTGCACTGCTTAACAGTTGTCTCCTACCGCCTACACAAATTCTGTATATGTCACTGGACTCCTTTCTAGCCTAATACTTTAAGTTTTGGTGAAAACATCTTACCTTCGTGGCATGAAGGAACCCATATGATGACAAGGGCGGTACAGGTCGACTACTGATGGGTATTTTTCTTCTCACACGAATGAAGTACCCTGTTGATTTTAGTGGAGTCATTTCACTGAATACTGTCGAGGAGTACATGTTGTCAGTTGCTTAGTTAGTCTGTTTTTTGTGACCCACCGCTATTTTTTGTTGTTAGAAACTGTATTATTAGGGGGCTATAGCTGTATGTGGTCGGTAAAAATTCCCTTGGACCCTCTCATCCCTGTTGTGTTCATTCACTCTAGTGGGGCCATTTCAAGATGTGCGATCCTGGTGACTTTGTTCATTGTGCACGTAAATCGCTCTACCTCCCCACTAGTTTGAGGTCAAAGGGGTGTTATCTTCTGATGGCGTATGCCCCATGACTGTAGATATTCTGCAAGCTCTTGGCCTTGGAACGGTGGCCCA
The DNA here is from genome assembly GCF_964261635.1 of Lissotriton helveticus. NCBI lineage: Eukaryota > Metazoa > Chordata > Amphibia > Caudata > Salamandridae > Lissotriton > Lissotriton helveticus. The sequence continues at coordinate 71,557,000 of NC_136059.1, forward strand.
TTATCCATCTTCAGCTCCTTGATGATGGCATACGTGGCCATTCTCTTTTCATAATGAGGATCACCCCACTTGCAGCGGTGGTCGAGATTGTGTAAATTTCTGGAAGTTTGGATTACTCATCTACCATGACCATGATGAGCTGCCCATCTGGTAGGCTTCTGAAATCTAGGTTGGCATGCTCCCATGGTTGAGTGGGTCCCTTTTCAGTGATGATGGGTGCGAGCGTGTCTGCTCTGGATGGTACACAGTTTCATATGACTATCTCAACTTTCACATCCAAGACAGGAAACCATACTTTTTGCCTTAGGCGCCCCTTCATTTACACCATGCTTCGGTGACCTGCATGGGCTAATTCTACGGTATGAGCGATCAGACTCTGAGGCACAACTACTCGGTGACCTTTCAGCACACATTCGCTCTCATCTGTGTCGTGCTCATCCTGTGTGTTGTACATTGCTTCCAGAACTTTTCGGGCCTCTGCAGTTCTCTCTCCCCAATGTGACCCGAGTGTGTCCCATCAATTGGATTCAAGGCGTTGACAATTAGCTGCTGGCAGTCATCCTGCCTGGTGGCCTCTATGATCTCGTCCATTGTCATCGATCTCGTTCGAGACTTTCCACTACGCAGCAAACATATTTCTCAGTTTCTTGGGCCTCGCTTTCCTCCTGCTGTGTTGCCGGTTTGGGGTGCCTGGACAAGTAGTCGGCTGAGTTGTTGAAGCCTGGCTTGTACTCTACCTTAAAAGAATATCCTTGAAGTTGAAGAACCCATTTCTCGATGCACCAGAGGCTTTGACAATGACCCCCTGTAGGAGTGGTATTAATGGCTTGTGGTCCGTGTGAACTAGGAAGTTGTTGGCGTAGGCATACATATGGAACTGCCATCACCCCCAGTAAATGATAATGGCCACACATGCTATTTGAGAGTATCTTTGCTCTCTCAGGATCAGTGCCCGACTGGCATTTGTAACCAGAGCCTATTTACCACACACTTGCTCTTGGGTCAATACTGCTCCGAGGCCTGTGGAACCGGGATTCTGGTGGCACTTGCCGGGTCGAAGTTGTCAAGTGTTGTGTCTGTTGAGAGGGCATCTTTTGTTTTTTGGAATGCACTTTGTTGTGGTTCCCACATCCAAGTGGCGTTGGCATTGATGACCTTCTGTAGGAGCGTACCTAGAAGCTTCTGACTTGCGATGCAATGGACGGGGAAGGGCTCAACACACTAGGGCACTGCTTTGACATCTCGCAACCGTCAGTGTCATGGGAGACACCCCCAGCTGAAAAGACTTACCCAAACAAGCTTAGGGCGGTCCGGAGGAATTCACATTTCTCCCGGTGTAAGGTCAGACTACAGACACACAGTTGTTGCAGCATTTGCCTCAGTCTCATGTTATGTTTGCCCTGCGAGGCTGCATAAATCAATGTCATTGCTCACGTTGATGGCTTTGGAAACACCTTCAAGCTTTTTAAGCTCTGCCCTCTCTTTAGGGCAAAGATGGAAAGTCACCCTGCCAATGCCCTCAAAACTGTCCTGGAATTAGCAGAGGATGTCCTCAAGCTGCCTGGTATGTACTTGCAGGGTGAAATGGACCAACTGGAGGCTTTTGGCTGTGCCACAGCTGATGGGCATGCCCCATTTTTCAGAGGATATGTAAATAGAGGCAGTGACCAATCACTGGGTCTTCATCGTTGTGAATTGTCGTTTCATTTTCAGAGGTCTTCTTTGGCTATATGTGTACATTTTCACACTGGTAGGAAGAAGCACTAGCTTAGGCACAGGGGTTTCATAGGCCTCCCTGGCCATGCGTTAATTGACGCACCAGTGTCGATCACCGCCAAAAACATAATCAGCCCAACTTTGACAGTGCAGGAGGGCGGGGCCAGTCCTTTCAACAGTAAGGAGTGAGTGGACGGCTGCTGCTACATAGGCATCGTACATGTCCATCAGTTCATCGCGGTCTGATCCGGCCTCTAGTTCCGGAATGGTGTTTACCAATCTTCTCTGGTTGGTGTCTTTCTGCTTGCTAGAGCAACACACCTTGGAAAAGTGGTTCACCTTCTTGCAAGTCATGCAGGTTTGTCCTTTCAATGGACAGTCAGCCAGGCGACGAGCAGCCCCATCAGCCAGGGGACAAGTTGACCCTCCGCAGTTGCCATAGGGCCCATGCGGCAAAGGCTTCATCTTGGTGGATGTCTTGGCGGTGGTCACCAAGCTGACCAGCTCAGTCTTTACTTGCTTGAGTAGCGCTGCCTCCATCTGGGAGTCTATCAATTTTGAAAGTTCATTCGTACACTAGGTGTAAGAACGTACATCAAAGTTACCAAGGAACTTGCAGGATATGTTCTCAGAGTTTGGAAGAGGCACAGCCCTGGATGACCGGTACTCTAATTTCCTCAACGTCGCTGGTGAATGCACAGGTTGCCTGGAGGTCTATCAAGTGTGCAACGAATGTGTTGAGCGATTCTTTGGGCACTTGTCTGGCATGTTGGAATATAAACCGCTCATAATCAGGATATTTTATTGGAGTTGAGGGCTGCGACCATCATTCGTAAGTGTGAGGTGGTCCAGCATCTTCTAGAGTGCGTAATGGTTTATAGATTAGAGCCATGCAAGGTGAAGGGGGAATGCATGCTTAATTTCTGTCACTACACCAGTGGAGGTAACATTTAAGGCGTTCCACCCACACTTTCCACAGAGAGCTCATGGTGGAGGGGGTCCCTTAAGCAGGAAAGGTTCAATTGCCAGGGTGCCTGCCACAGCGGACACGATGTTCCCCCATGAGCAGTAGTGTGAGCTTGGAAGAATGTGCTGCAGAGGCGTAGCACAGAATGGGGACAGCCGCTCACGCAACAGAGCAGGAGATGCAGTCCCAAAAGGGGGCACGTGGGCACTGTGGATGGGGCCTCCATTGTGAGGAAATGCTGTAGACGGCTGCCACGAGGAGAAAGGGGCGCTGAGAAAAGGCCTGCAGCAGAGGGACCCTTCCCTGAAGAGCCAGGCAGCAGGAGCGTCAAAGAACAGCCACAGAAGAACAGTGACCGCAAGTCGCAGAAAGAGCAGACCTTCGCATTGCCTCTGGGAGCAGAAACAAGGAAGAGGACGGAAAGAGTAAGCAGGTCAGGTTGCAGAGTGAAAGCGTGCTGACCCATGCGTAGCGTGATAGGACGTAGAACATGCAACTGTTGGTGCAGGTCTTAAAACTGCCTGCCCAGATGATGGACACTCTTAATAACTTGGTTTGCCGTATGCTGAACAGACCAAATGAAACCCTGAAAGCAGCGTCTAACTGTAAATCCGCTCTGCTCCAATGGGCGCACCCCATCCCCACTAAACCGGGAGCCTCCAAAACATTACAGTGGCACTTCCTGGACAGGTACATCACATCACTGGGGGCCTCCTGGATCCTCCCCGGACTGCAGCATCCCTCCACCCCCGGGATGGGTCCTGGCCACAATAAAACATAGTTTATTTATTTTCCAAACATGGACAGCGGTCCATGTTTGCATGGCTGGGAAGGTCAGGGAGGTATAGATCTTGCTGTACTTTACTTTAACATCTAAGAAACCCCATCTGCCCGACCTCTGAGCTGATAAGAAGCATCCCTATCCCCCCCGAGGGTACATCAGAGATACCAATAAAGTGTGCCTAGGAATAACAGAGGCAACTACGTTCATACTACCAGTCTGCATGAGCTCTATGCACGTCGTATGATGGGATCCATGCTGTAGGTGTGAGGAAGTAAAGCTCACATTACCCAGGTATGATCCTTGTGGTGCCATGTGTTCAGACTACCAGCCTGCATGAGCTCTATACACGTCGTATGATGGGATCCATGCTGTAGGTGTGAGGAAGTAAAGCTCACATTACCCAGGTATGATCCTTGTGGTGCCATGTGTTCATACTACCAGCCTGAGCTCTATACACGTCGTATGATGGGATCCATGCTGTAGGTGTGAGGAAGTAAAGCTCACATTACCCAGGTATGGTCCTTGTGGTGCCATGTGTTCAGACTGCCAGTCTGCATGAGCTCTATGCACGTCGTATGATGGGATCCATGCTGTAGGTGTGAGGAAGTAAAGCTCACATTACCCAGGTATGATCCTTGTGGTGCCATGTGTTCAGACTACCAGCCTGCATGAGCTCTATACACGTCGTATGATGGGATCCATGCTGTAGGTGTGAGGAAGTAAAGCTCACATTACCCAGGTATGATCCTTGTGGTGCCATGTGTTCATACTACCAGCCTGAGCTCTATACACGTCGTATGATGGGATCCATGCTGTAGGTGTGAGGAAGTAAAGCTCACATTACCCAGGTATGGTCCTTGTGGTGCCATGTGTTCAGACTGCCAGTCTGCATGAGCTCTATACACGTCGTATGATGGGATCCATGCTGTAGGTGTGAGGAAGTAAAGCTCACATTACCCAGGTATGGTCCTTGTGGTGCCATGTGTTCATACTACCAGCCTGAGCTCTATACACGTCGTATGATGGGATCCATGCTGTAGGTGTGAGGAAGTAAAGCTCACATTACCCAGGTATGGTCCTTGTGGTGCCATGTGTTCAGACTGCCAGTCTGCATGAGCTCTATGCACGTCGTATGATGGGATCCATGCTGTAGGTGTGAGGAAGTAAAGCTCACATTACCCAGGTATGGTCCTTGTGGTGCCATGTGTTCAGACTACCAGTCTGCATGAGCTCTATGCACGTCGTATGATGGGATCCATGCTGTAGGTGTGAGGAAGTAAAGCTCACATTACCCAGGTATGATCCTTGTGGTGCCATGTGTTCAGACTACCAGCCTGCATGAGCTCTATACACGTCGTATGATGGGATCCATGCTGTAGGTGTGAGGAAGTAAAGCTCACATTACCCAGGTATGATCCTTGTGGTGCCATGTGTTCATACTACCAGCCTGAGCTCTATACACGTCGTATGATGGGATCCATGCTGTAGGTGTGAGGAAGTAAAGCTCACATTACCCAGGTATGGTCCTTGTGGTGCCATGTGTTCAGACTGCCAGTCTGCATGAGCTCTATACACGTCGTATGATGGGATCCATGCTGTAGGTGGGAGGAAGTAAAGCTCACATTACCCAGGTATGATCCTTGTGGTGCCATGTGTTCAGACTGCCAGTCTGCATGAGCTCTATGGAAGTCGTACGATGGGATCCATGCTGTAGGTGTGAGGAAGTAAAGCTCACATTACCCAGGTATGATCCTTGTGGTGCCATGTGTTCAGACTGCCAGTCTGCATGAGCTCTATGCACGTCGTATGATGGGATCCATGCTGTAGGTGTGAGGAAGTAAAGCTCACATTACCCAGGTATGATCCTTGTGGTGCCATGTGTTCGTACTACCAGGCTGAGCTCTATGCACGTCGTATGATGGGAACCATGCTGTAGGTGTGAGGAAGTAAAGCTCACATTACCCAGGTATGATCCTTGTGGTGCCATGTGTTCATACTACCAGCCTGAGCTCTATACACGTCGTATGATGGGATCCATGCTGTAGGTGTGAGGAAGTAAAGCTCACATTACCCTGGTATGATCCTTGTGGTGCCATGTGTTCAGACTACCAGCCTGCATGAGCTCTATGCACGTCGTATGATGGGATCCATGCTGTAGGTGTGAGGAAGTAAAGCTCACATTACCCAGGTATGGTCCTTGTGGTGCCATGTGTTCATACTACCAGGCTGAGCTCTATGCACGTCGTATGATGGGATCCATGCTGTAGGTGTGAGGAAGTAAAGCTCACATTACCCAGGTATGATCCTTGTGGTGCCATGTGTTCAGACTGCTAGTCTGCATGAGCTCTATGCACGTCGTATGATGGGATCCATGCTGTAGGTGTGAGGAAGTAAAGCTCACATTACCCAGGTATGGTCCTTGTGGTGCCATGTGTTCATACTACCAGCCTGCATGAGCTCCATGCATGTCGTATGATGGGATCCATGCTGTAGGTGTGAGGAAGTAAAGCTCACATTACGCAGGTATGATCCTTGTGGTGCCATGTGTTCAGACTACCAGCCTGCATGAGCTCTATGCATGTCGTATGATGGGATCCATGCTGTAGGTGTGAGGAAGTAAAGCTCACATTACCCAGGTATGGTCCTTGTGGTGCCATGTGTTCAGACTACCAGCCTGCATGAGCTCTATGCATGTCGTATGATGGGATCCATGCTGTAGGTGTGAGGAAGTAAAGCTCACATTACCCAGGTATGGTCCTTGTGGTGCCATGTGTTCATACTACCAGTCTGCATGAGCTCTATGCACGTCGTACGATGGGATCCATGCTGTAGGTGTGAGGAAGTAAAGCTCACATTACCCAGGTATGGTCCTTGTGGTGCCATGTGTTCAGACTACCAGCCTGCATGAGCTCTATGCATGTCGTATGATGGGATCCATGCTGTAGGTGTGAGGAAGTAAAGCTCACATTACCCAGGTATGGTCCTTGTGGTGCCATGTGTTCATACTACCAGCCTGCATGAGCTCTATGCACGTCGTATGATGGGATCCATGCTGTAGGTGTGAGGAAGTAAAGCTCACATTACCCAGGTATGATCCTTGTGGTGCCATGTGTTCATACTACCAGCCTGAGCTCTATACACGTCGTATGATGGGATCCATGCTGTAGGTGTGAGGAAGTAAAGCTCACATTACCCAGGTATGATCCTTGTGGTGCCATGTGTTCAGACTGCTAGTCTGCATGAGCTCTATGCACGTCGTATGATGGGATCCATGCTGTAGGTGTGAGGAAGTAAAGCTCACATTACCCAGGTAAAAAGTCCACATTTGTAAAGCGCACAATCACCCGTTAGGGTCTCTAGGCGCTGGGGGCCGTCGGGAAGATTAAGCGAGCTATTGCCCAGAGTCACATGGTGCTGGGCTAACCTGCCGCCGGAGCCGGGGATCGAACCGTGGTCCCCAGATTCCAGCGTCAGTCGCCCTGGCCGCGGCGCCACACCTCTTCCATGTGTTCATACTACCAGGCTGAGCTCTATGCACGTCGTATGATGGGATCCATGCTGTAGGTGTGAGGAAGTAAAGCTCACATTACCCTGGTATGGTCCTTGTGGTGCCATGTGTTCAGACTGCCAGCCTGAGCTCTATACACGTCGTATGATGGGATCCATGCTGTAGGTGTGAGGAAGTAAAGCTCACATTACCCTGGTATGGTCCTTGTGGTGCCATGTGTTCAGACTGCCAGTCTGCATGAGCTCTATACACGTCGTATGATGGGATCCATGCTGTAGGTGTGAGGAAGTAAAGCTCACATTACCCAGGTATGGTCCTTGTGGTGCCATGTGTTCATACTACCAGCCTGAGCTCTATACACGTCGTATGATGGGATCCATGCTGTAGGTGTGAGGAAGTAAAGCTCACATTACCCAGGTATGGTCCTTGTGGTGCCATGTGTCCATACTACCAGTCTGCATGAGCTCTATGCACGTCGTATGATGGGATCCATGCTGTAGGTGTGAGGAAGTAAAGCTCACATTACCCAGGTATGGTCCTTGTGGTGCCATGTGTTCAGACTACCAGTCTGCATGAGCTCTATGCACGTCGTATGATGGGATCCATGCTGTAGGTGTGAGGAAGTAAAGCTCACATTACCCAGGTATGGTCCTTGTGGTGCCATGTGTTCAGACTACCAGTCTGCATGAGCTCTATGCACGTCGTATGATGGGATCCATGCTGTAGGTGTGAGGAAGTAAAGCTCACATTACCCTGGTATGATCCTTGTGGTGCCATGTGTTCATACTACCAGGCTGAGCTCTATGCACGTCGTATGATGGGATCCATGCTGTAGGTGTGAGGAAGTAAAGCTCACATTACCCAGGTATGGTCCTTGTGGTGCCATGTGTTCATACTACCAGTCTGCATGAGCTCTATGCACGTCGTATGATGGGATCCATGCTGTAGGTGTGAGGAAGTAAAGCTCACATTACCCAGGTATGATCCTTGTGGTGCCATGTGTCCATACTACCAGCCTGCATGAGCTCTATGCACGTCGTATGATGGGATCCATGCTGTAGGTGTGAGGAAGTAAAGCTCACATTACCCAGGTATGATCCTTGTGGTGCCATGTGTTCAGACTACCAGCCTGCATGAGCTCTATACACGTCGTATGATGGGATCCATGCTGTAGGTGTGAGGAAGTAAAGCTCACATTACCCAGGTATGATCCTTGTGGTGCCATGTGTTCATACTACCAGCCTGCATGAGCTCTATACACGTCGTATGATGGGATCCATGCTGTAGGTGTGAGGAAGTAAAGCTCACATTACCCAGGTATGGTCCTTGTGGTGCCATGTGTTCATACTACCAGTCTGCATGAGCTCTATGCACGTCGTATGATGGGATCCATGCTGTAGGTGTGAGGAAGTAAAGCTCACATTACCCAGGTATGGTCCTTGTGGTGCCATGTGTTCATACTACCAGTCTGAGCTCTATACACGTCGTATGATGGGATCCATGCTGTAGGTGTGAGGAAGTAAAGCTCACATTACCCAGGTATGATCCTTGTGGTGCCATGTGTTCATACTACCAGCCTGCATGAGCTCTATACACGTCGTATGATGGGATCCATGCTGTAGGTGTGAGGAAGTAAAGCTTACATTACCCTGGTATGATCCTTGTGGTGCCATGTGTTCATACTACCAGCCTGCATGAGCTCTATACACGTCGTATGATGGGATCCATGCTGTAGGTGTGAGGAAGTAAAGCTCACATTACCCAGGTATGGTCCTTGTGGTACCATGTGTTCAGACTGCCAGTCTGCATGAGCTCTATGCACGTCGTATGATGGGATCCATGCTGTAGGTGTGAGGAAGTAAAGCTCACATTACCCAGGTATGATCCTTGTGGTGCCATGTGTTCATACTACCAGTCTGCATGAGCTCTATGCACGTCGTATGATGGGATCCATGCTGTAGGTGTGAGGAAGTAAAGCTCACATTACCCAGGTATGGTCCTTGTGGTGCCATGTGTTCAGACTACCAGTTTGAGCTCTATACACGTCATATGATGGGATCCATGCTGTAGGTGTGAGGAAGTAAAGCTCACATTACCCAGGTATGATCCTTGTGGTGCCATGTGTTCAGACTGCCAGCCTGCATGAGCTCTATACACGTCGTATGATGGGATCCATGCTGTAGGTGTGAGGAAGTAAAGCTCACATTACCCAGGTATGATCCTTGTGGTGCCATGTGTTCATACTACCAGCCTGCATGAGCTCTATACACGTCGTATGATGGGATCCATGCTGTAGGTGTGAGGAAGTAAAGCTCACATTACCCAGGTATGATCCTTGTGGTGCCATGTGTTCATACTACCAGTCTGAGCTCTATACACGTCGTATGATGGGATCCATGCTGTAGGTGTGAGGAAGTAAAGCTCACATTACCCAGGTATGATCCTTGTGGTGCCATGTGTTCATACTACCAGTCTGCATGAGCTCTATGCACGTCGTATGATGGGATCCATGCTGTAGGTGTGAGGAAGTAAAGCTCACATTACCCAGGTATGGTCCTTGTGGTGCCATGTGTTCAGACTACCAGTTTGAGCTCTATACACGTCATATGATGGGATCCATGCTGTAGGTGTGAGGAAGTAAAGCTCACATTACCCAGGTATGATCCTTGTGGTGCCATGTGTTCAGACTGGCAGCCTGCATGAGCTCTATACACGTCGTATGATGGGATCCATGCTGTAGGTGTGAGGAAGTAAAGCTCACATTACCCAGGTATGATCCTTGTGGTGCCATGTGTTCATACTACCAGCCTGCATGAGCTCTATACACGTCGTATGATGGGATCCATGCTGTAGGTGTGAGGAAGTAAAGCTCACATTACCCAGGTATGATCCTTGTGGTGCCATGTGTTCATACTACCAGTCTGAGCTCTATACACGTCGTATGATGGGATCCATGCTGTAGGTGTGAGGAAGTAAAGCTCACATTACCCTGGTATGGTCCTTGTGGTGCCATGTGTTCATACTACCAGTCTGCATGAGCTCTATACACGTCGTATGATGGGATCCATGCTGTAGGTGTGAGGAAGTAAAGCTCACATTACCCAGGTATGATCCTTGTGGTGCCATGTGTTCAGACTACCAGCCTGAGCTCTATACACGTCGTATGATGGGATCCATGCTGTAGGTGTGAGGAAGTAAAGCTCACATTACCCAGGTATGATCCTTGTGGTGCCATGTGTTCAGACTGCCAGCCTGCATGAGCTCTATACACGTCGTATGATGAGATCCATGCTGTAGGTGTGAGGAAGTAAAGCTCACATTACCCAGGTCTGATCCTTGTGGTGCCATGTGTTCATACTACCAGTCTGCATGAGCTCTATGCACGTCGTATGATGGGATCCATGCTGTAGGTGTGAGGAAGTAAAGCTCACATTACCCAGGTATGATCCTTGTGGTGCCATGTGTTCATACTACCAGTCTGCATGAGCTCTATGCACGTCGTATGATGGGATCCATGCTGTAGGTGTGAGGAAGTAAAGCTCACATTACCCAGGTATGATCCTTGTGGTGCCATGTGTTCATACTACCAGTCTGCATGAGCTCTATACACGTCGTATGATGGGATCCATGCTGTAGGTGTGAGGAAGTAAAGCTCACATTACCCAGGTATGGTCCTTGTGGTGCCATGTGTTCATACTACCAGTCTGCATGAGCTCTATGCACGTCGTATGATGGGATCCATGCTGTAGGTGTGAGGAAGTAAAGCTCACATTACCCAGGTATGATCCTTGTGGTGCCATGTGTTCAGACTACCAGCCTGCATGAGCTCTATACACGTCGTATGATGGGATCCATGCTGTAGGTGTGAGGAAGTAAAGCTCACATTACCCAGGTATGGTCCTTGTGGTGCCATGTGTTCATACTACCAGTCTGCATGAGCTCTATGCACGTCGTATGATGGGATCCATGCTGTAGGTGTGAGGAAGTAAAGCTCACATTACCCAGGTATGGTCCTTGTGGTGCCATGTGTTCATACTACCAGTCTGCATGAGCTCTATGCACGTCGTATGATGGGATCCATGCTGTAGGTGTGAGGAAGTAAAGCTCACATTACCCAGGTATGATCCTTGTGGTGCCATGTGTTCATACTACCAGTCTGCATGAGCTCTATGTATGTCGTATGATGGGATCCATGCTGTAGGTGTGAGGAAGTAAAGCTCACATTACCCAGGTATGGTCCTTGTGGTGCCATGTGTTCAGACTACCAGTCTGCATGAGCTCTATGCACGTCGTATGATGGGATCCATGCTGTAGGTGTGAGGAAGTAAAGCTCACATTACCCAGGTATGATCCTTGTGGTGCCATGTGTTCATACTACCAGGCTGAGCTCTATGCACGTCGTATGATGGGATCCATGCTGTAGGTGTGAGGAAGTAAAGCTCACATTACCCAGGTATGGTCCTTGTGGTGCCATGTGTCCATACTACCAGTCTGCATGAGCTCTATGCACGTCGTATGATGGGATCCATGCTGTAGGTGTGAGGAAGTAAAGCTCACATTACCCAGGTATGGTCCTTGTGGTGCCATGTGTTCAGACTACCAGCCTGCATGAGCTCTATACACGTCGTATGATGGGATCCATGCTGTAGGTGTGAGGAAGTAAAGCTCACATTACCCAGGTATGATCCTTGTGGTGCCATGTGTTCATACTACCAGTCTGCATGAGCTCTATGCACGTCGTATGATGGGATCCATGCTGTAGGTGTGAGGAAGTAAAGCTCACATTACCCAGGTATGGTCCTTGTGGTGCCATGTGTTCATACTACCAGTCTGCATGAGCTCTATGCATGTCGTATGATGGGATCCATGCTGTAGGTGTGAGGAAGTAAAGCTCACATTACCCAGGTATGATCCTTGTGGTGCCATGTGTTCAGACTACCAGCCTGCATGAGCTCTATGCATGTCGTATGATGGGATCCATGCTGTAGGTGTGAGGAAGTAAAGCTCACATTACCCAGGTATGGTCCTTGTGGTGCCATGTGTTCAGACTACCAGTCTGCATGAGCTCTATGCACGTCGTATGATGGGATCCATGCTGTAGGTGTGAGGAAGTAAAGCTCACATTACCCAGGTATGATCCTTGTGGTGCCATGTGTTCATACTACCAGGCTGAGCTCTATGCACGTCGTATGATGGGATCCATGCTGTAGGTGTGAGGAAGTAAAGCTCACATTACCCAGGTATGGTCCTTGTGGTGCCATGTGTCCATACTACCAGTCTGCATGAGCTCTATGCACGTCGTATGATGGGATCCATGCTGTAGGTGTGAGGAAGTAAAGCTCACGTTACCCAGGTATGGTCCTTGTGGTGCCATGTGTTCAGACTACCAGCCTGCATGAGCTCTATACACGTCGTATGATGGGATCCATGCTGTAGGTGTGAGGAAGTAAAGCTCACATTACCCAGGTATGATCCTTGTGGTGCCATGTGTTCATACTACCAGTCTGCATGAGCTCTATACACGTCGTATGATGGGATCCATGCTGTAGGTGTGAGGAAGTAAAGCTCACATTACCCAGGTATGATCCTTGTGGTGCCATGTGTTCATACTACCAGTCTGCATGAGCTCTATGCACGTCGTATGATGGGATCCATGCTGTAGGTGTGAGGAAGTAAAGCTCACATTACCCAGGTATGATCCTTGTGGTGCCATGTGTTCAGACTACCAGTCTGCATGAGCTCTATACACGTCGTATGATGGGATCCATGCTGTAGGTGTGAGGAAGTAAAGCTCACATTACCCAGGTATGGTCCTTGTGGTGCCATGTGTTCATACTACCAGCCTGAGCTCTATACACGTCGTATGATGGGATCCATGCTGTAGGTGTGAGGAAGTAAAGCTCACATTACCCAGGTATGATCCTTGTGGTGCCATGTGTTCATACTACCAGCCTGCATGAGCTCTATGCACGTCATATGATGGGATCCATGCTGTAGGTGTGAGGAAGTAAAGCTCACATTACCCAGGTATGATCCTTGTGGTGCCATGTGTTCATACTACCAGCCTGCATGAGCTCTATACACGTCGTATGATGGGATCCATGCTGTAGGTGTGAGGAATAAAGCTCACATTACCCAGGTATGATCCTTGTGGTGCCATGTGTTCATACTACCAGCCTGAGCTCTATACACGTCGTATGATGGGATCCATGCTGTAGGTGTGAGGAAGTAAAGCTCACATTACCCAGGTATGGTCCTTGTGGTGCCATGTGTTCAGACTGCCAGTCTGCATGAGCTCTATGCACGTCGTATGATGGGATCCATGCTGTAGGTGTGAGGAAGTAAAGCTCACATTACCCAGGTATGGTCCTTGTGGTGCCATGTGTTCAGACTGCCAGTCTGCATGAGCTCTATACACGTCGTATGATGGGATCCATGCTGTAGGTGTGAGGAAGTAAAGCTCACATTACCCAGGTATGATCCTTGTGGTGCCATGTGTTCATACTACCAGCCTGCATGAGCTCTATACACGTCGTATGATGGGATCCATGCTGTATGTGGGAGGAAGTAAAGCTCACATTACCCAGGTATGGTCCTTGTGGTGCCATGTGTTCATACTACCAGCCTGAGCTCTATACACGTCGTATGATGGGATCCATGCTGTAGGTGTGAGGAAGTAAAGCTCACATTACCCAGGTATGATCCTTGTGGTGCCATGTGTTCATACTACCAGCCTGCATGAGCTCTATACACGTCGTATGATGGGATCCATGCTGTAGGTGTGAGGAAGTAAAGCTCACATTACCCAGGTATGATCCTTGTGGTGCCATGTGTTCATACTACCAGGCTGAGCTCTATGCACGTCGTATGATGGGATCCATGCTGTAGGTGTGAGGAAGTAAAGCTCACATTACCCAGGTATGGTCCTTGTGGTGCCATGTGTCCATACTACCAGTCTGCATGAGCTCTATGCACGTCGTATGATGGGATCCATGCTGTAGGTGTGAGGAAGTAAAGCTCACATTACCCAGGTATGGTCCTTGTGGTGCCATGTGTTCAGACTACCAGCCTGCATGAGCTCTATACACGTCGTATGATGGGATCCATGCTGTAGGTGTGAGGAAGTAAAGCTCACATTACCCAGGTATGATCCTTGTGGTGCCATGTGTTCATACTACCAGTCTGCATGAGCTCTATACACGTCGTATGATGGGATCCATGCTGTAGGTGTGAGGAAGTAAAGCTCACATTACCCAGGTATGATCCTTGTGGTGCCATGTGTTCATACTACCAGTCTGCATGAGCTCTATGCACGTCGTATGATGGGATCCATGCTGTAGGTGTGAGGAAGTAAAGCTCACATTACCCAGGTATGATCCTTGTGGTGCCATGTGTTCAGACTACCAGTCTGCATGAGCTCTATACACGTCGTATGATGGGATCCATGCTGTAGGTGTGAGGAAGTAAAGCTCACATTACCCAGGTATGGTCCTTGTGGTGCCATGTGTTCATACTACCAGCCTGAGCTCTATACACGTCGTATGATGGGATCCATGCTGTAGGTGTGAGGAAGTAAAGCTCACATTACCCAGGTATGATCCTTGTGGTGCCATGTGTTCATACTACCAGCCTGCATGAGCTCTATGCACGTCGTATGATGGGATCCATGCTGTAGGTGTGAGGAAGTAAAGCTCACATTACCCAGGTATGATCCTTGTGGTGCCATGTGTTCATACTACCAGCCTGCATGAGCTCTATACACGTCGTATGATGGGATCCATGCTGTAGGTGTGAGGAATAAAGCTCACATTACCCAGGTATGATCCTTGTGGTGCCATGTGTTCATACTACCAGCCTGAGCTCTATACACGTCGTATGATGGGATCCATGCTGTAGGTGTGAGGAAGTAAAGCTCACATTACCCAGGTATGGTCCTTGTGGTGCCATGTGTTCAGACTGCCAGTCTGCATGAGCTCTATGCACGTCGTATGATGGGATCCATGCTGTAGGTGTGAGGAAGTAAAGCTCACATTACCCAGGTATGGTCCTTGTGGTGCCATGTGTTCAGACTGCCAGTCTGCATGAGCTCTATACACGTCGTATGATGGGATCCATGCTGTAGGTGTGAGGAAGTAAAGCTCACATTACCCAGGTATGATCCTTGTGGTGCCATGTGTTCATACTACCAGCCTGCATGAGCTCTATACACGTCGTATGATGGGATCCATGCTGTATGTGGGAGGAAGTAAAGCTCACATTACCCAGGTATGGTCCTTGTGGTGCCATGTGTTCATACTACCAGCCTGAGCTCTATACACGTCGTATGATGGGATCCATGCTGTAGGTGTGAGGAAGTAAAGCTCACATTACCCAGGTATGATCCTTGTGGTGCCATGTGTTCATACTACCAGCCTGCATGAGCTCTATACACGTCGTATGATGGGATCCATGCTGTAGGTGTGAGGAAGTAAAGCTCACATTACCCAGGTATGATCCTTGTGGTGCCATGTGTTCAGACTGCCAGTCTGAGCTCTATGCACGTCGTATGATGGGATCCATGCTGTAGGTGTGAGGAAGTAAAGCTCACATTACCCAGGTATGATCCTTGTGGTGCCATGTGTTCAGACTACCAGCCTGCATGAGCTCTATGCATGTCGTATGATGGGATCCATGCTGTAGGTGTGAGGAAGTAAAGCTCACATTACCCAGGTATGGTCCTTGTGGTGCCATGTGTTCAGACTGCCAGTCTGCATGAGCTCTATGCACGTCGTACGATGGGATCCATGCTGTAGGTGTGAGGAAGTAAAGCTCACATTACCCTGGTATGATCCTTGTGGTGCCATGTGTTCATACTACCAGTCTGCATGAGCTCTATACACGTCGTATGATGGGATCCATGCTGTAGGTGTGAGGAAGTAAAGCTCACATTACCCAGGTATGATCCTTGTGGTGCCATGTGTTCATACTACCAGTCTGCATGAGCTCTATACACGTCGTATGATGGGATCCATGCTGTAGGTGTGAGGAAGTAAAGCTCACATTACCCAGGTATGATCCTTGTGGTGCCATGTGTTCATACTACCAGTCTGAGCTCTATACACGTCGTATGATGGGATCCATGCTGTATGTGGGAGGAAGTAAAGCTCACATTACCCAGGTATGGTCCTTGTGGTGCCATGTGTTCATACTACCAGCCTGAGCTCTATACACGTCGTATGATGGGATCCATGCTGTAGGTGTGAGGAAGTAAAGCTCACATTACCCAGGTATGATCCTTGTGGTGCCATGTGTTCATACTACCAGCCTGCATGAGCTCTATACACGTCGTATGATGGGATCCATGCTGTATGTGGGAGGAAGTAAAGCTCACATTACCCAGGTATGGTCCTTGTGGTGCCATGTGTTCATACTACCAGCCTGAGCTCTATACACGTCGTATGATGGGATCCATGCTGTAGGTGTGAGGAAGTAAAGCTCACATTACCCAGGTATGATCCTTGTGGTGCCATGTGTTCATACTACCAGTCTGAGCTCTATGCACGTCGTATGATGGGATCCATGCTGTAGGTGTGAGGAAGTAAAGCTCACATTACCCAGGTATGGTCCTTGTGGTACCATGTGTTCAGACTACCAGTCTGCATGAGCTCTATACACGTCGTATGATGGGATCCATGCTGTAGGTGTGAGGAAGTAAAGCTCACATTACCCAGGTATGGTCCTTGTGGTGCCATGTGTTCATACTACCAGTCTGAGCTCTATGCACGTCGTATGATGGGATCCATGCTGTAGGTGTGAGGAAGTAAAGCTCACATTACCCAGGTATGATCCTTGTGGTGCCATGTGTTCATACTACCAGCCTGAGCTCTATACACGTCGTATGATGGGATCCATGCTGTAGGTGTGAGGAAGTAAAGCTCACATTACCCTGGTATGATCCTTGTGGTGCCATGTGTTCATACTACCAGTCTGCATGAGCTCTATGCACGTCGTATGATGGGATCCATGCTGTAGGTGTGAGGAAGTAAAGCTCACATTACCCTGGTATGATCCTTGTGGTGCCATGTGTTCATACTACCAGTCTGCATGAGCTCTATGCATGTCGTATGATGGGATCCATGCTGTAGGTGTGAGGAAGTAAAGCTCACATTACCCAGGTATGGTCCTTGTGGTACCATGTGTTCATACTACCAGCCTGAGCTCTATACATGTCGTATGATGGGATCCATGCTGTAGGTGTGAGGAAGTAAAGCTCACATTACCCAGGTATGATCCTTGTGGTGCCATGTGTTCAGACTGCTAGTCTGCATGAGCTCTATGCACGTCGTATGATGGGATCCATGCTGTAGGTGTGAGGAAGTAAAGCTCACATTACCCAGGTATGATCCTTGTGGTGCCATGTGTTCAGACTACCAGCCTGAGCTCTATACACGTCGTATGATGGGATCCATGCTGTAGGTGTGAGGAAGTAAAGCTCACATTACCCAGGTATGATCCTTGTGGTGCCATGTGTTCATACTACCAGCCTGCATGAGCTCTATACACGTCGTATGATGGGATCCATGCTGTAGGTGTGAGGAAGTAAAGCTCACATTACCCAGGTATGGTCCTAGTGGTGCCATGTGTTCATACTACCAGTCTGCATGAGCTCTATGCACGTCGTATGATGGGATCCATGCTGTAGGTGTGAGGAAGTAAAGCTCACATTACCCAGGTATGATCCTTGTGGTGCCATGTGTTCATACTACCAGCCTGCATGAGCTCTATACACGTCGTATGATGGGATCCATGCTGTAGGTGGGAGGAAGTAAAGCTCACATTACCCAGGTATGATCCTTGTGGTGCCATGTGTTCAGACTACCAGCCTGCATGAGCTCTATGCATGTCGTATGATGGGATCCATGCTGTAGGTGTGAGGAAGTAAAGCTCACATTACCCAGGTATGATCCTTGTGGTGCCATGTGTTCAGACTACCAGCCTGCATGAGCTCTATGCATGTCGTATGATGGGATCCATGCTGTAGGTGTGAGGAAGTAAAGCTCACATTACCCAGGTATGGTCCTTGTGGTGCCATGTGTTCAGACTACCAGCCTGAGCTCTATACACGTCGTATGATGGGATCCATGCTGTAGGTGTGAGGAAGTAAAGCTCACATTACCCAGGTATGGTCCTTGTGGTGCCATGTGTCCATACTACCAGTCTGCATGAGCTCTATGCACGTCGTATGATGGGATCCATGCTGTAGGTGTGAGGAAGTAAAGCTCACATTACCCAGGTATGGTCCTTGTGGTGCCATGTGTTCATACTACCAGCCTGCATGAGCTCTATACACGTCGTATGATGGGATCCATGCTGTAGGTGTGAGGAAGTAAAGCTCACATTACCCAGGTATGGTCCTTGTGGTGCCATGTGTTCAGACTACCAGTCTGCATGAGCTCTATGCACATCGTATGATGGGATCCATGCTGTAGGTGTGAGGAAGTAAAGCTCACATTACCCAGGTATGGTCCTTGTGGTGCCATGTGTTCAGACTACCAGCCTGCATGAGCTCTATACACGTCGTATGATGGGATCCATGCTGTAGGTGTGAGGAAGTAAAGCTCACATTACCCAGGTATGATCCTTGTGGTGCCATGTGTTCATACTACCAGGCTGAGCTCTATGCACGTCGTATGATGGGATCCATGCTGTAGGTGTGAGGAAGTAAAGCTCACATTACCCAGGTATGATCCTTGTGGTGCCATGTGTTCATACTACCAGTCTGCATGAGCTCTATGCACGTCGTATGATGGGATCCATGCTGTAGGTGTGAGGAAGTAAAGCTCACATTACCCTGGTATGATCCTTGTGGTGCCATGTGTTCAGACTGCCAGTCTGCATGAGCTCTATACACGTCGTATGATGGGATCCATGCTGTAGGTGTGAGGAAGTAAAGCTCACATTACCCAGGTATGGTCCTTGTGGTGCCATGTGTCCATACTACCAGCCTGAGCTCTATACACGTCGTATGATGGGATCCATGCTGTAGGTGTGAGGAAGTAAAGCTCACATTACCCTGGTATGATCCTTGTGGTGCCATGTGTTCAGACTGCCAGTCTGCATGAGCTCTATGCACGTCGTATGATGGGATCCATGCTGTAGGTGTGAGGAAGTAAAGCTCACATTACCCAGGTATGATCCTTGTGGTGCCATGTGTTCAGACTACCAGTCTGCATGAGCTCTATACACGTCGTATGATGGGATCCATGCTGTAGGTGTGAGGAAGTAAAGCTCACATTACCCAGGTATGGTCCTTGTGGTGCCATGTGTTCATACTACCAGCCTGAGCTCTATACACGTCGTATGATGGGATCCATGCTGTAGGTGTGAGGAAGTAAAGCTCACATTACCCTGGTATGATCCTTGTGGTGCCATGTGTTCAGACTACCAGCCTGCATGAGCTCTATACACGTCGTATGATGGGATCCATGCTGTAGGTGTGAGGAAGTAAAGCTCACATTACCCAGGTATGATCCTTGTGGTGCCATGTGTTCAGACTACCAGCCTGCATGAGCTCTATGCACGTCGTATGATGGGATCCATGCTGTAGGTGTGAGGAAGTAAAGCTCACATTACCCAGGTATGGTCCTTGTGGTGCCATGTGTTCATACTACCAGGCTGAGCTCTATGCACGTCGTATGATGGGATCCATGCTGTAGGTGTGAGGAAGTAAAGCTCACATTACCCAGGTATGATCCTTGTGGTGCCATGTGTTCAGACTACCAGCCTGAGCTCTATACACGTCGTATGATGGGATCCATGCTGTAGGTGTGAGGAAGTAAAGCTCACATTACCCTGGTATGATCCTTGTGGTGCCATGTGTTCATACTACCAGGCTGAGCTCTATACACGTCGTATGATGGGATCCATGCTGTAGGTGTGAGGAAGTAAAGCTCACATTACCCAGGTATGATCCTTGTGGTGCCATGTGTTCAGACTACCAGCCTGCATGAGCTCTATGCACGTCGTATGATGGGATCCATGCTGTAGGTGTGAGGAAGTAAAGCTCACATTACCCAGGTATGGTCCTTGTGGTGCCATGTGTTCATACTACCAGGCTGAGCTCTATGCACGTCGTATGATGGGATCCATGCTGTAGGTGTGAGGAAGTAAAGCTCACATTACCCAGGTATGGTCCTTGTGGTGCCATGTGTTCATACTACCAGCCTGAGCTCTATACACGTCGTATGATGGGATCCATGCTGTAGGTGTGAGGAAGTAAAGCTCACATTACCCTGGTATGATCCTTGTGGTGCCATGTGTTCAGACTACCAGCCTGCATGAGCTCTATACACGTCGTATGATGGGATCCATGCTGTAGGTGTGAGGAAGTAAAGCTCACATTACCCAGGTATGATCCTTGTGGTGCCATGTGTTCAGACTGCTAGTCTGCATGAGCTCTATGCACGTCGTATGATGGGATCCATGCTGTAGGTGTGAGGAAGTAAAGCTCACATTACCCAGGTATGGTCCTTGTGGTGCCATGTGTTCAGACTACCAGGCTGAGCTCTATACACGTCGTATGATGGGATCCATGCTGTAGGTGTGAGGAAGTAAAGCTCACATTACCCAGGTATGATCCTTGTGGTGCCATGTGTTCAGACTGCTAGTCTGCATGAGCTCTATGCACGTCGTATGATGGGATCCATGCTGTAGGTGTGAGGAAGTAAAGCTCACATTACCCAGGTATGGTCCTTGTGGTGCCATGTGTTCATACTACCAGCCTGAGCTCTATACACGTCGTATGATGGGATCCATGCTGTAGGTGTGAGGAAGTAAAGCTCACATTACCCAGGTATGATCCTTGTGGTGCCATGTGTTCATACTACCAGTCTGCATGAGCTCTATACACGTCGTATGATGGGATCTATGCTGTAGGTGTGAGGAATAAAGCTCACATTACCCAGGTATGATCCTTGTGGTGCCATGTGTTCATACTACCAGTCTGCATGAGCTCTATACACGTCGTATGATGGGATCCATGCTGTAGGTGTGAGGAAGTAAAGCTCACATTACCCAGGTATGATCCTTGTGGTGCCATGTGTTCATACTACCAGTCTGAGCTCTATACACGTCGTATGATGGGATCCATGCTGTAGGTGTGAGGAAGTAAAGCTCACATTACCCAGGTATGATCCTTGTGGTGCCATGTGTTCAGACTACCAGCCTGCATGAGCTCTATACACGTCGTATGATGGGATCCATGCTGTAGGTGTGAGGAAGTAAAGCTCACATTACCCAGGTATGGTCCTTGTGGTGCCATGTGTTCAGACTGCCAGTCTGCATGAGCTCTATACACGTCGTATGATGGGATCCATGCTGTAGGTGTGAGGAAGTAAAGCTCACATTACCCAGGTATGATCCTTGTGGTGCCATGTGTTCAGACTACCAGCCTGCATGAGCTCTATACACGTCGTATGATGGGATCCATGCTGTAGGTGTGAGGAAGTAAAGCTCACATTACCCAGGTATGGTCCTTGTGGTGCCATGTGTTCATACTACCAGTCTGCATGAGCTCTATACACGTCGTATGATGGGATCCATGCTGTAGGTGTGAGGAAGTAAAGCTCACATTACCCAGGTATGGTCCTTGTGGTGCCATGTGTTCAGACTACCAGCCTGCATGAGCTCTATGCATGTCGTATGATGGGATCCATGCTGTAGGTGTGAGGAAGTAAAGCTCACATTACCCAGGTATGATCCTTGTGGTGCCATGTGTTCATACTACCAGTCTGCATGAGCTCTATGCACGTCGTATGATGGGATCCATGCTGTAGGTGTGAGGAAGTAAAGCTCACATTACCCAGGTATGGTCCTTGTGGTGCCATGTGTTCAGACTGCCAGTCTGCATGAGCTCTATGCACGTCGTATGATGGGATCCATGCTGTAGGTGTGAGGAAGTAAAGCTCACATTACCCAGGTATGGTCCTTGTGGTGCCATGTGTTCATACTACCAGCCTGCATGAGCTCTATACACGTCGTATGATGGGATCCATGCTGTAGGTGTGAGGAAGTAAAGCTCACATTACCCAGGTATGATCCTTGTGGTGCCATGTGTTCAGACTGCTAGTCTGCATGAGCTCTATGCACGTCGTATGATGGGATCCATGCTGTAGGTGTGAGGAAGTAAAGCTCACATTACCCAGGTATGGTCCTTGTGGTGCCATGTGTTCATACTACCAGTCTGCATGAGCTCTATGCACGTCGTACGATGGGATCCATGCTGTAGGTGTGAGGAAGTAAAGCTCACATTACCCAGGTATGGTCCTTGTGGTGCCATGTGTTCATACTACCAGGCTGAGCTCTACACACGTCGTATGATGGGATCCATGCTGTAGGTGTGAGGAAGTAAAGCTCACATTACCCAGGTATGATCCTTGTGGTGCCATGTGTTCAGACTGCCAGCCTGAGCTCTATACACGTCGTATGATGGGATCCATGCTGTAGGTGGGAGGAAGTAAAGCTCACATTACCCAGGTATGATCCTTGTGGTGCCATGTGTTCAGACTGCCAGTCTGCATGAGCTCTATGCACGTCGTACGATGGGATCCATGCTGTAGGTGTGAGGAAGTAAAGCTCACATTACCCTGGTATGATCCTTGTGGTGCCATGTGTTCATACTACCAGGCTGAGCTCTATGCACGTCGTATGATGGGATCCATGCTGTAGGTGTGAGGAAGTAAAGCTCACATTACCCAGGTATGGTCCTTGTGGTGCCATGTGTTCATACTACCAGTCTGCATGAGCTCTATACACGTCGCATGATGGGATCCATGCTGTAGGTGTGAGGAAGTAAAGCTCACATTACCCTGGTATGATCCTTGTGGTGCCATGTGTTCAGACTACCAGCCTGAGCTCTATACACGTCGTATGATGGGATCCATGCTGTAGGTGTGAGGAAGTAAAGCTCACATTACCCTGGTATGATCCTTGTGGTGCCATGTGTTCATACTACCAGGCTGAGCTCTATGCACGTCGTATGATGGGATCCATGCTGTAGGTGTGAGGAAGTAAAGCTCACATTACCCAGGTATGGTCCTTGTGGTGCCATGTGTTCATACTACCAGTCTGCATGAGCTCTATGCACGTCGTACGATGGGATCCATGCTGTAGGTGTGAGGAAGTAAAGCTCACATTACCCAGGTATGATCCTTGTGGTGCCATGTGTTCATACTACCAGTCTGCATGAGCTCTATGTATGTCGTATGATGGGATCCATGCTGTAGGTGTGAGGAAGTAAAGCTCACATTACCCAGGTATGGTCCTTGTGGTGCCATGTGTTCAGACTACCAGCCTGCATGAGCTCTATGCATGTCGTATGGTGGGATCCATGCTGTAGGTGTGAGGAAGTAAAGCTCACATTACCCAGGTATGATCCTTGTGGTGCCATGTGTTCATACTACCAGGCTGAGCTCTATGCACGTCGTATGATGGGATCCATGCTGTAGGTGTGAGGAAGTAAAGCTCACATTACCCAGGTATGGTCCTTGTGGTGCCATGTGTTCAGACTGCCAGTCTGCATGAGCTCTATACACGTCGTATGATGGGATCCATGCTGTAGGTGTGAGGAAGTAAAGCTCACATTACCCAGGTATGATCCTTGTGGTGCCATGTGTTCATACTACCAGTCTGAGCTCTATACACGTCGTATGATGGGATCCATGCTGTAGGTGTGAGGAAGTAAAGCTCACATTACCCAGGTATGATCCTTGTGGTGCCATGTGTTCATACTACCAGTCTGCATGAGCTCTATGTATGTCGTATGATGGGATCCATGCTGTAGGTGTGAGGAAGTAAAGCTCACATTACCCAGGTATGGTCCTTGTGGTGCCATGTGTTCAGACTACCAGCCTGCATGAGCTCTATGCATGTCGTATGATGGGATCCATGCTGTAGGTGTGAGGAAGTAAAGCTCACATTACCCAGGTATGATCCTTGTGGTGCCATGTGTTCATACTACCAGGCTGAGCTCTATGCACGTCGTATGATGGGATCCATGCTGTAGGTGTGAGGAAGTAAAGCTCACATTACCCAGGTATGGTCCTTGTGGTGCCATGTGTTCAGACTGCCAGTCTGCATGAGCTCTATACACGTCGTATGATGGGATCCATGCTGTAGGTGTGAGGAAGTAAAGCTCACATTACCCAGGTATGATCCTTGTGGTGCCATGTGTTCATACTACCAGGCTGAGCTCTATGCACGTCGTATGATGGGATCCATGCTGTAGGTGTGAGGAAGTAAAGCTCACATTACCCAGGTATGGTCCTTGTGGTGCCATGTGTTCAGACTGCCAGTCTGCATGAGCTCTATGCATGTCGTATGATGGGATCCATGCTGTAGGTGTGAGGAAGTAAAGCTCACATTACCCAGGTATGGTCCTTGTGGTGCCATGTGTTCATACTACCAGCCTGCATGAGCTCTATACACGTCGTATGATGGGATCCATGCTGTAGGTGTGAGGAATAAAGCTCACATTACCCAGGTATGATCCTTGTGGTACCATGTGTTCATACTACCAGCCTGCATGAGCTCTATACACGTCGTATGATGGGATCCATGCTGTATGTGGGAGGAAGTAAAGCTCACATTACCCAGGTATGGTCCTTGTGGTGCCATGTGTTCATACTACCAGCCTGAGCTCTATACACGTCGTATGATGGGATCCATGCTGTAGGTGTGAGGAAGTAAAGCTCACATTACCCAGGTATGATCCTTGTGGTGCCATGTGTTCAGACTACCAGCCTGCATGAGCTCTATACACGTCGTATGATGGGATCCATGCTGTATGTGGGAGGAAGTAAAGCTCACATTACCCAGGTATGATCCTTGTGGTGCCATGTGTTCATACTACCAGCCTGCATGAGCTCTATACACGTCGTATGATGGGATCCATGCTGTAGGTGTGAGGAAGTAAAGCTCACATTACCCAGGTATGATCCTTGTGGTGCCATGTGTTCATACTACCAGCCTGCATGAGCTCTATACACGTCGTATGATGGGATCCATGCTGTAGGTGTGAGGAAGTAAAGCTCACATTACCCAGGTATGGTCCTTGTGGTGCCATGTGTTCAGACTGCTAGTCTGCATGAGCTCTATACACGTCGTATGATGGGATCCATGCTGTAGGTGTGAGGAAGTAAAGCTCACATTACCCAGGTATGATCCTTGTGGTGCCATGTGTTCATACTACCAGTCTGAGCTCTATACACGTCGTATGATGGGATCCATGCTGTAGGTGTGAGGAAGTAAAGCTCACATTACCCAGGTATGGTCCTTGTGGTACCATGTGTTCAGACTGCCAGTCTGCATGAGCTCTATACACGTCGTATGATGGGATCCATGCTGTAGGTGTGAGGAAGTAAAGCTCACATTACCCAGGTATGATCCTTGTGGTGCCATGTGTTCATACTACCAGCCTGAGCTCTATGCACGTCGTATGATGGGATCCATGCTGTAGGTGTGAGGAAGTAAAGCTCACATTACCCAGGTATGGTCCTTGTGGTGCCATGTGTTCAGACTACCAGCCTGCATGAGCTCTATGCATGTCGTATGATGGGATCCATGCTGTAGGTGTGAGGAAGTAAAGCTCACATTACCCAGGTATGGTCCTTGTGGTGCCATGTGTTCATACTACCAGCCTGCATGAGCTCTATACACGTCGTATGATGGGATCCATGCTGTAGGTGTGAGGAATAAAGCTCACATTACCCAGGTATGATCCTTGTGGTACCATGTGTTCATACTACCAGCCTGCATGAGCTCTATACACGTCGTATGATGGGATCCATGCTGTATGTGGGAGGAAGTAAAGCTCACATTACCCAGGTATGGTCCTTGTGGTGCCATGTGTTCATACTACCAGCCTGAGCTCTATACACGTCGTATGATGGGATCCATGCTGTAGGTGTGAGGAAGTAAAGCTCACATTACCCTGGTATGATCCTTGTGGTGCCATGTGTTCAGACTACCAGCCTGCATGAGCTCTATACACGTCGTATGATGGGATCCATGCTGTAGGTGTGAGGAAGTAAAGCTCACATTACCCAGGTATGATCCTTGTGGTGCCATGTGTTCAGACTGCTAGTCTGCATGAGCTCTATGCACGTCGTATGATGGGATCCATGCTGTAGGTGTGAGGAAGTAAAGCTCACATTACCCAGGTATGGTCCTTGTGGTGCCATGTGTTCAGACTACCAGGCTGAGCTCTATACACGTCGTATGATGGGATCCATGCTGTAGGTGTGAGGAAGTAAAGCTCACATTACCCAGGTATGATCCTTGTGGTGCCATGTGTTCAGACTGCTAGTCTGCATGAGCTCTATGCACGTCGTATGATGGGATCCATGCTGTAGGTGTGAGGAAGTAAAGCTCACATTACCCAGGTATGGTCCTTGTGGTGCCATGTGTTCATACTACCAGCCTGAGCTCTATACACGTCGTATGATGGGATCCATGCTGTAGGTGTGAGGAAGTAAAGCTCACATTACCCAGGTATGATCCTTGTGGTGCCATGTGTTCATACTACCAGTCTGCATGAGCTCTATACACGTCGTATGATGGGATCTATGCTGTAGGTGTGAGGAATAAAGCTCACATTACCCAGGTATGATCCTTGTGGTGCCATGTGTTCATACTACCAGTCTGCATGAGCTCTATACACGTCGTATGATGGGATCCATGCTGTAGGTGTGAGGAAGTAAAGCTCACATTACCCAGGTATGATCCTTGTGGTGCCATGTGTTCATACTACCAGTCTGAGCTCTATACACGTCGTATGATGGGATCCATGCTGTAGGTGTGAGGAAGTAAAGCTCACATTACCCAGGTATGATCCTTGTGGTGCCATGTGTTCAGACTACCAGCCTGCATGAGCTCTATACACGTCGTATGATGGGATCCATGCTGTAGGTGTGAGGAAGTAAAGCTCACATTACCCAGGTATGGTCCTTGTGGTGCCATGTGTTCAGACTACCAGCCTGCATGAGCTCTATACACGTCGTATGATGGGATCCATGCTGTAGGTGTGAGGAAGTAAAGCTCACATTACCCAGGTATGGTCCTTGTGGTGCCATGTGTTCATACTACCAGTCTGCATGAGCTCTATACACGTCGTATGATGGGATCCATGCTGTAGGTGTGAGGAAGTAAAGCTCACATTACCCAGGTATGGTCCTTGTGGTGCCATGTGTTCAGACTACCAGCCTGCATGAGCTCTATGCATGTCGTATGATGGGATCCATGCTGTAGGTGTGAGGAAGTAAAGCTCACATTACCCAGGTATGATCCTTGTGGTGCCATGTGTTCATACTACCAGTCTGCATGAGCTCTATGCACGTCGTATGATGGGATCCATGCTGTAGGTGTGAGGAAGTAAAGCTCACATTACCCAGGTATGGTCCTTGTGGTGCCATGTGTTCAGACTGCCAGTCTGCATGAGCTCTATGCACGTCGTATGATGGGATCCATGCTGTAGGTGTGAGGAAGTAAAGCTCACATTACCCAGGTATGGTCCTTGTGGTGCCATGTGTTCATACTACCAGCCTGCATGAGCTCTATACACGTCGTATGATGGGATCCATGCTGTAGGTGTGAGGAAGTAAAGCTCACATTACCCAGGTATGATCCTTGTGGTGCCATGTGTTCAGACTGCTAGTCTGCATGAGCTCTATGCACGTCGTATGATGGGATCCATGCTGTAGGTGTGAGGAAGTAAAGCTCACATTACCCAGGTATGGTCCTTGTGGTGCCATGTGTTCATACTACCAGTCTGCATGAGCTCTATGCACGTCGTACGATGGGATCCATGCTGTAGGTGTGAGGAAGTAAAGCTCACATTACCCAGGTATGGTCCTTGTGGTGCCATGTGTTCATACTACCAGGCTGAGCTCTACACACGTCGTATGATGGGATCCATGCTGTAGGTGTGAGGAAGTAAAGCTCACATTACCCAGGTATGATCCTTGTGGTGCCATGTGTTCAGACTGCCAGCCTGAGCTCTATACACGTCGTATGATGGGATCCATGCTGTAGGTGGGAGGAAGTAAAGCTCACATTACCCAGGTATGATCCTTGTGGTGCCATGTGTTCAGACTGCCAGTCTGCATGAGCTCTATGCACGTCGTACGATGGGATCCATGCTGTAGGTGTGAGGAAGTAAAGCTCACATTACCCTGGTATGATCCTTGTGGTGCCATGTGTTCATACTACCAGGCTGAGCTCTATGCACGTCGTATGATGGGATCCATGCTGTAGGTGTGAGGAAGTAAAGCTCACATTACCCAGGTATGGTCCTTGTGGTGCCATGTGTTCATACTACCAGTCTGCATGAGCTCTATACACGTCGCATGATGGGATCCATGCTGTAGGTGTGAGGAAGTAAAGCTCACATTACCCTGGTATGATCCTTGTGGTGCCATGTGTTCAGACTACCAGCCTGAGCTCTATACACGTCGTATGATGGGATCCATGCTGTAGGTGTGAGGAAGTAAAGCTCACATTACCCTGGTATGATCCTTGTGGTGCCATGTGTTCATACTACCAGGCTGAGCTCTATGCACGTCGTATGATGGGATCCATGCTGTAGGTGTGAGGAAGTAAAGCTCACATTACCCAGGTATGGTCCTTGTGGTGCCATGTGTTCATACTACCAGTCTGCATGAGCTCTATGCACGTCGTACGATGGGATCCATGCTGTAGGTGTGAGGAAGTAAAGCTCACATTACCCAGGTATGATCCTTGTGGTGCCATGTGTTCATACTACCAGTCTGCATGAGCTCTATGTATGTCGTATGATGGGATCCATGCTGTAGGTGTGAGGAAGTAAAGCTCACATTACCCAGGTATGGTCCTTGTGGTGCCATGTGTTCAGACTACCAGCCTGCATGAGCTCTATGCATGTCGTATGGTGGGATCCATGCTGTAGGTGTGAGGAAGTAAAGCTCACATTACCCAGGTATGATCCTTGTGGTGCCATGTGTTCATACTACCAGGCTGAGCTCTATGCACGTCGTATGATGGGATCCATGCTGTAGGTGTGAGGAAGTAAAGCTCACATTACCCAGGTATGGTCCTTGTGGTGCCATGTGTTCAGACTGCCAGTCTGCATGAGCTCTATACACGTCGTATGATGGGATCCATGCTGTAGGTGTGAGGAAGTAAAGCTCACATTACCCAGGTATGATCCTTGTGGTGCCATGTGTTCATACTACCAGTCTGAGCTCTATACACGTCGTATGATGGGATCCATGCTGTAGGTGTGAGGAAGTAAAGCTCACATTACCCAGGTATGATCCTTGTGGTGCCATGTGTTCATACTACCAGTCTGCATGAGCTCTATGTATGTCGTATGATGGGATCCATGCTGTAGGTGTGAGGAAGTAAAGCTCACATTACCCAGGTATGGTCCTTGTGGTGCCATGTGTTCAGACTACCAGCCTGCATGAGCTCTATGCATGTCGTATGATGGGATCCATGCTGTAGGTGTGAGGAAGTAAAGCTCACATTACCCAGGTATGATCCTTGTGGTGCCATGTGTTCATACTACCAGGCTGAGCTCTATGCACGTCGTATGATGGGATCCATGCTGTAGGTGTGAGGAAGTAAAGCTCACATTACCCAGGTATGGTCCTTGTGGTGCCATGTGTTCAGACTGCCAGTCTGCATGAGCTCTATACACGTCGTATGATGGGATCCATGCTGTAGGTGTGAGGAAGTAAAGCTCACATTACCCAGGTATGATCCTTGTGGTGCCATGTGTTCATACTACCAGGCTGAGCTCTATGCACGTCGTATGATGGGATCCATGCTGTAGGTGTGAGGAAGTAAAGCTCACATTACCCAGGTATGGTCCTTGTGGTGCCATGTGTTCAGACTGCCAGTCTGCATGAGCTCTATGCATGTCGTATGATGGGATCCATGCTGTAGGTGTGAGGAAGTAAAGCTCACATTACCCAGGTATGGTCCTTGTGGTGCCATGTGTTCATACTACCAGCCTGCATGAGCTCTATACACGTCGTATGATGGGATCCATGCTGTAGGTGTGAGGAATAAAGCTCACATTACCCAGGTATGATCCTTGTGGTACCATGTGTTCATACTACCAGCCTGCATGAGCTCTATACACGTCGTATGATGGGATCCATGCTGTATGTGGGAGGAAGTAAAGCTCACATTACCCAGGTATGGTCCTTGTGGTGCCATGTGTTCATACTACCAGCCTGAGCTCTATACACGTCATATGATGGGATCCATGCTGTAGGTGTGAGGAAGTAAAGCTCACATTACCCAGGTATGATCCTTGTGGTGCCATGTGTT
Source organism: Lissotriton helveticus (assembly GCF_964261635.1). Lineage (NCBI taxonomy): Eukaryota > Metazoa > Chordata > Amphibia > Caudata > Salamandridae > Lissotriton > Lissotriton helveticus. The sequence goes on from NC_136059.1 coordinate 71,587,324, forward strand.
CAGACTACCAGCCTGCATGAGCTCTATACACGTCGTATGATGGGATCCATGCTGTATGTGGGAGGAAGTAAAGCTCACATTACCCAGGTATGATCCTTGTGGTGCCATGTGTTCATACTACCAGCCTGCATGAGCTCTATACACGTCGTATGATGGGATCCATGCTGTAGGTGTGAGGAAGTAAAGCTCACATTACCCAGGTATGATCCTTGTGGTGCCATGTGTTCATACTACCAGCCTGCATGAGCTCTATACACGTCGTATGATGGGATCCATGCTGTAGGTGTGAGGAAGTAAAGCTCACATTACCCAGGTATGGTCCTTGTGGTGCCATGTGTTCAGACTGCTAGTCTGCATGAGCTCTATACATGTCGTATGATGGGATCCATGCTGTAGGTGTGAGGAAGTAAAGCTCACATTACCCAGGTATGATCCTTGTGGTGCCATGTGTTCATACTACCAGTCTGAGCTCTATACACGTCGTATGATGGGATCCATGCTGTAGGTGTGAGGAAGTAAAGCTCACATTACCCAGGTATGGTCCTTGTGGTACCATGTGTTCATACTACCAGTCTGCATGAGCTCTATGCACGTCGTATGATGGGATCCATGCTGTAGGTGTGAGGAAGTAAAGCTCACATTACCCAGGTATGATCCTTGTGGTGCCATGTGTTCAGACTGCCAGTCTGCATGAGCTCTATACACGTCGTATGATGGGATCCATGCTGTAGGTGTGAGGAAGTAAAGCTCACATTACCCAGGTATGATCCTTGTGGTGCCATGTGTTCAGACTGCCAGTCTGCATGAGCTCTATACACGTCGTATGATGGGATCCATGCTGTAGGTGTGAGGAAGTAAAGCTCACATTACCCAGGTATGATCCTTGTGGTGCCATGTGTTCAGACTGCCAGTCTGCATGAGCTCTATACACGTCGTATGATGGGATCCATGCTGTAGGTGTGAGGAAGTAAAGCTCACATTACCCAGGTATGATCCTTGTGGTGCCATGGGTTCATACTACCAGCCTGAGCTCTATACACGTCGTATGATGAGATCCATGCTGTAGGTGTGAGGAAGTAAAGCTCACATTACCCAGGTATGATCCTTGTGGTGCCATGTGTTCAGACTGCCAGTCTGCATGAGCTCTATACACGTCGTATGATGGGATCCATGCTGTAGGTGTGAGGAAGTAAAGCTCACATTACCCAGGTATGATCCTTGTGGTGCCATGTGTTCATACTACCAGCCTGAGCTCTATGCACGTCGTATGATGGGATCCATGCTGTAGGTGTGAGGAAGTAAAGCTCACATTACCCAGGTATGGTCCTTGTGGTGCCATGTGTTCAGACTACCAGCCTGCATGAGCTCTATGCATGTCGTATGATGGGATCCATGCTGTAGGTGTGAGGAAGTAAAGCTCACATTACCCAGGTATGGTCCTTGTGGTGCCATGTGTTCAGACTGCCAGTCTGAGCTCTATGCACGTCGTATGATGGGATCCATGCTGTAGGTGTGAGGAAGTAAAGCTCACATTACCCAGGTATGATCCTTGTGGTGCCATGTGTTCATACTACCAGCCTGAGCTCTATGCACGTCGTATGATGGGATCCATGCTGTAGGTGTGAGGAAGTAAAGCTCACATTACCCAGGTATGGTCCTTGTGGTGCCATGTGTTCAGACTACCAGCCTGCATGAGCTCTATGCATGTCGTATGATGGGATCCATGCTGTAGGTGTGAGGAAGTAAAGCTCACATTACCCAGGTATGGTCCTTGTGGTGCCATGTGTTCAGACTGCCAGTCTGAGCTCTATGCACGTCGTATGATGGGATCCATGCTGTAGGTGTGAGGAAGTAAAGCTCACATTACCCAGGTATGATCCTTGTGGTGCCATGTGTTCAGACTGCCAGCCTGCATGAGCTCTATACACGTCGTATGATGGGATCCATGCTGTAGGTGTGAGGAAGTAAAGCTCACATTACCCAGGTATGATCCTTGTGGTGCCATGTGTTCAGACTGCCAGTCTGAGCTCTATACACGTCGTATGATGGGATCCATGCTGTAGGTGTGAGGAAGTAAAGCTCACATTACCCAGGTATGATCCTTGTGGTGCCATGTGTTCATACTACCAGTCTGAGCTCTATGCACGTCGTATGATGGGATCCATGCTGTAGGTGTGAGGAAGTAAAGCTCACATTACCCAGGTATGATCCTTGTGGTGCCATGTGTTCATACTACCAGCCTGAGCTCTATACACGTCGTATGATGGGATCCATGCTGTAGGTGTGAGGAAGTAAAGCTCACATTACCCAGGTATGATCCTTGTGGTGCCATGTGTTCATACTACCAGTCTGCATGAGCTCTATACACGTCGTATGATGGGATCCATGCTGTAGGTGTGAGGAATAAAGCTCACATTACCCAGGTATGATCCTTGTGGTGCCATGTGTTCATACTACCAGCCTGAGCTCTATACACGTCGTATGATGGGATCCATGCTGTAGGTGTGAGGAAGTAAAGCTCACATTACCCAGGTATGATCCTTGTGGTGCCATGTGTTCATACTACCAGTCTGCATGAGCTCTATACACGTCGTATGATGGGATCCATGCTGTAGGTGTGAGGAATAAAGCTCACATTACCCAGGTATGATCCTTGTGGTGCCATGTGTTCATACTACCAGCCTGAGCTCTATACACGTCGTATGATGGGATCCATGCTGTAGGTGTGAGGAAGTAAAGCTCACATTACCCAGGTATGATCCTTGTGGTGCCATGTGTTCATACTACCAGCCTGCATGAGCTCTATACACGTCGTATGATGGGATCCATGCTGTAGGTGGGAGGAAGTAAAGCTCACATTACCCAGGTATGATCCTTGTGGTGCCATGTGTTCAGACTACCAGCCTGCATGAGCTCTATGCATGTCGTATGATGGGATCCATGCTGTAGGTGTGAGGAAGTAAAGCTCACATTACCCAGGTATGATCCTTGTGGTGCCATGTGTTCAGACTACCAGCCTGCATGAGCTCTATGCATGTCGTATGATGGGATCCATGCTGTAGGTGTGAGGAAGTAAAGCTCACATTACCCAGGTATGGTCCTTGTGGTGCCATATGTTCAGACTACCAGCCTGAGCTCTATACACGTCGTATGATGGGATCCATGCTGTAGGTGTGAGGAAGTAAAGCTCACATTACCCAGGTATGGTCCTTGTGGTGCCATGTGTCCATACTACCAGTCTGCATGAGCTCTATGCACGTCGTATGATGGGATCCATGCTGTAGGTGTGAGGAAGTAAAGCTCACATTACCCAGGTATGGTCCTTGTGGTGCCATGTGTTCATACTACCAGCCTGCATGAGCTCTATACACGTCGTATGATGGGATCCATGCTGTAGGTGTGAGGAAGTAAAGCTCACATTACCCAGGTATGGTCCTTGTGGTGCCATGTGTTCAGACTACCAGTCTGCATGAGCTCTATGCACGTCGTATGATGGGATCCATGCTGTAGGTGTGAGGAAGTAAAGCTCACATTACCCAGGTATGGTCCTTGTGGTGCCATGTGTTCAGACTACCAGCCTGCATGAGCTCTATACACGTCGTATGATGGGATCCATGCTGTAGGTGTGAGGAAGTAAAGCTCACATTACCCAGGTATGGTCCTTGTGGTGCCATGTGTCCATACTACCAGCCTGAGCTCTATACACGTCGTATGATGGGATCCATGCTGTAGGTGTGAGGAAGTAAAGCTCACATTACCCTGGTATGATCCTTGTGGTGCCATGTGTTCAGACTGCCAGTCTGCATGAGCTCTATGCACGTCGTATGATGGGATCCATGCTGTAGGTGTGAGGAATAAAGCTCACATTACCCAGGTATGATCCTTGTGGTGCCATGTGTTCATACTACCAGTCTGCATGAGCTCTATACACGTCGTATGATGGGATCCATGCTGTAGGTGTGAGGAAGTAAAGCTCACATTACCCAGGTATGATCCTTGTGGTGCCATGTGTTCATACTACCAGTCTGAGCTCTATACACGTCGTATGATGGGATCCATGCTGTAGGTGTGAGGAAGTAAAGCTCACATTACCCAGGTATGATCCTTGTGGTGCCATGTGTTCAGACTACCAGCCTGCATGAGCTCTATACACGTCGTATGATGGGATCCATGCTGTAGGTGTGAGGAAGTAAAGCTCACATTACCCAGGTATGGTCCTTGTGGTGCCATGTGTTCAGACTGCCAGTCTGCATGAGCTCTATACACGTCGTATGATGGGATCCATGCTGTAGGTGTGAGGAAGTAAAGCTCACATTACCCAGGTATGATCCTTGTGGTGCCATGTGTTCAGACTACCAGCCTGCATGAGCTCTATACACGTCGTATGATGGGATCCATGCTGTAGGTGTGAGGAAGTAAAGCTCACATTACCCAGGTATGGTCCTTGTGGTGCCATGTGTTCATACTACCAGCCTGCATGAGCTCTATACACGTCGTATGATGGGATCCATGCTGTAGGTGTGAGGAAGTAAAGCTCACATTACCCAGGTATGATCCTTGTGGTGCCATGTGTTCAGACTGCTAGTCTGCATGAGCTCTATGCACGTCGTATGATGGGATCCATGCTGTAGGTGTGAGGAAGTAAAGCTCACATTACCCAGGTATGGTCCTTGTGGTGCCATGTGTTCATACTACCAGTCTGCATGAGCTCTATGCACGTCGTACGATGGGATCCATGCTGTAGGTGTGAGGAAGTAAAGCTCACATTACCCAGGTATGGTCCTTGTGGTGCCATGTGTTCATACTACCAGGCTGAGCTCTACACACGTCGTATGATGGGATCCATGCTGTAGGTGTGAGGAAGTAAAGCTCACATTACCCAGGTATGATCCTTGTGGTGCCATGTGTTCAGACTGCCAGCCTGAGCTCTATACACGTCGTATGATGGGATCCATGCTGTAGGTGGGAGGAAGTAAAGCTCACATTACCCAGGTATGATCCTTGTGGTGCCATGTGTTCAGACTGCCAGTCTGCATGAGCTCTATGCACGTCGTACGATGGGATCCATGCTGTAGGTGTGAGGAAGTAAAGCTCACATTACCCTGGTATGATCCTTGTGGTGCCATGTGTTCATACTACCAGGCTGAGCTCTATGCACGTCGTATGATGGGATCCATGCTGTAGGTGTGAGGAAGTAAAGCTCACATTACCCAGGTATGGTCCTTGTGGTGCCATGTGTTCATACTACCAGTCTGCATGAGCTCTATACACGTCGCATGATGGGATCCATGCTGTAGGTGTGAGGAAGTAAAGCTCACATTACCCTGGTATGATCCTTGTGGTGCCATGTGTTCAGACTACCAGCCTGAGCTCTATACACGTCGTATGATGGGATCCATGCTGTAGGTGTGAGGAAGTAAAGCTCACATTACCCTGGTATGATCCTTGTGGTGCCATGTGTTCATACTACCAGGCTGAGCTCTATGCACGTCGTATGATGGGATCCATGCTGTAGGTGTGAGGAAGTAAAGCTCACATTACCCAGGTATGGTCCTTGTGGTGCCATGTGTTCATACTACCAGTCTGCATGAGCTCTATGCACGTCGTACGATGGGATCCATGCTGTAGGTGTGAGGAAGTAAAGCTCACATTACCCAGGTATGATCCTTGTGGTGCCATGTGTTCATACTACCAGTCTGCATGAGCTCTATGTATGTCGTATGATGGGATCCATGCTGTAGGTGTGAGGAAGTAAAGCTCACATTACCCAGGTATGGTCCTTGTGGTGCCATGTGTTCAGACTACCAGCCTGCATGAGCTCTATGCATGTCGTATGGTGGGATCCATGCTGTAGGTGTGAGGAAGTAAAGCTCACATTACCCAGGTATGATCCTTGTGGTGCCATGTGTTCATACTACCAGGCTGAGCTCTATGCACGTCGTATGATGGGATCCATGCTGTAGGTGTGAGGAAGTAAAGCTCACATTACCCAGGTATGGTCCTTGTGGTGCCATGTGTTCAGACTGCCAGTCTGCATGAGCTCTATACACGTCGTATGATGGGATCCATGCTGTAGGTGTGAGGAAGTAAAGCTCACATTACCCAGGTATGATCCTTGTGGTGCCATGTGTTCATACTACCAGTCTGAGCTCTATACACGTCGTATGATGGGATCCATGCTGTAGGTGTGAGGAAGTAAAGCTCACATTACCCAGGTATGATCCTTGTGGTGCCATGTGTTCATACTACCAGTCTGCATGAGCTCTATGTATGTCGTATGATGGGATCCATGCTGTAGGTGTGAGGAAGTAAAGCTCACATTACCCAGGTATGGTCCTTGTGGTGCCATGTGTTCAGACTACCAGCCTGCATGAGCTCTATGCATGTCGTATGATGGGATCCATGCTGTAGGTGTGAGGAAGTAAAGCTCACATTACCCAGGTATGATCCTTGTGGTGCCATGTGTTCATACTACCAGGCTGAGCTCTATGCACGTCGTATGATGGGATCCATGCTGTAGGTGTGAGGAAGTAAAGCTCACATTACCCAGGTATGGTCCTTGTGGTGCCATGTGTTCAGACTGCCAGTCTGCATGAGCTCTATACACGTCGTATGATGGGATCCATGCTGTAGGTGTGAGGAAGTAAAGCTCACATTACCCAGGTATGGTCCTTGTGGTGCCATGTGTTCAGACTGCCAGTCTGCATGAGCTCTATGCATGTCGTATGATGGGATCCATGCTGTAGGTGTGAGGAAGTAAAGCTCACATTACCCAGGTATGGTCCTTGTGGTGCCATGTGTTCATACTACCAGCCTGCATGAGCTCTATACACGTCGTATGATGGGATCCATGCTGTAGGTGTGAGGAATAAAGCTCACATTACCCAGGTATGATCCTTGTGGTACCATGTGTTCATACTACCAGCCTGCATGAGCTCTATACACGTCGTATGATGGGATCCATGCTGTATGTGGGAGGAAGTAAAGCTCACATTACCCAGGTATGGTCCTTGTGGTGCCATGTGTTCATACTACCAGCCTGAGCTCTATACACGTCGTATGATGGGATCCATGCTGTAGGTGTGAGGAAGTAAAGCTCACATTACCCAGGTATGATCCTTGTGGTGCCATGTGTTCAGACTACCAGCCTGCATGAGCTCTATACACGTCGTATGATGGGATCCATGCTGTATGTGGGAGGAAGTAAAGCTCACATTACCCAGGTATGATCCTTGTGGTGCCATGTGTTCATACTACCAGCCTGCATGAGCTCTATACACGTCGTATGATGGGATCCATGCTGTAGGTGTGAGGAAGTAAAGCTCACATTACCCAGGTATGATCCTTGTGGTGCCATGTGTTCATACTACCAGCCTGCATGAGCTCTATACACGTCGTATGATGGGATCCATGCTGTAGGTGTGAGGAAGTAAAGCTCACATTACCCAGGTATGGTCCTTGTGGTGCCATGTGTTCAGACTGCCAGTCTGAGCTCTATGCACGTCGTATGATGGGATCCATGCTGTAGGTGTGAGGAAGTAAAGCTCACATTACCCAGGTATGATCCTTGTGGTGCCATGTGTTCAGACTGCCAGCCTGCATGAGCTCTATACACGTCGTATGATGGGATCCATGCTGTAGGTGTGAGGAAGTAAAGCTCACATTACCCAGGTATGATCCTTGTGGTGCCATGTGTTCAGACTGCCAGTCTGAGCTCTATACACGTCGTATGATGGGATCCATGCTGTAGGTGTGAGGAAGTAAAGCTCACATTACCCAGGTATGATCCTTGTGGTGCCATGTGTTCATACTACCAGTCTGAGCTCTATGCACGTCGTATGATGGGATCCATGCTGTAGGTGTGAGGAAGTAAAGCTCACATTACCCAGGTATGATCCTTGTGGTGCCATGTGTTCATACTACCAGCCTGAGCTCTATACACGTCGTATGATGGGATCCATGCTGTAGGTGTGAGGAAGTAAAGCTCACATTACCCAGGTATGATCCTTGTGGTGCCATGTGTTCATACTACCAGTCTGCATGAGCTCTATACACGTCGTATGATGGGATCCATGCTGTAGGTGTGAGGAATAAAGCTCACATTACCCAGGTATGATCCTTGTGGTGCCATGTGTTCATACTACCAGCCTGAGCTCTATACACGTCGTATGATGGGATCCATGCTGTAGGTGTGAGGAAGTAAAGCTCACATTACCCAGGTATGATCCTTGTGGTGCCATGTGTTCATACTACCAGTCTGCATGAGCTCTATACACGTCGTATGATGGGATCCATGCTGTAGGTGTGAGGAATAAAGCTCACATTACCCAGGTATGATCCTTGTGGTGCCATGTGTTCATACTACCAGCCTGAGCTCTATACACGTCGTATGATGGGATCCATGCTGTAGGTGTGAGGAAGTAAAGCTCACATTACCCAGGTATGATCCTTGTGGTGCCATGTGTTCATACTACCAGCCTGCATGAGCTCTATACACGTCGTATGATGGGATCCATGCTGTAGGTGGGAGGAAGTAAAGCTCACATTACCCAGGTATGATCCTTGTGGTGCCATGTGTTCAGACTACCAGCCTGCATGAGCTCTATGCATGTCGTATGATGGGATCCATGCTGTAGGTGTGAGGAAGTAAAGCTCACATTACCCAGGTATGATCCTTGTGGTGCCATGTGTTCAGACTACCAGCCTGCATGAGCTCTATGCATGTCGTATGATGGGATCCATGCTGTAGGTGTGAGGAAGTAAAGCTCACATTACCCAGGTATGGTCCTTGTGGTGCCATGTGTTCAGACTACCAGCCTGAGCTCTATACACGTCGTATGATGGGATCCATGCTGTAGGTGTGAGGAAGTAAAGCTCACATTACCCAGGTATGGTCCTTGTGGTGCCATGTGTCCATACTACCAGTCTGCATGAGCTCTATGCACGTCGTATGATGGGATCCATGCTGTAGGTGTGAGGAAGTAAAGCTCACATTACCCAGGTATGGTCCTTGTGGTGCCATGTGTTCAGACTACCAGCCTGCATGAGCTCTATACACGTCGTATGATGGGATCCATGCTGTAGGTGTGAGGAAGTAAAGCTCACATTACCCAGGTATGGTCCTTGTGGTGCCATGTGTCCATACTACCAGCCTGAGCTCTATACACGTCGTATGATGGGATCCATGCTGTAGGTGTGAGGAAGTAAAGCTCACATTACCCTGGTATGATCCTTGTGGTGCCATGTGTTCAGACTGCCAGTCTGCATGAGCTCTATGCACGTCGTATGATGGGATCCATGCTGTAGGTGTGAGGAAGTAAAGCTCACATTACCCAGGTATGATCCTTGTGGTGCCATGTGTTCAGACTACCAGTCTGCATGAGCTCTATACACGTCGTATGATGGGATCCATGCTGTAGGTGTGAGGAAGTAAAGCTCACATTACCCAGGTATGGTCCTTGTGGTGCCATGTGTTCATACTACCAGCCTGAGCTCTATACACGTCGTATGATGGGATCCATGCTGTAGGTGTGAGGAAGTAAAGCTCACATTACCCTGGTATGATCCTTGTGGTGCCATGTGTTCAGACTACCAGCCTGCATGAGCTCTATGCACGTCGTATGATGGGATCCATGCTGTAGGTGTGAGGAAGTAAAGCTCACATTACCCAGGTATGGTCCTTGTGGTGCCATGTGTTCATACTACCAGGCTGAGCTCTATGCACGTCGTATGATGGGATCCATGCTGTAGGTGTGAGGAAGTAAAGCTCACATTACCCAGGTATGATCCTTGTGGTGCCATGTGTTCAGACTACCAGCCTGAGCTCTATACACGTCGTATGATGGGATCCATGCTGTAGGTGTGAGGAAGTAAAGCTCACATTACCCTGGTATGATCCTTGTGGTGCCATGTGTTCATACTACCAGGCTGAGCTCTATACACGTCGTATGATGGGATCCATGCTGTAGGTGTGAGGAAGTAAAGCTCACATTACCCAGGTATGATCCTTGTGGTGCCATGTGTTCAGACTACCAGCCTGCATGAGCTCTATGCACGTCGTATGATGGGATCCATGCTGTAGGTGTGAGGAAGTAAAGCTCACATTACCCAGGTATGGTCCTTGTGGTGCCATGTGTTCATACTACCAGGCTGAGCTCTATGCACGTCGTATGATGGGATCCATGCTGTAGGTGTGAGGAAGTAAAGCTCACATTACCCAGGTATGGTCCTTGTGGTGCCATGTGTTCATACTACCAGCCTGAGCTCTATACACGTCGTATGATGGGATCCATGCTGTAGGTGTGAGGAAGTAAAGCTCACATTACCCTGGTATGATCCTTGTGGTGCCATGTGTTCAGACTACCAGCCTGCATGAGCTCTATACACGTCGTATGATGGGATCCATGCTGTAGGTGTGAGGAAGTAAAGCTCACATTACCCAGGTATGATCCTTGTGGTGCCATGTGTTCAGACTGCTAGTCTGCATGAGCTCTATGCACGTCGTATGATGGGATCCATGCTGTAGGTGTGAGGAAGTAAAGCTCACATTACCCAGGTATGGTCCTTGTGGTGCCATGTGTTCAGACTACCAGGCTGAGCTCTATACACGTCGTATGATGGGATCCATGCTGTAGGTGTGAGGAAGTAAAGCTCACATTACCCAGGTATGATCCTTGTGGTGCCATGTGTTCAGACTGCTAGTCTGCATGAGCTCTATGCACGTCGTATGATGGGATCCATGCTGTAGGTGTGAGGAAGTAAAGCTCACATTACCCAGGTATGGTCCTTGTGGTGCCATGTGTTCATACTACCAGCCTGAGCTCTATACACGTCGTATGATGGGATCCATGCTGTAGGTGTGAGGAAGTAAAGCTCACATTACCCAGGTATGATCCTTGTGGTGCCATGTGTTCATACTACCAGTCTGCATGAGCTCTATACACGTCGTATGATGGGATCTATGCTGTAGGTGTGAGGAATAAAGCTCACATTACCCAGGTATGATCCTTGTGGTGCCATGTGTTCATACTACCAGTCTGCATGAGCTCTATACACGTCGTATGATGGGATCCATGCTGTAGGTGTGAGGAAGTAAAGCTCACATTACCCAGGTATGATCCTTGTGGTGCCATGTGTTCATACTACCAGTCTGAGCTCTATACACGTCGTATGATGGGATCCATGCTGTAGGTGTGAGGAAGTAAAGCTCACATTACCCAGGTATGATCCTTGTGGTGCCATGTGTTCAGACTACCAGCCTGCATGAGCTCTATACACGTCGTATGATGGGATCCATGCTGTAGGTGTGAGGAAGTAAAGCTCACATTACCCAGGTATGGTCCTTGTGGTGCCATGTGTTCAGACTGCCAGTCTGCATGAGCTCTATACAAGTCGTATGATGGGATCCATGCTGTAGGTGTGAGGAAGTAAAGCTCACATTACCCAGGTATGATCCTTGTGGTGCCATGTGTTCAGACTACCAGCCTGCATGAGCTCTATACACGTCGTATGATGGGATCCATGCTGTAGGTGTGAGGAAGTAAAGCTCACATTACCCAGGTATGGTCCTTGTGGTGCCATGTGTTCATACTACCAGTCTGCATGAGCTCTATGCACGTCGTATGATGGGATCCATGCTGTAGGTGTGAGGAAGTAAAGCTCACATTACCCAGGTATGGTCCTTGTGGTGCCATGTGTTCATACTACCAGCCTGCATGAGCTCTATACACGTCGTATGATGGGATCGATGCTGTAGGTGTGAGGAAGTAAAGCTCACATTACCCAGGTATGATCCTTGTGGTGCCATGTGTTCAGACTGCTAGTCTGCATGAGCTCTATGCACGTCGTATGATGGGATCCATGCTGTAGGTGTGAGGAAGTAAAGCTCACATTACCCAGGTATGGTCCTTGTGGTGCCATGTGTTCATACTACCAGTCTGCATGAGCTCTATGCACGTCGTACGATGGGATCCATGCTGTAGGTGTGAGGAAGTAAAGCTCACATTACCCAGGTATGGTCCTTGTGGTGCCATGTGTTCATACTACCAGGCTGAGCTCTACACACGTCGTATGATGGGATCCATGCTGTAGGTGTGAGGAAGTAAAGCTCACATTACCCAGGTATGATCCTTGTGGTGCCATGTGTTCAGACTGCCAGCCTGAGCTCTATACACGTCGTATGATGGGATCCATGCTGTAGGTGGGAGGAAGTAAAGCTCACATTACCCAGGTATGATCCTTGTGGTGCCATGTGTTCAGACTGCCAGTCTGCATGAGCTCTATGCACGTCGTACGATGGGATCCATGCTGTAGGTGTGAGGAAGTAAAGCTCACATTACCCTGGTATGATCCTTGTGGTGCCATGTGTTCATACTACCAGGCTGAGCTCTATGCACGTCGTATGATGGGATCCATGCTGTAGGTGTGAGGAAGTAAAGCTCACATTACCCAGGTATGGTCCTTGTGGTGCCATGTGTTCAGACTACCAGCCTGCATGAGCTCTATGCATGTCGTATGATGGGATCCATGCTGTAGGTGTGAGGAAGTAAAGCTCACATTACCCAGGTATGATCCTTGTGGTGCCATGTGTTCATACTACCAGCCTGAGCTCTATACACGTCGTATGATGGGATCCATGCTGTAGGTGTGAGGAAGTAAAGCTCACATTACCCAGGTATGATCCTTGTGGTGCCATGTGTTCATACTACCAGTCTGAGCTCTATACACGTCGTATGATGGGATCCATGCTGTAGGTGTGAGGAAGTAAAGCTCACATTACCCAGGTATGGTCCTTGTGGTGCCATGTGTTCATACTACCAGTCTGCATGAGCTCTATACACGTCGTATGATGGGATCCATGCTGTAGGTGTGAGGAAGTAAAGCTCACATTACCCAGGTATGATCCTTGTGGTGCCATGTGTTCATACTACCAGTCTGCATGAGCTCTATACACGTCGTATGATGGGATCCATGCTGTAGGTGTGAGGAAGTAAAGCTCACATTACCCAGGTATGATCCTTGTGGTGCCATGTGTTCATACTACCAGTCTGAGCTCTATACACGTCGTATGATGGGATCCATGCTGTAGGTGTGAGGAAGTAAAGCTCACATTACCCAGGTATGGTCCTTGTGGTACCATGTGTTCAGACTGCCAGTCTGCATGAGCTCTATGCACGTCGTATGATGGGATCCATGCTGTAGGTGTGAGGAAGTAAAGCTCACATTACCCAGGTATGGTCCTTGTGGTGCCATGTGTTCAGACTACCAGCCTGCATGAGCTCTATGCATGTCGTATGATGGGATCCATGCTGTAGGTGTGAGGAAGTAAAGCTCACATTACCCAGGTATGGTCCTTGTGGTGCCATGTGTTCATACTACCAGCCTGAGCTCTATACACGTCGTATGATGGGATCCATGCTGTAGGTGTGAGGAAGTAAAGCTCACATTACCCAGGTATGGTCCTTGTGGTGCCATGTGTTCATACTACCAGCCTGAGCTCTATACACGTCGTATGATGGGATCCATGCTGTAGGTGTGAGGAAGTAAAGCTCACATTACCCAGGTATGGTCCTTGTGGTGCCATGTGTTCATACTACCAGTCTGCATGAGCTCTATACACGTCGTATGATGGGATCCATGCTGTAGGTGTGAGGAAGTAAAGCTCACATTACCCAGGTATGATCCTTGTGGTGCCATGTGTTCATACTACCAGTCTGCATGAGCTCTATGCACGTCGTACGATGGGATCCATGCTGTAGGTGTGAGGAAGTAAAGCTCACATTACCCAGGTATGATCCTTGTGGTGCCATGTGTTCATACTACCAGTCTGCATGAGCTCTATGCACGTCGTACAATGGGATCCATGCTGTAGGTGTGAGGAAGTAAAGCTCACATTACCCAGGTATGATCCTTGTGGTGCCATGTGTTCATACTACCAGTCTGCATGAGCTCTATACACGTCGTATGATGGGATCCATGCTGTAGGTGTGAGGAAGTAAAGCTCACATTACCCTGGTATGATCCTTGTGGTGCCATGTGTTCAGACTACCAGCCTGCATGAGCTCTATGCACGTCGTATGATGGGATCCATGCTGTAGGTGTGAGGAAGTAAAGCTCACATTACCCAGGTATGGTCCTTGTGGTGCCATGTGTTCAGACTGCCAGTCTGCATGAGCTCTATACACGTCGTATGATGGGATCCATGCTGTAGGTGTGAGGAAGTAAAGCTCACATTACCCAGGTATGATCCTTGTGGTGCCATGTGTTCATACTACCAGTCTGCATGAGCTCTATACACGTCGTATGATGGGATCCATGCTGTAGGTGTGAGGAAGTAAAGCTCACATTACCCAGGTATGGTCCTTGTGGTGCCATGTGTTCAGACTGCCAGCCTGAGCTCTATACACGTCGTATGATGGGATCCATGCTGTAGGTGTGAGGAAGTAAAGCTCACATTACCCAGGTATGATCCTTGTGGTGCCATGTGTTCATACTACCAGTCTGCATGAGCTCTATACACGTCGTATGATGGGATCCATGCTGTAGGTGTGAGGAAGTAAAGCTCACATTACCCAGGTATGATCCTTGTGGTGCCATGTGTTCATACTACCAGCCTGCATGAGCTCTATACACGTCGTATGATGGGATCCATGCTGTAGGTGTGAGGAAGTAAAGCTCACATTACCCAGGTATGATCCTTGTGGTGCCATGTGTTCAGACTGCTAGTCTGCATGAGCTCTATGCACGTCGTATGATGGGATCCATGCTGTAGGTGTGAGGAAGTAAAGCTCACATTACCCAGGTATGGTCCTTGTGGTGCCATGTGTTCAGACTGCCAGTCTGCACGCGTTCTGTACAGGTACATGAAGATCTCTGCTGTGAGCATGAGAGAGTGGAGGTCACATAGGCTAGATATGATCATGATGGTATCATGTATGCAGATCACCATCCTGCATGATCTCTGTACATGTCACATGAAGAGGAGGCCTGCTGTGGGCGGGTGGAGATCACAAAGCCAGGTATGATACAGGCAGCTCCATATGTTCTACTGAATCTTCTCCTGGGCATCACATATAGGTCACCCATGGGAATGAACTCAGATGGTAAAAGTGGTTTAAGATTACGTGCTTTGTTCCGTGGCTTTCTGCCTGCGGGCTCACAGTGAGCTTCCGGTTTGATCATTGCGTATAACTGAGGTCTTACGCGGTTATCACATTTTTACATTTTACAGATATAATTGGTTTGAAAGGAAGTTTTTCTTACGTTTGTTTCAGGGCCATCCATGGTCTCCTCCTCCTACATGGAATTGAAAACTGTTCAGACTCTACTGAAAAAGGATAAAGAAGTTTCTGGAACTCACAGGAGTGTTCTGACCATATAAATTGTTTCGTTGCGACACGATGATTACAGGGGAAACATAATTTGGCAGTCGTTTTTCACTGGTATCTCCATCAGTGGTCCCATCAGTATTTATAACTTCCATTTCAATATGAATGTTGTTCTGAAATCCCAGTTTTACTTATGTTACAGGATCGTCAATAGGGAACACTGATACAGGAATTACTGCCGTACATACAGCAAGCCTGGGAGAAAGAAGTAATACCATTCTAAATTCTAAAACATTTTCTTTCACGACTGGGAAGATCTCACCTGGACCACAAAATCACATAGAAGACACAAGAACAAAGGTACACTTTAATTGGGCGACTTTGATTACTAACCTAAGATAAACAAAGGTTCATATTATCCTGAATCTATATAAACATTTCGAATAGATACAAATTGTCCATATGTAGGTAATAAATTGTTCCCCCATTGTTTTATAACTTGATCAACCGCACTAACGATTCAGGACAGGTTGAAGTCAATAACTGATAAAGTATTTCATGGTCCTTGGTCTTATGCCAACTTAGTGTGCTAAATATAAATGAATAATCATGAAAGTAATGCTAAGTGAATGGCTACGACTAAATAAGAGAAGAAGTTGTAAAATGAAACAAGCACTGGCGTTGCCAATAGGTCTCGCAGTAGGAAAGTTATAGCTATTGGTTTTGTAAATGACAAAGCCCTTTATGTTTTTAAAATGAAAACAAAAATAAAAGGCATTGTTATTTGCAATTGTAATAGCTACAACTTTCCTACTGTGAGACCTATTGGCAACGCTAAAATAATGTAAAAAATGTGAATGAAACATAAATAAAGCAAGGCGTGTTGGGGGTTGATTAATGTTTTGGAGCAAAAGACCAGTAGGAAGGCCCTGTCGGGAATGCGCAGCTGTCGGGTATTCACAAAAATAAATAAATAAAAAATAACAGTGGGAGGAGTGAAGAAAGTAATGCCCTGCCATGGAGTGCTGAAACCTAAATTAAACCAGTGCTTACTGCATTAACCGGCAAATCCTAGTGGGACCAGCGCCACTTTTCTTTCAGCAGGATAGGAAGGTATGCCTATAATATCCACCAGCCGGGCAACTAGGTGAATAGACCAAGCCGCGTTCTCATAAGGGATACGTGGGGACAGCTTGCTAGGTGAAGTTGGTGGCTCAGGCCCGACCCAAAATGACAAAAAAATGGAGATATGAAGAAAATTGCCTTGGCTTCACGACTCCCCACGTGTAAAACCATTTACGAGCATGGAGAGACCCTATTTCAGCCTGACCATGGTGATTCTCTGACGAGGCCAGAGGAGTTCAACACTTGCAACGCTATAGTCACAGAGGCGACAGATGGTTAATAGGAAAAGGGCTTGGATCAGGCAGAGAGGAATGCCCGCAATCAGGTTAATGTTAGATGGCGGCCTGGGGGCAGGGGCGCCGTTTCCTGTGATAGTAATCGCTGCGGTATCCGCTTACTGCATAATAAATCTACCTGACTAATGAACTCCGCCCGAGCGCGGCTGGGTGCAAGGAGGAGCGAGGCGGCAGCAAACATGGCGTGAGTGAGCACGCGCTGCGAGGGGCTCTTCAGTGCACGGGCTCCGATGAGGGGAAGACGGACAAAGAGTGGGGAAATAAGTAACAGCACACAGGGTCTGTCTGAGTGTCGCAGGAAGCGAGAGATGAAAGGGACATAGGAATCAGACAACGCAAGGTTATTGCCCGGAGGTTATTCAATAGGTTATTTGCAGGCTGATCCGGGAGTGGTTTAATCCAATCTCCGGGACATAAGAGTGTCCTCGGGAGAGACATATCTTCATGTATAGAACTCCCTGAGATTAGGGGACGGCATGACTGAGTTGCGGGCAGCAACTTTAAAAACCCGAAAGCAATATCAGGCATTTCGTGTAAAAAGGGTAATACTATTTTTCAAGCGTGTTATATATCTTTGCAAAGAAGGATTTCGCTCTAAAAGAGAGGGGGTTGGGGAGCACAAACGTTGCTAACAAGCATTCACGTACTATTCATTGCGTGATTGCCGTGCTCGTGAGATAAGATTTTAACCCGAAAGCAATATCAGGCATTTCGTGTAAAAAGGGTAATGCAAAATACCAAAGATTGCGGCGGCATAAACAAACAAGGCGGGCAGGGGAGGGGGCGGAGATTTTAACCCGAAAGCAATATCAGGCATTTCGTGTAAAAAGGGTAATGCAAAATACCAAAGATTGCGGCGGCATAAACAAACAAGGCGGGCAGGGGAGGGGGCGGAGCGGGGAGAGCGGCATGTGGGTGTTAAGAAGCCGGGCCTTTGAAGTGAAGCTAAGCTTCACTTCAAAAGGTGTCGGAGGAATGCGGGAGAGAGGAACAGATGGCGATTGCGGCTGTGCACGCGCTTTTAAGCTCAATGCACATGCGCATTGAGCTTAAAAGTCACGGGCACTGCAAGGAATCGCCACGATTCCTTGCTTCTTAGTTAAAAGTTGTTTAAGCCGCAATAGGCTCGCAAGCTCGATGCGCATGCGCATCGACAGGCGAGACCTAAAAATTATGAATAAAGAAATCATCTTTTTAAGAAAAAGGTTCTGGGAGTCCGTGCATGTTGTAATTCAATTACGATTCAACTTCAAATCTTTCATTGGCCTGAACGTTACTAGAAATGCAGCTAGAGAGTGGGTGCCGAGTCATATTCTTTTCTAAGGATGCAAACAGCATGTTGATCTGCCCACAAGTACGTGTACTGGCACTGTGTACGGTGGCGAAAGGGCATCTTTTCCATTATGATACTCGTATTCTCAAGCACAAGACTTGATGAAAGAGGCTTGAACGGGGCAAAGCCCTGAATGGGGCGTCGACGAACCCAAAGATGCGGATCCAAAGGAGGGATCACTACAGAATAGAAAACTTGGTGCACCAAAGGATTGTTCAAAGTCTATCGGGAACAGATAACCCGACCGCGGAAGAAATCAATCTAACTAAGGAGTTGACGTCCATGCGCATGATCAGTCATAGGGGGAGTCACTATACCTCGTACTGCAAACAACTTCTTCGAAGAAAAACAAGTTGCACACATCCGAGCCCAACACTAGATTGCAGGAGTGTGCAGAGCAAGTATATATATGTAGCTACTGAAAACCTACCAACTACTATTGTGCTGGCTGACTGGTTCTGACCAGCCTGAACACCTGAGGAGTCCTGTCTTCCGGGGAAGACAAGTGTCTCCCATCATATTCATAGTCTCCATGTAGAAGCTTGGTGTTCTACTCACAGATAACAGCATCAAGATTCACCAACATGCTGAAGCTACAAAACTCTTGTTGAAAGTTTCCTCTGCTTCAGACATCCAACGACTCAAACACTGTCCGCACATCCGGCAGACCTAGATATTCAGCATCTGTCTGAAGGTCAACCCAACCGAGACAGAATTTCTGTTATTTGCCAACAACAAACAAACAACAGTATAAACCTGGATCACTGACATGAACCTTGACTTCGAAACCCACATTTCACTGAATAGCAAGTTACTTGGATATACCATATTGTCAGAAAAACAACAGGTATTGGCATAGCCAATAGGTCTCGCCTTTGGGACCGTATAAGTGTTTATTCATGCTACAGTAGATGTTGTTGCACAAGGATATTGTGCTGCATAACTAAATATTTATAAGGTCCAAAAAGCGAGACCTATTGGCTATGCAAATGCTTGTTTCCACTTTCCACTTTTAACTGCTCAGAAAACAACTTTACACTGGTGCAATGTGTATTACAGAAAAGGTCATATAAGCAACTGCAAGGACTTTTCTAAAACAAACTTGCTACAGGAGCATAACAGCAGGCATAAACTATCCCTGCACTCCCGGGGCAATGTTCCTACAACTGGTGCGGACCACGAGGCAACACTTCCTAAATTCACAGTGCAGCTTTAAGACAAAAACATATTACTCTCTTCCACGTGTGTGTAACAATACACTACTATAAAACAATGATACTTAAGAAACCAAGACCGAGAAAAAAATATTGTAAGGACACAACTAAAATATACAGTGGCTAAGGTGTGATAGTTTAGGTTTGGCTTCAACGGTTGATGGGACGAATCAGGTAGCTTGGTAAAAGGTAAAACAGACATCACACGCCTCAGAGTTCATTACTTCAAAGCGTGCAAAACACGTCAAGAGTAATCTGAAGAGAGCTGCTTAGCTCTGGCACTCACACCAGCCCACATTACAATTAAAAGCAATACATTTGCTCGTGACAGGTTTGCATTCCTTCTGCAAAGCTAGAGACGCGATGTGACACTCGCCCTGGGCAGCACATCAAAGCCACAGACCAACATGAGTCAGCGCACTCACCTCGTGCCATCAGTGCCGCGCCAGTCTTGTCACATTAAGAGTGGATGAAAGATTCACACAGGCACATCTCAGTGGCCAAGGAGCCGCGCGCCTGGCTCATACACAGGAGGAGTAACACAATGTGCAATTAGATGACGGAGCACTTCCAACATTCCAGGAACGGGGTGAAAACGTGCCGGTGCGACCAAGGAGAAAGTACGCAATTCATACAGAGAGACAGTTTATTGCTACGATGATGCATCCCATATTTTAAGAGACGATCCTATGACTGAATACGACAATTTGCTTAAAATAACAGAGGCATTGATGTGAGAATAGCTGTTATGCGGACAGACGTGTTAGTACGTTTCCACTACATTAGTACTACTTTCCGAATCCGGGCAGGTACGTGCCTAGTACCAACAAGAGGAAGAACAAAGGCAAGGTGGAGAAAAAACAAGCAGCATCTGTTTCCAAGCACTCGTGCTTGTGCTGGCTGCAAAAGCGAGCAGCAGCACGCGGGCCATATGTTTTTAATTAGCACCCGCGCCGCTGCTTGCTCCTGCAAGGTGGATGCTAGCACAAGCACGAGTGCTTTGAAAGAGCTGACCGATTTCTAAAGGTCATCTCCTAGAGCAACGCATTTGCGCTGCCTAGGCGAGACCTAAAAATGGCTTGGCCCCAGCTCTCTCTTCTAAAGAAAATGAAATAGTTTCTTTCAGAAAGCAACTTCAGAGCTGCTGCTTGTAGGAAAGTACCTCTTTTTGTATGATATCCCCTAAGTTTTTGGACTGATGCGGCTGGTTTTTCGTCTCTGAAATTCACAAGGCAATGCTGTGCAGGCTCTAGGGCATGTGCACTGACCCCCAAAGTATGTGTACAATTAGCTTAACATCCAACTGGCTTATTTAACTTGCCTATATATCTTAATATATGGTAAGAGAGCTTCACAGGGCTAGTCAGTAAAATGCCACTAGTGGACTGCAGCACTTAATTGTACCACCTCTACAGTGACAAAGGTATAAACGGAATATAGGCCTGACACCGCAGCTTAGTCGGGCAACGTTAAAACCTCCAACTCAACATGGTAATATAAACCCTTCTGCCAGGTCGAACCATATTTTTTAATACTGGGACTTCTCTGTGGGTGGCTTCCCGAGTAGCCCACAGGAGAGAGTACTAAATATTAAAAAGAGCGGCATGCTCCTCTTGTGTTTAACATGCCTTCACAGTAGAATACAAAACTGCAGTTTTCACTGTAGTAAGGCTGGTGGCCCCGTTGCCGAACAGAGTTTCACTAGTCAACGCACTAAGTGCTAACTTCCATTTGGGACCACTAAAGATATTACTCCAAGGTATCAAATTGGATGTTTCTTACTTATTGAGCGTTGTGGTACTTCTAAATGCTTAACATTTGTTCCTTTGACTAAGCCAGACTGCTCTGTACTACAGCTACCCAGGATTTTGTTAAAGAACTTAACTGGAGCCGGTAAGAGATTGTGACATTAGTATATGGTGAGTCCCTGCAATCACATCAGATAATAATCCACTTTCCAACTCTGTTAATGCCCTCGAACTCTCACATCTGGATGGTGATAACGCCCTGCTCCATAGCCCCCCAGACTCCACGGTGGCACCCATTAAGGGCACCTTGCACAACTCATACACGGCCTAAATATGATCACATTGCCCCTCCCCCCCCATCCCGATGAAACTCTATTGGCTCCCCTTGCAGGTACGCACCATCTTCAAAACATCAAGACCAGAGTACCCTCTTAATTTGCAGGCAAGCTTGGCATCCATTTTCATCCTTGCAATTCATGACTTAAGTTTCACGTTACCGTAGGCACTTCAGAGTATTTTAGCCGTTCAATACGTTGATGTGCACATGGCAAGTAGCAGAAGTGCCTGTGGAGTGGCGCACATCACCCTGCTGCTATACTGTTTTAATGAGCACAACATGTGCCGCTTAAAGCCTATAAAATCAGGAGTTAGTTGCTAAGGCTGAGGGCATCCATGTCATAGGAACCTAACACAATTTGAAAACCCTGTTCCAGAAAAATGAAGTCTACAACACTATTAGATTCTCATGCACCACTACTTGTTCTTATTCAAGTTTAAACTTTAGAGGACCAGCTCAGAATAAATATTAAACTAATAAACAATGACGTTCCAGGTTCAGCCAGATGGCACTGAACCATCATGTATGGAAGTGTCAGACTGTGTTTAAATTCTACATAAAGATCCATCAACCGAGCACTAATCTGTTCTTGCTAAGACATCCATGACATCTTTGTTCGAGCCAGCTGTGGCTGAAAAGAGTAGCAAGGTTTATACAATCCCTCAATCAAAAGTAAAGACCACAAGATGCAGTTACATACATACGATAGTACAAACAACTTATAATGCACAGGAGGACAGGACAGAGGTCACTCCAGGGCAAAGTACATAAACAGAAAATAAGATTACCTTGTTCCTATCCCCTGACCATTGGTTCCAACAAGAGCAAAGAGAGACTTGAATCCTTCAGGTGTGAACCACTGTAAGGGAAACAAAAAAACAGATCTTAAAGACAGTAAACAAGATGTGAGGAAGGAAAGAAATGTTGTATAGTTGAAGGAAAAAATCATAAAGAGAGGTACTTTTAACAATATACATGCCACTATTAGGACTCACCTGGGTTAGAGAGTCAGTTCTGGGTAGCTGCTTTGGAATATTATCATTATATAAAAATGTAGAAGGTAACTAAAAATATTGTGTGTGTTTTTTCACTGAGAGTTTGAGTGACTTGAAATAAACAAGACAGCGAAGCTCTAGCTGTTAATAATTTTACTCAGAATTTCAAGATGAGAAGCATCCCAGTTGTCTACAACAATTTTATGTTGTAGAAGGTTACTAAATGTGACCGCCATCTTAAACAGGCTTTTCGAATTTGGTATTTTAAACACAAATACATCTGCACTGAAAGAGACAAGCTCCAGCTCCTGGACTAAGCATTTGTTATACAACATTGTAGTGTCTTAGGCTTGTTATGGAATGTTTTTTATCTGAGAACACTACAATCCAAGTGTTCTGTGCTGGGGGGTTCTAGGACAGACAGTTGACAGTCCTTCACAAAGGCTGCAGCTGCTCTGCTCCGATGGCCCAGCTACAGGAAGAATAAAGAGTTAAACTGACCTACTTCGTGCCAAGTCTTCCATTCATCACTACATCTTTTATGGCGACGGGCGCTGGGCCGTCCACAAGAACCCACAAACTATCTACCAAATTGGTCACCGAAGAGCGCAAAGAAGTTGTATCCCGCACTAGACTGGCTGTTGACAACTATTCAAGTAAGAAGAAGCCGTCCGGTATATGCGGGATATTATTAACGCAGAGGGAGCAGGGCGCAAAAGAAAGAAATGAAGGTCAGTGATCTGAAACGAATGAAAGAGATTTGCGTTCCAGCAACGGTGAAAGTCTCACACTTCACGTTGGAAGCGAGTTGATGTCAGGACGTTTCATGCGTGTTTTTGCATTCCAACAGTGAAACGCATTGCTAACTTCAAGTGATGTTGTCACAGTGTTTTCCACTTTCCAACGTTCTTGATGGATTACTGAATGTCTGCTGGCAGTGAGCTCCACGTCACAGTCAGACAAAGGGAGCGGCAAGGAGCATTCTAGCTCAATTTTGACGATTGTACAATACTTCATATAGCATGAAACATACCAATGTGAGTGTAAAAGTGCACATACTTTTAATTGCAGCGCTGATGTGCACAGCATATTAAAACGAGTAATCAAATACTGGGATATTGTACATGACCAGTGTATCATCATTTAACAGCATGAAATAGAGCAACGCGAGTTTTAAAGTGCACATATATTTATTTGCAGCGCTGATGTGCACAGCATATTAAATCTGACATGAGAATCTGTGTATCAGTTTATATTCACAGGAATTATTCATCAACGCTGATACACATAGCATTTTTTTTCTTCTCTATATTTTCCTTTCTCATCCCATTACTCATCTACAACTCATCTACAACGCTGCCATCTTGTGGATCATCTTAATATTGCATTTGGAAAATTCTTCTTATTCAAACTAACTTAACATTGAATGTTTCTAGTTTATTTATTTATAAATGTTATCTTCATCAACTCAAGAGATGCAAAGTGTAACACCTTCTGCACCTTTTTTAGAGACACCAGGTGATCCACCCATCAAATGGAAGTAATGGTATGATGGTTTTGAAACCTATCTTGGTGCAATTGGCGCAACTACGTTCAGGGCTGAAAGAAGAAAATATCTTCTCTTGTACTCTTTAGGTTATGAGGGTATAGAAATTTTAAAACATCTTTCCGCTATTCCCGTTGATGAAGAAAACCCACTTGATGAGTACCAGGAAACATTTAAAAAATTGCAAACAAGGTTTGATATTTAACTAAATCTTGCTATGCTCCGTCACAATTTTTTTTAAAGAAAACAACACTCAGGTGAAGATGTGGATACATACATCACTGCACTTAGAAGGCTGATAGCAGAATGTAGGTTTGACAACTTTGCAGACCAGCTTGTTCGAGATCAATTTATTTGCCATTGCACTGATAAAAATATCAAACAGAAACTTCTCTCACTGGGTAATCCTACTTTAGAAGAGTCTATCAAAGTCGCTAAAAGTATTGAGACGTCTCAATTGTCAGCTAAAGAATTAGAAGAGAAAAAAAATGAACCCGTCTCTGCAGTTAAAATGAAAGACATTAAGACTGCTGAAAACAAAACTTATGATCGACAAAATTCAGGGATTAATCAAAACTCGTTCTTTACAAGAAGTAATATTTGTTTCAGGTGTAGTTTTAAACCACATTTTGGGAGAGCTAAGTGTCCAGCAAGGTTTGTAACATGTAAAAATTGTAATAAAATTGGGCACTTTGCCAAGGTTTGTCAAACAAGTAGAATCAACACACGATCCAAATCTGTACAAGTAATGTGTATCACAGAACAAATCGTCCCTGATGAGGAGGAGGAGAATGTTACAAAAGACCTGAGCAACATGGTAGTGGTAGTAAGGGACGATGGAGTGATCGTAGGAAATCCAGAATTGTGTGTTGATATCTTAGTTGGAGATCGGGCACAACGTCTCCTTCTTGATTCTGGTGCTCGCATCTCTATGATCACTTTGGAGTTGTATCAAGCTACTTGGCCTGGTGCTCATGCCAGGAACCAAAGATCAAGTTCTTGCCATAAGAGATCAACCTGATCTTGAATGTCTTGTGAATGAGTTTCCCCATGTGTTCTCAGGAGATCTAGGGAAGATAAAAGAATTCCAACATGAGATCATTGTGAAGGAAGGGGCATGTCCGGTCAAACACAAATTGAGGAATGTTCCTTTTAGCATCAGACAGGATCTTGAGAAGGAATTGGACTCTGTGTGCCAAAGGCATAATTGAACCTGTAGAGTCCTCTCTGTGGTTATCCCCTTTAGTAGTAGCACGAAAACAAAATGGTGAATTGAGAGTCAGTGTGACCTTCGTTGCCTGAACAAGGAGATATGGGTAGACTCTCATCCTCTCCCTAACATCAATGAAAAGTTAGCCACTCTTAAAGATGCAAAAAAAAATTTCACGAAGCTAGATCTTGCGTCAGCTTATCATCAGGTTGAGCTAGCTCCTCAATCAAGAACCCTTACTGCTTTTGTTTCACCTTTTGGCACGTTCCAATATGTACGCATGCCCTTTGGGCTTGCCTCAGCGGCATCGGTATTTCAACGCTTGATGTCAAATATTCTGAAGGGGATTAATGGACTATCTGTGTTTCAAGTTGATGTACTTGTCTTCGCTCCTGACAATGTCACACATGCCAACACTTTAAAAGAAGTACTGTCCAGATTTCAAACTAATGGTGTTGTGTTACGCAGATATAAGCGTGTTTTCAGGGCATAAGAGGTTGAATTCTTGGGGCATTTAGTGAATGAGAATGGCATCTTTCCTAAAGCGAATCTTGTTGATTCCATTGTTAAATCAAAGGCTCCTTCTGATAAAGCTGCGCTTAGGTCCTTCCTTGGGCTATGTGAATTCTATTCACGATTCATTCAATATTTTGCGAGCAAGTTAAGACCATTGTCTCAAATGTTAATGAAAGGAGTGATGTTTGAATGGAACAGAGAGTGTCAAGATGTGTTTGATTGGTTAAACAGTTGGTCTCTCTAAAGGTTCTCAAACATTATGACCCATCTCTCACTTGTACTCTTACAGTTGATGTAAGCAATGTTGGTCTGGGAGCGGCGTCCTTTCTCAAAAGCAGGGAGGAGAAGTTAGAACCATTGGATTTGCATCCAGAGTATTATCTACTTCAGAAGTAAAATACTCTGTTATCGAGAAGGAATTGTTGGCATGTTGGTGGGCTGTTATGAAATTCAGAAATTTTATTAGGGGGAGAAAGTTCTGTCTCCAAACAGACCACAAACCTTTAGTTTTTATTCTCAGTGGTAAGAATGTCAGGGGTTCTACTCCCAGAATTGCACGATTGTCGTCTAAGCTTCTTCAGTTTAATTTCTCTGCAGAATATATTCCTGGCTCAAAAATGGTTGCGTGGATTCTTTGTCCCGCTCTTCTGACACTGTGGAAGTTGAGCCAGATATTAGGCAAGAGGACAAAGAGGATGTTATTGTAGCGGCTATGGATGTGCCACATTTGTGTGCAGTGTCAGAGCAAAAATGGCACCAAGCTCTTAAAGTTGATGTTTCATTAGTTCAGGTAATGAATTTTGTTGAGAAGGGTTGGCCTAAAGAAAGGAATTTGTCTTTTGACTTTAAAACTTTTTTACAGTTGCAGATGAATTGACAATTGAAGATGGTCTGTTGCTTAGGGGGTGATAAACTTGTACCTCTTACTTTAAGAGCAGATTTAGTTAAAAATGCACATGAAGGCCATCTTGGTGCAACATTGACAAAAAAAAGGGTACGTTTGTCGTTTTGGTGGCCATCCATGGATTACCGTGTAGATGAATATGTTAAATCCTGTGTAATTTGCTCAAGCTGTGACAAAGCTGTTAAATTGTACACTCCTCCACTTACTCCCATAGAAATGCCTTCCGCACCATGTGTAAAGTTGGGGTTGGATGTTGTAGGTCCTTTCCATGCTCTCGATTCATCTTCAAAATTTGGCTTGGTTCTCATGGATTATTATTCTAAATGGCCTGAGATCAAGTTTGTGAAAGAAGCAACTACCAAGGCAGTAATAGAGTTTCTTAATGATGTCTTCTTGAAGGAAGGGTATCCAGAGTTTTTGATAACAGACAATGGCACTCTATTTGTCAGTTCAGAATTTGAAAATTTTCGTCAAAATTGTAGTATTAAACATCTCAAGAGTTCACTTTACCACCCCCCAAAGTAATGTCTTGAACGCATGAATAGGGTGTTAGGTGAATGTATTCAATGGGCTCTTTCCAATAAGTGTCTTGTTGCCAACTCGTGTTGAGCATGTTGTAGTTTTACCCCACTACCCCTCACTCAACTACGGGTGTTTCACCTTTTGAGTTGTTGCGTGGACGAAGGCCTGCTACAATTTTTTGTCCTGCTTGGATGAGCAAATGGGTTAAAGGTACTCAAGGTCTGGTGAGAGTGTTAGGAAACAAGTGAAGTCAGTCCAGAACAAACAAAAATCCTATTTTGATGCAAAAATGAGTACTAAAGATGTTGATATAAAATCTGGTGAATTTGTTTGTATAAAAAAACCTGTCCATGTACAGAAGGGTTCATCAATGGTTAGCTCACCGATTAGAGTATCAGATGTGAGAGGGAGTTCTGTCACGCTCAGCAATGGGCGGTGGTGGAATAAATCCCTTTTGATAAAGAGAACTGTTCATTCCTCTCTACTAGATGACATCACCACTGACAGAAATGTAGATTGTGCGGGTAAGCCTACCTCTAGGTCTCGTGCGCATACTGTTTTCAATTCGGATTGTACGGGGAAGACTACCCTGAGGCGCAATGTTCGAGTTAAGCAAATTCCTTTTAGATATAGGAAGTAATCCTTATTTTCTTTATTGATCTCTTCTTTCCTTCTACAGTCGTCTTTCTTCTTATCTTCTCATTCTTCTTTTTCTTCGGTCCTCTTCCCCAGGGTTTGTCTTCTTTCCTTTTGTTTTTTATATTAAGGGAAGACTCATGTAGTGTCTTAGGCTTGTTTTGGAATGTTTTTATCTGAGAACACTACGATCCAAGTGTTCTGTACTGGGGGTTCTAGGACAGACAGTTGACGGTCCTTCAGAGGCTGCAGCTGCTCTGCTCCCATGGCCCCACTACATCAAGAATAAAGAGTTAAACTGACCTACTTCGTGCCGAGTCTTCCATTCATCACTACAAACATGCCTCAACCTGTTTCTGTCTCCCTCTCCCTCCAAAGTTAATAACTCTGGTGTCCTGCCACCCATCCCAACCACCCAGTGGCTAGTCCTCTTCTCTACCACCTAAAATGTACACAAATATCTGGCCACCGGCCACCATCCTCGTCATTTCCCCTCCTAGACCTCCCCACAACTTAATTAAAAAATGAAAACAAAAACACACTAGTGCTTGTCACCCACCCACACAAAACTCTCCAATCCTCCCACCATTTGATTAAATATTTTTTTTAAATACCTGGCTTCCTGACACCCATCGCCACGATCCTCTGTGCGCCCCCTCCCCCTCCCCCCGAAAAGCAGTGTTCGCTGCTCTCCATGTAGCAGACAGTACCACAGGTGTTGCACTGACTGACAGAGCCATGCCCTGAATCTATGAAGTTCCCCTGTGTGCGAAGGGTTGCAGAGACAAAGGCGGACAAGAGAACGTGGCAGTTAGGGGACAGAAAGTGAATGTTTCCCCATGTGATGCAACAACCTTTCTTTCCAATGTTGTTACGTCAGTGCAGTGAATTACCAATTTCGATCAGGCAATTTAAGACAGAGACTTCCAATGGATGCTACATATAACATTACTAATATTATTTACTTTTATTGTGAAAAAGCACACGTTAACTACATTTTACCAGGGGCCATATATCCATATAAAAGAAGGCCAAAATAAATATCAAAAGAGATTACAGGCAAATTCTCAGAGCCTTGATTGCTGATGTTCTAAATAGCTATAGCTAGATTGCGGTCTGTGAGCCCGGTTTCATCTGTGTCAAGTTCTAGGGCCAGCTCTGGCACAGTGTGTCCAATTTAGGAGGACACCTATCGCATAGTCCCATAGTTTGACTAGATGTACCCAGATCTTTGCTATATCTAGAGTACCGTGTCCAATTCTAGAAGATTTTAGAAGCCTCGTCAGAAAGATTGCACCCACTCTGGAGACACTGGCAGCAGCACTGCTTATCACAGGTACCTAGAGCATGTGTGTGAAGCAGGAAGAGGTTATGAACATGGACAGGCATGAAATAGGCAGACACGATGAGGAGGTAAATATGAGACCAGAAGAGATGAGGTGATGTTGACGAGAGAGAGAGGATGAAGTGAGGAAGAGATGAGACAGAGGAGGAGAGGAAAGGTTAGGCTGAGGGTGAGATTAAAGTGAGGGTGGTGCGATGCTGAGAGGAGGGTGAAGTTAACTTGAGAAGATAATACGGTAAGGAGGAAGACAAGTTGAGCAAAGAGGAGCAGCAAGTCTGAATGCCCAGAACAGGGTAGCGGCCCAGGAGAAGGGTGCACAGAGGACCAAATTACAGTGTTGCAAGGTAAAAAATATTCTACAAATTCCCCATCTTGGGGAAGGAGTGGTAAGGGGGTTTAAAGTGCAACTCCACCCTTGACCAGGGAAAACATGTGGTGGTGTTAGATGCAGGGATAAAAGGCATCCATGGTAGAAAGCCAATTGGCTTCCTAGTTCACCATGCAATATCATTTAGACAGCCGCTCATTAGCAGTTTGCAAAGGCTTACCACTCACCCTGCTGAGACGTTCTTCATACAGAGCTTCCACAAAGAGTCCACGCAGAAGATCGAGCTGGCCCTGGAGAAAGAAAATATCACAGGAAAATGGGCAGCTGTCTTTTATTATGGAATTTCAACACATTTAGCTTAAACTAGGGAGGGGGCACGATTTGGGCTATATAAGGAAGAACAAACCTTCTCACTCAGTAGAGGGCAAGGTAGTCACCTTAATCTTTACAAAGGATGTTCCCTTCCTTGACAATGAAACTGTAGGGGGTTTACCCCTCACATATGGATAGAAATAATGGCCTTTTCTCATCCAAAGATTGAATAGCCTAAAACATTCTGTTCCAGGTGATGCCATGAGTTCCACTTTAGTCTGGGGCTGCCATGCCTCTCTCTCATCCTCTCTTTTGGAGATACATTAGCTTGTCTACTCCTCCTCCGTCTCCCTTAAATGGACATGGCATGACCTCAACTCCTACCGCCCCATTCATCGAGAAAGAGAGTAGAGGGACATCTCCCTCACTGGATCCGGGTGGCAGTCCCATTACTTACCAGGACAAGATGGCAGATGTATCAACTACCTCCAAGTAATACAGCCTCTCTCTTATCTCAGAACAGCGTTCACCTTTACTCTCTCACTAAAGTCTCCAGTGTGTCTAAGGAAGACATGACGCCCCAACCCCGGCCTTGACCAGGGAAAACATGTGATCCCCTTTTCCAGGTAAGACTAGACCCACACATCCACAAAGCTAACCAGTCTCCCCCTAACCTAATCAAACCTGGAACACAGCCCGCCCTCCTCGTTTGAGGAAGGCACACACCCCTTGTTGTTAAAACATATACACTCCTCAACCACTTCAACAAGAAAGAAAGTTTCACACACTAGTGGATTAGGAATAATAGGACTTTCTTCTTTGCCCACAGAACCAACTGACCCTCCGTGACATACCACCACCACCGATCTCCAGAGAACACATACTTCAAAACTAATACGGAGACAACACACATCTTCTCCTTTTGTTCAAGGAAAACATCCCCATCTATAATACATGCATCCCCCAGCTGCAAGGCATTCATCTCCCAAATACAGGGAGGCTGAAGGATCCCCCAGGTCTGGAGAAGATGCAGTCTCCCTCCCCTGTGTCTGGGTAAAAAGCATCCTCTTCAAGGGAAGAGGCAGCCTCCCCCAGGTCCAGGGAACCTAAGGTACGGGGAAGAGGCAGTCTCCCCAGGACACAGGTCCAAGGTATGGGGAAAGACGCAGCCTCCCTCAGGTACGGGGAAAGACGCAGCCTCCCTCAGGTACAGGGAAAGATGCTTCCTCCCGTAGGTTTAGGGAAGACACAGCCTCCACCCAGGTGCGGGGAAGACGCAGCCTCCACCCTATGGAATTTTAGTTCGTGTACTGAACATCATCTGCGCCATCTTGCCCATTCCTCAGACTCACGTATGAACATACACGACAGCCAGTTTAGGTACCATGGTCTCCCTGTTCACGATCGCTCGTCAGAGCACTTCCCTGACCCTGCAAGCATCCCCCATGCACCCTGGCTGCCCCCGCTCTCACATGCACAAGTCATGAACCCTCCCCTTCCGCATGACTGTCTCTGGGAATCACACCCCGCGCCTGACCAACACCTCCTTTCCTTCCATGAATACCCCTCTTTTGATAAACCCTTCCTCTACGCTCGATTGTCCACACTGATCCTTCCTTTCATGAATATCTCTCCTTTGATGACCCCTTCCTCTGAGCCCGATTGTCTGCACGGACCGCTGGTCATCCCTTAGCCTGAGGATACAGTTTATTGCCCGCTACTGTATGCACTCGCCCCTCTTCAAAGGAGCTACTATTGATCATGACCTCCCCACCCCTGAGATTCGATCAGGCGCACACATTCCAAAGAAATCAGCGGAACACTCAGCTGCGTGATAGCCCCCTCCTATTGTATGGGGGGTGAGGACCTCTACTGTAGCCACGTGTTGGAATGAGCCGGAACTGGGGGGGTACCGGGGATGTCTTTTTTCCTTACTTCACAATGTCTTTATTGTAATAAGGAATGTTTGTGCATCATAAACATGTGTATAAAAGACGAAGCCCCAGAGAAACTTGTTAGAGCACCTCCTGAAGACACTATGCGAGTGTCCGAAATGACAGGCTCTCCTCATGAGAAATAAAACTCTGTTCTTGTTTCCCTGCTTCCAGCGCCCGTCTCTATTTGTTAATTGTTCAAGATGGGAACTAAGAGGCGTCTTGCGCCAGCAGCCTGGGCATCAGGAGCGGTATGGGCTGACTTTTCCACAATTGGCGTCCCAACGCGGGGTCCATCAGCGACATAAGGTCCGGTAAGAGAGGTCCAGACGATGGGGTGAACATCTAAACGATTGGAGTATACCTGCCTTGAGAGGGCCCTCGTCCGGCTGCCGATTGAATGAACTTCACCGATTCCGAACGGACCTCTCTCAAGTGACCTACTGTCCTGACTGGAATCCCACAGGAATGCTGCGGTAAAACCATGGAGAAAAGAGAACGATTGGGCACTGGAAAAGGGAAGGCAAAGAACTGCCCACATGGTCCGGTCCGGGTAAGGTTAAGTAGGACGTCTTTTACGTCCGATTGGTAGGATGGCTTTGCCCATCTGATTGATTGATTGATTGTAATTGAAGTATTGGTTGTCTTTGAGACATTTTCTATTTGCAAACAGCGATGAATAGGAACGTTTTTCTCTCTTTGCAGTTAGTAAAGGATAGGTAATGCAGACATTTGTCCCCTATTGTAATCCGTCATGCCTGTTTTTCTCCCCACTGATTGATTGATTGTCTGGACATTTATTGTTCAAGGAATAGTTCTTTTGAGGTATTCCCTGTTTGCAAATAACGTGGAATAGAAATATTCTGTCTAGTCTTTGCAAATAGTGAAGGGTAGGTAATGTGGACCTTTGTCCCCCGTTGTAATCTTTCATGCCTATCTACTCCCCACTGATTGGTAAACTAGTTCCACCCGGACCATTTATTGGAGGTAGGTCATCTGGCTCGACCGAAGGGTACCCCCAATAAAAGGACATATGCAACAATAACGAAGTAACCACTGTACCCTGTTAACAGAAACTTTAGCATGAAAACACGATAGAAAGGAATGGAAAATGAAAGAGAAAGAGAAAGAAATGAGAAAGCAAAGTCAGTAGGCCACTGATGAGTTTTTTATCTTTCGCTACAAAATAGGGAAACGTTAACAACAATTAACGATAAAACATACGATTACGCTAGAAACAAGAAACGTTAGAAATAAGCCCGTAATAAGAAACATGAAAATGATGAGAGAAGCCAAGCTTGACATCGCGGCGGCCACGAGGCAACTAGGCTTCGCCGCCACTCACTGCTCCAAACATGTCTGTCCCACTGCCTGCCACGCCCCAATAACGGTAACATGAGAAAGATGCAAGTCAGCAGACATCTGCCCCCATTCTGGGAACTCCCAAAGTGCAACAGGTCCGCGGCTACGCCCATCCGGAAGACGATATCTTCGGCACGTGTAGGGCGGGTCCTGCTGCCAGCCGTCGGCCGGAGGTCATCGCATAAGGTGGGCCTGAAGAAGAGCCGAGGCCGACGGTTCTTTAATAATGGCTGCGACAACCCGGGGGGGGGGGATGTCTTGCTCATGCCTCCGACCCCCCCCCCTCTTTCTTTCTTCAATAATGGCTGCGACAACCTGGGGGGGATGTCTTGCTCCTGCCACCGACCCCCCCCCTCGCATCTCCTGGTCCAGCCATGGCTTGATATGGGCTCCCCGTTCGGCCCTGAAGCGGCGCCTTGCAGGCCACCGGGGGGGATGTCTTGCCTATGCCTCCGACCCCCCCCCCTCTCTTCGCCTGGTCCGGCCATCATGAACGTCATCGCCGAGAAAAACGGCGTGGGGTGCGCTGGGAGGGAGAGGCGGCGCGAACGAGCCTCTCCCACCTCCCAAGGTGGCGGCCCCAGTGGCACCCCCAACGCTCCACTCACCCAACAAGGGTTCGCCCACTCGTAAAATGGCGATCCACCCTACAGGAGCGGGCCCGGCGTGAAAGGATGGCCCGGTTGCTCGTTGATTTTAGAAGCAAGTCCCACCATCATAAGTGTTCTCCTCGACTTTGAAGATTCTATAAGAACCACGGGGGCCCCCGACCCCCGCGGACACCCTCGATGGGGAATGACCGCCATGATTGCCCACGGAACGATGAAAATGTCGCCGCGAGACGTCGGCGCTCCCATGCTGGCGCCAGCCTCAGTATGAATGACTAAAATCCTGAAGACTGCAGTTTGGATCAGTTCCGGTGAAAACCCAGTATGACCCGGTAGAAAAAATTGTTGCCTCCCTCCCCCTTTGACTGATGGTTCATACTGCCGATCCTTTCTGTTGCCCTTTAACGGAACTTTTGGACTGCCGAAAGAGGCTCTGGGCCTACCACGAGTTGGTGGAGATTTTGACTATGCCTGGATCTGCCTGGCTGCACCCAAAATGGCGCCGGTACAAACAAAACTTTCAACTCCTTGTTGTACCCCGATTGCTCAGCCTTGGTGTCATGAGATATGTATGTAGTTTTTAAACACAGGGATTGATATAGGATGTGTACTGATTATATGTTCGGACAATGGATTGATATAGGATGTGTACTGTCAGTTCGGACAATGAATTGATATGGGATGGGTACTGATTATGTGTTCGGACAATGAAGGACAATGAATTGAGATGAGATGGGTACCGATTGAACATTCGGACAATGAATTGTTGTTAAGTTTTGGCGCATCATGATTATTGAAAGTTCGAATTTCAACGCTTATGATACTTGCTCACACTGAAGTTTCGATATGATTTTATTGCACTTGTCGCACTTTTTATGAAATTAACGACCACCGACTCCATTTAGTTTTCCACTACTAAGTATCCCCACATGTACAGTTCCAGCCTGCTCCGTGGCCGGCCCACGAGGTTGTAGACCCGTATGTGTGCACCGACATTCTTATTAAAGATTTTTGGAAAAAGCAAACGCAGTTGTCACGCGTAAATTGGTAAAGTTTCGAATAAATGACTACTATTTCCGATGTAACTAAATTACAGGTGGAATGGCTCAGCTCAATTAGTTAAGGGTTGAAAAATATAGTACGCAGAAATGTTGCAAATTTGAACGGTCCAGGTTTTTGGTTGTATGTGGTTTGCATTTTTGTACAGCCTAAAGCAACCGCTAAAAGATCCTGGTATTTAGCCTATACTTTATATGCTACCTGTATCAGGAAAATTGTTTTAAAAATACCCCTAAGTCACCCCGAAGGAGTGCCACTTGACCCCCCCCCCTGCACACGATCCGTAATACCGCACTTGGGCGACCTATGCTATCCACAGGCTTCCGATAATAATCTCTCCCACACTAAGCGGTCCACCTGGGCTTAAATGCCGAGTTGGCAGGGACTGCATCCGTGGAGATAGGCCGAGTATGTAGTAAGTAAAAGCCTTTTCGGGTTTATGCGCGCTAATGTGTTGTTTAAATGCTGCTCCCTCCCCCTTCTTCTTCCCTCTTTCTGCAGGTCACATCGGAACGTCGAGTAAAAAGTACGAAAAAAAAAATATAGTGGTCTAGCGGACGAAGAGATGGGAAAAAGGGATTCGATTATGGTATCTACACATGACAAACAAACGATGGGTATTTCTCTCCCTGAACTCAGCGCTTGGGAGGACAGCCTGAAGCGGAAAGTACGAAATATGACTTCGCTCGGCACCCCGAATAATATAACGAAAAATGACGTGCCCTAATGAATAAGCATCCTACATTTAACTAAATAGGGAAAGTTTAAGGAATATTTTGAGGTGAGGTTTACATTTAAAATCTACTACATCCTTTTTCGCACCCTCATAGACATGAAACTCAAAGCTACCCCATTGTTCTCCAAACTGACACCCACTGTTGCCTCAGCCTGGAAACACATTAGCCCGATCAGGTTAGTTCTTGACCAATTGCCAAAGGCGTAAGTGTGTACAACCAAAGCCACCAGTGAAGGCAGCCGATGATAAAAGAGAAGAAAAAGGTAAAAAGAGCTTAGGATGCTAAGGATGCACAACATACAGGAAGAGATCATTATGGCCAATAACTGTTCTATGTTTTGTCTTGGATTTTTGTATATAATACATGTACTGTCTCCCTCACCTGAGTAAGTGTGTACGTAATGTATGGATCTACGTCATCCCTCTGCCTGTGTTTCCGTATTACTTAACCCCTGCTGTTCTGTGTTGTGTGCGCACTGAATGGCCCATTATTGTACACGTTTCTCTCTCTCTTTCTCGCTCTCCCTCTCTCTCTCTCACTCTCTCTCTCTCTCTCTCTCTCTCTCTCTCTCACTCTCTCTCTCTCACTCTCTCTCTCTCTCTCCCTCTCTCTCTCTCTCTCCATGTCATACGTGTACCAAATGGTTCGTTTAGAGTGCGACTCTCTCTCTCTCTCTCTCTCTCTCTCTCTCTCTCTCTCTCTCTCTCTCTCTCTCTGAGGGTCCCCCTGTTCCCTCCTCCCTTGTGCGATAACGTTGTGCCCCACTGGCACACACCTAATTGGGCCTCTTCGAACACAAAGGTGTTCGGCAAATTTAACAGGAACTAAAACGATTGTAACTTGCCATATTACTACCTCTCCTTTCTGCAAAACGATAGAACCCGAGTTGGTAATGAAAGAAAGGACAGGTAAGACGACTGATGTCCCCTAATTTGGCCTTTTTATAGGGGGACTATAACGTCAATGGTCTCCTGTTTTTCAGTTCGTTAGAAATGCAATTCCCAATGCCCAGATTGCCTCACCCCTCTGCACTTAAGTGCGGATGTCCAAAGCGTCCTCGCTTCTCCCGATTGACCCCAGCTCCCTGTCCAAAGCGTCCTCGCTTCTCCCGATTGACCCCAGCTCCATATCAGCTATCACCGAAGCGTAATTGATGACCTTGATTAACGGTCACTCCCCAAGAAAAGCATGTTTAACCTCTGCCCCCTCTCATGATGATAACGCCCCTGCCTGCAAGATTTAGCCGACCCCGAAGGGAAATGTAAGATTGTCAGTACTTGGGTTAAAAAGAAAAAGGGCGAGTCTCTACCTAAGGACTCGATTTCGAGTTTAATATAATACACTGTTGATAGGAGTCCGATTTCTCTCAACGAACGTCACGAATGAACGCCAAATAGACTTACGAATTCAGTGGGAATGCCCCCCTACTTACTCCATAAGTGATGACTTCTGACTGTGATCGATGAACATATCCCCCACCCACTTAGGATTGGGGACGGACTTGAGATGTATAAATGTCTTCTCCTGCCAGTTTTTCTAAAACTTGTTTTGTACTCATTCAAAGATACAATAACCGGAGGAGAGGAGCTGGACGTGACGCACAGCCTGGCCACAGATCATGAAGCACGTGTGACCTCGACCAAAGGTGGAGTCACAGAGCAACGAGACGCGGGACGAGGCACCACTCTCAAACTCGGCAGATGAAGGAATGAAGGGCTGCTTTGAAGCCCTCGATTTGCTGACCCACTCGTGCCTGAAGTCCCCGTCCCTTTTGAGCCCGACTGATGGGCCTGCCTGCTCGTCATCCTTTGCTCCTTTGGTCCCTTGGTGTGTTCAAAGATCTGATCCCACTCCGCCCTCTCTTCCCTCAATTATTCAACAACATCACCCTTTTCGCATAACTTTTGACTCAGAAAAGAAGAGCAGCATTTAGATAGAATAAGGTTTTGCCACGGAAGAAGAAAGACACGCAGGTGCCCAGCATGAGACACCCCTAAGAAGATCAGTTAGGAAACAGGACTGTGATCTAACAGCAGAGGACTGATCGCACCCTGCAACGCGTAAGGATGGATCCGAGCTGGACCTATAGCTCCACCGCCGGTGCTCAACAGCGCCAACGAAAGAAGACGGACTACCAGAGCCCACCAGGGATGGCTCGCTGTTAAAAAGACATTGTGACGAAGACCCCCCTTTCTGAACTATCTACCCACCCCTTGACTTATTGCTTGTATCGAACTGAATTCCTCCCTCAGCCATTTTTGTACTGCTTTCAAAAAGGTTTCATCGGTCACTCATGTATTTAGTTTTCCAAAAGTCTCATATAGCACTGACAAGACCCGAAGGTATCAGAGCACTTTTTACTGTATGTTGATGTACATTTATACTGATACCAGTCGTGGTACTGTGTGGGTGTTGCCTAGGTATTCAATGTTTGCCACCTTTGTGTTCGCTCATTTCTAACTGTATGTGCCCTAAGACTTTGGACTTTAGAACTGAGCACTTGAATGCCCTCTATGAGATAGAAATACGTGGTCTTATGGGGATAGATCCGAATTGACAAGCTGGCGAGACATGTTAAAAGGGAGGACTGTGGAATTTTAGTTTGTGTACTGAACATCATCTGCGCCATCTTGCCCATTCCTCAGACTCACGTATGAACATACACGACAGCCATTTTAGGTACCATGGTCTCCCTGTTCACGATCGCTCGTCAGCGCACTTCCCTGACCCTGCAAGCATCCCCCATGCACCCTGGCTGCCCCCGCTCTCACATGCACAAGTCATGAACCCTCCCCTTCCGCATGACTGTCTCTGGGAATCACACCCCGCGCCTGACCAACACCTCCTTTCCTTCCATGAATACCCCTCTTTTGATAAACCCTTCCTCTACGCTCGATTGTCCACACTGATCCTTCCTTTCATGAATATCTCTCCTTTGATGACCCCTTCCTCTGAGCCCGATTGTCTGCACGGACCGCTGGTCATCCCTTAGCCTGAGGATACAGTTTATTGCCCGCTACTGTATGCACTCGCCCCTCTTCAAAGGAGCTACTATTGATCATGACCTCCCCACCCCTGAGATTCGATCAGGCGCACACATTCCAAAGAAATCAGCGGAACACTCAGCTGCGTGATAGCCCCCTCCTATTGTATGGGGGGTGAGGACCTCTACTGTAGCCACGTGTTGGAATGAGCCGGAACTGGGGGGGTACCGGGGATGTCTTTTTTCCTTACTTCACAATGTCTTTATTGTAATAAGGAATGTTTGTGCATCATAAACATGTGTATAAAAGACGAAGCCCCAGAGAAACTTGTTAGAGCACCTCCTGAAGACACTATGCGAGTGTCCGAAAGAACAGGCTCTCCTCATGAGAAATAAAACTCTGTTCTTGTTTCCCTGCTTCCAGCGCCCGTCTCTTTATTTGTTAATTGTTCAAGATGGGAACTAAGAGGCGTCTTGCGCCAGCAGCCTGGGCATCAGGAGCGGTATGGGCTGACTTTTCCACAACCCAGGTGCGGGGAAGACGCAGCCTCCACCCAGGTGCGGGGAAGACGCAGCCTCCACCCAGGTGCGGGGAAAGATGCTTCCTCCCGTAGGTTTAGGGAAGACACAGCCTCCACCCAGGTGCGGGGAAGACGCAGCCTCCACCCAGGTGCGGGGAAGACGCAGCCTCCACCCAGGTGCGGGGATGACGCAGCCTCCACCCAGGTGCGGGGAAGACGCAGCCTCCAACCCAGGTGCGGGGAAGACGCAGCCTCCAACCCAGGTGCGGGGAAGGCGCAGCCTTCACCCAGGTGGGGGAAGACGCAGCCTCCAACCCAGGTGCGGGGAAGATGCAGCCTCCAACCCAGGTGCAGGGAAGGCGCAGCCTCAGCCCCGGTGCGGGGAAAGCGCAGCTTCAGCCCAGGTGCGGGGAAGGCGCAGCCTCAGCCCAGGTGCGGGGAAAGCGCAGCCCCAGCCCGGTGTGGGGAAAGCGCAGCCTCAGCCCCGGTGCGGGGAAAGCGCAGCCTCCACCCAGATGTGGGGAAGACGCAGCCTAGACCCAGGTGCGTGAAAGACTCAGCCTCCTCCCAGGTGCGGGGAAGACGCAGCCTCCACCTAGGTACGGGGAGGACGCAGCCTCCACCCAGGTGCGGGTGAGACGCAACCTCCACCCAGGTGGGGGAAGACGCAGCCTCCACCCAGGTGTGGGGAAGACGCAGCCTCCAACCCAGGTGCGGGGAAGACGCAGCCTCCAACCCAGGTGCGGGGAAAGCGCAGCCCCAGCCCGGTGCGGGGAAAGCGCAGCCTCAGCCCCGGTGCGGGGAAAGCGCAGCCTCCACCCAGGTGTGGGGAAGACGCAGCCTCCACCCAGGTGCGTGAAAGACGCTGCCTCCACCCAGGTGCGGGGAAGACGCAGCCTCCACCCAGGTGCGGGGAAGACGCAGCCTCCACCCAGGTGCGGGGAAGACGCAGCCTCCACCCAGGTGCGGGGAAGACGCAGCCTCCACCCAGGTGCGGGGAAGACGCAGCCTCCACCCAGGTGCGGGGAAGACGCAGCCTCCACCCAGGTGCGGGGAAGACGCAGCCTCCACCCAGGTGCGGGGAAGACGCAGCCTCCACCCAGGTGCGGGGAAGACGCAGCCTTCACCCAGGTGGGGGAAGACGCAGCTTCCACCCAGGTGCGGGGAAGACGCAGCCTCCAACCCAGGTGCGGGGAAGACGCAGCCTCCACCCAGGTACGGGGAGGACGCAGCCTCCACCCAGGTGCGGGTGAGACGCAACCTCCACCCAGGTGCGGGGAAGACGCAGCCTCCACCCAGGTGTGGGGAAGACGCAGACTCCACCCAGGAGCGGGGATGACGCAGACTCCACCCAGGTGCGGGGATGACACAGACTCCACCCAGGTGCGGAGAAGACCCAGCCTCCACCCATGTTTTTCTCCTATGCCTTTACTTGTAACTGTGATTTTTGTAATCCTGTAACTCACTGATCCTCATGTAGAGCGCTCCAATACCTCTGGGTCTAGCCAGCGCTATATAAAACTGCAAATAAATAAATAAATAAAACACAGCCTCCACCCAGATGCAGGAAAGACACAGCCTCCACCCAGATGCAGGAAAGACACAGCCTCCACCCAGATGCAGGAAAGACACAGCCTCCACCCAGATGCAGGAAAGACACAGCCGCCACCAAGATGCAGGAAAGACGTAGCCTCCCCTTGTCCTGAAATTAAACAGGCTCTTTAAAGTTCAGGGTTTTATACAGACTCTCTAAGGGTCAGAAACGTGTCCAAGGAATGACACAGCCTCGTCCAAAGAGGGCATGTCCTCCGCCTAATTCCGGGCAGTGGCATAAGACAGGCCACCTTCGGAGCAGGGGTCCCTCCACACTCACCCAATAGTCCAGGAAAGTCGTGGTATCTTCTCATCCAGAGAAGAAGTTGTATCCTTGGGGTATGAAAGCATGTCAGATTGTCATATTTTACACAAAATAATGGAGGCCAGTGGAAAGAGAAACTTACAGGTGCAAAACAGATGGCTGGAGAGCACTGTAAGGATGGTGATATATGAAATAAATGATTGTGTCTATTAACATCAATGCCAAATTTAATTTTGCCGCTGCATGGAACTGGAATATTCAGGGTACATCAAACTGTCCAAAATCACTCACACATTTGATGTAGCTGGGAATAAGCAATAGACCACAATGTCTTCCTATTTTGGGGCTCTTATCTTTCATTTATGAAATGTTAGAAACATGTCACTGGTGGAAAATAAAATAAAAGATGTTTAATACTCGAGAAACTGAAAAGCAAAGCGATGAAAGATTTAGAATTAAAATCCAAGAAAAAAAATAGAATACTTGTCTGGAGTACCAGGAAATATAGCAATCGCGCATAGTATTTATGTTGCCCAGACATGGCTACATGTAAATATGAAGAGCTATGCAAAAAGTAGCTGTCATTATCATTATTAGAATGAACAAAAAGAATGCAAGTGGGTGGGGATGGCAATGGACTGGTGGCAGCCGTGAGACAGCAAATCCGAGAGAACCTAATGAGAGGAAACACAAAAACCTATGTGAAGCATACTTTCTGGTAATTTGTGTAGCCATACCTTAAACTTGTCTCCCAGGAGCTTGTGGACAATCTCCTCCTCCTCATTGGCAGTCTTACTGCAGAACTGTGAGAAGAGATTCACCCACCGATCCTTGTCCTTTGCCTGAAAAGGTAAACCCCAGAAGTTAGGCGAGAACCTGTTGTGTGGTCAACATGTCCAAGTGTGATGTGTACCACAGCAACGAAAGACCGCAAACTAGAATTAAAAAAAAAACATTAAAATGACAACTCGTATACAAAATACAGAACCACTTGTACAGACCCAAATAATGAGTCACAATTCCATTTATGCTCTTTTCACGTAGAAAACTAACAACTGTGCCCCACAAATCCACAAGAGCACAGAATACAAGCCCTACCACCATTAAGAAAAGAGAACTAAGAAGCAGGCCATTCCCCTTGCAAGTCAAATCGAAATCTCATTTTGATTGGAATCAGAAAGGGCATTTGGAAATGTCAGAGACTAACCCACTGTATTTGGGCTGAATTTTGAATAAATGTTTCACTTGCAAGTGTTTCACCAAGAATCCCAATGGAAAAAAAGCCTGAACTGGGGTTTCCCATAGTGCACCTGAGCGCTGGACCCAAAAGGAGGTAAAGTGCCTGCCTGAGATCCAAGTAAGGACTGAAGCCAAAATAATATTGTATGTCAAAACTCTGCTTGGCTTATTCCAGAGACCAGTAGATGATCATCAATTGTTTTGAAGGCTGTGGCAAAAATAGAATAAAATAAGGGCCAGTATGAACATCACCCACTTCACCCCCTAAGAATACTGGGAAGGGAGAGGGCCATCTATGCAGAGCTCATGCCAGGATGGGATTGAGTAGATCATTCTTCACTGCAGACCCATGGAGTTGGGAAATCGTCCCCTTCTAAGCAGAGTAGCAAATTAGGGTAACAGAACCATGGGAATAAAAGTGTTCAAGCACTTGGGGGATGAGAGACTTTTACTGAAAGTGCCACTAAAGCAGATATCTTATCAGGTTCCTCTCTTTTATACATCTCGCTGGACAGGTATCTTGCCGACAGCCGGAGCAGCTGTGCTTAGCACTGCTAGTTAAAGAGCCTTTTCAGTGCCTGATCACCATCATTGCACCATTGACTTACTGCAATCCCATGAGATCCTGAGGAGCAGCCAGTTTGAGCTTGAAACAAGCATTGGCAGAGAAAGGAGGAAATATACTGCTGAGGTGACCTCCCAGTACCCTTTTTTATGTTTGGTGCACTTTGAGCTTAAGCCTTCATAACCTTTTTTTTCCACACATGGTTTCCAGGCCAATTATGCATAATTATTTACCCACATGTTGGGAATTCTAAAGGTACCCAGGTTTGTGAATTCTAGGTCAGGACTGGAGAAGAAGATTACACTGCATTTTCGCTTCTCTTTATTAACAGCAGCCATTATGTGAACAGCAAAAAGACTTCGTTTCCCACAAACCTTAGGGAAGAAGTCAACATTCCAATAACAAAACAATCTCCAATCAAATAGAGGCAGGAACCCTTAATAATCCTCCGTTGCTGTCACCGCCCCCTCTTTCGTCTCTGCTCCGCAGCAGAGTTAAGTGCCTCCGGCTTTTGCTTCTATGTATGCTTTTTCTGTTTGATCTTTTGTTCAAGTGGTTAAAATTGCTTTGCCAATTATTGCGGGGCCACAGGACCGATAGTCGCTCCTCCATTGCCGCTATTTGTGTTGGTTTGAAGAACAGCGGCACCTGGGGCCTTGCGGTGTGGCGCGGCAGCCCCCTAGGGAGCTGCATCCTGTCAAACGACTGTAGC
This sequence comes from Lissotriton helveticus, assembly GCF_964261635.1. Classification (NCBI taxonomy): domain Eukaryota; kingdom Metazoa; phylum Chordata; class Amphibia; order Caudata; family Salamandridae; genus Lissotriton; species Lissotriton helveticus. The sequence continues at coordinate 71,630,595 of NC_136059.1, forward strand.
CTATTTGCTTCAAATACAGCAGTACAGCCGTATGCCTGGAGGTCCGACACGCTTAAGGAGGGTCTGTATTATTGGTGCTTAGCGAGCTTGGTGTTTACAATTCTTAGGACACTAGCCCAGGCGTGTCCCTACCCTATTGATTGCACAGGGTGCATAGTGTCATGAGGCCTAGCAACCCTGTCACTGGCCCCAAGGGTTAACATACTGTGCAGGGAAGATACCACTTGTTACCCCCTCAGTTGACTGGCTTGAGATCCCAGCTTCTTTATTATTAGTAAGCCTAGTGCCTAGCCATTCACTAGGAGGAGGAGAGTGCGACATACCTCACCATTGATGACCGCTTCTGTGAGGTCGTGGACACTTCTATATCTAAAGAAGTTCTGCAGGCGGCCCCCTGGAGAGGAAATTGCAGCAATACGCAGAACGCGGTTTTAAACCCCTCCCTGGGAGGGAAGACACCCTAGGGTTTATGTCCCTAGTACCTCTGGGAGGGCCCTCCCACCCCCACCAACCCCACCAGCACCACTCCATAAACTAAAGTGTCCTCAAAATGGACAATGTAGCAGCAATCCTCTACATAAACTATCTTGGGGGATCGTGATCCAAGAATTTGTTGGATCAGGCCCGAACCCTTTGGGACTATTGCCTAGAGCATCCGATCTCGGTGTCAGCAGAACACCCACTGGGAGCGGTCAATCAGGTAGCCGATTGACAGTCCTGGCACATTTAGGATGCAAGTCTCTGGCACTTACACCCATCAGTGTTCCAAGCACTTTGCGTAAGATGGAGCCAGTATACGTGGATCTTTTTTTGGCTCGCCTGAACTTCCAAGTCCCAAAGTACTTTAGCTAGCGGCCACGTATGCTTTCCTCCAGGAGTGGCAGCAGGAACAGGTATATGCCCTCCATCCATTCACAACGAGCATGCGCCTCTCAACCCAGGTCAGTTGAAAAGTGGCGGACATCGCCCTAGGGACCCCCATCTGGAGATCGTAAGTCTGGAATCCAGTTCTTCTAGACAGATTTACAAAAAATATTTTATCATAGGTCCATCTGACCTTCCTGGTCGCAGGGATGTATAGAATACGTTGAACACGTGATGCTCAGAGCCAACAACTAAGCTGCAGCTTGCAATGATTTTTCACTGTATACTGATCACACATAAATTAATTGGGCAAAATCAAATGAATGAAAAATGGGTATGAAAGAAACCTATGCATTTTTTTTTAAAGGTACCCAAGATACTACGTTTAGGAATAGTGGCCATTTGTACAAGCATAAATTTGGGAGTTACCCATACTAGCATATGATTCAGAGGGCATTTTGCAAAATGTGTTCTTTCTTGCACACTGGCTTAGGTTTAGAAGCAAAAAAATAGGGAGAAATTCAATTGATAATAAAAATGCTCTACTATTCTGTATCCCAGATGAAAACGGTAGCCCACTTGTGTGGATAGGCCTAGCACCTGAGACAAGAAATGCCCCGAAATGCCATATGGATACACAGTTTTTGCCTGAAAAATGGATGCATTTTGGCGATGTGGATAGCGGTGGTCTTTGGGTCCGAGTCGGGTAACACCCAATGAAATTTATTAACCCATAACATTTCTGAAAACCCGACACCAAGGGAATTCCAGGGTAGTGTGACTGACATGGATTGCATCACTTGTGTGGTTGGCCAGATTACGCAAGACAAAAATGCGTCAAACCAGGGACCATGTGAAGACCACATTGACATCCGATGGTCCCAGTTTTCATCTTTTCTGTCGTGGGTGATGGGCCTACCCACACAAGTGGGGTATCGATTGTAGTGGGAGAAGTGGGGGAAAGCTTGGTGGTAGGAATGTTCTCGATCACTGCAGATTCTGGAACTTTCCTTTGCAGAACATTGAGGAAAATGCACGATTTTAGCCCACAAAATGGAATGGTGTATAGGGCATTCTCAGTAAGAAAATGTAGGATTCACACAGCAAAACCACCCTGTATTCGCATGAATTTCTAGATTTCAGAAATGTCAAGGGTTGGTAGGGTTTCCTGATCAGCAGCTGACCCAGAACCTGAAGAGTGCAGCCAATCATCATGGCAAGTGAGTGGAAATTGGAATTTGCTGTGTCAGCCCATATGTCAAAACTATGCCCAAAAGAATACAAATTTCCTCTTGGTTGCCATGGTGATGGAGCGCTCTAGGCTTGGGGGAGCAGAAAGACTGTGGGGCTTTAGAAGTGGAGTTGCAGCCCTATATCAGGATGGGCCGACCACCACCATTCATTTAATATCCCTGGCATTTAGTTTTGTTTTATACCGCTCTGTGGGCAGAGTATTTACCTGCAATCATCCCCTCAGGGAAGGGAGGGCAGGAAGACTGTTGGGAATTAGAGGTGGGGATAAAGTCTGATGCGGGGCAGCTGCTCTCCAGCTACCTCTGAGTAGCTCACATGTGTGCAGCACAGACTATCTGGGATGGCCTGGGGGTGTTGTGCATTTTTAACGACAGGTTCACTTTACCAGAATTTGCTTCATTAGACTTGCAGTCCAAGTAGAGACAACAAACTGTCCCCCAAATATGATGCCTCATCAGCTCGGTTTGTACTACTGTCTTCTAAATATCTCTAGCGTGCATTTAGTGCACTGAGAAGTGATTTACTGCCCTCGAGTAGGATGCGGAAGTTTAAAAGAAACTTTCAATTTACAGAGTGCTGCACTGGCGACTTTCAGGAGCGCTATGTTTGCATAATATGCCTAAAAAGTGCTGAAATCATCTTGCATGCTCTGAGCTGGACACATGCATTCCCCACCTCCCCTAGAAACGCGTCCGCCTACCTGCTTCACAGTGGCAACCATTCGCGCCATCAGCATGATGCTTGCAGTTTCGGGAGGGAAGTGAATATTTCTGTCAGGGAACGAATAAAAGAAAGAAAAGAAAACATAGCTGCACAACTGGAAAAGCAAAACAGTTACCCGCTTTTATTTTCTGAGCAGCAATACAGAGAATGACAGCCCTCCATTTTCTTTCAGCAGTAAAGAGTTGCTGGACAACAAACCCAGTATGGCTACAATACTTGATGTTTAAAAAATTAAATAAAACCCCAATTGAGATATCTCACATTAAAGACTGCCAGGGGGCAATTGAACACCAAATTATCAATTCCTCGGATAACAAAGAGTGCTTTTGTTCATAGAGGCAGAATACAAATACTAGCTTGCCTTTACAAGTCTGCCGTTATCACAATGAAGGCTGTTTATCTGAAGACCTGGATTAAAGGATCGAATTGGATATCATCTGTGAAAAGGTCCACTAAAGCTGGAGAGACTACAGAGAAAGGCCACAATGCCTGACCAGGCCCCTGCTGCTCAGGCAGAAGCAAGGGAGATTGCTTTAGTAATAAAAAAGCATATCCATGTGGATCTCAACTGTTAGATGGGTTCAGATAAATATCTGGTCCTTACACACCCCCACCTTTAGTGACATCCACCAAGAAAAGAAAGAGAGGAAATCTGTAGGTATGTCACGGCATCAGAATAAAGGTCAGGAATCGCTACTGACTTGGGCAATGTAATGGACAACTACTGAGGAGGCAAGCTGTAGACTCTCGAGAGAAATAGCTGATTTCTTAAAGCACAGGATGGACTTTGTAAACATTATACTAGCAGGCTGCTCTCAGGGTCTCTCCAGTGACAGGACACCATGGCTGAAGTCAGGTGGCAATGGCTAGGGAAGAAAGTAAATGGATTTCCTCAACATGAATATAGCATAGCACCACCTTGCTTTTAGGTTCAATGACAAAACGCGGTTATGCGTCGTTTCTAAATGGTCAACTATGAAAAGCAAATAAATAAAATGAATGGCCATGAATCAACTGTGTTACTAAACGTTCATTTAACAAGGTAAGTGGGTTGCGATGTATTGGTAAACACTTTTCACCGAACATTGGCACAAAAGGAGATCTTTGATGCCCTGCTTCACGCATGGTAACGAGGATCCTAGATGCTGGAGAGGAAAGCTCTGGAATGCAAAGACCCTTCATTCTGAAAGGGTATCAGCAGTGAAGACATGGGCCTTCCTCACCTCTGAGCAGGTCTGAAAGATGCAGATACAGGCACCGGTGCCCGGTGTGTGGGAGAAACAAGGACGTAGTAAAATCAAGGGCTGCTCGAAAAGGTAAAATCAAGGCTGGTGGAAAGGGACTGAGTCTGACATGTGTCTGAAATACAACTAACTATAATGCCGCTGGGAAGAAAAAGGAGAGCAATTGATTTTAACTAAAATACAAAAGAGTAGAAAAATTAATTTCCCAGGAAGCTGAAAATGGTTCTATTTTGTTAGTCCCCCTGGTGTCTCTGCTGCTGTCACAGCCATGCAAGGATCATTGGTGGGAACAAGTGAAATTCACCTACCTCCAGGCCTCCTGAAGTTTGTTCAGAGGGTGTTTTGGGTCCTCGCGGGAAGCTCCAAGGCAGAGTGCTTTGTGATACTGGTCATAGGCAGATGTCTGGCAGGAGGCACTGCAGTATACCACCTGAATAAGATAAAAAAAGCGTGTACCGTTTGTGGTCAGCCCCAAAGAACTGTATTCAGGAGAAGCTAGAATACTCCACGCTGGAGCACAGAAGCATGTAGGTCACCCTTGTGTAGTGCTGGGTATGTAGAGTCTTATAGAAAAGCTATATCTCTTTATACAGTGCCTGTGAAGGACAGGATTCAAGGAATCCACGTTTGACATAGTAGTGCATTCACTAGTGACTTGATAGTCTCGGTGCGGGGAGCTAGCGTCCTGAGGCGGAAGCCGGGACATTTAGAATAAAAAAACTATAGCGAATCAGGCACTGTTTTGACACTGTTTTAAAAATTGATTTTATTTCTGACGCGATTCAGCTAAGCACACTGGTGTTTATCTGTGCCTTTTGTAACTTTGGATTTGGTGTTCTGGGCACTCGAACCCTCGTCTGGAGGCGATCCGCTCCGGAGGGTGCCGCCATTTCGGGTTGGGAGCCGGCCGAGCAGTGCAGTGCTCCGCCCCTCCCGCCCTTTCTTCTTTAAAATCGTGACTCTTCTCGCATGAGACTGACTTGATAGTCTCGGTGCGGGGAGCTAGCGTCCTGAGGCGGAAGCCGGGACATTTAGAATAAAAAAACTATAGCGAATCAGGCACTGTTTTGACACCGTTTTAAAAATTGATTTTATTTCTGACGCGATTCAGCTAAGCACACTGGTGTTTATCTGTGCCTTTTGTAACTTTGGATTTGGTGTTCTGGGCACTCGAACCCTCGTCTGGAGGCGATCCGCTCCGGAGGGTGCCGCCATTTCGGGTTGGGAGCCGGCCGAGCAGTGCAGTGCTCCGCCCCTCCCGCCCTTTCTTCTTTAAAATCGTGACTCTTCTCGCATGAGACTGACTTGATAGTCTCGGTGCGGGGAGCTAGCGTCCTGAGGCGGAAGCCGGGACATTTAGAATAAAAAAACTATAGCGAATCAGGCACTGTTTTGACACTGTTTTAAAAATTGATTTTATTTCTGACGCGATTCAGCTAAGCACACTGGTGTTTATCTGTGCCTTTTGTAACTTTGGATTTGGTGTTCTGGGCACTCGAACCCTCGTCTGGAGGCGATCCGCTCCGGAGGGTGCCGCCATTTCGGGTTGGGAGCCGGCCGAGCAGTGCAGTGCTCCGCCCCTCCCGCCCTTTCTTCTTTAAAATCGTGACTCTTCTCGCATGAGACTGACTTGATAGTCTCGGTGCGGGGAGCTAGCGTCCTGAGGCGGAAGCCGGGACATTTAGAATAAAAAAACTATAGCGAATCAGGCACTGTTTTGACACTGTTTTAAAAATTGATTTTATTTCTGACGCGATTCAGCTAAGCACACTGGTGTTTATCTGTGCCTTTTGTAACTTTGGATTTGGTGTTCTGGGCACTCGAACCCTCGTCTGGAGGCGATCCGCTCCGGAGGGTGCCGCCATTTCGGGTTGGGAGCCGGCCGAGCAGTGCAGTGCTCCGCCCCTCCCGCCCTTTCTTCTTTATATGGCCCCCCTCATGAGGAAGCGCAGCGGACGAGCGCAGCGGGCGCGCCGGCGGCGCGCCGAAGGCTCGCCAAAGGCGAGCCCGTCTGCGCTCGTCCGCGCCAGACCCGCGCCCAGGGCCAGTCCCCCTGTCGCTCCCACACCCTACCCATTACCCAGGCTTGTCTACAACAGAGACACGCTCCTAGCCATAAACATCGTACATCCATGTAGGGACGGCAATATCTGGGATCCCGGGACCAAACACCTTCCTATGCCTTCCCACTGCCCCAAGTGCCTGTCACCATTGCTCAAACCTCTCTGGCTACCAATTGCTCAACTAAGAGACCAGTCTTCCTGCTCTACAACCAACTACCCACTGGCAAAATGCCTCCTCCTCAATACGAGGTCTCTTGTTAAGCACAGCTTAGAAGTTGCCGAGTACATTCAGGATACCGGCATAAAAATTGCATTTATCACGGAAGCCTGGACCGATGCAGCATCAGGTCCAGATATAGTGAAAGCCACCCCTCAGGACTTTATCTGCTACACCCAAAATAGGGATAAGAGGAGAGGGGGCGGCTTAGCCATCATATATCACAAAGACATCAGAGGCTCCTTTCAACCCGGTCCCTCTGAACTAGACGAATCTCTGTTGTTCAATTTTACCCTCTCTAATCACCAGTCCTTTACAGGATGCCTTGTTTATAGGCCCCCGGGCGAGAAAACTAGATTTCTAGCAGCCTTGAGCAAATTACTAGAAGCAGCAGCCTGCTCCCAAAGATTCACTCTTCTGGGTGATTTTAATTTCCATCTGGAATGCAAGACATCTCCTGACACCCAGGAACTAACTGACCTGTTGGCGGGGATCGATATGCTACAACTAGTAACTGATCCTACTCACAGAGCAGGACACACACTAGACGGGATCTTCTCTAATCAAGTCCATCTGAAAGTCTCCTCTGTTCTGCCAGTCTCTTGGTCCGACCACTCAGCAGTTCACTTCTCTATCCCTCTCACCACCCATGAAAAATCTGTTAACAAGAGAAACAACCCGAAACTAGTGAGAAAATGGAAAAATATCACTGGGGACTCTCTAGACAACACATTAAACAACACATTGCCCCTTCTCTCAAACACCGTGGAGGAAGCAGCTAAGACCTGGCTGGACCGGGCTTGCCTTCTCTTAGCTCCCCCCAAAACCATCTACTCCACTCGGGCCAAGCCTGCCGCCCCGTGGTTTACAAATCAAATAAGGGAACACAAAACCAGGTGCAAAAAACTTGAAAAAATCTGGCGCATGCACTATAGGGAATCGGACAAAAAAACGCTTAACTCGGAACAAAGACGCTACAAGGAATCCATCCTACAAGCGAAAAAAGCCTTTCTCACGAGTCAGATAGAAGACGCTACTAATACCCCTAAAGAACTCTTCCTCACGGTCGCTTCCCTAGCAAACCCCAAACCCATTGAAATTCCAGCAAGCCTCCCACTCTGCGAAAGTTTGGCAACCTTCTTTCGTGAAAAGGTGGAAAACATCTTTCTCCCCCTAGACAGGATAGTGATGACCTCCTCACCGAGAGAGGCCCCCGATCCCGCCAGACCTGAACCCATGCTTCAATTTTTCCCGCCCATTACGGAAAAAGAAGTGAGCAGTCGCCTACTAAAAATTAAATCAGGCTCCCCTCATGACCCCTGCCCCACGACAATAACTAAACTCGCACCAGATGCGATTGCCAGGGTTCTCACCCCCCTCTTCAACCAGATGTTGGAGAAAGGGGAATATCCCGCTAGTTGGAAGCAAGCCTCCATCCTACCCCTGCTCAAAAAACCCAATCTTGATATCACGGAGATGAACAATTATCGCCCGATTGCCAGACTCCCCCTCCCGGCCAAAATAATAGAAGGTTACCTGAACGCACAACTTAGTGCCTTCCTGAAATCAGCGGATGTACTGGATTCCTCCCAACACGGCTTTCGAGAGGGGCACAGCACGGAATCCGCCCTGATTAAATCTATGGAAGATATCAGGCAGGTGATGGATGCAGGGGGCAGAGCAGCCCTGATCCTATTGGATCTTTCTGCGGCCTTCGATACGGTCCACCATAAGCTATTGGTGGACCGGTTGAGGGCCTGTGGAATTCAGGGTAAGGCTTTAAAAATCTTACAAGCCTTCCTATCTGATAGATCCCAGACAGTGGCGTTGGGCAGCTACGAATCTCAACCCTTTGTACTTCCCTGTGGAGTCCCCCAGGGCTCCTCGTTAAGCCCAACCCTTTTTAATTTCAAAGTATGTTTATTGAATTTTTCAGAACAGAAAAAGAAAGGCATGGCATAGCTAAGCACAATCAACAAGCAGGTTAAGCGAGCGAGACAGACAGACACGTCTTCTCTTAATGTATATGTGTCCACCCTCGCCCCGGTGATTCGATCGTTCGGCTTTCAACTCACGGCCTACGCCGACGACACTCAGATTGTGGTGTCCCTCCTTCCCGGCAACACAGAAAACACCGCCGATAGATTCAGAAACTGCATGCTCGAAGTTGGCCGCTGGATGGCACAAAGCTGCCTTAAACTGAATTCCTCAAAGACCGAGGTTCTGCTCTTTGGTGACAGAGACAACTTTTGGTCCCCGAGATGGTGGCCAGACGAAATGGGACCTCTCCCAGAACCGGTGGACAAAGTGAAAAATCTCGGTATTCTGGTGGACACCACCCTGACCTATAAATCCCAGGTGGGTGCCCTCTCCTCCTCCCTTCACTTCATACTCAAAACCATCAGGAAAATTTTACCCTACCTTGATAAGAAACACAGGAAAACAATAGTCACTGGTCTAGTGCTCTCACGCCTAGACTATTGCAACAGCCTGATGTTAAATGCCCAGCAGAGTATACTGAATAAACTCCAACTTCTGCAAAATGCAGCCGCCCGCCTAATTACTGACACACCCAAATTTGCCTCAGTATCTCAGGAGCTGGTTAACCTACATTGGCTGCCGATTCGTAAAAGAATCACTTTCAAGGCAGTATGCATGGTCTTCAAGGCCCTCCATGACTCGGGACCTAGGCACTTGAAATCTCTTTTCTGCTGGCATAAACCAGCAAGAACTTTGAGGTCAGGACAACTGGCTCTGGTTAAGGTCCCCAGAATTAAAAAAGCTCGCTGGGGAGGCAGGAGCTTTTCTCTTGGGGCGGCTGAGGCCTGGAATAAACTTCCACTTGCGCTCAGACAGACCCAGAATCTGATGGCCTTTAGAAGAGGTCTAAAAACATGGCTCTTCACTCAGTAAGCACGCTCCGTTACACCAGTCTATCTTTCTAGCGCCAGGACACCTCCGGGTATTAGAGCGCTCTATAAATATGCAAAATAAAATAAATAAACTAGTTGCAGGAGTGCTACAGGGCAACATCAAAAGCGTTCAAAACTCTTAACAGCATTAAGACGTAATGTGCATTTGGAATCGCTTCTTCGCGCTTACAAGCAGCTGACCGCGTTCGAACGCACAAAAAAGCTTTTGCTGAACTTGACAACTTCAATAAACAACATATCAACTCGACCTGTTAGTTTGCAATTTTCAGCTTCAGGACACAACAAAGGAATGCATCGCTGCAGCGACACATGCAAATTCATAATTATTCAAGTCCTTTACATACCCACCAAAAAGGTGACTGTGCAACACTTTCAGAGAAACTTATAAACAGATTTAATGGCAGACATAATGAGGCAGTGCATCTGAGCGATGGGTGTAAAGAAAATGAGCTAATGAGAAGTCTCCAGAGAGGACCCTTTTCAGCAGTCGCTCCAAGCATCCTGTAAGCATTAATCCACAAAGTAGACACACCCAAAAATATTGGAAATGCGACCATTCATCAGGAATAATAATAATAATCCACATTTGTAAAGCGCACAATCACCCGTAAGGGTCTCTAGGCGCTGGGGGCCGTCGGGAAGATTAAGCAAGCTATTGCCCAGAGTCACATGGTGCTGGGCCGGATGCCGCCGGAGCCGGGGATCGAACCGTGATCCCCAGATTCCGGAGTCAGTCACCCTGGCCGCGGCGCCACACCTCTTCTTAAGCAAAAAAACTACGCCAATAAAACACAAACTATTAGGACATCTCAAGAACACAATATTTAACTTGATCAGGCTTATTTACTAATAAAGCACAACATACACCATCTGAGTGACCTCTTGGTGAGGAGTTAAAACAGATTTAGCAGCAGATGTAAAGATAGTAAAACTGCAGGTAGATTCACATAGAAATGGAGCAGTTGCTCTTACTTAAACAGGAATGATTTAACTGCTTTCCTGGAAGCCAGGTTGTTGGAAACGTTTCTCAAGAATGCGCGCAGGTCATTTGGCTATTTAACCGCTTGGTTAATGAAGCATTCGTCTCCTCTGCAAGGTTTGTTTATAAGTAGGACGTCCGACAGAAAAAGCCCTGATGGCCTGAGTGTTATACAGGCACCAGTGCTTCAGCGGCTGATCCCATCGCAGGTGCCATTTTGAAGTTAAATGTATGCACCAGGTAGAGTTGTAAACTTAATTCTTAGATCACGAGGCACCCAGTGCAGGCTCCTTCTTGCTGGTGATACTGATTTGTATTTCTTATGGTAACAGACAAGTTCTGCAGCATACTTCTGGATGCATTGGAGCCTGATGATTTCACTCTTATGGAAGGCCTCCATTAAAGACACAGCAGTAACCCTCCGATTTCTTCAATGCGGTCTACCTCTCACTGACAACCTCCATACTTACATTGTCACTGCTCTTCTTATTCTTTCACCCCAATCTTTCCCTTTACAACTCTTCCTACTCCTCATCATGTTCTTTTTATCCTTCCTCAACTTCTAGGAGTCTCCCCTAGGTCCATGGGAAAATCTTCATCGAACACACAACTAAGAAAATGGAGCACTCTCACCCAAACTTGTAAAAATATTTAATCAAAATTCTAGACACATCGAACACTCGTGAGTTAATAGAAAGCAGAAAGATCCGAGCACTCTAGAGTGCCCCAGCTGTTGGGAGTTATTCCAAACCACTTTGTGTCCACTGCTGAGCTCCCATTATCAGCCAGTCTCAGCTGTGATGTTTATTTTTCCTATATTGCAACATAAAACTAATTGTTTTAGCAGTATAATGCATTGATCATATCTTCGAATTAATAACAGTGAAAACAAAACCTTTATATTCATGCACTGTATGCTCTTAATGACTGGCAAAAACCCACAGTTCAGTCAACCTTATTCTCACTTCTCTCTTCTGATGCTTACACAGTACCTCCGTCCCCTTTGAATCTAAACAATGGCTAACTGGACTTGAAGGTGATTCTTGCAGAGAAACTACAAAAAAAAAAAAAAGAATTTCACTCAAGCACTGCAAGGTAGGAAACTAATATGCAACTTAAAGCTGCTCTTCCTACAGATACCAAAATTGCACTGACATCAGCCTCAACCCTTGCTTTAAGAAGCTTAGATCCATCAAACACAATTAATCACTCACCTGACAGTTAGGACAAACTTGGTGCAAGTCTCTTCTGATTTGGCACTGCTCAGGGTGAGGTAGGACAAGAAAAGCATTTCCGGACAACCGCCGCGCATTCTCTTCTGCTGTCTCCAGTGCTCGCAAGCAGTGATCACAGGCTGCAAATGAATAAGGTAAGCACATGTTGAGACAGAGCAGACACAAAAAACACAATAATGTGCCCACCCCACACCACCAAGCTGGTACTTGATTTAGGCCTACTGTCTTAGTTATCAAGATGCAGCCTCATGCAGCGTCATGGCTATAAACACTCAATATTATGTACAAATGAGAAATCCAGATCGCAATGGTATAAATGGAAAATTAGGACCTATTCTCCTCATTTCACTGAAAATATTAACCAGACATACAATGTTATCCCATTGGAGGCACAGGATTTTAACTTGCAGACAAGCTCACTATCTCTGGGGGTTCTCAGGACCCCTGAAGACAGGATACCATCTAAAATCTATATAAAAAAAAGAAACGAGACAACAAGCTTTTCCATCTATGCACCCAGGACCTGGAACAACACCCCCATATCCAGCATGACTACCCCAATTAATTAATTAACAACCCAGCTACCTTTCTTATCGCTGTTTCACTTTGAGACTAGTCTTGAATATGTACTGAGCGTTGCTGCCACTTGTACAGGTCTGTGCTACTGAAACACCACATACATAAATGTAAAAAACTAACCGAGAGCCTCCACATTTCAGAAGAAATTTCTAAGAACAAATCACATGACCAATTGGCTGTCTTAGTACACAAAATAGACACCGCAAGATCAAAGGTCTCTATCAGCCAATCTTTCCTGTTCTGAGCATTTAAAAAGTTTGTAGAGTCACACTGATTTTTTTACAACTTTTGTTTCAGTACAATCGTTAATACCACAATTTAAATTTTTTATATACTGTAAACAGTACCTGCTGCTACTAACCAAATGAATAATGCGTATTTATTCTTTCAAAGATGAAAGAATATTTTTGTTCTTTTATAATTAAACTTCACATCTTAAAAATCTATTTGAAACAAAAGCCTGCACACCTAAATATCCATTATAAACAGTTTAATATAAATGTGGCTGTGTTCCCTGGGTGTGTCCTTCAACCAACTGAAACAACTAATACAGAAATAATCGCTGTATAGCTTTTCAAGTACAGTTGTTAGGAGCACAAGCTAATGTTGCCTGAAATAGGTACTTTAAACCAAATAAACCGTCTTGTGTCTCATAATCAGTGTTAGACCCGACATCATTGGCGTGAGTCTCCCTTCCATTTTTGACGGATTGCCTCCTCTGTTTTGACATATTTTTGCTGGTTGTATGTTTTGGGCCCTTGCCACTGCTAATCAGGGCCACAGTGCAAGTGCTCCCTATGTTAAATTGATATACTGATTGGATTCCATGATTGGCTTATTTGATCTACTATCAGCCCCTAGTACAGTGCACCATGTGTGCCCAGGGCTTGTAGAGCAAATGCTGCTGGTGGGCTTGCAGCACTGGTTGTGCCACCCACAGAAGCAGCTTGTAAAGTGTGTCTCAGGCCTGCCATTGCAAGGCCTGTGTGTAGTCTGTGACTACCATGTCGACTTGGCCAAGTGCACCCACTTGCCCGTCCTACCTTCCCTTTGCTTCATTTAGACACCCCTATGGTAGGCCCAAGGGCAGGGTGCATTGTAAGTATAAGGTAGGACATGCTCTGATGTGTGTAGCATGTTCTATTAGTGAATTACAGCCATTTTCGTTTTTCACTATTGAAGGCTACCTGTTCTCATAGATTAGAATGGCAGTGAAGATTGTTACATCCCTACAGTCCTAACTGACTCAGGGAACATGGTAGAAATTCGAGTTTAGTATGCCTGAACTCAGAATAATAAAGTACATATTTTAGTAAAGTTTATTTTAATATTCTGTGTTGGCAAATATCACTTTTAGAAAGTAGGTATTTGCTTGCCTAACCATTTGAGCCCGCCTCTGCTGACTTGTGTAGTCCTTGTCTGGGTTTGTGCGTGACAGGGCTGGGGAAATTCCAGGAGACAGTCTGGGACAGCCCAGTGGTGAATAGGGATATTTACATCCAGATGGGAGGGGGAGAGTGCACCTGGGACCTGAATAGGGCTGGGCCTTCCCTCTTCAATGCTGGCGCCACCCCCTGTGGCTTGTCTGATGTCTCTGCCCTGCACAGTGAAAGGAGAAGGGGAATCTTGTCAACAGAGTACTCAAGAGCTGCATCTTCCCTCCCCTGTGCTGGCTCCACCTTCTGTGGGGCGTCTGATGTTTCTGCCCTGCACAGTGAAAGGAACAGAAGAGTCATGTAAACACAGTGCTCAGGAACTGGTTTAAACTAGGCAGAGGCCCCTCTGCCTCCAGAGAACAAAGGATATTTTGGTATAAATATTGGGACCCAGTCCCACAGACTTTAGATCACTTCTGGAACAAGAAACCTTTCTGCCAAGGAGAAGAACCAAGGAAGCTGCAGGAGTTTGGACTGCCCCTCTGCCAGTGTGCTGTTTGCTGGGTTGGCCTGCAGTGGTTGCTTCATTGCCAAGGGAAAGGAGAAGGAACTTTGTAAGGACTTTCATCTACAGAATATTCTCCAAGGGCTTGAACTGTGCTTGCCTCCTGCTGAAGTCTCAGGGCCAAAAGACTTCACCTCCAGCTCCCTCCTGAATTTCCTTGCTGGGAATTCTGACTCCAGTCACTTGCGTGCCGCTGGGAGCTGGAAGCGCGACGCATCGAGAAGAAGCGTGTCGCCGCCGCAGCTGAAATCATCGCAACGCCGGAGAAGCGAGAGTTCGTCGCATCTCCCTGGAAGCGTGTGTTCATCGAAGCTGTCTGTGTCGCATCGCCGGAGAAGCGCGACGCATCGAGAGAGATGTCATCGCATCGCCGGAGAAGCGCATTACAGGGCCTGTCGCGGCTCCAAAGTACAGAGTCGTCGCAAGGCCGCCAGGGCGTCATCGCATCATCAAGGGCGCCATCTTCTCGCATCGCAACTGGATCATCGCATCGGCATCGCATCGCATCAATGCGCCATCTTGCGCACCGCAACAGGTCGAGAATCTACGCATCACCTCCGCACCGGTAAGGCTCACGACGAGTCCCCTACTCTGAGCAAGCATTGAGAAAGGACGCAACCATTCCCCCGGGTCACGGAACTGATGCATCTCCCCTTTTGCGAGCCTTTTGTTCACTGTGTGTGTGTCGCATCCAAGAACTTTGTTGAGAACTTTGTCGCATTTACCATCAACTTTAATTAAGAGACTTTCATCATCTTTTAAGTAACCTTTGAAGAACGCGATATAACACAGAATGTTCAAGCAATTCAGAGTCCAGAATTGTGCTAGAAACTCACAAGGGGCATGACCCCATACACCGCTTGTGGATTTTTGTTGTTTGTGGTCTTGTGTTTAAGTCTATATAAAGAATACTTATTTTTATAAAACCTGTGTTGTGTCAATCTGTAATGTTATCACTGTATTACTGTGTATATTCACAAATGCTTAACACACTGCCTCTGAGATAAGCCTGTCTGCTCGTGCCAAGCTACCAAGGGGGTAAGCAGGGGTTATTAAAGAGAGTAATCGCCTTGTCCTGACTTAGAAGTAAGGGTCCCTATTTGGACAAAGGTGATAACCATTGCCAACTAGAGACCCCCAGATCTAACAATCAGTCATTAGTTTTAGTTTATTTCATACTATTCTTCGATCAATTGATTATAAACCATTAAAAATCCTCTTTTTGGTCATACATACACAATTGATTTGCCCATAGTGTTAATTCACACTAGATTTGTCTGTCTATACGTCCATGATTATTAAACCCCAATGCATTCCGGACATATATGGTGCTTCATTTGAGGGATATATAACTATGCTCTACAAAGAAAAGGAATTGAACAATCATTTAACATCATACTATAGTCAACATTTATTATAAGTTGATCGGAAAAATACAAATGTTAATATTGCCTCAGTGTAAAGCTAACGTAAAAAAAAATCATCATCTCGTCTACTTGAATATATACCACAAACAATACAATGATTCTATGCAATCTACAATTGACATAAATCTGTCAATATCAAAAAATCGAATCTCTGTGGAAAGGCAAATCACTCAAAAACATGTGTAAGTGAACCCCCATTCTTGTACTCGCTCCCATACACACATATCCACTCAGATTAGCTGCATCTCTTTATTTTCGAGTTTTAGAATATTTGATGTGATTAAATAAAACCTAATTTTGTTACTAGATCATAAACGAGCATTCCTCCAGCAGCAAGCGGTGTATGGGGTCATGCCCCTTGTGAGTTTCTAGCACAATTCTGGACTCTGAATTGCTTGAACATTCTGTGTTATATCGCGTTCTTCAAAAGGTGTTGTTTTATTATTTATTATTAATAAATAATTTTATAAAACGCACAGCTACCCAAAAAGGTTTTCCAGGAGCTGAGCAAAGGAGAAGAGGACAGATTTTACACCTTAGAAGGTCGATGGGCCTTTACGGAATGCAAGTAAGGAAATGCAATTTCTCTGGGACTATGGGAAGGATTTCCACAGTTTCTGGCCCAAAATAGAGAAGGACCTCCCCTCCCATGCGAGCCAAACGAAACCTCGGCACAGTGCACACGCCCAGGTTCCAAGATTTAAGCGCACATGTGGGCTGACAACGCACCACCAGATCATGTATGTAGCATGGGCCTGCTCTGATTCTGGTTTTGAAGATGTAGCACAGAACTTTGAATTGAATACACTGTGAAACAGTCAGCCAATTTAGCTCTTGGAGAAGGTGAGAGAGCAAGGAGTGCCTCCGGAGCCAATACAGAAGTGTCGTCATTCAGATTATCTTTTTGAACCACTTGAGCACAGCGAAACAAGTGGCGGTAACCTTGATCACTTGAGGCTTCATGGAAAGATTCTCATCAAATACAAAAGCCAGACTCTTAACCTTAGGGGACAGGTCAGGAAGAGTCCCTAGGCCAATGTTGTGGGCCCCAGAGTTGATTCTTGTCCAGGATTATGACCCCCGACTTATCACTATTTAGCTTGAGACAGTTGTTGTTTATCCAGGAAGTGATACCAACTCAAGCCAAGGTTAGGATCAGACAGTCCAGGACCCTGTGCAGATGACAAGGAGATGATTACTTGTGTGACCTCATCATAGGAGAATATGGTCAAAGTGCAACTCTCTACTACATCTACCTGTGGGGAGACATAAATACTGAACAACATTGGACTTAAATAGACCTGAGGGACTCCAGAAGTTAAAGCCTGTGTCTCTGACCAAGCACAGGCCGAAAAGACTTGAAATGTCAGATCCTGTTGGAATGATGTTTAACAGGCTAGTGGTGGTCCTTCAAGACCCAGTATTGCACATCTTTCCATCAGGATGGAGTGGGACACAGTATCAAAGGCTGCGCTAAGATCTAATAAAATAAGCGCCGCTATTCTACCCTCGTCCAGGAGTCGTCTAAGATGATCAGTGACTCCCAGGAGGGTGGATTCAGAGCTGTGTTCAATCCTGAAGCCCGACTGCGAAGCATGTAAAAATACTATTGTGGGCCTCCACGCAAGTTGTAAGCAGTACATTCACGTTTCTCCAAAATTATGGAGATCTGAGAAGCAGGGAAATTGACGAAAGTTCCACTAATTGGTCGGATCAGGATATTTTTTTTTTAGGATCTGAACAGAACCCTTATGTAGAGAGGAGTTAAGGAGATTCACTACCCCCTGTAGCAATTCATGATCCAAAAAGCCAAGTTTGGAATGTGTAAGGGGGGTCCAGCAGAGAGCCCGATTTAATAAACTGTAAGATAGCCGAAAAGGTAGAGGTATCAAGAGGGGACCACAGCTTCAGATTGGTAGTTAAACCTGACATGTGCATGCTATTATACTCATTTTGGGTGTGGTTCGACGTACTGCTGGACACAACAACAGTCCGTAGATTGCACTCCACCCTTAAGATGCTTAGACAAATGAAGATGAATATCTGCCACCTTTTTGTGAAAAAAGGGCAAGTTCCTCACACTGAGTCTGTGAAAGCGAGGGTGCTGCAGACGTTTTACAGGGGTCTGAAAGTTCTTTGAGCAAAATTAAAGAGTGCCTTAGGACAGTTTTGCAAAACACGCAAGATGATGGACAGAATGTTGCACATTGGCAAAACATTCATCGCCGGTCACAGATCTGGGTTAATCCATCGTTATTTTGCTCATCACGCCACCCCAGTTCAGACATGGCCATATGCAAATCAGTCTTGACCCTGTGCCTCATGGAAACAGTCCAGACCGAACTGCCAAGCCATGTCTTCCCTGGACCGGAATCAAGCATCCTAGGACCGGTTTCTGGCATTTCAGCCGTCTTCAGCCAGGATAGCTTGACTTCAGAGGCGCAATGAGCATGGTACCCACGTCTGGGAGAAGATTACAAAGAGCCAGATTTAAGACAACCACATCCTCAATAACAGAATTGCCCTGGCTAGATTTGGGATCTTACAAATGGATGTTAAGATCTGCGGGCAACATAAAATTTGCAGATTTCAGAATATTTGGGGCCAAAAGGTCTGGGGTGGTGGCACACCAATTCCCAGCAAAACCTGAAATCCAACAGATCAAGCCCCTTGATAGAGTCAATTTGTGTGTAAGGGAGTGAGAAAAGAGCAAGGCCTCGCAAGCGGGGAAGGGTTATTATTCTGTCTACAATTAAGTACATCCTTAAAATAATAATAATAAAATAAATATACCCTGTCTGTCTCTCCTAACAATAGAGTCGTTGAGGGAGGACAGGGGGTGTGAGTGTAGCAATCACACCAGGTGATGTTCAATCGTGAAGTCATGACGCTGTTAGAAACAGGGCATCAGGTTTATGTTCTCATAACAAATTAAGTAGGTGTTGCTGATGCCTAGGAAGAGAGCAGCAGTTAATGCTAAGAAAGTACAATTTGTTTGTGGAACTTCTGCCTAAATGAGTTGTTGTGTCGCGATGACCTGCATTACTTGTCGCCGAATTGAGACTTGTGTCCAGTGGTTGAAAGGAAGAGTAGGAGCAGCCGCATATTAACAGACTCACCCATAGGTCATGGATCAGGCAGCTCCCAGGACGAGCAGGCCGTAGTACCATAGCTGACCAGAAGTATACATAAGCCTATTTGACTGAGAGGGACCAGGAGATGGGCTTGCCTTTGACAGGCCTTTGGCACGCCAGCAGCGTGTCTGCACTGCAGGCAGCATTTCAAGGGCTCGGAACTCTAACTGACTCTGCCCCCTGCCTCCTGATCGGGTTACCCTCAACCAAGGGGCTTTTCAGAATAGAGCGTCCACAGCTGAAGCAACCAGCACAGGCGGTAATATTAAATAAGAGGCGATTTCTCACTTAATAAGGTAAAAAATGCAGATTAAAATCAGTGCATGTTTAAAAAACGAAATGACTGTCCTTATCTCTATTACAAGCGCGTCCGCAATTTAACATGTGTGGCATTTGTCAAAACGATGCAAGATGTACATTAAGTAATATGAAGGATCCTACCTGTAAACAGTGTTGCCATTTTGGAAACATGTTATACACCTATCTTCGAGATATCAAGGCTCTGTGTTCTTAGTACATAATATAGTAATTTTAATAATTAACAACTGGCTTAAGTTGGCATATTAATGTAGGTTGTGGATCTAAATGCTTTATACCCATCACAATGAATTATGCTGACAACACAGAGCCGTGATTTTTTGAGTTTAGTGGTTTCCCCCTTTGTAAGATGGTGACAGCGTTTAGCAGTATAATTTACCAACTTAGTCAGTAGACGTAATGCGTCATTTTTACACACGTCGCCAGTGCTTACTTTGTAAAAAACATAAGTGCCAGAGCCCTCCTCAGGATGCTACTGCAGTTTTCACCACCCATTCCCCTCCGACAGTGATGCCAATGACACTACAAACTCACCTACTAACCATCACACTCCTACAAGTGTGACAGTTCAAACTATTCCAGGCCCCCAAAGCTATAAGAATGGATTTGGTGGCAGGTATTAGTTATTTTTAATGTATATTGAATTAATCAACAACTGTTGCTATGCTCATCTATAAATAAAACAAACAGCGCCACCATATGGCCGTCTGTCAAAATTGCAAGCGTTTGCATTTAAGTGTAGTTGCTGAGCACCGGAAAACACCAGCTCAAATTAAGCACTGCACGTCGCACACATTAACATAATACATATGCAGAATGCAATACAATAGAGATTTCCAGCTTGAGTTGGCACATAAAAGTGGGTTGTGGGTCTAGATCAGGGGTACTCATAGTACGGCCCGCGGGCCGGATGCGGCCCGGCAAGCCTTCCTTGGCGGCCCGCGGACCTTCGAGACAATCGTGCCTGTGCTTAAAAAAAATAATTTATTAGTGCAAACACCGCCGCAGCAGTGCTGGGCTTGGAGACCTTGATAATCACCGCTCCCCCGGCCCCCACAGAGCAGAGGCTTTGTTGTATTTCACCCCTTAGCGCCTCTGCTCTGTGGAGCCGCGAGATGTTTGTCAGAGTGGAGATGCAGGGGCACTACAACAAAGCCTCAATAATATGTAAATGGTCTTTTAACGACCTGCTAAGTACTTTGGTGCGACTGATGGACGGCTGTCTCTTTGGCCCCCCACCCCCTCTTAATCACCCTGATGTGGTGTCCATTCACTCACAGTCGTGTGGACACTCCTGTAATTATCAGAAGGGCGCGCGCAAACTGCATTTTAGTCATGAGAAACTTCTTGCCAGATAGGGATCTTTCTGTGTGTGCGCTGAGGAAGCTGTATCAGCCCGGGCTGAAGGCTGACACAGACAGACACACACAGTGAGATGACAGAGGGGGAGGGAGAGGGAGAGCTGGATGGAAAGAGAGATGGAGAGGGAGGGCAGGAGGGAGGGAGATGAAGGGCAGGAGAGGGAGGGCAGGAGGGAGAGAGGGAGGGCAGGAGGGAGGGAAATGGAGGGCAGGAGGGACAGGGAGGGCAGGAGGGAGAGAGAGAGGGAGGGCAGGATGGAGGGCAGGAGAGAGAGAGGGAGGGCAGGAGGGAGAGAGAGGGCAGGATGGAGGGCAGGAGGGAGAGAGAGAGGGTAGGAGGGAGGGCAGGAGGGAGAGAGAGGGCAAGAGAGGGCAGGAGGGAGAGGGAGGGCGAGAGAGGGCAGGAGGGAGAGGGAGGGCAGGAGGGAGAGAGAGGGCAGGAGGGAGAGAGAGGGCAGGAGGGAGAGAGAGGGCAGGAGGGAGAGAGAGGGCAGGAGGGAGAGAGAGGGCAGGAGGGAGAGAGAGGGCAGGAGGGAGAGAGAGGGCAGGAGGGACAGGGAGGGCAGGAGGGAGAGGGGGGGCAGGAGGGAGGGCAGGAGGGAGAGGGAGAGGGAGGGCAGGAGGGAGAGGGAGGACAGGAGGGAGAGAGAGATGTATGTATGCTGGGTCTGGTGGCTCAGTGGATGAAGGCATCTGCTGCAGGGACCTGTGTGCAACCTCATGGTCACAAGTTTTCTTTTTGTTTTAGCCCCGCCCCCTCCCCCTCTGACCCCGCCCCCACCGGTGCGGCCCTCGGCCACAAACCACACTGTAAATTTGGCCCCCGAGAGAAAGTTTGTGAGTACCCATGGTCTAGATGTATGATACCGATTTTAAGACATTATTTTAGAAACAATACAGCCTTGATATCTCAACCGTTTAGAGATAGAATCCTTCACATTATTTAGTATATGCCATGAGTTGTTTTGACGCTTGTCGAACGCATTAAAACAACGCATTTGAAAAATGCAATATAACAGAGAATTTTCAAGCAATTCAGAATCCAGGGTTGTGCCAGAAAACCACAAAAGGGTGCGGCCCCATACACGGCTTGCCGATGGAAAAACACTTGTTTATGATCTGGTAACAAAATTTGTTTTTTTTTCATCACATCAGATAGTCTAACACTTGGGAAAAAAGAGAAGAAGATAATGAGAGCATGTGTCTGTATGGGAGTAAATACAAGAAAGGACATTCAATTACACATGTTTTTGAGTGATTTGCCTTTGCACAGATAATATATTTTATTTAATTGGCAGATTTATGTCAACTGTAGAATGATGATGATAACTTGGGAGTTACCTAGAATCAATGTATCTGTTTGTGGTACATATGCAAGAAAACAAGGTGATGATTACATTGTGGCAATATCAACATTGAGGTTTTTCTGATCAATTTATAACATATGTTGAATATCGTATGATGTTAAATGATTGCTATATTACATTTCTTTGTAGAACATGACTGTACGTCCCGCAGACAAAGGCCCATATAGGTCTGAAATGCAATGGGGGTTTATGACTCACGGACATATAGAAATAAGAATTGAGTGTGAATCAACACTAGGGGCAAATCAATGGTGGATGTATGACCAAAAAGAGAAATTGTAATGGTTTATAATCAATTGATGGAAGAATAGTATGAAAAAAAGAAAAACTAACGATTATATAGGACACAAAATTGTTAATTTGGTTTAAAGTGCCCATTTCAGGCAACCTTAGTTTGGGCACCTGGCAACTGCACTTGAAAAATTATACAGCGATTATTTTATTAAACTTTACATCCTGCCACCTGAAAGCATTTCACAGCTCATTAAACAAAGTAACAACTGACAAAGTTATCTAGATGTGCATGTATTCCTGTCGTGTTTTTTGGGTGATTGTGTGCCTTTCGTTATACCGCCTGTGTGTTCATGAGCGCATTTAAGTATGTTTCTAATATCGGTCTGCAATTGTCTGCAGGGGACTTGCATGTGCTAAATGTAAAAGAAAGAAATGGTCGCATGATGGTACCTTGTCTTCTTACCGGACACTGCTCCCTCTCATGCTGTATTTTCCCTTGCTCCTTTTAGCCCCCCAAAAATCACATTAGGATAATACCTCACCAATCGGGATTTTTTTTTTTATACAAATAAACTATTCCTATCCAGCAACAATCATTAAAAAACAGCTTTCAATCTGAATGCTAGAGGATTCTGCACATAGTATGAATATTTTGTGTAACAAGGGATGCAGGTCAAAATGTGTAAAGAAGGAGATGAATTTACACCTCTGTATCTGTACAGTGCATTCCACAGGAACTGGGCGGACACAAGAGGCTTTTCTTTGAAGATGGTTTCTCCCTTCCGTATGTTTCTTGTGGCAAAAAGTCCTTTACCCTGTAAGATAAAAAGGTAAGCCATGAGTGAGAGAGGGCAGACGCACCTGGGCTCCACAATGCACCACGCCGGACCAACACGAACTGGTCCATCTCCTCCACTATATGGGGACGGGCGGACGCTTAGTGAAGTGGCTCTATGTGGGCATTAGAGAACACGCAGCTTTGCCCCTCACCACACTTAGGGAGGCTTGGATTACAGACACAGGGGAGGCAATCACAGACGGGGACTGGAAGATCATCCTTGGTCACCCTAGGAGAGTGTCCAGGAACGTTAAATTCAAATTTATACAGGCCATGGTTTTGCACAGGGCATATCTCACTCCCCAAAGACTACATAGGATGTTTCCCAACACCTCCCACAACTGCCCTAGGTGTCGTGAAGAGGATGCTAATATTATTCACATGTTATGGGCGTGCCCGAGAATACGTAATTACTGGGTGACGATCAGAAACACACTATACACTATAACTGTTCTGCAGATCCCTGAGGGTGCATTACCCTGCCTGATAGGTAATAGGAAGAGATCCAAGGCCTGTAAGGCACAATTGAAATTTATAGACTTGGCTCTCTTGTTGGCACTCCGAACTCGCACCATGAGATGGAAGTCACCCAGGCCCCCTGATGTAGAAGTATGGCGGTCCGACATGCTGAAATGGGGAAAGGCAGAGGCTGCGGAGCTGCGTAGGGAGGAAGAGAAGGGCCACCGTAAATACCCTATTGCACGGGACTGGGACCGTATGTTAATAGAACTGGAGGATGCCGACCCAGAAATGCCACTGGAAGATACTATTTGAACACACACCCGGTATGTGGAATGGCTGCATGCGCGGCTACCTAGCCTAGATACACCAGTAACCACGCCTATCAAGTGCAGTATCCATACACGCAAACATACAGCTGATATATCCACCTTACGGACTATGTACACGGGAATAGCCAGGAGACAGGACGAGGGAGGGGGGAGTTGGGAGGGATGGGATGTAAATGGGCGATACAGTATTCTGCAGCCGCGTAATAAATGTTATACTGAAATGTTACCTGGGAAAATTACGAGATATGACGAACAAATTGATGCAAGGAATGCTATGCGATACAAAAAGGCACAGGGTCAGACTGATTTGCATATGGCCATGTCTGAACTGGGGTGGCAGAGTGGGCTAAAGAACGGTGATGGATTAAACCCAGATCAGTTGACTGGGGGTGAGTGCTTGTATTGTCAACGCTCCGTCCATAATTTCCTTTGGTTTTTCTTTGTTCGCCATAAGTTGGCAGGGTATGCTCAGACGTGAGTCCCTTGCTCACTTTGCCACTGGATTCAAGCACGCCGGGCTGAAGACGGCTGAAATGCCAGAAACCGGTCCTCGGTAGCTTGTTTCCGGTCCAAGGAAGGCATGGCTTGGCAGTTCGGGCTGGACTGTTCCCATGAGGCACAGGGTCAGACTGATTTGCATATGGCCATGTCTGAACTGGGGTGGCAGAGTGGGCTAAAGAACAGTGATGGATTAAACCCAGATCAGTTGACTGGGGGTGAGTGCTTGTATTGTCAACGCTCCGTCCATCATTTCCTTTGATTTTTCTTTGCAAGGAATGCTATGCCAAAGTTAAGTTAAAGAAAACGGAAAAGACTGATTCTATGTGAGATGATTGAATGTACAATGTAATGCTTGCCACAGTCACGAATAAAGAGTTTTAAAAAACTTTTAAAAAATGAGTGTGAGAGGGCATGCAACACAGTTGCAACGGAACAGGTAAGGGATGCCTGTGATATAGAAGAGGCAGTTGTTCCTTTCTAATGAAGTCATAAAGGCAAGATTAAATAAGAAACCTGCTGCAAAGTTCAACAGCCTTTCATCTCCACATCACCGTTTTTATCTTTGCAGACTGCTCTATGGCCGTGCCTAGTAGCATCTGTGGGATCAGGCCAATTGCCAGAACCAAGTGGCCAATTCACACAAACACACTTGGAAGCATCTGAATTGGAGCTATAGTCTGAACTTGCCACTCATCCCCAATAAAGATAGATTACATGCAAGCTCTATCCTCCAGCTTCCATATCGCAGCCTTTCCAGAAATTAAATATACAATGTTCATAAATCTGGCAGTACCCGTAAACAATGCACTCAAAACAGGGCTTTAGTCCTGAACCCTGAATTAGACTTCGAATTCCTCAATAAGAAGGTAACTTAAGGCTCTATAAAATTTTGCCTCATTTTTTCACTACAAATTTAAATTATAGAACTCATGCAATTGCTAGATTTAGACACTATTTTTCATTGAAAATTAATTACATTTTAAAAACTCACTGCAACCATAAACACTTTTAAACGTTGAAGTAATTCCATAATTGATATTATGAAGAAATCCTAATTATGAAGCTCCCAATCCTCAACCTCCCAAAGTAAAGAACAGGTGCTTGGGGAGTAGTGAATAAGGACAGAAAACTGATACAACTAGACCATTAAGTATATTATTATAGATTGATAGAGCGCGTAGCTACCAAAACAGGGTTTCCCATCGCTCAGCCCTTCATGTTATACTGACCAGGAATAACACACATACATTTAGAAAAGCCATGTCTTTAGAAGCTTTTGGAAAGCCGAAAAAAACAGTACGACCCCATAGAAAAAGGCATGATGTTCCACAGCTTAGGACCCGAATACGAGAAGGACCGGCCACCATGATAGGTTCTCCTCACTCTGGGAACTGTGGAGAGGTTAGTATTGCACGATCGCAGAATACAATTCGAATTTGTCTTGTGATGAGTCACCATAGATCTATGGTAAAGGGGACCGGAGTTTGACATTATTTTATGCATGTAGCACAGAGCCTTAAAGTGAATTCACTTCTCAACTGGAAGCCAATGGAGATCTTGAAGAAGCATCGAGGTAGGAGTATAGTTAGGAGGGTAAATTAGTAGTTGCTGGCTGCATTCTATCTGGAGCCGTTTCAGTGTAGGCTTAACCCCTTCGCTGCGGGGGTTATTCCCCCGCTGTGCTGGGGGAGGGGGCGCGCACAGCGCCCGCATGCTCATGACGAGTTCAGCTCGTCATGAGCTACGGCGCTCCGGTGCTCATGACGAGCTGAGCTCGTCACAGGTGCATTGGCTCCCGTGGAACACCAAGCACAACGGGGAATTCTCCCCGCACCTGAGCGTTCCACGGCTCATGACGAGCTGAGCTCGTCATGAGCACCGGAGCGCTGTGACTCATGACGAGCTGAGCTCGTCATGAGCACCGAAGGTGTTAGGGACCCCAAATGAAGAATGTTGTCGTTATCCAGTCTAGAGATAATCAATGGCTGTATAAAGTATATCCAACACAGAAAAATACTTGGTCGCAAATGTATATTAACAACAGGTAACAAAGACTAACTAATTACACTGGAGGTGAATGTCAAAGCATCAGAACCAACAGGCCACTGATAGCTGGGATTCAGTGAAGTAGTCTGTGACAATAGCAGAGACGGTAGCAGTGGGCTTATGTCAAAGTGGCAGTGACACTGAAATAGGGGGCATTTCAACTATACTGTGAACACTCCGTTTGATTTGAGGGTTGGGTCTGACAGATGCCAGAAGGCGTTCCATACTGAAGGTGTACTCTGTGAGAAAGCTTGATTTAGGGTGATTCGTTTCTTGAACGGAAGGGTTTTGAAACGTAGGTGGTCAGAGTTTGTAGGGTTCTGGATTCTCTTTAAATGATTCGTTATGGGCTAATTAATGTTGCGTTCCTGTTGCAGTTCCTTATGCACTATGCACATTAATTTTCAAAGGCATTGAGGAGCTATCCTTAGGGTGATCAAAACTGGTGCCATTAATTTAACTGGATGGGGAGGAATTTAAAAAAACAAAAGGCATTAGCCTATATTGATATGGGTAGGCAACGCAACGCTTAAGCTCAGTGGTTTTAATTATGTACTCTATCAGTCCTTGGAACTCTACCAGCTCCCAGTGTAATTGTGCAGTGAATATGGAGCTAGGGTGACTACCTACTTCAGGACTGGAAACAATGTCTGTAGAGACCTGAACTTTTGTACAATAGCAGAATGCATTGTGTGAGTTGTACTCTTGGTTTGCTTCAATTGAACTTATTAGACTAACACACTTGAAATCAATGATTTTAGGTGAAAAGTCCAGGAGTGGAAACCAGAGGTGGCTTCTCCGCTATGGCAGAGGAGCGTCGCCCCCTCTGCCAGCCACAGCAGCAGCTGCAAAACTTGAAAAATAAAACAATAACAAAGCAAGTTTAATATTTTATTTTTCTCCATGATATGGAGTGCTGGGGGCGGGCCCAGGGAATGACCGGCACATACAGGGGGAGTGGTAGGTGCACTGTTCTCAGTGCGAATGACGGTTTGGCCGACCATCTCAGCACGGCCAAACTGTCATGCGCACTGAAGCTCTCTCCAACGCAGCTCCGTTGCTGGGTTGGAGAGAGCAGGCACAGGCTCATAGTCTCTCTGGCAGTGCAAATTGAGGGCGCTCAAGCCAACCCTGACGCTTCTCTCAAGCTGTGAGAGTAGTGTCAGGATTGGCAGCAGAGCAGTCTGGGTGCCTGTGCCTGTAGTACAGGCAGAAGAGCGGCGATACGACCAGTTCAAGGTTTTTATTTTTATGTTTAGTTCTCCGAACACCCCCAGTCACGCCCGCCTCCCCATCCCCCACTGCCACCTTGCCCACACACCAGCCGTGACTGCCGGAAGCAGTGTCAGCAACGACCTGGAGTTAGATGGTCACTCTACATGCAAGTGAACAGTTCTACCTGAATAACCTTCTCTTCTTTCCCACTTGCTATTTCAGAATCAAATGGAGAATAATGTGAACAATCATCACTCTATTCATTTTAGAAACTAAACATTTCCATGTGTATTCGTATATACAATAAAAGATTAAGAAGAACAAGACACCCTAGAATTTCATCTCAATTCATTATCTAAAACGCTTGCGCTAAAGGAATGAAAAACATATTGCTGCATAAAAAACATGGTACAATTCATCCTAAGGTCTTAAATCACACAAAACAGCAACTTTGGCTTCAGACAGAGCTAAACAAAGTCCTCAATTCATGCACAGCAGTCTTCCCTTCTGCTGCAAAAAGTTACACATAGAATTTTCACTACAAATATGTAAAAACTCAGGGGGGTTTTAAACACAGAAAGGCCCCTTCCTTGCTGTACATTCACTAATTTCAAAATGATTGGTTATAACCACAAGATTCGTAGCTTTGCTGTAACAGACAGGTAAAAAGAAAATGCATATCATCTTCACTCTGACCCAAGCAGCAGAAACAAATGACTGTCTCAAAGTAAAATTGGCCACAGGGAGAACCTAAGCGAAATGTAATTTAAAGGTTTTCCATAGCTAAGGATGTCAATTTACTCAACTACTCTTCTTATCCTAGAACGTTCTGTAACAAATATTTGAAAAGCCAAGAGAGGATTTTTACATTACATGTAATAATTTTATCATCATCAAATCCTAAACTTTTTCTTAATTGCCATAATGCTTTCCAGGGTTGTCAAGGTTGAAGCAGCCGTCAACTCATTAAGTCTGTGTGCATTAATATTTTACATATATGGTTAGCCCATGGGAGCCTTAACACGCCATCAAAGCTGAAAAGGCCTTCAAAGGATCGCCAATAAAAAGAGACGTGGTTTTTCCAAACTTTTTTCCGAACGCCGAAGAATGTTAAACTAATTTTCACTGTCTCTTTGGGCGACTGTTGTGTGCCTTAAATAACACCCAGCTTTAGATTTTCAGTGAACACAGGACCACGTATTACTGCGCACGTTTTTTTATTGTGAGCACTGTTCATAGATTACTATATTTTTACAAGCTTTAAGTATTCAGTTTCAATGGATGTCCACATTCTCTTTTGAACAATGATCCATAGGTTACTATGCGGGCCACAGTTTTTTTACACACAGTTTTCAATAGGTAACTATACACTTACCTATTATAACTGTGCATTGTCCTATGCATTATTATGGACTGTAAATATTTTCCAATATTTCTGTGCATCTGTTCGAAACTTCTGGTGTGTTTCAAAGGGGCACAAACTACAGAAGTAGGGAGTGGAAAAAAGGGGCAGACAAGCGTCTACAAATTAAATGGATTTCACAGTTTCCAATTCGATCCCCAAAGCTCAAGACATTTGTCTTGAGTTTTGGAGAGGTTAGCTAAGCATTGAAACTAATATGCCATTTCCGTCGGTCCTCTTGGACTGGCTCTTCTCTGCATTGTCTGAACGTTCATGTATTCAAAATGATTCCCTCTATCAGAGCATCTCCACGGGAAGGTAGAGACACAGAGCTGTACAAGTACTCCTTGCTATGCCAACCAAAGGATACACTTTTTATCATGCATAGCAATGGGTAGTGCATTATGCCACTGTCCATTTTTCCCTTCCTCAACAACAGTTCCCTCTTCCGTTCCCTGCTGCGTGTTTACATTTAAGTGAAACCTAAAAAGGCTGCCTCAAAGGCATACTTGTAAAGTTAGTTTCAGGGAATGTGTTTTATCATTTGGGCGCCTGAACACCCTTCTGGATGATAGTGTGCTCTACAAATCTGCATGATATAACATGAGTGAAATGAGAATAATGTGCCAATTGCACTTCTTTTGTCTAGCCACAGTTGAGCAAAAAGACAAAAGTGATCTGGTGTTATAGTATAATTACCTATAGATGTGCGTGTCTGGAAATCACTTCCGTCTTCTCTTTATTCTGTCATAAGTTAACATAATGGATGGATAGGTTTTTATATAGCGCAATATCACCGCCAGGTCTCAAAGCGCTTTGCATTGGGAACCCGTCCTGGTTTTTCCCTGTGAGATAGCCCCTACTGGGTATCCCCAAGGTGAAAGCCAGGCATCCCGCCGCGGGGGGCCGTAGTGGAGATTAAGCAAGCTATTGCCCAGAGTTGCAGAGTGTGAACCTGTGATTCGAGTAGGCACCGGAGCGAGAATTGCCGAGTCCGTGGACATTTTTGGGCTCAAGACCCTGCCGCGTCGGGAATTGAACCCTGGTCCCGGGTCTGATCTCAGCGTCCAGGTCTGCCTCCTCTAACCAGTGAGCCACACTTCTCCACTTATAGACACATAAGGTGTCTATAAGGTGCATGTTCACCCCTTTGGGCATATTGCGACTCAATAGCAAATGTTTATTGTTACCAAGCCCAATGGTAATTTTTCTATTTACCTGGGAAGACTGAATGGCTCAGCTGCCCTACCAGCATTAGAACATGTGACCCAGAGGTCAAAACTAAATAGGTTATCGCAGTGCACTCAGTTCCACCAATTCTTTCTGTTATGGTTAATTTCATTTTGCCAATTTTGATTTCTCACGTTGCTGGTGTTTAGTACACTGACATTTTTTCTGGTAGATCTTGGACTTTAAGCACTGGGGTCAATATGATTAGCAATGACTAGCAGTTTGTGTATTTGAATAGCTTGGACTGAGCTGGCTCTTGTTTGATTTCGTTTCTAGAGACCTCTGATAAAGGATCATGCTCGACACAAAATGCATTGGGTTAAGTGTGTGATTGCAGTTTAAATCACAACCTGTAAAATTAAACATTCGGAATAATTATGTTTGCAATAAGATGATAGTGAAGGAATACAGAATTGATTGTTTTCTCTGAAGGGAATAGATCATTAAATTGGATGAGAAACCAAAGCGTTTCAAAACTAAGTGCACCCATCTGCCAGGGACTGGTTTTGCAAACCTGGCATTCCCGTTACCCAGAGGTCAAACACAGGTAGCTGGAATGGATGCATTTGTCCACAGAGCCAGCAGGACTGCATCACTTTGATTAAGTCCAACAAAACGAAAACAGCACCAAAAACTGCCTTTATTGCTAGGAAACAATGTCTGCTCATTAATTCTTGCATGTAAAACATTGTTTATGTTGAGATAATCTATTGCAACTTAATTTTTGCTTAGAGAGGCAGGATTGCAGTTTTTATAGTTTTCAAAAGGATAAAATACTTTTCCTTAGCAAGTTGATTAACCTTTTTAGTTGGCCAAGTCAAGACCCATTTTTAGACGAATATGTGGTTAGGCTGTAGCTGATCGCTCTAGTTCAAGATATATAGGGATTATTCATAGACTTTCTTTTGGAGTTTCATATAGGGCAAATTCGAACGGAGCGACAATTACATTCCATGGGGGCACGTTTTTCTGTTTTTTTTCAGGCACTGTGAGATTAAGTAATTTGCCCAAATCAGAGGATGTTGAGCTGACGCTGATACTCGAACCTGGTTACTCAGTTCAAAAGTCAGCAGCTCTGACTGTTACACCACAGACATGGCTTTGAAAGTCAAAAATGTACTATTAGCACATATCCCTGTATGTTTGGAGTCGATGTCTTGCTTCATGATATTTATAATAATTAAATTCCGTACTTCAAGCACTCTTGGGTAGGTGCTGCAGTCACAATCCTATCGTGAGCGCATGTTGATTCAATGTTTTTGCATTTTCTTACGCATTGACATCTACACAGCAGTCTCTTTAGCATGGTGTTTTTTGCAGCACAACTTTTTCACGTGAAAGATTGTAAAGATATGTCAGATTCCCCATGCGACATTTTAAAATACATTTGACACTGAAGAGGGAATTAACAAGTACAAAATTATATAAATTGCTCAAAACAGCACACTGTTATCCATTATTTTGAAATGTATTTTGGTGCGGGCAAGGTACAGGACACAGCTCTAGTAAGAATATTTATTTTAAAAGTTTTATATAGCGCTGGCTCCAGCCAGGTGTATCAGAGCACTTTACATTTGTATAATGATAGTAAAGGAATACAGAACAATTGTTTCAAGTGCAGCATTCAGACATGGTGGACTAAAAGAACACTGAGTAATATATGGCTGGAAGTTTAGTGCTGCTGACCCTTTAGTGGGGAACATGCTCTCTTGTCTTCCTTCTCCAGAGCCGGTGTCATTTATGCAACTGCTTCCGTTCCTTAATAATGGACTCAGTGGTGCTCGCCACATAAGACTTTATGTTGCTGAGGCAGCAGATAAGACCCGCGCCACACGAAATAAATCTCAGTCGGGGGAGCTCAACGTATTCCCAATCTTATGGAATACGTTGAACTCCCCTGACCCCCAAGGGAGATGTTGATGACTGCCTGCCACCCACGCCGGCTAAGGAGCTTCTTTCATTTAAACAAACGAAGGAGAGTTGCTGCCTGGTAGGGTCGGGACACAGTAGCTGGTGTTCTGGTTGTGGGTTCGCGCTTTTCTCAGAGGTGGGATCCACAGCCTTAGATGCATCCCTGACTCACCAGATTCGTGAGCGGGAGAAATCTCAGGCGATAACTACACTTTATGGTGGGCTTGCTAATGTGAGGTCTCTGGGAAAGCACAGGTATGAAATAGCTCATACAATAGACAACTGGGAACTGGATATCCTTTTTATAACCGAAACCTGGGCAGATGCGGGTTCAGATCCTGATTTTATTACTGCCACCCCTGTGGGGTACAGAGCGGTTAGAGTGGATAGGACTTCTAATAGAGGAGGTGGAGTAGCTATTATTTTTAGAGACTGTCTAGTAGTCACTTTCTACCCAATTTCCACTCCGTACTATGAGGCTCTTCAATTTACATGCAAACTCAGTGCCAAATTGACTTTCAAGGGCATGTTACTATATCGCCCTTCAGGTACGAGAGCTAGTTTTTTAGCCAATCTCGACCCTATGCTGGAAGCGGCTCTTTTAAATAAAGATTTTGCTATTCTTGGAGATTTTAATTTTTATCTGGAGGACTTAAACAATAAAGAGACGACCATGTTATTAGACACTTTAGGGGCGACTGGATTGGTTCAATTGGTAAGTCCACCCACCCATGCGACTGGTCATACTTTGGATGGAATTTTTTCATCTGCTAATGAATTAAGGATTAAAGATATTGTCCCTCTATCATGGTCTGATCATTCACTTATTAGATTTAGTCTTCCTAGTAGTAAGATTGGAGAGGTTGGCAGTTTGAAGCCACCTGCTGCCTCTTGTAAAGCATGGAGTAATATAGATTGAATAGAGTGAAGAAGGAGCAATTTACAAACAAACAACATGAGAAAGATGTAATTACAGATTAAAGTACAGTACAGAGGGGGGTAGGCTCAGTAGTCGGAATAAAGCGGGAGGGGTTGGGCGGGTGAGGAAATGTTAGAATGGGGAATTGAGGGACGAAAAGGGTGGAGAGGGGTAAGGAAGGGAATGTGTAGGGGAGGGTAACAAAAATAGAGGGGAGGGGAAAGGCAGGGGTTTTAGGAGGAGGAGAATATAGCAAGTAAGGCAAGAGTGACAAGCACTCATCTTGGAGATATCAGCTTAAAGCTTGATGAAGCCTAGTCAGTGGGGAGGCGAGAAGACTAAATCGCTTTCCAATTATGGGTGTATAGTTAAGTGTAACTCTTAAAATGATAGCAAAGAGGGTAAATCTAAGAGCCAGACAACAATATTCACAAAACATTGATCTAACACGTCTTATAGAATCCCCAAGTCATGGCTTTCTGACTCCTATGGGTTATTAGTGAACTCGTTTAGAGCTGCGAGTACTAAGGAGAGGCTGTATGGGAGAAGGGGTGGGTGGCAGGCAGTCATCAGCATCTCCCTTGGGGGTAGGGGAAGCTCAACGTAGACCCAATCTTATGATTAAACGTCACGGAGACATATTTCGTGTGGCGCGGGTCTTATCTGCTGCCTCAGCAACATAAAGTCTTATGCGGCGAGCACCACAGAGCCCATGATTGAGGAACGGGAGCAGCTGCATTAATGACACCGGCTCTGGAGAAGGAAGACAAGAGAGCCTCATCCCCACTAACGGGTCAGCAGCACTAAACGCCCAGCCACAGGGACCTCCGCCTCCTCAACCTTTACCTTGACGCTGTTGATGAACCGCACCTCCACAGCGCCACCGCCCGCCGGGGGCACAGACAGGCAGAACATGTCAGTCGTGGAGGCCGCCATCTTGGTATGACCTCTGACCTTCCAACTCCAACCCTTCCCGGCGAAAGCACGTGGAGCGGCGAAGCAGAGAAAGGACTATACCAGAGCTAACTATTAGCGACCTCGCGGCCATCTTTGAATAGCATCACTGAGGTTTAAAACTGAACAGATTGCCGAAAACAAATATCATTTGTTTAAATAAAGCAAAAAAATTGACATATGAAACGTTCAGTATAATTTATCTAAGCACGTTAAGAACATTTGAATACTTTTTAAATATTACTTGATAAATTCCTTTTATTCCCTGAGATTACTCCTTCTCCTATCAGAAAACACGTGAGCACCTAAAGTGCGTAGCATTTAATTAAACCGCCCTATTAACTGGCTTTATCCATTTCGCCAATATTGGACGAAGTCCATCAGGCCTTTCCATCTGCGGTAGGACGCCTCTAGATGTTGACTGAAATGAGCTGTTTCAGCAGCAGAAGACACGTCCACTAACGCGTCTCAGCAATGTCTCGTGTGTCGTGTTTGTTTGTCTGCGTGGTAACAGAGCTGCCTGAATTACATATGGTGATGCAGCCGCAGCTGTTGTAGGCACTCTGCCCATTGCCTAGCTATCCCTGTGCCAATGTCAGAACTTTGCAGTGCTTGCACTTGTGCTCAAATGATTTGCTTCCTTAATTCCTCTCTGACAGATCCCAAATGATCAAAATAGCGAAGTGTCTTTCATCTCCTTTGGCGGTGGGTCAAGGTGTTCCTCAAGGCTCCATACTTGCACCCACATTGTTTAATCTCTTCTTGGAACCACTGGGAAATCTCCTAAGTAAGTCCAGGATCCACTATCATCTCTATGCAGACGACACTCAAATCTACCTCAAGGTTGCCTCCACTCACGATCTCGCCATCCTAAGCTCTACTCTCGACTCCATTCAAAACTGGATGTCAACTTATCAACTGATTCTGAATCCCTCCAAAACTGAATTCCTCCTCCTCTCCTCCTCACTTTCTCCTCCCCGGTTCAATCTTGGATGGATCAGATGAATCTACTTAACAATAAACCCATCATTGTCGACAGCGCAAAAACCCTTGGTGTCCTACTTGACAAAAAACTAAATTTAATCTCCCACATCAATTCCGTTGCAAAGTCTGCTCGATACCAACTGCGCCTTCTTTGGGGAATTTGTCACTTCTTCCCGGGGCAAGAACTTAAAATCAATAGCTGGTCCTCGCCAGACTGGACTACTGTAATTCTCTTCTTACTGGCCTCCTCAAATCCCACCTGTCCCCCCTTAAATCTGTTCTCCATTCAGCAGCTTGTTCCGTTTATGGGGCTAAAAGAAGCGACAACATCACACCCATGCTATCCACCCTCCGCTGGCTTCCCATCGAGGCCAGATCTATCTACAAGACTGCCTGTATCAACCACAAAGTCTTGCACTCCTCCTCTCCTAGCTACCTGGCGAATAAACTAAAACTCTCTGGAGGCTCTAGACCATCAAGTAATGCGGAAAATCTACTGCTTGAACCTCCCACTTTCAAGAAGGAAAGATCGATGGCCCAATCCTTTTCAGGCAACGCTGTGAGAATCTGGAACTCACTTCCGACGCAGCTCTGGACCACCACCTCCTCCCAGGCCTTCAAAACTAACCTCAAAGTTCTCCTCCTTCAAAGACACTTCAAAATATAATTCTCGCCCTCTCCATTATCTGAAGGAAGACCTTCCATTATAGGAAATTCTATTCTCCATGACTATGGAAGTGCCTTCCCAGTGTGTTCTTGTGGTTTGAGTGGTCTGCCATTTATTGAAGTATTATCCTTCTACCTGTGTCTGGTACTCTATTGTAACATGCACACGTCACTTTTCTCTTGTAACACACTGTTTGCTACCTCCTTCATTAGATACTTGCACAAGTGCCACCATTGCCTACGTAACGTTTGTTCTTCTGTTTGAGTGTCTGCCATTTATTGAATGATTATCCTTCTACCTGTGTTTGCTACTCTTTTGTAACCTGCACTCGTCACTTTTCTCATGTAACACACTGTTTGCTACCTCCTATATTTTGTTTGCTTGAGATACTTGCACAAGTGCCACCATTGCCTACGTAACGTTTGTTCTTGTGTTTGATTGTCTGTCATTTATTGCAGTATTATACCTCTACTTGTACTTTGTACGCCTTTGTAACTTGCACACATGCCACTTTTTTCCTCCTGTATTGCACCGTTTGCTACCTCTTGTATTTTGTTTGCTCACAATTGTCACTTTTACCTCATGTAACTTAACCTTTGCTTTTGTAATTTGTTCACTTGTATTTTCTCCTCATGTATCATTAACGTTCCTATTGTGAAGCGCTCTGACACCTTCGGGTAAAGTCCGCGCTATATAAAAACGCATAAATAAATAAATAAATACATGAATTACATGGTTTGTCAAACAGCCCTGCCAACTAAAACGCTTCAGGAGTTAGACTATCGCATTTTAATGCTGGTGTCCACATCATGTTAACGAACCACATCCTGGACCTCTTGCAGTCGGGTTTCAGAAGCAACCATGCACCAAGACCGCTCTCCTTGCCTCTACAGATATACGCATAGGGTGACCAGGCGTCCCAGATTTGGCAGGACGGTCCCGGTTTTTCACCTACCGTCCCAGCAGATTTAAGGAAATTTTGCTCATATCCCGGTTTTTAGAGAGGGTCGACTGAAAACGGCGGAAGGTGTTTTTTTATGTGTTACAAAGCAGGCATAGTTACCAGTTGTTTCAAGAAAGCAATTTAATTTACAGGCAAGCTACTGGGTTTAAAACTTTCATTTTATGTATGTTCTAACTGCCTGTTCTGTAATACTCTGCTGATGAGCGCTGTCATTATGTCTGTTTGTTTGAAGTAACGTTGTATTCCTTCTACTATTTTAGCAAAATATCCCGGTTTCTGGCTTTAAAATTCTGGTCACCCTATATCCGCACCCTCCTTGACCGAGGCGAAACTGCTGCCCTCATCCTCCTGGACCTCTCAGCCGTATTTGACACTGTCTCCCCCCACACCCTCTGCGTACAATTCCAGGACACCATCATCCGCGCCAAAGCCCTAGAATGGATCCTCTCCTTCCTGACCAGTTGAACACAGAGAGTCAGACTTCCACCGTTCAACTCAGAACACTCAAAGATCATTTGCGGAGTGCCTCAGGGATCTTCCCTGAGCCCCACCGCTTCAACATCTACATGGCCTCACTTGTAGCTATTGTCAAAAGCTACAGACTCAACATAGTCTCCTACGCTGATAGAACCCAGCTGATTCTCTCCCTCACAGATAAACCGACAGCCACCAAGAGCAACTTCCACAACGGGATGAAGGCAGTCCCCCCCTGGATGAAAAACAGCTGCCTCAATTTCAGCTCAGACAAGACCCAAGACCTCATTGTGGGCTCCACCCCGCCACATGGGACGAATCCTGATGGCCCTAAGCTCTCGGTACCCTCCCCACCCACGGACCATCCACGGACCACACACAAAACCTTTGTATCATCCATGACTTCTCCCTCTCAATTAACCACCAAATCAATGCCCTTTCATCCTCCTGCTTCCCCACGCTCTGCCTGCTTCGTAACATCGTCAAGTGGATCCGCACAGAGTCCAGGAAAACTGTTCACCCATGCTCTTGTCAGCAGTAGACTCGACTACGGCAATGCACTCTATGCCAGCACCACCCAGAAGCTCCAAAAGAAACTGCAGAACATCCAGAACGCCTCCGCCAGACTCATCCTGAACATCCCATGCCGCGCCACATCACCGGCCACCTGAGATACTTTCACTGGCTACCTATCAACAAAAGAATTACCTTCAAGCTCCTCACACACACCTTCAAAGTCCTCCACAACGCCGGACCTACATACCTCAACCAATGCCTCTCCTACGCTCCTGCCAGACATCTCCGCTCACCCAATTGGCCCTGGCCATCATTCTACGGATCTGCAAGACCCCGGCTGGAGGAAGTTCCTTCTACTTTGCTGCAAAGACCTGAAACTCCCTGCCTCTGCACCTCAGGCAATCACAGTTGATGCCGCAATTCAGGAAGGGCCGCAAGACCTGGTTCATCGAATGAACCACAGATCCATCCCTCCTTCACTCAGCGCCTTGCGACCCTCACAGGTGAGGAGTCGTACTTTATAAGAATTCTGGCATTACCTCACTGAAATACATTAGTCACACATTACAATTACGACAACCTCCTGTGCGAATCTGGTAGGGTGACAAATATAATTGAACAGTAGTCAGCACAATTTAGCTAAAGCTGCTTTGGGCTGCTGGCAGCCTCTGGCAATTTACTTTTAGCCTCTGCGAACTATGCCAGTACTTGCTGTCGAGGGTCAATTTAGCTAAAGCTGCTTTGGGATGCTGGCAGCCTCTGGCAATTTACTTTTAGCCTCTGCCAATTATGCCTGTACTTGCTGTCGAGGGTCACAGGAGAAAAGCGTCACATTACAGCATATGCCAGCCCTGTTTATGGGAATAGGGAACCTTCTGTTGGTTTCTACTTGACACTACAAAATCCTCAAGGGCTCCTCTCCCCAGATTCTTACTAACCTCCTGTCTCCGTACGTTCCTGCCCGCTCCTTAAGATCTTTGGGCCATGAACTTGCAGTGGTTCCCCGGTTTAAGCTTAGTCGAGCCGGAGGCCGCTCATTTCGAGTGCGGGCTGCGGTCCTGTGGAATTCCCTTCCTCTAAAGATCCGTGCGCTGGATGATCTTTTTTCATTTCGTAGGGCCATTAAGACCTTTCTATTTCCTTAGCTTGTTGGCTCTTTTTATTTTTTAGTCTGTTGCTCTCTTCGTTGTATTGTGTTGTTTACCTTGTCAAGCGCCAGGACGCTCCTTCGCTGGAGCAGCTGTGCGCGTTATAAGTTTCCATAACATAACATAACATAACATAACATAACTGCAGTTTATTAGGCAAGGAGGTGGCAGATCTCTGATTGTTCCCTGTGCTTACATGGAATGCCCTATTTCACCTGGCACCACCTCCTGGAGCCCTTGACGCACCAGGGCCAAGGGCGGGCCCATCGGCACCCTTCAGAGCCTGGAGGAGGCTGGGTCACCCCTCTTTCGTTGCTGTTTTCAGGGAAGTCACCCTGCGTCTTTGCAGCCTAGCTTTCTCCTCTTGCTGCTCCCATCATCTGTCCCTCTGCCTCTCGGTACCTGCTCCTCTCAGCACCTAGCCTCCCTGCATCGCCCCCTATGGCCCCAAGCAGACCTTGTGCATTCTGTATCCTTCAGTGTCTGCCTGCCTGCACACTCCCCGGGCATCCCCAACCTGCCTTTGCCACTGGCCTGCCTCTTGCCACTGTACCGACAGTGCCCCCACTCCCCACGGTTAAGTTGTCCCCTGCATCTTTGCCTCCTTCCCCTACACCCCGTATTTAGTACCTCCCCTGCGAAGGCCCAACCACCCCCTCGCTCCAGCCCCGTGTCCCCACGGCATGGAGACCAAAACGCGACCACGCAGCGGATGCACACAGAGGGCACACCGGGCAGGTACCTGGACCACACTCAGCGCCAGGACCCCAACCCTCACGGATAGCCTCCGCTTCATCCTCAAACCAACTTCAAGCCCTGAACCCCGGATGCCAGGACAACATCAACTGCACCCATGCATCCCCCAGTGTCACAGAAAGCCCATTCTCCTGCCGGAACTGCTGTTTCACTTGCGCCACAGAGGAGATCGCCTACGCCTCTCCAATTAGCCACACCCCATCACACACACCCTGCAACAAGGCCAACGCCAACTCCTCTGGAAAGATCAACTGCCTTCTGATCAACCCACGCTCACTTGGAAAACACGCCACTAAAATCAGAGACACCATCACGCCCCACACCTGGACCCCGCCTTTATCACAGAAACCTGGCTGAACCCCTCATCTGCTCCGGACATCACCACAGCCACCCTGACATATAGAAGATCGCACACCAAGACCGATCAAACAGAAACGGCGGAGACATCGCCATAATCTACAAAGAGAACCGCAACGCAATGCCCGACTTCATAGCCCCTTTCGCCATCGACTCAATTCTGTACATATTCCTAAGAGACCTCCACTTTCACCTTGAGAACACATAAGACCTCAACATGGCTGACCTCCTAAAGAGCATGGCCAACCTCAGACTCAAGCAGATAGTCACCAGCCCCACCCTCACCGCAGGAGACACGTTTGACTCTATCTTCTCAGCCAGCAACAGAGTAAAACATACCCTCACAAAGGAGCTCACCTGGACCGATCACCATTGCGTTTACTTCGTCATCTCCGAACTCCCCAACACCCCCACCGCCACAACCAGTGAAACACAGTGCGGTTGGAAAAAGGTATCGGAGTAACAATGGACCCACACCCTCAATTCCCTCTTACCCATCACCACCCAAGACACAGAACAAGCAACAAAAGACTTCACAAACTCGATCACATCAAGCGTGGATGAAGTCGCACCAAGGAAAACCACCAAACCTAAGCAATGAACACAACACCCCAGCTGGTTCACAGCAGTACAGAAAACCCAGAAATTCAACTTGAGAAAGAAAGAAGATGGCGCCCCAGTAAGACCCTCAAGGACTGACAACAATTCAAAGATGCCCTCAACCAATACCACCACCTCCTGAAAAACACCAAGAACACTGACCTAGCCACCCGCATCAGTGACAGCTCCAACAATAGCAAGAAACTGTTCAGCATACTCAAGGAATTCACCAACTCTACGGCTGCCGAAAACATAACCACACCCTTGCAAGATAATTGTAACACCATCACATACTTTTTCCACAACAAAATCAATACCATCTACCAAGAGTTCACACCCCAACCCCCGCCATGGACGACATCAATCTCTTCACGCCAACAGACATCCACCCACACTAGCTCACCTTGTGGAATGCCCTTACAGGGAAGGAATGGCGTCTATCATGAGATCCATCCACTCCGGAGCCCCAGCAGACCCCTGCCTTCACCACACTTTCAACCTCGGCAATCAACCCATCAGCAAAGTACACAGCAACGTCCTCAACTTGTCGATCACCACAGCCCCCTTCCTCCAGCAATGGTAACATGCTGATGTGAATCCGCTGCTGAAGGAACCATCCGCAGACCCATGAGAACCCAAGAACTACAGGCCCATCTCCCTGCTCCTCTTCCCAGCCAAGGTCATCTAGAAAGCTATCAACATCTAGCTCACTAGACATCTGGAGAACCACAGCCTTCTGTACCCCTCCCAATCCGGCTTCAGAGCAAACCACAGCACAGAGACAGTACTAGTTGCAGCCACGGACGACATCAGAATGATGCTAGACCGGAAGAAACCACCGCCCTCATCCTCCTTGACCTCTAAGCAGCCTTCAGCACCATCTCCCACCAACCACTGATCAGCAGACTCCATCAAATTGGAATCCAAGGAGCAGCCCTCAAGTGGATCACAACCTACCACACAGGAAGAACACATACGATCATCCTTCCTCCCTACTCTTTGCTCCCTAAGAACACTTGTGGTGTACTTCAAGGCTCATCTCTCAGCTCAACCGTCTTCAAAGTGTACATGACACCCCTGGCCTGCATCGTCGGGATCCATGGACTCAACATCATCTTCGATGCAGACGACATCCAATTCATCCTTTCCCCGTCTACTGAAACCAATGACCAAAAATGACAAGTTCCAAAGATGCAAGAAAGATGGGGCCATCTGGAAAACCAACAGCTGTCTCGAACTCAACACAGACAAGACAGAGGTTCTCTTCTTCAGAAAAGGAAAGGACACCCTCTGGAACAACGATAGGTGGCCATCTTGGTTGGGCCAAAGCCCCAAACCCACGCCTGCAATCTCTGCATCATCCTCGACAGACAGCTCTCCATGAAGATGCAGGTCAGCGCTGTCTTCTCTGCTTGCTTCCGCACCCTCGTAGGCTCAGGAATGTCTTCAGATTGCTCCAACCCAACACCAGGCGTACCGTCACTCAAGCTCTTGTCACCAGCAGACTTGACTGTAGCAACTCCCTCTACGTAGGAATCACCACCCAACTCATGAGGAAATTCCAGAATACAGCAGCCAGAATCATCCTCGATCTCAGCAGACAGACACCCATCACCCCCCACCTCAGTAACTCCACTAGCTAACAGTCGCAAAGAGATGCCAGTATAAGCTGCTCACCCATGTTTTTAAGGCACTAAACAACAAAGGACCGTCTACCTCAACAAACGAGTGGATTTCCACCCACAAACCCACCAGAGAGCTCTGTTCTAGATCCCTTTCCCTAGCAGCTACCCAACGCATCTGCAGGGCTAGAAGTGGAGGCCGCTCCTTCTCCCACCTGGCGGCCAAGACCTGAAACACCCTCCCCCTGGACCTCAGAGCCTCACCTTTGCTCCAGCAATTCAGGAAGAACCTCAAGACCTGGTTGTTCAACCAATAGCAACAGGCAGCGGGATCCCGCAGCATGATCCCACAGCGCCTCGAGACCCTCGCAGGTGAAGCAGCCGCGCTTTACAAATACCTATTGATATATTGGATGCCCAGACTAGGTGGTGATGCCACTTGGTGACTCTTTAGTGATCGAGTGGGCAGCCGTGCCATGGCCAGCATCCTTCCTGCTTTTCTACTACTTTGCCATAGCATCCTGATGGTTATCCTGGTGTTGCGCATGAGGAGAGCTGCAGTTTTTGTTTTCAGTTTGTTTATCTCTCCTGCCTCATGGTCTTCCCTCTGCCTTTCAGGTGTGAAGAGAGCGAGAACCTGAAACTCAGGTAGCTCCTGGGGACAAACAGAACTTACCAGCTGGGCTGCCAAGGAATTATTAAGGAGAGTGAACCAGAGCTGAGCCAACAGTTGGCTCTGGCTCTAATCAATCAGGGTTTATAAACCACGGCTATTCACCTGTTAGGGTGTCCAGGCGCTT
The DNA here is from genome assembly GCF_964261635.1 of Lissotriton helveticus. NCBI lineage: Eukaryota > Metazoa > Chordata > Amphibia > Caudata > Salamandridae > Lissotriton > Lissotriton helveticus. The sequence goes on from NC_136059.1 coordinate 71,673,163, forward strand.
GCATGCCCCGAAAGTTAATTTGAACAGCCAGGTCTTGAGGGCCATCCGGCATTTCGGAAGTGCAGTGTTGGTCTGGAGGTGCGTGGGGAGGCTGTTCCAGGTATTTGCTGTGATGTGGGAGAAGGGACGTCCTCCTCTTCTGCTTTGGTAGATTCGGGGAGTCTAGGCAAATGAAAGGAAGGTGGAGCGTAATCTTCTCGATGGTTGGTGGAAGTTCAGATGGTGGTTAATGTAGGCGGATCCTTGGTTGTGCAGAGCCTTGTGTGCGTTGAACATCAGCTTGAATTAACACCTCTTCTGTATGGGGAGCCAGTGGAGTTTCCTGAGGTGGGGTGTGATGTGTATTTGTCGGGGAAGGCCTGAGATGAGTCTGGCTGTGGCGTTCTGTATGGTCTGAAGTCTCTGTAGAAGGTGAGTGAGAGGATGAGTTGGGTGTCGTCTGCGTAGAAAATTATGGTGAGACAGTGGGATCTGACGATGTTGGTCAACGGGGTCATATATGCTTTGAAGAGCGTGGGGCTGAGGGATGAACCCTTGGGGACACAGCCGGTGATCTCCTTGGGTTCAGAGGTGGGAGGTGAATCCTCTAGGGTCTTCCAGTGAGGAAAGAGGTGATCCATCTGAGAGTGTCCCCATGGATGCTGATGTGGTGGAGTCTTTCTATCAGTGTGGGCTCTAACAGCCCATGAACATCCTGAGCATTTACAATATTTGGACAAGTAAATCAATCAACAGTGTGCTATTTACGTTACAAATATTGTGAATGTATGCATAAGACTCATTTTATAACTGAGACTGTTCCGAAATTATGAAACTCACAATTATTGGAATTGTACTTGAAAGTGTAAGGCTGAAACTCACTGAGTGTGATCGTGTCTAGGGTCTGCTATTCGCATCATGAACAGCGGGAGTGTACGCCTAGGGCTGTTATTCAGTGTTATTGCACATAAGGTGTGAAACTAATAAACAATTACTGGGATTCTGCAGGAATATAGTATTGTAAATAGTGAAAATGATGGAGAAAGTAATGATTGAAGGAAGGGCAGAAAGGATCGCAATGGAGAAGTGTAATTATGGAAGGAAGAAGAAGGAAACAAAAGGGAAGAATGAGGGATGAACGAAGGACATAGTGGGTAGAAAAGCAATGAATTGCTGGATTACAAAAGAAAAATGGTTAATGTTAAAGTAGCGTTTTATTTTTTTAAGTGTCTAAGCGTGTAATGTGTCATTTTTGTATTGAACTGGAGGTCAACAAATGCTTGTTCTGAAACCTAGGATCTCCCAATGGAGCTATTTTGGCCACTCGTTGCACAATCATGTAACTCTTCTGATTCTAGTGAAGCAATCCTGTGGAGTCGTGGCACACTACCAACGACTTTATAGATCTCACCACCATTGTATCTAAGGAAGTCTCGGTGGGAGCTCAGTGCTGTCTTTTCAGCCCTGGAGATCAGAAACAGAGCTACCGTTTCAAGTAGTAGCTCCATTGATGGATCATCTAACAATTCCCATAAATCAACCAAGTAAAAGCAGGTAAAACTGCCACCAGGTACAACACAGATGCCTCTTGCCCTACCTGTTGCCCCTCAGGGAGACTTCGGTCGGTCTTTCTGTACTGACTCCCTTCTCACCAGGTCCAGTTCAGTGTCTGACTCTGTCAGACCCCAGTCACCAGCTAATTCGGGCATCACATCCCAGGTATCAACAACCTCAGAGGTATTTTACCTCTTCCTTCACTAGATTGACCCTTTCCTGCAAGACCCAGATGACCTGTTTTGTCCAATGGGCATTTCGCTGGTGGGCTAGTGCCTTTGGAGGCTGGTTTGTAGGGTAGGCAGACGCTGCTGGAGCCCCCGTCACCTTCTCCAGCTTCGCCTGGTAATTCTAGCAGGCATGGGATGCCTCAGAGGAGAGAGAGAGATGAGAGAGCGAGGAGGAAGCGAGTGGGGCTGCTTTGAACATTGTACCAGGACTGTTTCTGGTTCCCAGTCGGGCCATGGTTCCTGCTATCTTCCGTATCTTTCATAACTGCCCCTAACACTGAAGAACAAATATCACAAGGTTAGAATATGAAAAGGTCTCTACTATTCGAATTACAAAAAAGTGCATTTCTTTAACACGCTCAAGTGTTTCATTGTAGCACATCAAATTATATCATTGCCTTGAGAAGTGTTTATTAAAAGTGAGAGTTTTTAAACATGAATTTAGGCATATTCCTGCCCCTGATCACGATGTGACTAGTGAACTAAGAGACAAGTCCTATTTAAAAAAAAATGTAGTCTATTAATGGTTCTTTCGTATGATATAATGAACAAAACATAGGCTCTGGAAACTAAAGTGCTTGCCTTGGATCACACAGTTTGGTCAACCCGAATTGTTCCCAGATTTTTCGAGTTTCCCATAGTGCAGTTTGCCACCTGTTCGCTATCTCTTTCAGTCATCATATGTTAAAGGGAAGAGAGATGACCCCTCCAATTATCGGCCACTTCCTCTATTAGACGGTCTTTGAAAAATCTTAATGGAAATTTCTACTGTTGTGACTTGAGACCTGGATGGAGGAGAACCATATTATATCCAGTCTTTAGGCCGAGTTCAGAAAAGGCCAAAGTACAATAGGCTGTATATGATCTGTATGAAGTATGTGGCTCTGCAAACTCCTATTTGGATCAATTTGAGCTACAAACAGTTATTTTTGTTACAAATCTGGAAATTATGTATAACACTGTGTAGCATTTGTGGCAAAGTCATAACTAGGGGGAAAATGCTGCAGAGGAGAATTGCATAATTCAAGTTGTCCTGATTGTATACTGCCACCAATGGCATCCCATCTATGGTGGTACTCCATAAAGGGCTTAGGAAGTTCCAAGAACATTATGAGGCAATTCTCGGTGTTGACTTTCCTACGAAATTGATCCGTAATTTTGATACAATAGCGAGATAGTACTGAGCTTAGATAGTTCTGAGCAGTGTATAAGGTGATGCTGCCCTCCTGGCCACAGCCCAGAGATATACACATATCCCCCAAGATCAGAAAGAAGTGGAATTAACTCAATCAATCAGGGTTGGTAAAGCACAGCTGCTTACCCGTGAGGGTCTGAAGGCGCTGGGGAACGGGGTTGGCTTCGTTGTGTGCTGAGGTCATCCGAAAAGCCCGATCCTGAGGTCTTTCCTGAACTGGGGCAGAGATGGAGATTGCTGGATGTGGAGGTGAAAGGTGTTCCAGGCTTTGGCTGCGCGGTAGGAGAAGGACTTTTCTCCCGTTCTAGTCTTGCTGATACACGGAACATTGGCCAGAGAGAGCTGGGATGATCGGCGGTGTCTTTTGGGTGCTTGGAAGGAGAGGTGGCAGTTCAGGTATGCGGGTCCGGTGTTGTGAAGGGCTTTGCATGCGTGGGTAAGGAGTTTGAATGTTATTCTTCTTTCGACTGGAAGCCAGTGGAGATTGCAGAGGTGTTGAGTGTTGAGGCTGCGGTGGGGGATGTCGAGGATCAGTCTGGCTGCAGCGATCTGGATAGTCTGGAGTTTACGAAGGAGTTTCTTGTTGATTCTGGCATAGAGAGTGTTGCCTTAGTCCAGTCTGCAGCTGATGAGTGCGTGTGTGACAGTTTTCCTGGTTTTGGTTGAGATCCATCTGAAAGTGTTTCGAAGCATGCAGAGGGTGTTGAAGCATGTCGAGGATACGTTGTTGATCTGGCGGTTCATTGTGTGTGATGAGTCTAGTATGATGCAGAGGATTCGTGCGTGGTCCGTCTGGGTTGGGGGATTTTCAAGGGCGGAGGGCCACCAGGAGTCTTGTCATGTGGAGGGGGTGGTGCCAAGGATGAGGACTTCTGTCAGGCAGCTTTTCTTCATCTAGGTGGTAACAGCTTTCCTCCCTTCTTGAAAGTTGTGTCTGGTGATGTTGGGTTCGTTCGTGAGGGAGAGGATCAGCTGGGTGTCGTCGGCGTATGAGATATTGAGCTCATGGTTCCTGACAATGGTTGCGCAGTGAGCCATGTAGACGTTGAAGTGGGTGGGGCTGAGGGAAGAGCCCTGAGGCACTCCACTTTATTAAAAAAAAAGAAATTTAATTAATTTTGACGTGTTCCTTTGCATACATACAGGCGTATAGGCATAACAATTAATGTTTGCAATACAGTTATACATTGCATTTCCTCCAACCTGTTGAGGATATAGAAGTATATACTTACAAAATAGGTTTACGTCTTGAACTCCTCGTGTCGGTCGTGTGAAGACACAGTGGGTCTCAAAGTTCGCCTAGTGAGAAGATATTCCTGTAAAAAAAAAATTAAAAACGCCTGTCCCCATAAACTACAGGTGTGTGTAACTAACTGGGGGTTAGAAAACATTTTGGGTGAATGGGTCTGGGTGGTCTGGAGCTGTCCCTGTAGGTGCTTAAAAGTTAGGGAAAATCATGTTATCACATGCATTTGTGAAGGGGGGGTGCTGGGGGTGTAGAGCTTTTCAGGAACGTGGCTCAATCGATGGTGGGTGTTTTACGAATGGTTCTGTTCATGCGAGGGCGCTGTAGGGTCATGTTGTTTGACAGGGTTCGTGAGTCTCTGTGTTCACACAAGTGTGTGGTGGGGGTTCCAGTTGTGTATTAGGCGACAACCCTGGCTGTTGTGTCTCAGCCATGTGGTAGCGGAATTGATGTAGGAGCATCGCCCGTTCCATAAATATGTGTTTCCTGCGCACTCCCTGTGCCACTTCTCATCTAATTGCGTCTTCTTCTGCGAGCCCCACTTCTAACAGCTCCCACCCAAGCCACTAATGGGGGTTTCCCCAGGGTTCTCCAGTTCATTGCAATTCCTCTCTTCGCCAGTAGGAGGGCTAAGGAAACGAAGCGCGTTTGCACTTTGAGGTTTTTATGTCTGAGGAAGCTCCCCATCCTGCTGGCTTCCCAGGTGTTAATGTCGGTGAGCCCTGTTAATTCCTGTAGCACCCTGTGTATTGCTTTCCAATAGGGTTGTATCAGGGGGCATGACCAAAGCATGTGCTGGAATGTTGCATCTGGGGATTGGCATCTCGGGCATACAAATTGTGTATCTGGCTAAAGGCGCTGAAGCCGCGCTGGAGTGAGGTAAGCACGGTGCAGTATGGAAAACTGTATGTTCTTGAAACGGGCGTTTCAGGACACTTTTTTGGGGTATTCCAGGGCGCGCTCCCATTCCTTACCATGTAGTGGTCGTCCTATCTCCCATTTTTGTCGTAACGGGGCAAGCAAGGTGACGGTGAGGTCTCGGACCGCTTTGTAGAGCCACATAATTAAGTGTCGCCCTCACCCCATATGTAGGATCGTGTGAAGTACTGGGTGTGTTTTCGGTTCCCCCTCAGAGAGATCCCACATACGGCGACTGCTGAGGACTATTTGTCTGTGCAATAAGAACTGCCCTAGCTGGAGGCCTGTTTCATCTGAGAACCTGTCTAATGGTAGCAACTGACCATCCTCGAACAGGTCTGTCCAGACCTGCATTGCTCTGGCGGAGTAAAATCCTTTGTTCTTGGGCAAACGAGCTAGCGGGTACAAGGGAATATATAGGGGAATGTAACCAGAGATGCGGTGGATTCTCATCATGCATGCCCGCACCAACTTTACCTGCACTGAGTGCGTCGACTTAGGATGAGTGCCTGGGAGCAGCAAGAGACATAGGGCTTGTACTGGCATGGGTCCTCCACCCAAAGCCATTTCCGCTAGATGATGCCCTGCCGTCCAACGGGACAACCACTGGATTTGCGCCACAAGAAAATATGCTTCAAAGGACGGTGCACCCAGTCCCCCTTGATCTATCAGAAGTTGCAATTTTCGAAGGCCAACTCTTCGGCGTCCGCCGCCCCATATGAGGGTGCTTAATAGGTGTCGAGTTCTCGAAAGAAGGAATGTGAGGGAATAACTTGGGTATTGGCAAAATAGTAAATTGTGGCACTAAGATCATCTTGGCTAGGGCTATTCTGCCTATGGGAGCCATGGGTAGGGTCTTCCAGAAGTTTACTCGTGCTTTGGCTCCCGCTAATGCTCTGCAATGTTTGCCCCCGAACAAGTAAGTAGGGGATTGATACAGTTGGACACCAAGGTATCTTGGCCACCGTTACTCCAGGACTTCTGGAATTCAGAAACAATATCATAGTGCTGTGCTGAGGTATTTTGATGATTTGTTCACTGGATTGCAAACTCTATCTTCTGATTAAAGGGGAGATGCGACTAACGTGAATTCTAATACTGATTCTGACTGGTTGAAGGAATATTCGCAGTTTTTATCAATTCTTGAAATTTATCGTGGACCAACCTAATTGAAAGATGGTTGGACCGTGTTTTTAAACAGAAGTGTTTTTGACGCTCGAGAGAAATCAGAGTCCTGATGATGACCGTGTAATTGTACAGTGGTCGAAACGCCGTTGACGCTTAATGTGGCCAAAAATATAGAAGGACACATTATTTTTGTTCATGTTGTTCGTTTATTGTAATGTGTATTTCTTTGTTTGCCACTTGTCTGGTTTGTGATATGTTTTGTTTGTATACCAGCACTTTATCTTGAGCTTAACTGTTCCAGCTGCTTTTACTATATATAATAAATAACTTTTGATATATGACTTTTTGATTTAGGGGCTTCTTCTTCTCTTCTCCCTTCCTTTTTCTTTCTTAATTTATTCTTTGATTCACTAATGTTTGTATATTGATGTGTTGAATTGTATGTTTTAAATATTTTCCTCTTGAACCAATTGTTAGGTATATAGACTGACTGTCCTTGATTCAGGTTTGTTGGACTGGCCCTGTGGTTGGTAATGAATAATGTTACTCCAAGTTAGGCGGGAGTTCCCAATTTTTATCTCTCACGGGGGAGGTGAGGGGTTAGGGGTATATAGAGGATTAAGCCCAGTTGACTTTGAGCCCGATGTGGCCATGAACTCGTATTGCAAGAGGCTCCATTGCCTTGGCAAACAAAAGGAGGGTGAGAGGACACCCCTGTCGGGTGCCTCTCTATCCGGAAGGACGGGGAGATATACTTGCCCAGTCTCACTCTAGAAGTGAGTTTCGTGTATAGTAATTTTATGTGTGCTCTGAAGGTTGGTCCTGCCGCCATTCGTCTCAATGTTTCGAAGTAGTATGGCCATGTCAGGGTGTCAAACGCTTTTTCCAGGTCCAGGATCAGGCAAGTCGCCATAGGGTAGTGTTCTTGGGCCTGATCCTGAACCTGGAACAGCCTGCAGATATTTTGGGACGTGTTCCTGCCCGGCACAAATCCGTTCTGATCCTGGTGTAGGCGGCAGGAGCATTGGGTTCAACCGGTCCGCTAATATCTTACCCAGGATCTTGCGGTCTGCAGAGAGCAGCATGATCGGTCTATACGAGGCCATCTGCATCGGGTCACGATCCGGTTTCGGGATCAAAACTATAAGGGATTCACGTACTGAGCCTGGGAATTCCCCCTCCTCTAGAGCCGCTGCATACATGGTGGCCAGCCGTGGCACCAACTCCTGAAACAACAGGGGTAACCCGGTAAACCTATGGCATCTGGGTACATAAAGATTTTTATAAAGCAAAATGATGCCTTGGATTCAATTAGCACAAAAATTAATTCAAGAATGGGACCACTCAATTATCTCATTCTTTGCCTAATATATTGCATGAATCTAATTCTTATATTTTTCTCAGGTAACCCAACCTTACATAAAGAACTGCGGATCTTTTTTTCTTTTCTGTTTGATTTTCAATTTATTTGAAAGAAAATTTAGATTTTTTTATTTTTCTCAAGTCTCTTTTCACTTTTTTTATATATATATATAAACAAACAGATATATATACACATATACACACGTTATTTTTTACACATACATGTACAATATATACAACGATAAACAGATACTACAATATATATATATATTTTTTTGTAGTTAGCCCAACTTATTATACAGGATGCTCGCTTTTAATATGGCTCCAGCATTCCTTTAAACAACGAGTAAGTACCCCAGACCTTTTTACAAGGAGTCTATCAGATCCTTTTTGATTTTTAGATCTGTCTCATGTCTTTTTTTTACTCCTTGTTGAACCAATTGTTTAGATTGTAGTTTTCCAATCTTTTGGCTGGGATCTTCTTTTAAACCAAGGTGTCGACGCGTTTCAGCCCTCTCATTCAGGGTCTCATCAGGACTTGGGCCAATACAATATTCCGTTCTATACAGACTTCTCTCACTATCCCAATCGTAACTTCCATGGGTGTGTACCCTCTTGAAAGGTTCGTCGTGACCATATATTAAGGGGTTTTCGGTTTAAAACGTCCGTCCAAACTGGCTATTTTCTGCATGGGGCGGCTTCTACTGCCTCTTTCTTCCCAACGATAACTTCGCCGACCGGAACCCGTTTCTACACCGGTCACATGATCATATATATATTGTAGTATCTGTTTATCGTTGTATATATTGTACATGTATGTGTAAAAAATAACGTGTGTATATGTGTATATATATCTGTTTGTTTATATATATATATAAAAAAAAGTGAAAAGAGACTTGAGAAAAATAAAAAAATAAAAATTTTCTTTCAAATAAATTGAAAAACAAACAGAAAAGAAAAAAGATCCGCAGTTCTTTATGTAAGGTTGGGTTACCTGAGAAAAATATAAGAATTAGATTCAGCCGTGGCACCAACAGCGTGACAAAAGTGCTATAGTATTCTAGGGGTGAGCCATCCATCATGGAGCTTTATTTCGGGCCAGGGCCTGGATTGTTTGTTTCACCTCCGATGTTATAATCTCAGCCTCTAGGAGATCCCCACTTCACTCGGGATGTGGGCTTTAATAAGGGATTCCAGGAACTGATCAGGTGGCCCCCGACAGACCTTCTCGGGGCGCCGGTATATCGTTGCATAATGGTTGTAAAAAAGGCGCAAGATATCTGAGTGGGAGGTCGCAACGCCACCAGCCAGGTTATTAATTTCCATGATTGGCTGTTCGTCCTGGTGTTGACGGGCTAGCCAGGCTAGAAGCGTTCCCGATCTGTCTCCCACCCTATGTCTTTTGGCTGCATATAACTTAAAATTATAGCGTCTCAGGTCCGCTCAACCCTCCTCGTAGGCTATCTTAGTTCTCACGACTTGTGCGGGGGTCGCTGAGTTTGTGTCCTCAGCTTTGGTTATTGCAGCCAACTGGAGTTCTGCCTTTTCAAGGCTGCGGTCGAGAGTCTTGTGGATGCCCGCTATTTGCCTGATACTGGCCCCTCGAATGACAACTTTAAAAGTGTCCCACTCTAGCGTCCTGCTGGACGCCGTGTTGGTGTTATTACGGAAGTATTCTGTGATACTGTCTTCTTGGGCTTGGCGAAATACTGAGTCCTCTAGACATTCAAGCTGCAGTTTCCCGGTTGGGATCAGCAGGTGGGAAGGCTGCCACCTAAGTGTTAACCGGTGCGGGTCGTGATCAGAGACAACTCTCCCCAAGTAGTCCGTGTGTTGGGTTATGGGCAGTATCCCCGGTGAACAGAGGAACCAGTGGAGACGCTTACGTAGGTTATGGGGTATTGAGTGGAACGAGTATAGCCTAGTGGTTGGGTTTCGGTTCCGCCAGGCATCTGTTAGAGCCCAAGTTGAATCCATAGTCAGAAGTGTTCTGTGTGTGCCCGGGTAAGGGAACCGGCACCTGGGGGGTGCGACCGATCTAGGGACAAATCCAATGCACAGTTATAATCACCTGTAATGATTGTAATTTTAGATGTCTTGCTTGCGCCTATCAGATAATACACGTCCCACACGATGGCTCAACACCCGGCGCAGCAAAAGACTTTAACACAAAACAAACAACACCTTTAGGGTTTTATTTTACAAAATGCAAGGACTCTCTCTCTCTTAGAATAAGGCTTGGGGTTTTATTTTACACAATGCTCTGTAACAGAAAGGCTTTCCCAGATGCCAAATGCACAAGATTCAAATACACAAAGAGATATATATGTTTATATGCAAGCAATAATAAAACACTTAGTAAATATAATGCATGGATAATACCGATGAATAAACAAGAAGCAAATAATATGAAATAAGACTCAAGCAAATATACTGGACGTCCTGCAAGAGATCAGAAAGACATATATACACATCAAGTGATTACTTTGGAGGTGCAACTTGACTCACTCACAAATCACAAAGAAAGCACACTTACTCACACATCACAAAGACAACATATCAAATGATCACAGCTACTGGCTCACATCACAATGGCAATAGTCAAAACTCAACACTTCACCTGGTGCAATAACACTGCATCTGCATCTTAGCCCACTTCTGACCGGGGGATTCACATCCGGGGTTCAGAGCTCAGCAACAGGGTTGTCCCGAATTAGATGTGTCAGTCCTCGTTCGGATTCCAAAATCCCAGTCTCTGAGTCTGCAACCATCAGCTTTAAACACACTAGAAGGTTCGAGAAAGACATCCCCCGGGGCCAGAGGAATCTTACCAGAACTGGCCATGTTCCAAGCAAGCATTCTCATGGCGGGAAGGAGTTCTCACGTCCCCTTCTCCAAATCTTGCATGTTCCAGCCTTTATCTTCACAAAGCTCACTAAGCCTTCCAGGTACATGAACAATCCCTCACAAAAACAAAAAGACCTTGAACCTGAATAACCCAAGCAACTTGCAAGCACTGCTGTGCACTCAGAAGAGCTGAAGCAAGGCAAAGTCAGAAAACAAGATGACATGAGGCCATGTCAAAGCCAAAAGTAAGAACCTTATAATTCTCATCAGTGTACAACACACTGCACAATTGTGCACAACTGCTTATAGATTCACACACTTCATTTCTCAATGTATAGCCCCGAGCACATGTGTGCATCACTGCCCACAACACTGCACTTCGAGACCAAAAAGTACATTCCACAACTCTCTTTCCCTTTCATGCTTTCAAATGCACATCCCACACTTTCTGTTCTTGGCAAGACTGTCCTACTCCGTGACAGCTCCCACTGAAAGACAGCAAGATTACAAGAAAGAAACTTGTAAGAGAAGCAAGGCATATGCAGGACCGTCGTACATTCAGGCTAGGATAAAATAACACACTAAAGTCAGTTAAAATAATGGTAGTCAAAGGTCATCACAGGGTTTCAGACCACAAGAGTGCCTCTACCACTACATCACCCCCCAGTATCCATGGTGGAGTTTTGAATTGCGGCAGGATTGCCGATAGTGAGCCCCAGAACTGGCCTTGGTCAACATTGGGGGCGTACATACTACCCAATAATGGAGTCCAGTAATCATTCCAAAAATACGTATTGATAAGCGTGGCTCAAAACCACCTAAACAAACTTATCTCACTCAGATATCATTCCCATAAAATAAGCCAGCCAGACAGTGGAGAAGAATTAAAAAGTATTTATTAGGCCATTAGTATCTCTATATAGAGAGGCCCTGTCTGACTTCACTCCAAGGAGTGCGCCGAGAGGACTGACAATTCTCAAAACGACAATACATTATAACACATTACAGCAACATTAGTCACGCCCCTAATGGAAAAGTACAGAACTGGAGAGATGGTGAACAATGGGTTGTTCAACAAGAAGCCGCCTCTCCCACATGAGGGTGACACTGTTATCACCTCAAGGCCACGGAGCCGAGGCTCTGCTCCTCCAGTCATGGGAACATTACTGATAGCAAAAGAAACACATTTCATAGTCAGGTTTGTCGGCGAATACTAACTCAATGCGAGAAACGCTGAGACAGGGATTTCTGCTCATAAGGGAGGGGGAATTTGCAGTCCGGCCGCGGAGACAGGCTCCCAAGATGGCGGCACAGGAGCTAAGCTAAGAAATGGCTAACTAAAGAACGAAAATACCCAATTAGCTCTAAATACATACGCAACACATCATTTGGTTAGACACACTATGCTAACTTATATGTCATCATGTTAAGTGAATTAAGGGTTGGGAGATGCAAAACCTATCAGACCCTCCTTTTAGCATTGTGTGGCTAACATGGACGCAGCCTTTATTGGCCAAAAGGAGTGCCTTTAAAATAACTATGGGGAAACAACTAGCTAATAATATCCTCAATCTTCAAAAATACTCTCATCAATTGCCATAAGTGATTGAATCTCCTGATATAGTACATTATTTAAAACTGGATAATTTCGGGATGGATGTTTTGAGGAGGTCATAGTATTAGCACAGAGCGAGCAACAAGGAGGAAGGCAATATACGTAGCAACAGCAAAGTAAAATGAACCCCAGAACTCCTACTAACCCCATCAATATTTTCCAACCCCAGGAAGTGAAAGCACCCCAGAACCACCCACTCAATGACCAGGTGCCAGTATCCTGATGTAATTCAGCAGCCAACTGGGGAAGTTTTAAGAAAGCCAAATTAACAGTGGGAGCGGAATCAGGAATGTAAACACAACAAGAGGTCCCGATGACGCGACAGGCTCCTCCCCTATTAGCCAGGAGGACGTCAAGACCCATCCTGTTTTGTAAAGTGAAAAGTCTCATAGCCTGCATCTCAACGGTCATGTTGGTCACGATGTCAGCTTCTGTATTGACCACCTTCTCCATAACCCTGGATGGTCTCCTAACAGCCCTACTAGTAAACATGGGACCCCAAAATGGCAACAACCCCCGGGTAATGTCCGTCCATTGTTGTAAAGAGGTATCAGTCTGATCAACGTCATCTGCTTGAAGTTCCCTCCTTCCCCTCTGTCTGGGAACCACTGGGGTCCAACGATGGGTCTTAAAGTAATTAGAAGGAGCCAAATAAACGGGGGGTAGAAGATACGTTAAATGACAGACACCTCCCCACCCCTCAGGCAACTAAAAGTATCCATTCTCACCACAGACAAAATAGATATTTGGTGGAGGGACCAAGGAGGGACTGATGGATAATCGTATTGACGAGGTCACATTACAGGAACTGTTACCAACCTTTATAGGCCCCCTTCCTAGAATGCAAAATGTAGATTGAGGACCCACCACAGCAATAGGGACTAAGGGATGGCTGCTGCTATTCCCCGGGGGAGGTCGTCGGAAAAGCAAAGATGAGTTAAACTGCTGGAAACTCTCTATAACGAGATTTGTGTCATTCCGTGTAGAATACCGTCCCACCTTTCTGTAACATGTATTTACAAAAGTCTGGTCAAAATGTCCATCATTGAGAAATGGTCCAAAAGGGGACTGGTGTATAGGGTGTATTCCATCATTAAGGTGGATCCACTGTTAGTGAGTCGGGGTGGTAAGAAATCAGGCTGCTGGAAGAATTTCACCAAACTAATCAGGGTGTACCATCCCACACAACCATTCACATAGGATAATGGAAACGCCAGCAACCTATCTTTCTTATGTACCGCTGAAGGCAATAACCCACCAACCCAACAGTCAGTAACATTGTATACAGCATGGGCATGATGTAATGTCTTAATGAAAACATTATTCTGGTAGCCTTTTCGCAATAGTTCTTCTCTATAATCTAGGGTAACCAGATTATGCTCGGGGGTCGGAGTGGTGGTAGACACAAACTGGTGAACAGGGTACTTTTCATCAAGAACAAATAGAATCCCAAGAACTACTATAAATGCAATGATAATCACCACTATAACAACAATTTTTTCATTTCTGGATAACGATGACCAGGGTGAATCAGGTTCAACTCTGCGAGGAGCCGCAAAGGGCTGCTCCTCCTCGGGAATGGGATGGCCAAAAGGGTATATATTCACCTAGCTATAAGTCCAATAATAAACTAAAAGGAAAAGAATCAGTTCACACTGAAGCCAACCAGAGGGGATCTTCTCCCTGTGTCCGTTAGAGCCTCACGGGCAGGCTCCTATTGTTCATGCCCTAACTCCCAAGTCGGAGTTGCACAGCTTCACAACTCAAAGGAGCACTTAATCTGGACCCAGACGCGACCTAATGTCCTCACAATAATGTCTCGGCCAGTGCACTAGGGCTCAATCTGTAGTCCTTCCCTACTTCTCAATCTGTTGTCCTTCCCTATTTCCCTCGCTCAGCCCTTCTTCCAATGCACTGTTCTCCTTTTCTGGGCCGCAGATTATAGCGAGCGCTCCCTCGCACCTCTGTATCTGTGAACAAAATGGGGGGTTCAACTGCAAGGGACTTATCCACTGATGTCAAATCAATTCGATCTTGAGATGCTTTGTCTTTCTCAACTGGGGTCAGCTTCTCTTCGTTCTCAACTAGCTCCTTTCCTCTCAACTGGGCATCCAAGAAGGGCACATACCGAGGAACTATTTCACTTTCTTCATCAGCGATGCCCTTCCTCACCCACGCATCATAGGGCAATGGAAGTGGAATCCTCTTCACGTGGCTGACGTGGGTCCACGACTTGTGGCCCTGGATCCTGAGTGCGGTACGCGTTGCCAACAAAACCAAGCGCGGTTTACTCCATCTCGGCTCCAAGCAGGATTTCCGTTGAAATCGACGAACCAATACTCAGTCACCGGGTTGGATGGAATGTCCAGGCCCCTCCGGTTGCGGCTTCAGCGTGACTGCTACCTGCTGGTGAAGGGAACGGAGATCTTTAGTCAAGGCATACAAGTAATCTGTTAACAGAGGATATTCAAAATCAGAAAAACCTTTAGGCCTCGGGACACCCCAAACATTAGGTGGACGACCAAAGACCACTTCATGTGGAGAAACCCCTGTCGTGGAGTTCATTGTCACCCTAGTAGAAAGCAGAGCTAAAGGGAGTGCGTCTGGCCATCGCAGCCCTGTACTCTCTTGGATCTTAGCCATCTTTAACTTCAAAGTCCCATTATACCTCTCTACCAAGCCGGCAGATTGGGGATGTCGTGCTGCATGAAATTTCTGCTTACATATCATTTTCATCAATTTTGCATTAAAGTGTGTCCCGTTGTCACTCCAGATCACCCGGGGCAAACCGAACCTGGAAAAGTATTCCCTAATCAACACCGTTGCTGTCGCCATAGCTGTGCATTCTTTCGTTGGGAAAGCCTCCACCCACCTACTAAAAGAACACACCACCACCAGAACGTATTTAAAGTTATTCACCCTCTCCATCTCAATATAGTCCATCCGTATCACCTCAAAAGGGAAAGAAGGAGGTGCAAAATTACCAGGGAGAACAGGTGTCCCCCTCCCAGGATTGTATCGCAAACACACCATACAATGTTGTACCAAATGTTTGGCCCTCTAGAGATATTGTCATTACGCCATACTGGGTCCAGTAATTTACAAATCCCCTTGGCACTAACATGTGCCGGTCCATGAGCCATTGTGACCACAGGAAGAACATATGCATCAGGAAGCAACCACCTTCGTTTGTCGGATAAGTCTGTCCAACAATCATCCGAGTCCAGTCGCCCCACACTCTCCCTCCATTTCTTCAACTCGTCCTCCGTTGCCCCCGCCTGAAAATCCCGTACACTCTCCACGGTGCTCATAAATATGTCATTGTCTGGTACCAACCTAGCCGGTCCTGTCACAAACACACGTGGAAGTTTTGTCTTAGCAGTTTCCTTAGCTGTCTGATCTGCAAATGCATTGCCCCGGCCCACGTCGTCCACCACTGCTTTGTGTGCACTACATTTAATTATAGCCAGTTTTTTTGGAAGTGTTAATGCTGTCAACAATCGTAGTATCAATGGGCCATGCTGTATCATTTCTCAATGTGATGTCAAAAACCCCCTTTGTGCCCACAGTCGCCAATAACTATGAGCCACGCCGAAGGCGTATTGGCTGTCAGTATAAATATTCACATCCAGTCCCTCACTCAATTCACACGCTCGTAACAAGGCTACCAGCTCCGCAGCTTGTGCCGACTGATAAGGGACCCTAGAGGTCTCCACAACCTTCTGCAATGTTGTTATAGCATAGGCTGCAGTCGTGGTGCCATCTGGAAGTTTAAAACACGAGCCATCGACATACAATTCCCCTTGGGGGTCAATTAGGGGAGTGTCTGTCAAGTCTATCCGTCCCTTCATTTCTTCCTCAGTCCGAAACAAACAATCATGGACATCACTGTCCTTTTTGTCCGAAGGGAGGGGTAGTAACGTGGCTGGATTCAGAGTGGCACATCTTTTAATTGTAATATGAGGGGCAAACAACGTCAATTCATATCCCGTGAGATGAGCACTAGTTAAATGCTGCATCTGTGTCTTATTCAATAGGGTGTCCACAGCATGCGGTACCATCACTGTGAGATCAGTGCCAAGAACGAGCCCCGTGATTGTCTAATCGACGCCGTGGCTCTAGACAGCTCGGCAACGCTCGTGCCACATTGTCATGTGTAGCGGAAAAATACGCACAAGGTCTCTGCTTCCCCCCAAAACTCTAGGTTAACACTGAGAGTGCGCAACCGTCCGCCTCGTGCACATAAAGTACAAAAGACTTCTGGTAATCAGGGGTGCCAAGCACAGGTGCAGAGCACAAAGCAGTTTTCAACAACTCAAAAGCTTCCTGACATGCGAGGGTCCAAGGCAAAGGCTCATGGACCTCCCTAATAGTCAAATGAAGAACGGGCATGGTTAGTAAAGCATAATTAGGTATCCACTGGCGACAATACGATGTTATGCCCAAGAATGCGCGCGCCTCTCGTTGGGTCTTAGGAACAGACATATTAGTTATCGCCCTAACACGATCCAGCGTCAACCTCCTTCCCTCCTTCGATAGGAGATGACCTAGGTAGGTAACCTCCTGTCGACAATACTGAAACTTAGAGAGTGAGACTTTATGTCCATGACATGCCAAATGATGCAAAAGTCGTACAGTGGCCTCCTTGAAACCCTCCACCGTGTCAGACGCAATCAACAAGTCATCTACATATTGCAACAACACATTACCTGCAGGAAGTTCTAAATCATCCAATTGCGCTTTCAATGCTTGACTGTAAATGCTATGGCTCTCAGTATAGCCCTCGGGAATTCTACAAAATCTGAAACTTCGGCCAGATAACGAGAATACGAAAAGATGAAGAGGGATACTGAAGAAGGCATTTTTAAGGTCTAAGACTGAGAAATACTTGGCCGTGGGAGGAATCATTGTCAAAATGGTAGTTATATCAGAAACTACTGGGTACTGGGGCTCAACTACTTTATTAATCTGCCTCAAATCAATTACAAATCTATAAACATCCTGTTGATCATAACTAGCATTAGCAGAAGGCTTCTTAAGAATCGGAAGAATAGGACTATTGCATACATTGGAAGCCATCTCCTCCACCACTCCAGATTGTATCAAATCATGAATAATCTGTAAGAGAGCCTTTTCACCCTCCTGTGAAATCTTATACTGAGGAATACGCGGTAAACGAGCTCCCTGTTTGACCTTAATGGAGACGGGGGCACTATCCAACTCACCCACATCAGTATCACCGCTCGCCCACAGAGCCTCTGGCACCTCCTTAAGCTCCTGTGGTAGTTGGTCATCTTTAGAAAAACATTGCTGAGCCCGTGCAACAGAGGGACCCATGGTAACATAAACACCATCCGGTGAACAATAAATCGTAGCATGTAGTCTCTTCAACAAATCCAGACCTAAAATATTTTCACCACAATTGGACGTGAGAAGAAACAAAGAATCAACAGTGAAAGGGCCAATCGTAAGAGTGAGCGGTTTAGAAATGGGGCTGATCACCGGTGAGCCTGAGATGAATGTTAGCTACGAGTAAATATACACATTACAAGTTCTTATTTTAACAGTGTGTAAATGCCAAGCGAAGTAGTTACATAAGATGTTTGTTATGTCATTTTCAGTTTCCCCTGACGAAGGACCCGTGGGGGTCCGAAATGCATTGGGCCAATAATAAACTGCTATTGACAAAAGAGAAGGATGGTGTCTTTTGTACGTATTCATGAAGAGGGGCATGAAGAGCCCGCTTGAATATGAGAAACTATGAAAATGTGGCACTTTACCTTGCATGATGTCGAGATGGATAAAAAAAAGCGGAAATAATTGAAAATGGAATATTTGCAAAACAGAAGGAAGTTAAAAAGGAGAAAAAAGTAACAAGAGAAAAAATATTATAATGCAACTGCACTTTAAGAAGAGGCTGTCGCCACGGTTGTTTGGGGCAAAGGAGCCCCGAAACTATGTTGTGTTGTTTAGTCTATGCACGTGCTGTTTGGGCTTAGCGCGCTAACGTGAGCACGCCACCCGTTAAAACTAGATGGTTAAAATTGTGAAGACATGTGAGTTAAAAATTTGGATTGCTACCCACGAACATTTGAATTTGTACCCCAAAGCCCAATTGGGTAGGCACCCAGGAGTTAATACATTTGAAGAACTTTTTTCCGAAATCTGGACGTTTTTTCATGCAAGGAAGGATACATTTTTGTCCGTGCAGCGTGTTTATTATTTTTTTGGATGGATGTCAAAAAAACATATGGGAACTATTTTGGATACAGTTTAGTAATATTAAAAAATATGTCTTAAATGAACAGGCTTGAAATGTGATATGAGGTGGAGATATACCGCCATCAGAGTGTAGCATGCTCAGAACAACACTTATTTAATTATTCAGAGTAGAGAAGAGGATTCTGGGAACTGTAGTGTTTTTGGTGATGTTCGGGAGGCTCAGGTGTGATTAATCCATTGGAGAGAGTGGGAGGATCTAAGAAAAAAGGTGGGAAAGGCTGGTAAAAGGAAGGGGAGACGTTACGGGACGGAGCAGATTTTACTGAAAGATCAGAGATGGGAGGATGTCAACGTGGTAGCAGGTACGCACGGATGTTAAATGGGAGAATTAGAAGCGTATTTATAGTTGAGAAGGGATTGCCAGTTCCTAGAAAATGTTTGAAGAGAAAGTGCAACGTAGTTAAAAGAGGGGAGGAGGGTGAAGAAGGAGTTGGAGACATGCAGGGGTGAGAGAAGGCAGGAAAGGGAGGTCTGGGTTAGCAACGGTTATGAGAATGTGATTGCCTTAGAGCGATCACCACTGAGCCTGAGATGAATGTTAGCTACGAGTAAATATACACATTACAAGTTCTTATTTTAACAGTGTGTAAATGCCAAGCGAAGTAGTTACATAAGATGTTTTTTATGTCATTTTCAGTTTCCCCTGACGAAGGACCCGTGGGGGTCCGAAATGCATTGGGCCAATAATAAACTGCTATTGACAAAAGAGAAGGATGGTGTCTTTTGTACGTATTCATGAAGAGGGGCATGAAGAGCCCGCTTGAATATGAGAAACTATGAAAATGTGGCACTTTACCTTGCATGATGTCGAGATGGATAAAAAAAGCGGAAATAATTGAAAATGGAATATTTGCAAAACAGAAGGAAGTTAAAAAGGAGAAAAAAGTAACAGGAGAAAAAATAATAGAATGCAACTGCACTTTAAGAAGAGGCTGTCGCCACGGTTGTTTGGGGCAAAGGAGCCCCGAAACTATGTTGTGTTGTTTAGTCTATGCACGTGCTGTTTGGGCTTAGCGCGCTAACGTGAGCACGCCACCCGTTAAAACTAGATGGTTAAAATTGTGAAGACATGTGAGTTAAAAATTTGGAGTGCTACCCACGAACATTTGAAGCTGATCACCGGTGTACCTGAAAACCCAACGGAGATGTTATTCTGGCCAGACATAGCCGCCCCAGGGACCAGAGAATGTGCCACGGAACTCTTCATAGCTCCCGTATCCACTAAAAATTTCTTGGTGGACCCCAGCAAGTCCGCAGTGACATAGGGACCTCTCTGATCTACCTGCAATGACACTGGTCCCTCACTCTGCCCTACGCTGTCCTAATTGTGAGAGAAACCCGTCACTTTGTCTACATCATAGTCATCTTGATAATACTGTTTGTCTTGCTCCCCGTCACAGTCTCCTCGGTAATGCTGTCTGAACCTGTCACCATCAAAGTAGTTCCCACCTGTCCGTCGACCCTAACTACGTTGCCAGTCATCCCTACGTATCTCTCCGCGACCTCTACCTCTGCCCCATCCTCTGTATCCTTCCATCAGCTCCGGGCACTCTCGCCACCAGTGGCCCTCCTTTTTACAATTACCACACTGATTTTCCCCTAAGGCCGAACCCTGTCGTCCTCCACGTCCATATCCAACTCCACCTTGCCCGGCCGCAGTGGGCGGGGCCCCGCGGCCTCGTCCCCGTCCTCTCGTTACTTGCTGCAACAACACCCTTGTTTTCAGGTCCTTCGCTTTCTTCTCTGCTCTATCTTTACTTTCATTCTCCCTATGCTCATAGTACTGAGCCATACTCAAAATGCCAGAGGGGGTGGACGTCATCCACGTACTTTCAGAAGCATGCAACCGAGCCGATATTTCTGGTGGTAAATTATGCACAAATCTGTTCAGAAAAAGCCGCACCCCTCCATCCTGCGACAAATCCTGGCCACTGAAATCTAGGAATGCCTCCTCAAAGCGAGTAAAGAAGTCAGACACACCCTCCTCTTTCTTCTGACGACATGCAGTCAACTTATCCCAATCCACTTTCTTCGGTGGGAGAAGGGAATGCATGTACTTAATGATACGTCCAGGCAGGGCTAAAATCTCCGGTCTCGGTTTATCCCCCGGCTTCCTCTCTTTATCACAGCTGAGTAGGGTTGAGAGACAATTCAGATAATGGTGCTCTACCTGGAGTAAACGTTACAAAATGTAAGGAGAAGAGTTCAGATGAGTGGTGCGTTCAGAGCAACGGAAACCCTAAAACCGTTCAAGACAATCAGAGATTCTCATAGACTATAACAACTACGCTCTCGCAACCACAAAACAGTGTGACAATTAAGACAAAAGTGATCATAGAAGTAACAGAAAGCAGCAGATCTCTATGTTCGTGTTCTTTATCCAAAGGGATGTTTATTAGAGTCCACAATCAGCCTCAATCAGCCGACATGTATGTGTTTAGCCAAAACTGGGAGGGGATCCGACAGTCTGATCGGTTAGAAGTTGTGTGGACTTCTCCGTAAGTGAAAGCGTACTGCCGCGCGGTATCCCTCCTCTGTGTGTTCCCGGTCGCCGTGTTCCAAGAACGGCATACATGTGTTTAGTCTCATTTTTGAATAAACGAACAGCATTGTTGACACTCCGATATAACTTCGGGATCACTTAGACTTCATACCCGTTACCAGGGTTGTCTTTGTCAATTACAGTTTGACATACCCGTCAATCATTCTTTCAGGATATTTGGATCTACTTGCTCAAAATAATTCCCCATCGACGGAACTTTACCTAAATTCTCTACCAGCCCTGAAGAGTCGTGTTGACTCCACTTCAACACGATGAAACACGTGTCGGCTGATTGAGGCTGATTGTGGACTCTAATAAACATCCCTTTGGATAAAGAACACGAACATAGAGATCTGCTGCTATCTGTTACTTCTTTGATCACTTTTGTCTTAATTGTCACACTGTTTTGTGGTTGCGAGAGCGTAGTTCCTCTCTTTATCCCAATCCTTAAACTCCTGCCATGTGCCCCCCAGTTCCTCTGCATGATCAGTGTCACTTGTCTCCACACATCCACTGGAACCAATAATCCCAAAAATAACTCTATATCTGCGAATGTCATGACCGTTGAGGTAGCCGCCTCAGTCAACTCCTAATAATAGGCAGTCGGATTCTTTCTAGAGTCAGGTAACTGTCCCTTCAGTGCCAACACCTCACTTCTCTTCCAGGGAACATAACCCCATTGCTCTTGAAAACGAGTCTCCACCCGCGCCCTTGTCACTGCGTTTGTCACTGGATCCACCACTTCAGGTATTTCAGGGTGAAAAACAGGATGAACCTCACACATGGGGTGTGCCCCACACGTAGAGGGATCCGGGGACTGTAATTCATTTCTATAGCCAACCAATGTACACATATTTCCATACACCTCTCCCAAACTAGTATTGGCCTTGTAGGCTTTATCTCTAATATCATAAATTTTCTGGGGCACCGTGTTCCCGTGGCATTGCTCCCACGATCCTATCAATGTCACCGACATATGCCACAAAGCATGCTGTTGCATTAAATGTTCATAATCCATCATGGTAGACCAGATATCCTCCACTGAATAAATGGCATTCCGAGCCCATTGACATGCTTGATTGGCCACAATCTGCTTCTCTTCTATGCCCACATTAAAACGCGTAAGGAATTTACGTACATGGTCAAATATCATACGCCCATCCATACCCCTCAACCCCGAGTTGGAGTCCGAGGTATAGTCTGTGGGGTATCACTCGCCGAAGCTGTAAGTAACGCAGATGCAGATAGCGGTGTAGCCGCAGGGGGGGCAGACGCGGCTGGAGCTCCCGCCGACAAGAGGGAAACGAGGGGCGAATTTACAGAAATTAGTGCAGCTTCAACATCTTTCAACACACTGGAAGGAGAGGGTAGCATAGCGGGAGGGTCAGAGGAAGAGGGTGCCTGTGAAGAGTCAGAAGCCGACAGAACAGTCGGAGAAGGAGATAGCGCAGGATATATCAATTTCGGTGCATAAGGGGGCGGGGGGCGGGCATCCAAAAGGTCCTCTATATCATCCTTCTCCTCCGCTCTCACCACATAACTCTTATCTGTTTGCAACCTATGAAGCCTATCTGCGCGCTCAATCCCTGCCTCTGTCTCCGCTTTATTATAGGCTCTCACTTTCTGTATCATTGACTGGGCAGCTTTCTTCTGGGCCGTCTTCTCCTCTCTCATCTGTCTTTGCCTAACCTCTTTCTGCCACATCCTTAAAGAATCGAACATGCTCTGGCGACTGCGCCTAGCGAACAATCTATCCTGCAGGTAATCTAACTTAGCTGTATCGAATGAACCAGTCAACGGCCATTGCAAATCCACATTACTCTTGGTATACTTGTGCCACAAAGTATTAAACAAAATTGGGGTAAGTCCATATTTCACATACATCTCAACATTAGGAGTGGTAAAGGGGCAGGCTGACTCTCAGCCAATCTAGCATCCGTTGAACGACAACAACACCCAAAACATCTCAACTTACTGAAATGCGGCATCTTGCTCACACAATCGTACACCGCCAAGAGAACTCACATGCACCCAAACACAGAAAGGACTAAACAGCTATCCCCACAAACAACTACTCATGTCCTTACACACACATATTTCCTATGGGCATACATCGAATCACCCTGCCAAACACGTGTAACCACAATGGGACAAGGCCCGTCGACCAAGTCCTGGGGAACCAGACCCTACCACAGACTTAATAAACACTGAACAGTACAGAAACTGTTCCGGAGGCCGGAGGACAGGTCAACCACACAGGCGGCACTACGGACCACTGCCCAGATTCACCCCAGGAGACCTGGGACCCTTCCAGCAGACCCCCCCTTCCGGGTTGGGTTTGGGTCCTTTCCCAGTGTTCCCCCAAGATCAACCGCAACTCCGTCCGAGTACCATCCGGCCAGAGGCTCTACAACATAGGAGCGTTGGGCGTCCCCCAAACCTCCCCAAACCACAAACAGTCTGTCAGAGCGTCTCATGCACTCTGAGTTCCCCGGGGCACCCTAGCCCCTCCTCTAATCACCAAAAGCATGCTTAGGGACACACTAGCCTCTCGGAGCCCCCTAGCTCCTTCAATCATCAGTCGGACCACTCACCTCCTGTTCGCGGAACCCGACATCCACTATTCTCCACCGCCGGCTGCTTGGACCAACACGGTCAGCTCCCAAAGGTCCGCCTTCTGGACCCCAGCGCAGGATCATAAGCCGAGACCTCTCCCGATCAGCAGGGTGGGGCAACGCTGCGAGAACCAAGCCCGGCATCAGATGGGTACCCAGACCCACCGTGCCGACCAGACGGTCCTCGGCCTTCTACAACCCACCTAAGGGCGAGAAAGATCCTTATCGTGGGGTACCTGTTCGGGCGCCATCTGATAAGCGTGACTCAAAACCACCTGAGCAAACTTACCTCACTCAGATATCATTCCCATAAAATAAGCCAGCCAGACAGTGGAGAAGAATTAGAAAGTATTTATTAGGCCATTAGTATCTCTATATAGAGAGGCCCCGTCTGACTTCACACCAAGGAGTGCGCCGAGAGGACTGACGATTCTCAAAACGACAATACATTATAACACGCTACAGCAACATTAATCACGCCCCTAATGGAAAAGTACAGAACTGGAGAGATGGTGAACAATGGGCGCACACAAGAAGCCGCCTCTCCCGCGGGAGGGTGACACTGTTATCACCTCAAGGCCACGGAGCCGAGGCTCTGCTCCTCCAGTCATGGGAACATTACTGATAGCAAAAGAAACACATTTCATAGTCAGGTTTGTCGGCGAATACTAACTCAATGCAAGAAACGCTGAGACATGGATTTCTGCTCATACGGGAGGGGGAATTTGCAGTCCGGCCATGGAGACAGGCTCCCAAGATGGCGGCACAGGAGCTAAGCTAAGAAATGGCTAACTAAAGAACGAAAATACCCAATTAGCTCTAAATACATACGCAACACATCATTTGGTTAGACACACTATGCTAACTTATATGTCATCATGTTAAGTGAATTAAGGGTTGGGAGATGTAAAACCTATCAGTATCACCCCTCTTGGACTACCACCCTGTGAGTTTCCTTGAACGGGACCCCCGGTCTGAGCTAGATTAGCACCCCTCTAGAAAACGCAGAGTGTGTGGTAGCACAGAAGGTGCTGCGCAAGTGCCTTTGTACCTGTTCCAGTTCGGTCTTTGTGAAATGTGTTTCTTGTAGCAGGATTATCTGCGCTGTTTGACGCTTCGCTTAAGAGTAAACTGCATATTACTTCCGCACTGTGTGCATTCCCCTGATGTTTAAGGTTAAAAGTCAAATGTCCGCGTCCGCTGGCATGATTCTACGTGTTTCTGGGGAATTGGGGGAATCGGCAGGGGGGATTTTGTGTTCTGGCTATGCACCCGGCCCTTCTGCATGCATTTCTGTCATATAAGGTCACCCGCCCGGGATGGGACTTTGTCCTTGAGGATCAGGAAGAACTGAGAAGTGAATCAACTAACCTTGAGGAACCAGGTTCCAACTTTGCAGATCTATCACAACTGGTGATACGTCCAAACTACCTGTGCATCTAATATTCTAATATATTGTGGGGGGGTGACTTTGGAGTTCTGTGTCTATTACATTCTGTGGCCTGTGTTTTCGAGTGTGATATTCGTGGGATGCAGTATGCCCAGAGAGAAGTACACATTATATTGTGGCTGCTTGGTGTGAGTTTGTGCTATAGGATACAAGTTGAAGGTCGTTTACATGGGGAGGGAATTGCAGCTTCAAGTGTCCATTCTTTTCAGATCATCGTGTCCGCTGTTTGGGGGGGTCACCAGAGGCGGAGTCATTGAGTCTGCTCGGGATATGCTTGTGTCTCTGGAATTGTCCTAGAATGAGAAGATGTGTGGGCCATCTTCCTAGTCCGAAGTCGCTGTGGCCATGTCTAGGTTTTCTGCTGCCTGGATAGCTCTTCTGCGTTCTGCTATATTTTCCTCAAGATTAGGAGTACCTGTGACCGGGCTTTGTCCTCTCAGCCCTTTTCTCTTATGGTCTGTTTTCACTTGTGCCCCCTGGCCTCGTGATCTCCTCGGCTGCGACTGTATCCCGTTGCGGGCCACCTTGAGTGTTAGTTTCCTCCCAGTCAAATACTGCCATTGGGTCTGTGAAGAATCTTGTCCCTCCGTCACTTATGACTCTGAGGCTGGCCGGGAAGAGTAACGATTAGTGAATCCCTTTTTGGCGGAGCATTCTCTTTGCTTCCAGAAAAGTGATCCTTTGCTGCTGCACAGTCCTGGAGTAATCTGGGAAGATCATCACACGCTTATCCTCCACTTGGAGTGGGCCATGTTGTCTGGCTGCCCTCAACACAGCATCTCGGTCTCGGAAGTGGATCAGCTTTAGAAGTAGCGGCCATGGAGGTGTCCCTGGAGGGGGTCGTCGGGCTGGGACCCTGTGAGCCCTCTCTACTGAGAAGTAGGGCATGAGCTCAGTGTCCGGGGTAAATGACTTGAACCAAGTTTCAATGTACGTCTCCGGAATGGACCCTTCAACGCCCTTTGGTAAATTAATCACCCAGCTATTGCTGTGGCGGGCTCGCCCTTCTAGGTCATCTGCTCTCTCCTCTAATTTGGTTAATTGGGTTTGAAGATTTCGCATGATGTCCTGCTGTGATTTAGCAAGTGGCTGCAGAGTGGCCAGGGTTTTTCCCCCCACTGTCACTCTATTGGCCAGCTTCGGGTGATCGTCCCCTGGCAGGCCGAGATCCGAGTATAGGGCCCCAATCCTGTCCTCCATTGTAATTCGAGAGTGTTCGATTGCAGCCAATACTTTGTCTAATTTGTCGGACATTGCTGTGGAGTGGCATTGTTAGCTGCCTTAGATTGATCCAGGGCTGTGTTTTGCGATCCAGTGACCTGGCGCTGGCGTCCCATGATTTTGTCCGCCAGCGTAATAGGACTATCCTCCTTTACCTGTCTTTGGGTAATGCAGTGCTTGCGACCTCTTGTGGCTATTGATGTGCTTCCTCCTCCTTTCCGAGGCAGGCCGTCACGGTTTGCGCGCCTTTTTGTGTGGCCGGTCTGGCCTTAGTCGGCTAACTGAGCTTTAGGCGATGATGTGAGGCCGGGGTTGTAGAACTGCAGAGGAAAGAGTTTCTCTCACTGTGCATCCACTTTTGCAAGTGTCCCTGATCTTTCTTCGCACCTTGGCCCCCCACCCCCCAGTGGGTACTAGACACCTTTGCCCGTGCGGCTCCTAAGGCTATTGCGCCTTTGTACCTCTGGGTGCCCAGTGCTGGCTTCTCTTCCCGGGTTGCTTTTGGTTTGCCTGGTGGGACCCTGCCGTGCGCTCCTCCCGGGGGGTAATTTTCCATTTGATGCCGGGCACAGCGGGGTGTCCGGTCAGGTCACTCCACTTGCCTCAGTCGGACGCCTCTTGTGGTGCCTTCTTCTGTATCGACAGTTTCTCATTGGTGTCCGGGGCCGGCAGCTGGTCATTAGGCATTGTTTGGCTGCTTCTGGGGCCACAGTCGCTCGCCTCCGCTTGTGGACGTCACTCTTAGGGGGTGTCGGCTGGGCTCTGGGTCGCTGCAGTGCTTCCATTCCGTTTCTAGGAGGATCCGGGAAAAATCCACAGGATCGCATTGCTCCTCCTCCACTGTTTAAGACCCGTCTCTTTTCCAGCTCCTCGCTTTGGGTGACAGGAAGCTCTCTTTGGGCAACTATGAGGTTCAGTAACACCCTCTGCACTGGGTGTTTCCTATGGGGCCCTCCGTAGTAAGAGGCTGCACGTCTACTGGGCTGGTCTTAATCTGGGCCATGCTTCGGGCTGTCTCGGGGCCTCCGGTCAGTTCCGGGATGTCTTGAGGGTTTTGCGTCCCCCTCTTGCTTGCTCAAGGGCACGACACCGGTCCAGTCTCCTGCTTTGGATGACGGGGTAGCTTGCTTCAGGAGGTATCCGACTGTCAGGCTCAGTCGCTCCCTGTGCCTCCTTACATTGCAGGGCTGCGTGGGCCTGTCGTGTGTGCTTCTGACTGGCACAGCCGCCAGGCCGCGCTCCTCACCTGGGCGTAGCTGTCGGGCAGCTAACGTGTACTGCCTCCCTGTGCACCATGTCTATTTGTTGTTAACAAAGCTTGTTGGCTTTCTTACAAATGATCTTCAAGCACCAAGAAGCCGCAGCCTCCTGCAAAGCACAGCACCAACAATGACGCTCTGCCTGCATTCTGCATCGTGGCCCTTCAGTTCCTGTGTGCTGTTGAGGCTTCCTTGCGACTCCCTGTGCCTGTTGCCAGAGTGTCCCCGAGGGGGCTCCATCAATTCCTGCTTGCTCTCCTGTGTACTGAGGGCCAGCCCCGATTTACTCTTGCTGGGTTAGTCCCACAGACCTTGCTGGTCTGCAACCCAGCATCTTTTCCCGCAAACCGTTGTTTGCGTTTGCCAAGGCTTTTTGGTGGTCCTGCTGGCCACTGACCTTCCTGCACTCGTCGACCAGCATGGGACAGCTTGTGGACTGCACCTGTGCACATGCATTATCACCTGGGCTCTAGAGCTGCTGCTTCATCCTCACTGTGCTACAGCAAGAACCTCCAATCAGGGTTGGTATTATACACCTGTGCCTCGTGGTCTCCTCTGGGTGGTTTTGACTCTATCCCCTCTACTTTCAGGTTCTTCTCATTTGGATTCCACGCCCATGGTCCGCAAGACGCTGCTGATCTTCCACAAACCTTCATTGGCGTCTACGGGCGTTTCCTGACTCCACTTCACCTCTGTGCACCTGGGCTCCCTGGTGTAGGTATCCTGGTTGGTTCCTGGGGTATCTATGGGTGGAGTGGCTCTCCGACTGTCCTTCATCCAAGTGGTGGATTCGGGGTCCTATGTAAAGGGTCCTAGAACTGTAAAATTCCAACTGCGACTTATCCTGTGTTATACTATGGATTTTTGACCCTGTGTAATCACTCTGTTCCCGGGCGCCTAGGGGTCCCTGGCTAGTCACCTTGAGTGGTTCTGTGTTTCCCTTGGGGTCCTCCATCCTTGGGTACTGGTCCTGTTTTGGTACTTATCTCACATTCCACTGATTTAGAATATGGGTTGGCCCCCGGTTGGACCCTATGTCTTTTTCTATGCTATTTACCTCTTTCTAAAGTATTTCTTGGGTGTAGTTGATATCTCCGGGTAGGAATATACCAAGTTAGTGTCCAGTGTGTAGTAATAAATGCATAGTATTTTTATACTCACCTGGTGGTTGTTTCTTGTGTGAAAAGCTTACTGACTGACTATAGTGGGACATGCACTTGCATCACAACTCTCCTGAATCAGCCTCTTCTGCTCTCCACAGCTACTCCATGAGAACTCTGGTTTTCAGGGACCTAAACACTATCACTAAGGGTTGCCTGGACTCAGTGCCTCACCTTAGGTCACTATATACTGAGCCAGCCTCCTACATGATGCATCAGCAGAGGAAGCGGGCACTAATCTAAGAACATTTTACAGCCAGCCTGACTCAAAGGAGAGAAGAGTTTGGTGGCACAGGTACTTGGTCACCTTTTAGATAATTTACGTCAACCACATTAGACTGATTTACCCTGTCATCGAATACAAATACCTGTTAATTGATTTGTGCTGCCATTCATTTCGCTGCAGGTTCAAGCAACAACTCACCAACTTATATAAAACCTTTATTTGCTTTGAAGCAGTGGAAGTAGGTAGTGCATTTCACTCAAACCAGCTTTTGCTTCCAAAATATTAGTAGAGGCAAAAGTAGCATGGGGAATTTAATTGCATTTCTCTTATCCTTTCAACTAGAATTGAACCAATTAATAAAAGGGGCGACCATCACACTAAGAGGGTCTTAAATAATGACTAATCCTGGTATCATAACCTGTACAACAGGGTTTTAAAGAATCTGCAATTAAATGTATCACAATATTTTATTCCATTTGAAATATTAAATGGCTTTTCAATATATGTCTTGGACCACTCAAGGGTTCCGATCCATAGGATTAATCAGCTTGATTTGTTACAGGATTCACAGGAGACCTGACAGCACTCCTCCAATACCCGAGCTTCTTTCTGCTCTTCCTCATCGAAAACAGCATCTATAGGCTGGATACCAGAACCTGGCCAACTCATCCATACGTAGATTTTTGAGAGAAAAGCCATTGGGTCTGCTTTCCACTTACTGGTACAGGTCATTGGGTAAAAAGGTCAAAAGAACTGTGATTTTGCCTCTGTTACAGAGCCTAAAAGAACTGCAAAGTTTCTGAAGTGTTTGTGAAGCTCATCATGTGGCCAATTCTCAACAGTCGCCCTACATGACTGCCTGTAGTGAAAGAGCCACTTTTGTAGTCTGGCAACCAATGATGACCTCCAACTATCACCATTTTAATTGATATTAGTGTGTTCCTTAATGTAGGATGGTGCTGCATTTGCCTGTTTCTCTTCTGTTCTGTAATCTTGCTGTCTTTTAGTGGGAGCTGTTACTGAGTGGGACAGTCTTGCCAAGTGCAGAGCGTGTGGGATGTGTATTTGAAGGTGTGCAGTTGTGTAGGAATGTGTCAGTGGTGAGAATTATGAGTTCTTACTATTGGCTTTGACCATTCTGTTTTCTGACTTTATCTTGCTTAATGGCAGGACTTGCCTATTGGCTTTGGCATAATCTTATGCCATCTTGCATTAGTGGCCTATGCTTAAGCGACTCCATCTTCTGAGCCTTTCTAGGTGAGAAGTGATGTTTTGCTTTCACTTGTTTTCTGCACTCTGTGCGCTAGTAGAAACCGGTTCTTCAGAGGAATGTGAAGGCTCCTTCTCGAAGGCATAGCAAAGGCCTGATCAACCAATGCTGTGTCCCCGGCACGGAGTGGTACGGAATCTAATGGGAAAAGGAGGCAGGGCTTGCTAGAAGCTTCAACCAATGTTTTCACTTGCATTAAAAGGGGGAGCTTCCACTGATCTGGTGGAAGTTGGAAGTGGAAGTTTTGGGAGTTTGGATTCCGAGTGAGGGCAGACGTTTCTATCTCGGATTGAACCGATTGCTGAGCTCTGTTTCCCGGCTGTGTGAAGACTTCCCCCGGCCAGAAGTGGGCAGTGTATGCATCAGGTGATGTATTGAGTTTTGTGATTATTGCCATTGTGATGTGAGCCTGTGGCTGTGATCGTTTGAGGTGTTTCTTTGTGGTGTTGGAGGTGCACATCCAGAGTGATCCTCTACTCTATATATATATATCTTTCTGATCTCTTGCAGGATGTCCAGTGTATCTTATCTTATATCAGTTATTGCTTGTTTATTAATCAGTATAATAATTGATTCATGCCATTTAGATTATAAGTTTGCTCAGTTATTGATTCATGCATGTAGATGATAGGTTTGCTACATAGATTTGAATTTAATGCATTTGGTATCTGAGACAGCCTTTGTTTAGAGAGTATTATGTAATAAACCCCAAGCCTTATTCTATAAGTGATAGTCTTTGCATTTTGTTAAATAAAACTCCTTTTGCAAAGGTGCTGTTTGTTTTGTGTTGCAGTCTTGTTGTGCCAGGGGTGGTAAGACATGCTTAAAACTGTATATTATTCAAAGGTGTAATGATATATTTGCCTTCCAGGTGGGAGTGCAGTGTTTGGTGTGGCTTATTGGTGAGAAGCCACATTCAAAACACTGCCCCAATGTCCGTGGAACTTCACACAAATGGATGGGCTTACTTGGAACTTCCTGAAAACCTACATGTAAGTTGAGGGGCTATGTTGTCGGGGGCAGGGCCTGCAACACCAACCTGAGGGCAACCGGCCCTTCCATTCTATTTTAGCCTTGTCACCACAGGCGTCAACCCTTGCACTGAAGTTAGAACAAAGTGGGAATCAGTAGCGTGCATTGCTCCTTCTTCTTCTCCTGGAGCTTGCGAGAAAGAGGATCCTAATGATCAGGCATCCACACACAGACGGCGTCTTCAGAACACGCTACAACAGCAGATCCTGAGCCTAAGACTGGTCAAGTCCCACACACCCTGCGTCTTGAAGTATGTCATTGGTCCACCTCATAGTGCGTTCGCACACAGAGGGCATCTTCAGAACACGCTACAACATCAGATCCTGAGCCTAAGACTGTTCAAGTTCCACACACCTTGCATCTTCATTGTGTTCCTGGCACCCCTTGCCAATGGCTTGGGTGTTGACGCAGCTCCTCTCAGTGTGCCAACCCCTTTCAAATCTTCAAGTCTGTGCATCTTTCCAAGGTGAAGAGCCGTACTTTAAACCTAACAGTAATGCAGAACTGCGCTGCTTTCACGGGTTCCATGTGAAGGAAATTTTTCTGTACAATAAGGAGGTACAAGGCGCCTCCCCATTTACTGACATCACACCATCCTTTGCTGCGAAAATTACAATGTGTTGATATTGTCAGAACCACTTCAGTGGCTCTGACAAGCAAAGTTTACTGGGGTCCCATTGCTGTATTGTACTTTTGTGGTTTGCAAACTAAACCGAAATATCGTTGTATTGATTGATTGAATACTGGGGTCCCAGTCATGGGGCTGAGAATCTTTTAACTCATGTCCAGTCACGAAGCGTGACTGGAGGTATGGCCTATCAATGAAGAGTCAGCAAGCTCTGGAGACCGATACTCCAAACCCGCTTGCACAAGTCTGTGTCAGGTAAGGAACGGCTGGTGATCCATGCAGTGTGTTAGCACAGTCTGTAGCGGGGCTTCATGTGAGGGGAGAATGGCCCATGTGACACTGCCCTGATGACTAACTACATTACCTAGTATGCCCTGAACTCTTATGTAGACTGGCAATTGTAGTGCTAGTCAGGTTATAACTTGCCCTGGGATTCATGGCGTCCTTGATAGGCAATGGTGCTACAATATTGCAGCAGCCAGGACCTTGCCAGGCCGACGTTTTAACGAATGTTGTTTGTTGGCCCGGCCACAGGCGAGCCTTTGATTGCTGAGAGTCACTAATTTCACAATCTGAATTTAATTAACTGCATCAACTTTGGCTTATACTCCTCAAATCGTGATGAAGACCCTTTAAATCACTGTGGGTTGAAACGCCGCTGATGCTTGTGGTTGGACGTCATTTGAATGAAATCTTATTTTATTGTTTGGACTTAGGGAAATATTTTTGGGGTTTTTTGAACGCTAGACTTAATGGCAAAACTTTTATTTGTGTATACCAGGGCTTGTGTGTTTGTCTCAGCTGATGCATTTTGAATACTTAGCTTGTAGAACTGAATAGCCTTACCCACTTAAAATACTCCATTGAGTATACATTCTATAGATAAATGCTTGTGAACCAAAAATCTATTTTGGAACTATTACTCCTTAATTTATAATGGCCTCAAAATGATTCTTCCGTGATTGAGACTTAGATTTATAATGTACTTAATGGCACGTTACTCCAGCGTAGCTGCTGGTGTTTTGTAGAACGCCTACCGTGCTGGTTAGTTTTTTGAGGGGGTTTGCCTAGTACACGATATCTGAGCTTGAGCTAACTTTGGAATTAAGTGGACCATAATCTGAGAGAACTTCTCCTTGTTTTGTTGCTTATTACAGATAGACTTTTTTCCTTGACCCTTACAAGGTATAACCATACAGAGAACATCACACAAATCCGCGAATAAGAATACTGTATGCTCTATTCAGCTGACAAATATGGAATGAGTTTTATATATTATTTTTTTTGTATGCATAACTGTTAAATTAGTATACCCTACATCCATGTTTTTCCTTCTGTCATTACTTAGGCTGCATACAAGTTTGGTTTTATAAAGGGGAGCATTGGTCATAGAACTTAGCACTGAAGAAGAACAAGAAAAAGCCCCTTATAGTTCAATTTTGGTAAGACCGTGCTTTGTACTTATCCCCGAATGTAACCTAAGATTATATGACCAGTTGACGTACTCATATATTTTTCTCTTGTCATGTACTTAGGCTGCACACAAGTCTGTTTTTAAGGGAGCGTTTGTCAAAAACTTCAGAACTGAAAGAATACAAGAAAAAAACACTTTTATATCAATTTTGGTAAGATTGGGTTTTTGTATTCAATTTCTTAGTCCCCCTGAGTAATCAAAGGTTACATTTGTACCCAAATAAGATTTGTTTCGACCTTCATAGCATATCATTTTTCCTTGCCCCATCTGTGTAAAGTTTGAGATATTGACTACAAATGGAATCAATAGATGTATATTTTAAAGATACGCATCTAGGAAAGCAATTCTTAGGTCTGATATACGTTGCATATGGTACTTGATAGCCACTGATTCAGCAGGTCCAGAGCTAACGATGTCCATTATACATCCTTATTACAAAATGTATATAACAAAAGGCGCAAATTACTGGCTGTCTTTTTGTTTAGATCTGTTATATAGAATGTTTGTATAATGTTGTATGTATTCAAAACAGCCTTTTTAGATTGTATATATAATTGTAAATATAGTTGTCAATATATTTGTAAATATAATGTATGTTGTGTGTACTTATTTGTAGCCCTGAAGAAGTCCTTAGGGACGAAACACGTTGGCTACGCTGATCTTAAAGAAGAAATTAATAAAGAAATTTGAAACCAGACCTGCTGAATGGAATGATATTTTTCGTCGTGCAATACTGTATTCGGTAATGATCATGTGGTGTGCTGGATCACAGTTTTCTGTTTATGTTTGGACATCTATGATTTAATCAGTACAAACAGTAATACGATTAGATATTTAGCCCATTGCCTTTCTCCATAATACACACATTCATGTTTCCTCTAACTCTTACACACTGTGAGCACTGAGCACAGTCATGATGCATTAAATGTCATGTATGTGAAACTGCTAGATGGCCATTGTCACTAATAATCTATAATTTCAACTTTATCCATGCATTAATGTAGACATTCATATGAATAACTATTCTCTTTTTATCTAACTTTAGTCATTCAGCAAGAAAACTTGGTTTCATACACTGTTTAGTGTCTGTGGTTCCAGGCGGTTCACGACAACCCCTGTCCCTCGTTACTGTGAAAGTGAATGTGAGGCACATATGATTTTAGATGCAAGAATTATCTGAACCAAGTGCCCATATTTGGCGATTCAGAAAAGGGGGTGGTGATGAACAGAGTGTCTGAATTAAGCAGACCACTCTTACCCAGTCCAAAGATCAGGGCTTGATCCATCACCGTTATTTATCTCACTGCCCCATCCCAGCTCAGAACCTGGCTATATGCAAATTAGTCTGTCCCTGGCCCAGTGCATCATGGGAACAGGGCAGACCAAACTACCAAGCCAATTCTTCACCAGAAAGGAGACAAGCTACCGGGGACCGGTTTCTGGCATTTCAGCCTCTTCGGCCCGGCTTGCTTGAATCCTGATGGAGCAGTGACAAAGGGACTCATGTCTGAGTATACCCTGCCACACCTATAGTGG
Organism: Lissotriton helveticus; assembly: GCF_964261635.1. Lineage (NCBI taxonomy): Eukaryota > Metazoa > Chordata > Amphibia > Caudata > Salamandridae > Lissotriton > Lissotriton helveticus. Next base: position 71,707,932 of record NC_136059.1, read on the forward strand.
CCAAAAACGATTCAGAAAAGGGGGTGGTGATGAACAGAGTGTCTGAATTAAGCAGACCACTCTTACCCAGTCCAAAGATCAGGGCTTGATCCATCACCGTTATTTATCTCACTGCCCCAACCCAGCTCAGAACCTGGCTATATGCAAATTAGTCTGTCCCTGGCCCAGTGCATCATGGGAACAGGGCAGACCAAACTACCAAGCCAATTCTTCACCAGAAAGGAGACAAGCTACCGGGGACCGGTTTCTGGCATTTCAGCCTCTTCGGCCCGGCTTGCTTGAATCCTGATGGAGCAGTGAGAAAGGGACTCATGTCTGAGTATACCCTGCCACACCTATAGTGGCCAAAAACGATTCAGAAAAGGGGGTGGTGATGAACAGAGTGTCTGAATTAAGCAGACCACTCTTACCCAGTCCAAAGATCAGGGCTTGATCCATCACCGTTATTTATCTCACTGCCCCATCCCAGCTCAGAACCTGGCTATATGCAAATTAGTCTGTCCCTGGCCCAGTGCATCATGGGAACAGGGCAGACCAAACTACCAAGCCAATTCTTCACCAGAAAGGAGACAAGCTACCGGGGACCGGTTTCTGGCATTTCAGCCTCTTCGGCCCGGCTTGCTTGAATCCTGATGGAGCAGTGAGAAAGGGACTCATGTCTGAGTATACCCTGCCACACCTATAGTGGCCAAAAACGATTCAGAAAAGGGGGTGGTGATGAACAGAGTGTCTGAATTAAGCAGACCACTCTTACCCAGTCCAAAGATCAGGGCTTGATCCATCACCGTTATTTATCTCACTGCCCCATCCCAGCTCAGAACCTGGCTATATGCAAATTAGTCTGTCCCTGGCCCAGTGCATCATGGGAACAGGGCAGACCAAACTACCAAGCCAATTCTTCACCAGAAAGGAGACAAGCTACCGGGGACCGGTATCTGGCATTTCAGCCTCTTCGGCCCGGCTTGCTTGAATCCTGATGGAGCAGTGAGAAAGGGACTCATGTCTGAGTATACCCTGCCACACCTATAGTGGCCAAAAACGATTCAGAAAAGGGGGTGGTGATGAACAGAGTGTCTGAATTAAGCAGACCACTCTTACCCAGTCCAAAGATCAGGGCTTGATCCATCACCGTTATTTATCTCACTGCCCCATCCCAGCTCAGAACCTGGCTATATGCAAATTAGTCTGTCCCTGGCCCAGTGCATCATGGGAACAGGGCAGACCAAACTACCAAGCCAATTCTTCACCAGAAAGGAGACAAGCTACCGGGGACCGGTATCTGGCATTTCAGCCTCTTCGGCCCGGCTTGCTTGAATCCTGATGGAGCAGTGAGAAAGGGACTCATGTCTGAGTATACCCTGCCACACCTATAGTGGCCAAAAACGATTCAGAAAAGGGGGTGGTGATGAACAGAGTGTCTGAATTGAGCAGACCACTCTTACCCAGTCCAAAGATCAGGGCTTGATCCATCACCGTTATTTATCTCACTGCCCCATCCCAGCTCAGAACCTGGCTATATGCAAATTGGTCTGTCCCTGGCCCAGTGCATCATGGGAACAGGGCAGACCAAACTACCAAGCCAATTCTTCACCAGAAAGGAGACAAGCTACCGGGGACCGGTTTCTGGCATTTCAGCCTCTTCGGCCCGGCTTGCTTGAATCCTGATGGAGCAGTGAGAAAGGGACTCATGTCTGAGTATACCCTGCCACACCTATATTGGCCAAAAACGATTCAGAAAAGGGGGTGGTGATGAACAGAGTGTCTGAATTAAGCAGACCACTCTTACCCAGTCCAAAGATCAGGGCTTGATCCATCACCGTTATTTATCTCACTGCCCCATCCCAGCTCAGAACCTGGCTATATGCAAATTAGTCTGTCCCTGGCCCAGTGCATCATGGGAACAGGGCAGACCAAACTACCAAGCCAATTCTTCACCAGAAAGGAGACAAGCTACCGGCGATTGGAAGGTGTTTCGGCTTTAGGAGCGATGATTTGAGCCAACTTTTAATCTTCAGGTACCCTGTTGTACAAGAAAGAGTTCAATGCAAGATATCCATACAAACCTGGAGCTTCACCACCAAGAGGTAAGCCTTTGGTGGGGCACTGTCTGGAAGAATAGCTGGATTTATGCTTTACCGCTAAGGAGTAAGGTGTCCCTTCGCTGCTTTCAGCAGTGGAAATAATGGAAAAAATAAAATGATATTAACTTGTTGATATTATCATTTTATTTGTTCCTGCTGTGGCAGCTTGGCTTGGTGGGGCTGCTCGGCTCTCAAAGCAAGGGGCGGAGTGGTGGGCACTCAGTAAAGTGCGCATGAATGTTTGGCCGGCCATCTCTGGCTGGCCAAACAGTCATGTGCACTTTGCATGTTCCCCACCCAGGCTGCATTACAGCCTGGGCGGAGAACATGCCCAGGCTCCCATTCCCTGGCAGAGCGCCGAACCACGGCGCTCAGACCAATCACATCTCTGCCTGGCAGTGTTGTGATTGGCTTAGCGGAGCCTGGGTGCTTCCTGTTCCGGCTGGAGCGGAGGGACAACGACGAGGGACAATGAGGAGAGATGCGGCGAGGAGGTACGTTTTTATTTCTTTACTACCTACCCCCATCCTCCTCAAACCATCCTGCCACCCCCAATCCGTGCTAGCCACCACTGAGTCCTTGCGCTTATCACCTCAAGGCTGACTGCTGTAATAGCTTTATTTAGGGATTGCTAAACACCTAATGTATAAGCTTCAAGTGGTCCAAAAAAGAGTAATCATTAAGATCCCTGGCAAACGTTCTGTGTCTCAGGGACTTAGGTTCTTGCACTGGCTTCCAGTTTATAAGCAGGTACTGTTCAAATTACTGACTCTGGTATGGAGAGCTTTTCATTCCACAGGCCAGAAGTACCTTTCTGAATCTCTTATACTCAATATGACACTCAGATTTTCCAACACCAATATTGATTGATCAAGGCTCATCATACATGACATATTGAAGATTAAACACAATGACCTATCAAAGTACAGGCCATGGTCACAGGGCTGCACAATGTCTCAGCACATTGTATTGTGGTATTGTATTGTGGTATACTTATATACCGCGAGCCTGTCACCACCAAGGGCATCCTGGTGCTTTGAACAATGATCCAGCAGATTCAGCAACTAGCCTGTCCTAGGGAAGAGGTGGGTTTTCAACGCCTTTCTGAAGGCTCGGAGATCTTCAAGACTCCTTAAGGATATTGGCAAGGAGTTCCAGAGTTTGGCCGCCGCTACTCTGAACGAGCGGCCACCCATCCTCACTCTCTGGAACCGCGGGACTACTAGTAGCCTGGATGACGAGGAACGGAGAGCTCGAGATGGAAGATACCAGGCAAACAGTCTTTGCAGAGGGATCGGGCCCAGGCCATGAATAGCTCTAAACACAATGCACGCTGCTTTATAACGGACGCGTAGATGGACCGGCAGCCAGTGGAGTTCCTGTAGCGCTGCCATAGAGGAGCTGTGGTAGGGGCGGGATAAGGCGAGTTTGGCAGCCAGGTTTTGTACCCTTTGGAGCTTGCCCAGAAGTGTTACCGGGGCTTCCAGAAGTAGTGCGTTGCAGTAGTCGAGTCGACTTAAGATAGTGCTCCGCACTACTTCAGGTCTGGCTTGCTCAGGGAGGAGGGGTAAAACCTTGCGCAGCATGCGGATAAGCATCATGCACGTTGAAGTTGTCTTATTTACGTGCAGATCCAGCTGCAAGTTGGGCCCAAAAATGACACCCAAATTACGCGCCGAATGTGCGGCTGACACTGAGTCTGAAAATGACAGGGGCCAGAAATCGTTTGGAAGATGTCTAGGAACTCGGTCGTTGGAGCAATGCAGGACCTCTGTCTTAGTTCCATTGAACTGTAACGAATTCAAGCGTAGCCATTCCGCTGTAGCCTGCATGCACCGGTGGAAGGTCTCCAATGGGACTGCATCCTGTCCCTCCAGTGAAAAGACCAGCTGGGTATCGTCCGCATAATTAAATGCGGAGATCCCAAAAGATTTAATGAGCTGGACTAGAGGGCGGAGGTAAATATTAAAGAGTATAGGGCTGATGGCTGAGCCCTGAGGTACTCCTTGTCCTACCCTCCGCTCCTCTGAACTGAAGGGAGGGAGCGAAACCCGTTGCTGACGATTGTCCAAATAGGAAATTAACCAGTCCCTGGCCTTATCTTTGACCCCGCACTCTTCCAGCCTCGATATTAAGGTAGGATGGCTGACCGTGTCGAACGCGGCCGACATGTCGAGCAGCACCAAGAAGGCTGCTCGACCACTATCGACTCGCGCCCGCAGATTGTCTAGCACGGTCACTAACGCGGATTCCGTCCCATGGGCTGGGCGGAAGCCGAATTGCGTCTCATCCAACCAGGTGTTCCCTTCTAAGAAGCCGGACAGAGTGCGGGTGACCAATTTTTCCATGATTTTGACTGGAAAAGGAAGCAGGGAGATCGGCCGGTAGTTAGAGAGGCAAGCAGGGTCAAGCGTAGATTTTTTTAGGAGCGGGGATACCACTGCCTTCTTCCAACAGCCCGGTACAGTCCCTGTTTCGAACGACTGGCAGCAGATGGAGTGCAGAGGCTGAAAAAGTTCCTCCTGAAACAACCTCCAAAATTTTGGAGGAAGAGGGTCAAGAGGCGAGCCAGATGAGATCGTGAGGGCTAGGCTGCCAAACTCCTCCAAGGAGGGGAGGGGAAAGCTACTCAGCTGGGGTCGACTGGCCTCAATCACCGGAGCTCCCAGACTGAAGGCCTGGTCCAAGGAGGGGAGGGAAGAACTACTCAGCTGGGGTCGACTGGCCTCAATCGCCGGAGCTCCCAGACCGAGGGCCTGGTCGAGAGCGGGAAGGGGGAAGCTACTCAGCTGGGGTCGACTGGCCTCAATCGCCGGAGCTCCCAGACTGAGGGCCTGGTCCAGAGCGGGAAGGGGAGAGCTACTCAGCTGGGGTCGACTGGCCTCAATCACCGGAGCTCCCAAGCTGAGGGCCCGGTCCTCTGGTCGGGGTCGACTGGAAGGCGTGGCCGGAGCTTCCAAACAAAAGTGAGAAACCCTTTGCAGGGGTCGACTGGCCGACGCTTCCGGAGCTCCCAAACCAGGGGAGGAGTTAGCTGGGTCCTGCAGACCCTCCAGGATTCTGCAGATTTTCTCCTCAAAGGCATCAGCGAGTGTGTCACAAAGAGCTTGCGATGAGGGGACGGAGCTGGCCACGCACATAGGGTGGGCAAGGTCCCTGACGATTTTGAAAAGGGCCTGTGCCTTATTTGGGGCCTGAATCAAGGTGGATTCAAGATAGGTCGCTTTAGCCATCTTGATCTGAGCCTTGTATTTTTGTAAGGCGGTCCGGAACACAGTTTTCTCCGAATCTAAGTACCGTTTCCTCCACGCCCTTTCTGCACGTTTACAATCGAGTTTAAGCTGGCGTAATTCACTCGTGTACCAAGGGCTAGCTCGATTCACCCTCCCTCGAGACTTCCGGAGGGGTGCCAACTGATCCAGCGAGCTCGAGATAGACTGGCAGAAGAGAGTATAACTCTCTTCAGCTGTATTGCCAAGCCTGAAATCCCTACCTAAGATATTTGGTAATGGAGAGGTTTTAAGAATTCGGGACCAAGGTCTCTCTAGCTTAGCTTGGGGTAATCCTACCTCACGCGAAGTGTGATCCTCTGAACAGAGAGAGAACAGAATCAGAAAGTGGTCTGTCCAAAACTGGCACTTAATATCCTCCATTGATACCCATTGTGGGTCCGCAAATATTAGGTCCAGAATGTGGCCTTTCCGATGCGTGGTGGCTTTCACCAGCTGTTCCAACTTGATGTCCATGCAGGCTTGACTGAGGGAGCAAAGTGCATTGTCCAATGAACCACATGTCAACGGTAATCATCGTCTACAGTTTTATGGTCAAATACCACTCACAGGAACAGTAGGCGGCATGACATCCCTTCAATATACCTCATCTGGCACTGTCTGGATTAGCCAAGCCCCCCACCAACACCCCTGAACTCCCTCCAGGCCCCCCACACTTTCCCCCACTATTTGGGGCAACCTCGGCCTCTGTAGATAACTTCCTCCACCCTTTGGCACCAATCCAGGTCAAATTCCCACTCGTCAACACTTGGGGGGACACCTGAGCCCCATTGTCTTGCTCTGTTATACATATTTTGCGGGGTGGGGTTCCCAAAAGACCAGTGGACTGGTCACGATTGTTTTAAATGTTTTTTGTTTTTGTCATTATTGTGTTAGCGAGATGTCCATTGATATATATTGTGTGTCTTATATATGTTTTTATATGTTATTCACAGTCCTGATGAAGTTCGGCATGGTCTGAACGAAACGCGTTGGCTGTAATCCTTGCCTGTTTTTATGAAAGAAAAACAAAAAGCTTTGGAATAAAGGAGAAAAACTAAATATAACATAGAAGTTTAGACTCTTTTGTGGGTGCACCATCTGGTGGTCTATCTTTGAGTATTTCTGTTTAACAGAAGTGTCAATCAATGGCTGACACTTTGGACGTAGTACACCATATTTTTGTTGAATTGAAGGGAACTGTGTGGAGGTGCGGCTCCAGGGCTCCGCCGATACAAGTGTCGATCATACTGAATTACTTTACGAACTTTGCTAAATATTGATACTTTCAGTGTTTTTGCTAATGCTTTCAAAGGAACAGCATTATGGAATAGCCAAAGCAACAAGTGCTTGAAAGATTTCTTGGTAAGATTCCGGGTCATTCAGCAAGTCGCTGAACCCCAGGTATTTCCCTGTAGAAATGGTGTCATGCAATATTCAAAAGTTGTGTCACAAACAGTGGCCGGTCCTTTTCAGGGGCTCCACACTCAGCCCTGCCACTGGGGAGGCACCACATAATGCTTTGAGTCTTTGCACGTAATGCGAATTATTTAAGTTAGCAGTGTTCATGAAAACACAACTTTCATGTTTTCATAAACCCTGAGTGTGCAGGTCAGCTCTCTCAGCCTCTGCTCCAAGCTCCTGATGACAGGAGGAGAGGGCAGAGCAGGATTGTTTAAAACACTGCACACTGTAGATGAATATCTGGATTGTGCATGTGAGGGTTGCAGTTCAACTATGATCCCTTGACACAGGTGCAATCCACTTTATTTAGCAGACATACTGGGCATGTCTCAGGCAGTGCAGTATTTCTGCTCCAGTGCGGCTGTCAGGGCGCACATCTGTGCATCCCTGAGGCTGATGAGAAGCCACACAGAGCAGTAGGGTCCGGATCCTCAGCACTATCCCAGCTTCTTATAGGGGTGGGAGAAGGCTGGTGCTGGGACTTCATCTTAATCCTGGCCCTGCTGCTCTGTCTAGCTCCTCTTTGGAAATCATGACAATCTCCTGCTCTGCTGCTGTCATGGAGCCTTTGAGTTGGCAGCAAAGGAAGAGAGGTATGTGTTGTTTGTGCATGTGTGAGTGAAAGTGTGTTTGGGAGTAACTAAGGGCCAGATGTACGACCATTGGATTCAGCGCCTCACAATTTGCGAAAAATTGCGAGGCGCTAAATCCAATGTACAACAGTGTCTCAGACACTGTTTGCGATTCCCAATGGGGTCCCCAATTGCGAGGCTCATGAATATTAATGAGCCACTCCAATTTGCAAGCCCATTGGGAATGACTGGCCCTCCCAGGGATGCTGGCCTGCTGGGCTCAAAAGACCACCATGTCTGGGACTGCTTTTCAATAAAGCAGTTTTTTTTAAATGCAGCCCATTTTCCTTAAAGGAAAACGGGATGCATTTTTTTAAAAATGAAACGTTTTAGTTTCATTTTTTAAGGGCAGGTAGTGATTCCTGGGACCTTTGCCCGCCCTTAAAAATTATTTTGCGAGCTATTCATAAAGGGGAAGGGGTCCTTAAATAGCTATTTAGGAATTGTACATAGCCTTTTCACATTTTGCATGCGCAAACGGGTTGCAAAATAGAGTCGTACATCTGGCCCTCAGAGAGAGCAGATTTGAGTGAGAGTCTATGTGCTAATTTACTCACTTTGAGAATAATCTACAGTCACTGTCGGATCACCACCTGTCTGCTACATACACACGATGTCAATGATTTTAAAGTGTCAATGAGAGTGAAAGAATGTGAGAATCAGTGAGTGAGTGTGAGTGAATATGAATAAGTGAAAGGAAGAGAGTGAGTAAAGTAGTGTGAGTGAGGGGGAGAATGTGAGAGGGAGTGGAAGTGAGTCAGGATTGTGATTATTAATGACACAGCAGTTAAAGTTGCTCCAGGGCCCATAGGCCTGAGGAGCCTTCTAAAAACTATATATTAAAGCAGAGCAGCTGTACCCCAGGAGTTGAAAGCAGAGCTTCTGTATACCAGTAGGTGTGAATGAGGGTCAGTAATTGTGAATGAGTGACTGTGTGTAAGTGCATTTGTGAGTGAGAATCAGTGCGTGTGACTGTATGGGTACATTTGTATGAGAGTGACAGTGATAGGGGATGAGTATGAATCAGAATGGGTAAGTGAGAGAGTGTTGGTTACAGTGAGTGAGGGGGAGAGAATGAAACAGCATCAGTGAGAGTGACTGTAAGTAACAGTGTGTTTTCAAGCATGTTTCATGCTTGTGCTTCTGCTACTGGTCATCTCATACTCAAGATAATTCCTGGCTTATGGGGACATCCAAGATCACTTGCTGTTGCTGGGCTATCAAACTGAAGGTCATTCTTGGCAACAGGTAGGACATCTGATGAAAAATGTAGGCATACTGGTTGTAATTCTTGCCATATGGGGGACACCCAGGGCAAAATAATGGTGCTGGCATATTGGAGGTAATACTTGGCAAACATGTCACATTGGGTGTCGGAAGCCGGCTCTTTACATAGTATATTAAAAAGACATATGCTGTGCAAATAGTCCAGCTATTTCCTTAAGAGTGGACAGGGGCTTGCTCTAGCAATCCCAAGGTGCTCTTCTAGGGGGTAGTGTGCTGAAGCAGGCTTAGGCTTATCAGAGAGGAGTGTTAGATACCTGCAAATACACACAATAGTCAATAAATTATGCACATGACTCAATAAGGGGATCCACACCAATTTACAAATATAACACATATGTTTATATAACTTTTGGCACCAAGATCATCAAAATCAGGTAAGTATTTTGAAAATAGCAGGCTTGAAGAAAACAGATTTTTGATACTTTAAATCACAATTGAAGCACTTCGCGGTAATGTTAACCCCTGGAGGAAAAACATGTATTGCATTCAGGTACTCAACAGTGACTTCCGGAACCAGTCTTCTGGACCTACGGTGAGTATGGGGCAAGGTCCACGGTGTGAGAAGTTGGCCTGGCATATGCTGTCCACTATTCTAGTGGGCACCTTGCACCAGTCCAAACGATCCTTATTGATGGTAGGTTTAAAAACAACCTATATAGAAAGCTATCCTAGTGGTAGCTGTGGAGAGCAGCCTTCAGGCTAAGTCTTGAAGGAATGTAAAGCAGATGTTTTACCAGTCTATAATCTCATGAATGGCCAAATGAAAGGAGAACCACACCAGGTATATATATATATATAGATATATATATATATATATATATCTATATATATATATATATATATATAGATATATATATATATATATATATATATATATCTCTATATATATATATATAAAAAATAAATGTATTTATTCTAAACACATCCCTCTAGTCTCTTTATGAGGCTAGAGGCAAAAATACATTCAGTACACTTATTTAGCACACAGTAAATTAGCACAATATATGTTGAGCCCTAGGAGCGTGCCAAACCATATACTAAGAAAGTGGTATAAGAACCACGACTGACATAGATACAAGGCCTAGAGCCTTTAGAACCACTGGAGCCACCAGGAACTACCCAAGGTAGTGACACAGGGGATATAACAAAAACAGATAGGAAAAGGGTCCAAGGGAAAGTTTAAAGACCAAACACAGTCATGATCCCCACTAAAACAGTATACACACTAAAGAGACACAGGGGACCCACGAGGGACGCGTGCAGTGTCTAAATACAGTGCGAATCACCATTAACTTCTATAGGGAAAGTCACGGTTGGAAAATTACAGATTAAGGTCACTTAAAAGAGGACTTGGAGTTAACCCCTTAAGAACTAGGAGGTTCTAGAGTCAACACCCACGGGAGCAACGGAGTACTCGAGTTACCTCACCCAGGAAAGCAGGGTGCATAGGTGTCTTTTGGTGTCGGGTTTCGTCTTCGTTTTCAATGGCGATCTGCTGCAAAGTGCTGCTGGCAACTAAGTCGAAAGTGTCCGGGTGGATCCAAGGGTGGATCGGAGATGTGAAGAACCGGAAAGCAGAGGGGACAGAGTCTGGGTCGCTTGCCAGGGACCAGGAAGGCGATGAGAGGATGTCCACCGAAGTCAGGTGATTTCAGGTGCAGAAGGGGAAGCTTGACTCTTCAGCCACGAGGACCAGGAGGCGTTGACGACACCCAGGAGCTGGATTCGATCTGTCCCACAAAGGATGTCGAGTGCTGCGGTATTGGTATCCGGATTAGACCCAACAAGCCTTGGCAACAGCAACCCACACAGAAAGCAAAGATTGGCTTTGGTGCAGACCAGCAAGGTCTGAGGGACTCACCCTTTGGAGGGGAGTCAGGGCAGGTCTAGAGCAACCAGAAAAGCCCAAGAAACAGAAGAGGTAGCTTCGTGGAGACCCACCAGTCGACAGACTAAGGAGCACAAAGGAGCCTCAAGCGGAAATGCTAGAAGCGGGCCCACGGAACACTCGTGGAGTGTAGGCCCACAATCTTCGGTGCAAATGGTGCTCGGGTTTTGGAGTACAAGTATCCCAATGCACAACTTCAGGAAAGCTTGGTAAGTGGGTGCACTTGCAAATGTGCACGGTGCCCAGGAGTTCCAGTTCCACATCACTCGTGAGGGCTATGGGTCTCAGCTTTGTCCGGCAGGATGCTTCTTTGGTGCCTGTTTGAACAGGGGAGTCACTCCTTGACCCCAAGGGAGATTCTTCCGTCTTCTAGTCGATGTAGAATGTCGAAGTTCCAGGATATATGTTGCAGAGTTTCGTCCAGGTGTAATCTGAAGTCCTAAGGACTGGGTTCCTATACTTATACTAAGTTAGGGGGTTGGGAAGAGGGGTGGTTTCACTCCTTTGTCCAGTTTCACGCCAGAGCAGGGGCTGCGTGCCCCTGCAACCGGTTCGAACTGGGGTATGCATAGGGACACCAAATGTGCCCCCAGCACTGTCTGAAAAGCATTCTGTGAATGCCCCCACCCAGCCCCAATACACTAAAGCCTGTCTGGGAGGTGGTTACACCTCCCTGTGACAGGAAACCTATTGTCCAGGCCTCCCCTGCCGGAGTTTCGTCCAGCAGCAGGAGGTCAGACCCGTGTCTGTGACATCCATTTTGTGATGCCAGGGCTCTTTTAAACTATTACCGGTTAGGTAAGTCTGTACATGTCTTCTCCCTCTAGAAGGGTGGAATTCTACCCCCGCCGCCAGGACTGGTGGGGGGAGGGGAGGGAGGGTATAGGATTCCAAAGTGTTTGACACCAAACACGACATGTTTCCATGCAGCCATTCCAAAGTTAGCATTTACCACAAGGTTATAATGCACTTAAGAGTATATGGTCTGGCTGCATCACAGAACAGCATCAGAGAATAGATTCCAAAAGCTGCAGAGGGGTCCTGCTCATGCATGGGCACCCTCTCACACAAAACCAAGCACTCTGCCTTCAGGATTGCTAAGGCCTGCCATAGGAGTGACTTATAGGTTTATATGTGTCAGTGATTAAAGGTAGATATAGGTAACCTATATCTTAGTAAGGGGTGCATGCACCACCTTACCCAGGCTGCAGTAGCAGACCTGTGGTGCCATTTTGGAAGGCTTCCCGGGGGTGGCATAATACATGCTTCAGCCTCTGGTAGGCGTCTGGGATACCTATGCCCTTAGTACCTAAGGTACCATATACTAGGGACTCACAAGGGTAACCCAGTAACCAATCTGGAGTGTACCTAAAGTACATGCAATCAATTTAGAGAGGAAAGCAGATAGGCAGGGGCCCTGATTAGCAGGATCCCAGCCAACTAAGTCAAACACCATCAAAACACCAGAAAAAAGTGGGGGCAACCATGTAGTCAGATTCCACCTTCCTACACACTGGAGCACCAACAGTTCACTTCAGGTAGCACTGGGGCGGCCGGGTACAGAGGTGCCTTACTGCATCGGATACCCCTTTCAAGTCTATGAAGATCGGTCTGTCTGAAAAGAGGCTGCAGGCTCGGACTGGGGGTACCAATCGGGCCTGAACCAACAAAGGGGCTTAGGCCTCATGATGCTTCGGGACATGGGGACACGTTCAGTCCTCTTCTCCATGGGCCAAGGGCGCTGGGTGCAGTGGTGTCCTTAGGCATCGAGTTTTCATCACCAGGAGCAGTCACGGTAGCGGGGACCTGCGAATAGAGGCTGCAGGTGGCTTCGGGGAGTCCGCTGTGGGCACGTCCAAGGTGAACTTTGTCTCTGAAGGTCTGGAGGCCCACTTCAGTTTGGGCTAGGAACCACGGGTGCAGTGGTGCTTTGCAGCTTCTGGTATTTGCAGTTCCAGAGTCTCACAGGAAGCAGCTCTTCTACTCCATGAGAGTCCCTGATTCTTTGTCAAAGGCAGGCAGGCCTCCCATGTTTTTGAGGCACAGCAGCTGTAGAACGAGATTACTTTTGGCGCACTCTATCGGAAACAGCAGACAGGCCGGTGGGGCTGGCGCCAGGTCAGTTGTTTCTTCCACAGTCTGTGCTTTTGCTAGTCTTCAGTGTCCTTCTTCTTCATAGGTTGACAGGAATCTGTTTTTCTGGTGCCAGGGGCTCCCTTAAATACTGAATATAGGGGCATTAGGCGAGTGTAAAGTAGTAGCCAATGGGCTACTGACCCCTGTGGTCACTATGCCCCTTATGACCACTTCCTGTGGGAAGTGGCGTAACCCTGTCTCAGAGTTCCTACGTTTGCCATCACCAAAATGGCCAACTCTGAAAAGTCATGTTAATTTCAGATAGCCCACCTGAGGGGTGGTACTACCCTGAAGATAAACACATCTATATGACTAGTTAATTTTCCCACCTGTCCAGGTGCCAAAGGGCTCTGGAAAAAAAGGGGTGACGTCCTCTCCTAACAGTGGTGGGCTCTTTGAAGCTCCCCTGCCTTGGAATGCAAATCTGCCAATCATTCTGCTGGTGGGGGTGTAAAACTCCCTCTGCCTGAGCAGATTTTTGTTACTGACTTCCTGAGGGCAAAGGCCCTCACCCTTGGGGTTCAGACATTCTTTCCTGGTGGCATGCTGGCAAACACCAATCTTTCAGCACACCAGTAGCTGGTAGGTTTTCAGGGGGCACCTCTAGGATGCCCTCTGGGTGCATGTATGAATAAATACATCACTGGAATCTTTGTGGGTTTATTAATATGAGATGTTTGATACCAAACATCCCTGGTTTCGGTGAAGCCATCATGTAGCTGGGGAACTCGTTTTTACCAGTGTCCAACACATGTTTGAAAATGGCTTCCCTGATCACTTGTACTGGCAGTAATAGCACTGACTAGCACAGGGGCATATCTGCTCATGCAGATATGTCCTCACTTGTAATATAAGGCACCCTGCCTGAGGGATGTAAAGCCTGCTGTAAAGGTGACTTACAAATAATATTACATGCAGTGTTAGGGGACATGGCACACAGGGATGTGTAAAAAGAACAATTGATGGACAGAATGCAGAACAATGCCATTCATTCACCCCAGTGCAGAGATCTGGGCCTAAATCCATCATTTCTTTGCTCACCATGCCATTCCAATTTGGATCCAGCCATATGCAAATCAGTCTTCACACTGGACCCAATGGGGACAGTCCAGCCCAAATTGCCAGGCCAGGTACTCCCTGGATTGGAAACAAGCTTCCTAGGACCGGTTTCGGGCTTTCATTTCTCATCAGCCAGGATAGCTTGACTCCAGTGGTATGGAGATTATGGGACCCACTTCTGGGCATACCCGTCCCACTCGGGGTGACGAATGCAAAAAGAACAATTGATGGACAGAATGCAGAACAATGTCCTACATTCACCCCAATGCAGAGATCTGGGCCTAAATTCATCGTTTGTTTGCTCACCATGCCATTCCAGTTTGGGCCCAGCCATATGCAAATCAGTCTTGACCCTGCGCCCAATGGGAACAGTCCAGCCCGAACTCCCAGGCCAGGTCCTCCCTGGACTGTAAACAAGCATCCTAGGAACGGTTTCGCCCTCAGTTGGCAGGGTATGCCCAGACGTGGGTCCCTTGCTCACTTTGCCACTGGATTCAAGCTAGCCTGGCTGATGAAGGGTGTTACCCAGAAACCGGTCCCAGGATGCTTGTTTCCTGTCCAGTGAAGATATGGCTTGGCAGTTAGGGCTGGACTGTTCCCATGAGGCACAGGGTCAAGACTTATATGCATGTAGCTGTGTCCGAACTGGGGTGGTAAAGTGAGCTAAAGAATGATGATGGATTCAACCCAGATTTGTGACTAGGGAGGTGAGTGTCTGAAAAGTTTCCGCACTCCGTCCATCATCTGCTTGTGTGTACACAGGGATGTGTGTCATGTTGTGTTTTCACTTTTGTCTGCACCAAAATACCCAGCCCACAGTGGCAGTCCTGCACAAGTTTGGTGAGGGGTCCCTTAGAGTGCCACAATTTGTGCTGCAGCCCTTAGGGTACCTCAGGCCCTAGGTACCAGGCGTTCCATTGACTAGGGACTTACAGGTGGCGATAAAGGAATTGCCAATTGGGGTACAATTACACAGTTTTGGTAAAGAGATCTGGCACTGGGGACCTGGTTAGCAGGAACCCAGTACACTTCAGTCAAAGTTGCATCAAATACCAGGCAAAAAAGTGAGGGACTACTGCCACAAAAACCCAGTTTCCTACATTGGGGGTGGAGGGTATGGTTGGGGGAAGCAAACCGTGAGGAAATGCTGACTTTGACCTACTAGGGGTAATTTTGACTTATGTGTCACCAATGCTAAATGGCCATTATCAATGGCAAGATTCTGGTATTGACATATTGTATGTAATTCTTGGTATAATCTATAATATTCTGGCATTGGCACACTGGAGGTAATTCTTAACAACAGGGGGCAGCCAAGGCAAATTTTGAAAACAAAGAAGAGAACTTGTGGCCCGTAGTATGCAACACCACTTTCAGGGATCACTAGCTGCCACTGTTCAAAAAAAGGTCTCTAGATTACTTGATGTCTTCCGTAACTGTGCACAACGATGTTCTAAATGAAAATGGGCGTGTGATGTTTTTTTTACAGGGCCAACTCGTCCAATTAAACAGCAGCAACATTTCACTCCATTCAATCTAATTACCCTCCTGCACAAATCTAGTTAACAGTAACATAAAGGTTGCTCTACCATAGACAATATGCTCCTCGTATCTGAGAAAATATATTCAGTGTGTGAGCTTGCTTCCACTGTGCGCTCACTGATGAACTAAAATTGGAATCAGTGTCCACATAGAGCTGTCTTTCATGTGCCATGGGCTTTAGAAGCACTGAAACCACACAGAGGGCCCTGGTCTCTCATGAACGATACACCTATTTTCCATCCATATGATCTAAATGCTTGTCAGCAAGCTTTTGGTAGATGAGAAGAAAATTGGTTACTTACCTGTAACTGTGGTTCTCCAGTATTGGTATCTTTTATAGATTCACATGCTTGTTTCACTCCCTGTCGTCAAAGTAGGAGCCTCTCGGTATCATAACAAGGAATGTGTCAAAGAACAGTAGATAGATATAGCATTAAACCAGAGTTCTATAGCCTATCTATGTCCTTTAAAAAAAAGGACCAAATGTAAATCTTTAACCAGTCAGGTTTCAGCAACCACTAGAATGCTCGGAACAGAGGCAAAGTTCCTCAGGCTTTTGAGCATGATTGTGCTATAGTAGATGTAGAGGAAATGGGAGCCTCTCTGGAGGGGCGGGGAGGAGGGTAAGGGGGGGGGTCACATGTGATTCTATTAAAAATACCAATACTGGAGACCCACAGTTGCAGGTAAGTAACCAATTTACTTCTCCAATATTGGATCACACATATATATATTATATATATATTGCCACAAAGCCTCACATAGTAAGGATTACAACTCCGTGTCTTTGATATGAGTTTTTAATTCAAATGTCGGCTTTTGTTTGAAGCACCATATACCATATAGAGTGGCACTGCGTAATTACGCTATAACCATCTCGAAACTGGCTGCAACGAATCCTATCATGTTTGGTATCAAACATGTTGGAATAATACCAAGGTATGATCCAAGCACTGGAAGAACCCTCCGTTAGGCTCTCACTGTAATAATAATGTTTTGCTCCTCGGTGATCTGACAGTGAGTTGATCCCTCGCGCCATGGCATAGAATGGCACCTTGAAACATGATGTGCCCACATACAGCAAGGAACTGGTGATCGGAGTGGCAGCAGCAGCAGTGAGGATATGGGGATTTGTAGGAGTGGTGACTGAGGCAGCAATAGAAAAGAACACCCTCACAGGCAGCTGGGAGGAAAAGTGAAACCGAAACCACCTTAGTAACGGGACAGCCTAAGGGGTGCCACAGTGCAGTGAAGTGAAGAAGACGACATAACAACAGTGTTCACTCCAGTGGGCGATGACGGGAGCCTGCGTCACTACACTCTGTCGTCTCAACTCTGTGGCCTCAACTCTAAAGCTTCCTTTGTATGATGCCCGGTGGAGCTACCTCGCGAACCATAGGGGAGATTAACTTTGGACTCCCTCCTTTGACTCTCACCTACCTAGCCGGACTTCAGGCAATCGCTCCCGCGTCTCTCCGGACCTTATCTTCCCCCAACCCTCTCCCCTCTCCGCTCCTAGTCTTTCCAGCTTCTGTCCTCTGCCATCACCTGCCCCTGCCCCTTGTCCCCACCCTGTTTCTCAGTGAACCTCTTCCCTCGACACTTGAGACCGAACTATTTTGTCTGATGCCCGATGGAGCTACCTGGTTTAGCTATAGGGGAGATGGGCCATGGATTTCCTCCTTGGTCGTCACCTACCCAGTCGGTCATTAGACAGACTTACTTTCGTCTCTACACTTGTCTCTTCCCTTATCCTCACTTTCTCACCTCCTCTACCCCCCACTACTTTTCTCTCTCCTTTCTCTCCTCTAATAATGTAGAGCCTCTCTCTGCCTTACCTGGGAGTGTCGTTGCTGCAGAGTTTGCCACATCGCTTCTTGCCGGCCTCTATGCCACGCCTCGCGGCCCCCGCTCCGCGGGCGCCGCTCGTGGTTTTGTGAACTTTGCTGGGGACATTGTTATTGGACCTCGCTTGGCCATTGAAGGACCTACGACCTCGCTGCTGACCATCTGCCCCACACACACGGTCAGAGGCGGGACTGCGAGGACCAGCCTGCTCAGCGGCGCTGATCGGCCGCAGCTGGTCCTCTTCCCGCCCCCTCCAGCTTGTGGTAAATAAATAAATAATACCTCTATTTTTGAATGAATATATGAATAACAGATAGCTCAATAAATAAGAGTCAAGATTCGAGGTAGTAGGAGTTTGCAGGTTTAATACAGCATAAAGGACAGGAACAGGACAACCTGCACGGACAAGATCTGGGATGGCTAGCTAGCACGGGACAGGATTGGACTGGCGTAACATTTAATAACAGTACACAAGCATATATACTAAAACAATTGCATTACAATACATATGATAGGCGGAGCAGTGGGTGTGGTCAATAGCAGTCGCGAAAGATAAGGGTGAAAGTGGGTGTAACAGGAGGCGTATACATAGACATGTGATGTAAACGTAACAGAATATGTCATAAATGGGGCGGAAACATGGAGGGGGCTACCTAAGGAGCCGGAACCTCTAACCTAATGGTGCGCGCAAGCTGACAATGACGTGTTACTAGGAGAAGCTGGGGGCTATGAACTCTGTGCTAGGAGTAGAGACAGAAGTCTGGAGAGTCAGGGCGACATGTACCTAAACCCTATCTAGTATCTGATGTTTTAGAGAACATGTTGATATAAACTAAAAGTCAGGAGGGGAGAGGCTAACAGACTCTTAGACTGGAGCATGCATTATTCTACATGTAGTGCGTGATGAAGAATATTAAATGACCATTAATACAGTATTTCTCTTACATGGAGACGTAAAGGCTAGACGATGACTGAAACTATTGATGCGATTAAGTAGCTTAGGAATGCAGAGAAGGAGGGCTGGACTGATAACTAGAATCATAACATACTCTTGGCAGACTCGTAGGCAGAGCCAGGCCGAGCCGGGTACTGTGAGGCAGGAAGTAAGTGAAGGGTCGAGGATACAGGTGGGGGCTGTATCGCTCCTCAGCGAGGGTTCAGGAGACAGGAGCTGAATCTGGTGTCCGGGCCCTTTTGAGGCCTAGAAACGGGGACTTGTCAATGAAATAACGTGTACACTGAGAAACGTGGCAACGTAACTTTACATAGGCCTAATACTCGTAGCTTTCACGAGAACTGGAAACTAGCATACTAGAGATGGACACAACTGTAATTGCGTCTTTAATCAAACATGGGGAATACATATGCATATTAATCATGCACACATAACATAAGATGGAGGACACGTAGGGACACAGAACATGGCAAAATTTACTTTTCCACATTCCCTCCTTGTCACTACGTTTCCATCAGGAAACATCAATATTCATGATACCATCTATCATTTCATACAGTATCATTTGCTCGTCTCGAATTGTCTTGGAACTGGATTTAGAACGGGACTTGGGACTAGGAATACAAGAGGTAGCACAAATGCCGCAAATCGCAGGGCCACATTGTAAACAGAGGCAGCAACTGAATATGATCGCTACTGCAATACCCAGAAATGACAATACTTTCCATCCCCAGGCGGAAATTGTATTCCAGAACCAACCGGACCATGTCCAGGTGCCTGGATCTTGGTGTAACATATGGGCAATATTATGGAGTCTGGTAATAGCTGAATAAACAGACGGTGCGTTATTAGGAATGAAAATGCAGCAACTAGATCCGATGACTCTACATGCCCCGCCCCTATCGGCCAGTATGACGTCAAGGACGAGACGATTCTGGAGCACGACAATTCTCATAAAGGATTGTTCTTCGGTTAAGTTACCTAGAGCAGAGGTAGTCTCAATCACTACTGCTTCAAGGGTTCTCGTTAATCTACGTATCAGTTTACTATTCACGACAGTACCTAAATAGGGGAAGACACCTTTATTGATATCTATGTATTGTTCTAGGGCAGTTTCAGTATAATCGACAATCGGGAGGTCTCTCTTGTGTCTAGTATGTACTAGGTGGGAATTCCTATGATAGTCAGGTGGGGCTAGAAAAACTGGTGGCAGTAGGAAGGCAATGTAACAGGTTCCCTCCCAATCGAGGGGCAGACGAACATATGCGGTCTGACCACAAACAAAATAAGAATGACGTGAAGCTTTGAAAGTAGATTTCCTACTGTCACTATACTTGACAACAGTAGTACAATCACTATGTCCTACATGTATGGAACCATTATTTCTGACACATAATTCGCCTTTGACTGGTAATACTGACATAGCAGGTAAGTCTGGAGTAGAATCAGACTGAACATTCAGGACCATAAAATTCGAAGAATAATTACCCAAATTATAAACTTCATTTTCTAGATCTAACCCTGTTCTGTGGGGAAGACCTTGCTTGTCTGGGAAACATGTACTGTTAAGAAAAGACATATCTGTTGAGGATGACGTTAACGTGGACCATGCTCCACACGAACCATTATGTGAAAATGGATAAGGAAAGAGTGGCAGAACTCCCTTCGGTGTCTGGAAAGGGGGGAGTCGACCACACACCCAACAATTAGTGGCATTGCTGGTCTGGTGTGAATAATGTAACATGCGGATGAAGGAATTATTACGCATAGCAAGACGATATGAGAGTTCATAAGGAGGCAGATCACTAAACGTGTGCTCTACTGTAACATTAGCAGACTTATTTACATGAGGAACTGGAGAATACAAATAAAAGGCATAACTTGTGCAGGAAATCATAATGCTAAAATATAGCAGAAAACATAAAATAATAATGCAACTTTTAGAGTTCTCACTAACTCTCTCTCTGTGGGGGTCTATTATATACATGTCAGAAACCGGTCTAACCGTTTCACCTAGGGGAGGACTTAGACAATCAAACTGGCTGACTTATTTTACTAGACCTTAATTTAAGCTTATACTCCTGCTGCGGAGTTTTCTCTAACAGGGAGGGATCTGTATCATAGTCTTTTGCGGGACAGTCCTTAAGAATAGTACTTTGGCAGTCTTTACAATCCTCAGAAATGTTCTTGGTAACAGGTTTTAGTCCAGAAAATCTTTTCACATGTGACAGGTGGACCCAGCCCTTCCTGCCTTCCAACTTGACGGCCGTACGGGTGGCCAGGAGGACCTGTTTGGGTTCTTTCCAGCGGGGCTCCAGCGGACTTGAACGATCAAAGTTCCTCACAAGAACCATGCATCCGGGAACGATTTCATGCGGTGCCACCTCGGTATTGTCTGGAAATGCGGCGGCAACCTGTGAACGACAAGAGTGTAGGGCAGACATCAAGGAAGCTAGGTAATCTGTCAGCATATTACTTGAAACATCGGTAATACTTCGGGGTCTAGGTGTACCCCACATATTAGGGGGGCGGCCGAATACGACCTCGTACGGGGACAGACCTGATCTGGAATGTGCGACCATGCGCATATAAAACAGAGCAACTGGCAGAGCTACTAGCCAGTCCACACCTTTCTCTTTACATACTTTGGCGATGCGGATTTTCAGGGTCTGATTATGTCTCTCTACGAGACCGGCTGCTTCAGGATGGCGTAAACAATGAAACTTCCACTGGTACCCTAACAGAAGGGAAACATGTTTCATAAGCTCAGATGAGAATGGCTGGCCGTTGTCAGAATATACGACTCTTGGGAGTCCGTAGCGGGGGAAGAATTCACGAATCAACTGCTTGGCAGTGGTCGCGGCTGTGTAATCTGGGACTGGATATGCTTCTGTCCACCTGGACAAAGCGCATACAACTACAAGGACATACTTGAAACCTCGACATCGCTCCATCTGAATATAATCCATTTGGAGGACTTCAAAAGGGTGCTCAGGGGGCTGGAATCCACCTTGTTCCACCGGGACACTTTTACCTGGATTAAACTGGCAACATATCATACAGGTACGGACCTTCTGCTTGGCTGCAGCTCGTAAATGCTTGTTGAACCAAATGTTCTGGATACTGTCTAACATAGCTTTTTCTCCTAAATGTGCTGGACTATGTGCGGTATTGATAATGACTTGAACCATAGAGTCGGGGAGAAACCATGTGGCTTTACCCTTCGTTACCCATCCCTGATCTGTCTGGACCCCTCCTTGTTCGGACCATTTCTTGATTTCATCGGGAGTAGCATGTAACTGGATATCTATGACATCTTGAGTAGGGTCCTTAACTGTCATACAGGCAGTCGGATCTGGAGTATGTGTCTGTATCGGATTAACTGAAATGTCTGGAGTCTGTGCTGTAAGCTTGGCTGTGCGATCTGCTAGATCATTACCTTGAGAAATAGTGTCAGTAACTTTCGTATGTGCTTTGCACTTCATGATAGCAATAGATGTCGGTAAGTGTATGGCATCTAACAGAGCTTGAATAAGGAGACCATGCTGAATCTTGGTTCCATGAGAAGTCATGAAACCTCTCTCCTGCCAGAGCACTCCAAAGTCGTGTACGACTCCAAATGCATAGCGTGAATCTGTGTAAACATTAACTTTCAGGTTCTTGGCGTGTATGCAGGCTTGTGTCAGAGCAACTAGCTCTGCTGCTTGAGCAGACAGGGTGTCAATACGGTGTGTTTCTATAACTTCAGTGTCTGTAGTCACTGCATACGCGGCTACTAGTTCTCCTGTACTTGTTCTCATACATGAACCATCCACATAAAGTGTCAGGTCGGGATCTGGTAATGGAATATCTGTCAGATCTTGTCTTGGCTTAGTCATAGTATTAACTACTTCCACACAGTCGTGTGTGGCAGGATTCGAATTAACTGACGGTAACAGTGTAGCAGGATTTAGAACGTTGCAGCGTCTGATTTCTATGTGTGGCTGGAACAGTGTCAATTCATAACCTGTCAAACGTGCAATTGTCAAGTGCTGAGTCTGTGTTCGGTTTAAAAGAACTTCCACGGAGTGTGGAACTTGTACTGTCAAGGAGTGTCCTAATACTATGGAATCACTTTGTCTGATAGCTAGTGCTGTGGCTGCAACTGACTTGAGGCACGCAGGCAGAGCCTGGGCTACAGGATCTAGTGTGCTCGAAAAATAAGCACAGGGCTTGTATTGTCCTGCTTGATCTTGTGTGAGAACAGATAATGCTGTACCTTCACGTTCTGTGACGAAAAGTGTAAAAGGCTTACTGTAGTTCGGTGTAGCTAGAACTGGAGCTTGGCATAAAGCTTTCTTTAACTCATTGAAACTAAGTGTATGTTCAGATGTCCAAGGGAGGACAGTCGATACGGCTGCCTCCTGTGTCGTTAACTGTATCAGTGGCTTGGCTAGAAATGCATACTGAGGAATCCATTGTCTGCAATAAGAAGTAAGGCCGATAAAAGCACGTACCTCCTTCTGGGTCTTGGGCTGAGGAAGACTCGCTATTAACTGGATACGGTCAGGTGTCAACTGCCTACCCCTCTTGGACAGTAAGTGGCCTAAATAGATCACTTGCTGGACACAGAATTGAAGCTTCGAAGGGGACACCTTGTGCCCCATCTCGGCTAAGAAATACAAGACTGTAAGGGATGCTCGCTCGCAAGCACGTTCAGAACGGGCTGTGATCAGTAGATCATCGACATACTGGAGCAGGGCAGTGTCAGTTGGCATGTGAATATTGTCTAGTTGTCTCTTAAGTGCTTGACTGTAAATACTAGGACTTTCTGTGAAACCTTGAGGAGCTCGTGTGAACATATAGCTCCTTCCATTTAAACAAAATCCGAAAAGAAACTGGCTGTCTGGATGAATGGGGACACTGAAAAATGCGTTCTTGAGGTCTATGACGGTAAAAAATGAGGCTTCGGAATCAATGGCTGTCAATAGGGAAGAGATATCTGGGACAACTGGGTACTGGGGAATAATACATTTATTGAGTTCTCGAAGGTCAATCACTAATCGATATACTGGGGGTGCATTTGGATCAGTACGTTTCATGACTGGAATGATCGGAGAATTACATACATTGGAGTCAGTTTCTACAACTACTCCTTGAGCAATGAGCTCGTCAATAATTTTGGATAAGGCTGCTACAGCCTCAGGTGGCAGTCTGTACTGTCTGATTCGTGGTAACACTACACCTGGCTTGAGAGTCACACGATGGGGTGTGATTTGCATATAACCAACATCAGTTGGACCTTGTGCCCATAGATGCTGCGGAACATTGGACAATCTTGGATCAAAATCTCGTAATACATAGTGACCCTTGAAGTCACGTAGAAACAAGCGTATTCCCTCTGGGGAGCAGCATATGACTGCACCTAATTCTTTCAGTGTCTTAATGCCTAACAGATTTTCTGGACATGACTTTGTAAGTAATAGATCAGTAGTGCGGGACAATGGACCTACTTCTAGAGTAACTGGCTTAGATATCTCGTTTACAATAGGCTTTCCTGAAAATCCAAGGGAAACATTTCTAGAGCCTGAGAGCGGAGCCCCTGGAACCTCGGCGTGACTGATGGTCGTCCTACTTGCCCCTGTATCAATCAGAAACTTTCTGTCTTTCCCTAGTACTTGACTATGAACATAGGGACCTTCTTGATCTACAGGTATCTCGATGAGAGGCAAGCCTACCTCCCTCTCTAGGCTGTTTCATGAATATGGCTGATACTCTGGATACTCGGACTGTGCATACTGGTACATCTGCTGTGTAACATGCTGTGTTGCAGCAATAGGCTGCGGTGCTGAAACTGTCTGTTGTGCATTCTGTGGCTGAGAAGTCTGTGAAACTTGTTCTTGTCTAGGCGGACGTGGTCTTTCTTTAGTTTTACCGGTAGCTATATTATGTTTCAGAACTGCACACTCGTTTATAAAATGACCTGGCTGTTTACAATAATTGCAGGTCCCTTTAACGGGAACTGCAGGATGACTGGCTTGATTCGTACCCCTCTTCTGACTGTCTTGAGGAACAGATCGTGCAACTAGTACTTTCATTTTCGTGTCTTTCATACGTTTTCTCTCATGATCTTGCTCTTCTCTGATTCTATTCTGGTGGTATTGAAGCATCTGTAACATCTGGGACGGGGTATTAGCTTGCCAGGTACTTTCGACTTTCAAAACTCGATTCTTAACTTGTGGACTTGAATTCTCGACTAGTTTAGTAACAAAAAGATGAGGGTATGACTCGCTACTTGTCTTGAGGCCACTGTTAATAATAAAGCATTTCTCAAATCTAGAATAAAAATCACTAGTGTCTTCATCTTGTTTCTGTTTACAGGCTGAGATTGCATCCCAGTCTTCCTTTTTAGTGGCTAATAATCTGGGCAAAACTTGTATTAACAATTCTGGTAATTCTTTACATTTCTCTCCAAGACCGGTACCTGGTACTCGTATCTTATCTTCAGCTTCTAGAACTGCCCAATCGATCTTTTTCTCTCCCACCTCCCATTCTTTTTCCTTGAGTTTCTCGTATACCCCTGCGGGCAACAGGACCTTTAACATTTTAATAATATCTGGATACGTGTATTCTCCCATACGGAGCATGTCTTTTAATTCTCGGTGGAACCCTGCTGGATCTTTGTCATGACAGGGAATTAATTTCTTCATCTCTAAGAGTTCCATCTTTGTAATCGGGGTGTAAACAAACACTCTTTGCATTTCACCATCCGTTGTCCTAACTGGGTGTACTTCTCGTAACGGATTCTGTCTGTCTATGTAAAAGGGTTTACTTTCTGGAGGTGAGACATGAACAAAATGCGGGTTCAGGAACGTTCTATATTTGTGGCGCTGTTCTAGAATGACACTAATTAAATCGGTACCTAGACCTTTCCATCTATACTGGAGTAACTCGTTCAGGACATCGTGTAACGGACCTGGATCAGAGTGTTGACCCTCATACAGAGTAATGAGGTGCTGGATCATATACATACCCACCAGTCGTTGCTCGGCTGGGGGCAGTTTCAGAAACATTTGTGCCACTATTTCATCTGGAAAAGTGGTAGAATCAGTAATCCATCGGACTGCTGATCGGGCTAGTTCTTGTTCATGCATAGTACTTAATTCACTATAACCGATTCGTGATTTCAGAATGTGATCGGTAGCTTGAAATACTTGTTCTAGAGAACCTTGCTCTGGTGCTGGATGAGGAACAGTTTTCTTGTGCTCTAGGTGTAAATGGCGGTCTGGAAATCTAGATTTTCCTACATACGCTATTCTGGCGGTATTCTCGTCCTCTACCTCTTCAGTAGAAGAGTCATTTTCTTTCTCGCTTACTTGTGCTTCTTTGCGTTTCTCGTGTAACCTTATTATTTCCTTACGAATTCTCTTGTACATACTCTCTATACTACTGATGGTTCTGTGCTTACCCTCGGCTATATTATCACTCCACCTTGTCAGGATTCTCATTTCGGCCGGATCTTTGGTCGGGTAATCTTGTTCTCTTATTAGACAATTAATCAGAAACTTTAATAGCATGAGTTGGATCTCAGCTTTCCTTTGAGACATGGCTTCGCCAATACTTTCTGGATCATCCCCTGTACGGATGAAACGATATATTCTGTCTAGATCTCCTTTCATATCCGGTAGGGTATCCAAATACCCGGTCACCCGTCTTACACGGATGGAATATATAACTGTACTATCATCACCTGCAACTGGATCATAGCGGCATTCAGTAAGAGCTCGTTGGATATCTGCAACGGACTTGTATTTGGGCGTACGCTGTAACGCACATTCATGTAACTCGGCCAACGTTCTACGTTGGTGTGGTGGCGGGGTACCAGGAGGACCTCCTCCTGCGGCCCCTAAACTGGAATCGTCGACTGATACTCTTCGTGCTGGCAGAGTGGGAAATTGTAATGTAGGCTGAACCGGGGGTACCGTGGCAGGTACTCCGGTGACTGGAGGAGTAGGATTTACATTATTTACAGGGACTGGCAGAACAGGATTCGCATATTCTGGAACTGTGTCGTCCAAATAGGACGAGATGAATATATCAGCTGCGGTCAGTTTGTGACGCAGCTTGGTCGGAACTAAGGGTGGCGGAAAATTACTGGATGCCTCCGGGGTTGCTTTTGGCAAGCCCTCGGCAAGAAGAGGATACATACCCTTAATGAGGGCATGCCTCTGTCTGTCTGACTGTTCGATTTTAACTCGTTCACCTATCTCGATTAGTTCCCTTTCTTGGGCTCGTTCTAAGGATTCTCTACTTAGTTCTGACTTTCTGATTTCTTTTTCGGTTCTTTTATGAGATTCTTTGCGCCATAACTCGATGGCATCTTTCTGTGACTGTCTGGCTTTCTTTTTCCATAATGCTTCTTCTACTCGCATGATGCACTCGGCATCCCATGTGCCTGATACAGGCCATCTATACTTTTCTTCTAACTGTTTGGTATACTCTACCCATAAACCTAGATATAATATGGCACTTATGCCATGCTTCTGATACATAAAATGACCTGGACTGTCCCTAGGCGGGACAGGAACTGCTGCTTCTAACAGACCTTTTCTAGTTTTTAACTGACGTAATTTCGAGAATAAAGGCATGACTGAACTGTAATCTAGACACAATACAATACACAATGAACACGATAATTACTCCACTCTCATACCACGACATTGAAATACATGAAGAACATTTAAAATAACAGTTCGAACAGAATACTACCTGGAATACGGAAAACAGAATACATGAATTTCTCGAGAACAGAACTGACTAGAACAGAAACTAGATGTACTGCTAAAACAGTACGAAACTTACCGGTCTCATAAAGAGACACGTCAGGACCCGCATCCACCGAAGTGGACACTTCGTTTTGGGTCTGTGTACCACCAAAACCCACGGACCAGAGACAATTAGATTGACCCTGTCTAGATACTACCCCAGCAACGGTACTCACCGGGCAGCAAGAACGGAAGGCCTCGGACTGGACTGGACTGCTTCGACGCCGGACGGACGAACTTCGGACTTCTGTTACGGGTGGGCCTCCGGATACCTCGGACCTTGGACTCTCGGCTTGGGCTCTGGTCGGGACTCGCCGCGTTCCTCCACCGCCTCGTCTGGATGCTGGACCGCCACCTCCGTCTCCTCCGTGGGCCTGAGGGATACTTGAAGCAGAAATATCTGCACGTGCACGGTATGGTTCCGTCACGGCTGCAGAGGGTCAGGGGGCCGGCGTGGCTTCACCGGCGCGTGGGGAAAGGGCAAGTCCCTATTCGGGCGCCATTATGTGGTAAATAAATAAATAATACCTCTATTTTTGAATGAATATATGAATAACAGATAGCTCAATAAATAAGAGTCAAGATTCGAGGTAGTAGGAGTTTGCAGGTTTAATACAGCATAAAGGACAGGAACAGGACAACCTGCACGGACAAGATCTGGGATGGCTAGCTAGCACGGGACAGGATTGGACTGGCGTAACATTTAATAACAGTACACAAGCATATATACTAAAACAATTGCATTACAATACATATGATAGGCGGAGCAGTGGGTGTGGTCAATAGCAGTCGCGAAAGATAAGGGTGAAAGTGGGTGTAACAGGAGGCGTATACATAGACATGTGATGTAAACGTAACAGAATATGTCATAAATGGGGCGGAAACATGGAGGGGGCTACCTAAGGAGCCGGAACCTCTAACCTAATGGTGCGCGCAAGCTGACAATGACGTGTTACTAGGAGAAGCTGGGGGCTATGAACTCTGTGCTAGGAGTAGAGACAGAAGTCTGGAGAGTCAGGGCGACATGTACCTAAACCCTATCTAGTATCTGATGTTTTAGAGAACATGTTGATATAAACTAAAAGTCAGGAGGGGAGAGGCTAACAGACTCTTAGACTGGAGCATGCATTATTCTACATGTAGTGCGTGATGAAGAATATTAAATGACCATTAATACAGTATTTCTCTTACATGGAGACGTAAAGGCTAGACGATGACTGAAACTATTGATGCGATTCAGTAGCTTAGGAATGCAGAGAAGGAGGGCTGGACTGATAACTAGAATCATAACATACTCTTGGCAGACTCGTAGGCAGAGCCAGGCCGAGCCGGGCACTGTGAGGCAGGAAGTAAGTGAAGGGTCGAGGATACAGGTGGGGGCTGTATCGCTCCTCAGCGAGGGTTCAGGAGACAGGAGCTGAATCTGGTGTCCGGGCCCTTTTGAGGCCTAGAAACGGGGACTTGTCAATGAAATAACGTGTACACTGAGAAACGTGGCAACGTAACTTTACATAGGCCTAATACTCGTAGCTTTCACGAGAACTGGAAACTAGCATACTAGAGATGGACACAACTGTAATTGCGTCTTTAATCAAACATGGGGAATACATATGCATATTAATCATGCACACATAACATAAGATGGAGGACACGTAGGGACACAGAACATGGCAAAATTTACTTTTCCACAAGCTAATAAAATCTCGTGGAGCGTGTGTTGTTTGGGAGCCTCTCTCTGCCTTACCTGGGAGTGTCGTTGCTGCAGAGTTTGCCACATCGCTTCTTGCCGGCCACTACGCCACGCCTCGCGGCCCCCGCTCCGCGGGCGCCGCTCGTGGTTTTGTGAACTTTGCTGGGGACATTGTTATTGGACCTCGCTTGGCCATTGAAGGACCTACGACCTCGCTGCTGACCATCTGCCCCACACACACGGTCAGAGGCGGGACTGCGAGGACCAGCCTGCTCAGCGGCGCTGATCGGCCGCAGCTGGTCCTCTTCCCGCCCCCTCCAGCTCCTCCCCTTGATAACGTGTAATAGTCTCGCGCACGCGGGACGCGCGCGGGACTAAGGCCGGGGCGAAGACCGGGCAAAGAGCGGGCCGTTTGAGGCCGTTCGAGGACGTGAGAGCTCGGCCCGGCCCCCCCCCCCCCCCCCCTTAAACCTTATTTGGCCCCCTTGCTCACACGGAAAAATGTGTACCAGAGAGACCAGAAGCAAATCCACGCTAGCTGCTGCAGGAGCAGTAAAGGGACCCATTGACACCTACTTTGTCAAAGCTGGATCTCTGCTAATCGAAGAAATCGAGGGTTTGGAAAGAAGGATTTCCCAAGAAATAGACTGGGTCAGAAGATCTTCAATTGGGCCATTGGCTCAAGCAAGAACACCGGAGGGGAGGATCGAACTGATAACAAAAGAAAAGATCAACCAGGTAACACCCCATCCATTTAACCCAAATATCACCGACCCGGATTCAACAATTGAGGTCCCAAGTGACATTGATGACTTGAGCATAATGGCCCTCCCAAATACCCAACCGCCACATATATCATCTGTAACTCTATCCTTACCCACTGATTCGAAAACTACGGTAGTCAATGTCCAAGAGCTTAGCCTGGACAGAGATAGGGGGACTAGGGAAG
This sequence comes from Lissotriton helveticus, assembly GCF_964261635.1. NCBI lineage: Eukaryota > Metazoa > Chordata > Amphibia > Caudata > Salamandridae > Lissotriton > Lissotriton helveticus. Next base: position 71,737,536 of record NC_136059.1, read on the forward strand.
GTGCCATACAAAAAAAAGGGGGGGGCCCTATCAAAGAACCCAATAAAAGAAATTCTCCAAAATCCAAATCTTCTAGGGGAAGAGGGGCAAAGGGAGATTCCATTGTTCCTAATTCAAAAAACCAGGGCATAGCAACTACTCCCATAACTTACACCGCAAAGGCACCAGCAAACACCACAATCGCTACCCCAGCTGAGGACTCCAGTGACGATATCACACTGGAGGACATTGGCGCACTTCTAAGATCACTTTTAAGCCCCTTAGAAGCCCGACTGATCAAGATTGAGGCTAGCTAATATTGAAAAATCTACCGTGCAGCTAGCCGACTCAAAGAAACTTGACCTTAATGTAGCTAATACAGCAAAAGGGGGTCCTGACCCAAAGCTCAAAAAGGGTAACGTATCCACAGTGGCGAGGAACAACTCACCCACCATCGATCCCCAAAATCCAGTATCAACTCTGGCTAAAATACCCCTACCCCCGTCCATTCAAAATTCCAACAAAGCACTACTAGTAACGTCACAAATTCAGACCGCTCTACCGACTACTACCCCAAAACCCAAAGACACTGCTCCTATTCAGTCCAACCCTAAGGGTGAGCAAACACTCACGGGAGAGAAACCCAACCATAACCGTAAACCTAAACCTGTCAACCTTCCACCAGAGGCTGCCCCTTACACGCTAGTTTTGGCAGGTGTTCCGGAATAAAAACCCACAACAATTGAAACAATGTCATCACTTAGGAACAAAGTTATCAGCTGGTTATCCACACACAGACCATTACCGAGGGGAACAACCAGCGATATCTCTATGGTTAGGCGGGTTACATGGGTGGGATATTCTAGAAAATCAGTAAGGGGAGACTGTGTTCTGGTCACCTTCAGAGAACCGGGCACTGCTGCTTACATCTGTGCCTGGGACTCCGATGACCAAGCCAGCATTATTCAATCTCTCCCTCTCTCATTCTTTTATCCATCAAGTCCATATAACTTGGAGGACCAAAGATGGGGGCACCACCAAGACCTATTGGATGACTGGGGAGGTGGTCAAAGGGAAAGAAGCGGTCCTCTTAACTATAGGGGAAGACCCTCTGATTATTTCTTGCAGTTAGAGGAGGAAGAAGGCTGGGAAAACATCACAAGAAGGAGGGGCCGTGGGGGAGGATTCACTAGAGGCATTCAAGGGCCACATAGAATACATTACCCAGCCCATTTCCCGGTTTACAACAGGTACAGTAGCCTGGAAATGGTGGATTGACGCACGGACAATGGGGGGTATGAACGGATAGCTATAGAAGGGCGGGGAACAGTTTACTCTTATCACCCACTCCGTCTATAGGAACACAAAACTCTTTGGAATTAAATCTAGCTCCGGAGTTTTCCCCAGAGGCCCCAAATTCGACCCATACTAAATTAAAATTGGTCCAGGATCAATCACCCTTAATACAGGTGGCTATTCCGGAGATTAGGGAATTTAACAATAACATCAACGCGGGCTCATTCTCTACCAAATCATGCCCCTTAAACCTGGTTTCGTGGAATGTTGCGGGACTAGTTAGCAAGATTGACTCTCCTGACTGGATCTCCTTTATTAATTCTAAAAACATTCTACTTTTCCAGGAGACCTGGGCACGTGAGGAAATCTTGCTACAGGGTTTTGCAGCCTTTTCCAAACCTGCTAAGTGGGGGGGGAAGGGGAAGGCCATCTGGAGGACTTACGACTTGGATAGCAACAGATTTAAGCTGCCAGGCTAACCACCTGGAAACAGATTCAGATGATATTTTGGCCGTCTTATTGGAGTGGCCAAATTCATCGAAACTGGTGGTTGTAAACATATACTCCAGGCCGGTACAAATGTCTAAGGAATCCAGTACCATAGAGCAACTTTCTCTGTTCCTCGATGGCATCCCCTGGGAACTCCCGTGTCTGGTTGGAGGTGACCTAAACTCACAGTACGAACCACTACCAGGTCTACGCGATGGCCCCTCTCTTGAGGAAGACTTACGCTGGCGCGTACCTGAGACGGTGGCACCTCCCCCGAGAGCCTGGACCCCCTTGGCCTTGCAGATTACTGCCCTCACTCTCAACCAAGGATTAAGGGCTTGCAATGGTCGTTGTAAATCAGACATACCCAGCACCTGTACTTGTAATAAAACTGGCGGAGAATCGAGAATAGATTACATTCTCGTTAAACTACCTATGTGGCCACAAGTAGTTGATTTCAAAATCATCGAGAGAAGGGACAGTGACCACAATGCCCTGGAACTTTCTTATATTCCACCAGGGAATGAATCCATTATGCTTGGTACGGATAACAACAACTCGGGGCTCTTACTGGAAAACAACCGGAGGAAAGTTAGATGGGAGAGATTAGTCACTAGGGGAGATAGTTTACCTAAACTATATGCCAGGATCATTCCACACTTAGAGAAAGCATTCCAGGTAGGGAAAGAGTCGGAATGGCCACCTAATAGAGATAAGCTCGCCCACATTCATGCTGAGCTAATTCATACTCTAGAGATAGATCTGTTTTCAAAGCCGGGAAAAAGATCAGGACCCTTAGTCAAGACGACCTGGTACAATGCCACTTGCAGGGAATCCAAGACTAAACTGCTACTTGCCATCAAGAATGGCACTAATAGGGAGGTAATCCAAGCCAGGAGAAGAGCATACAAGAAGCTCCTGGTAGATGCAAGGGCCGAATGGGACCAAGAATACTGGGAAAATCTCTCGAGGTCTCTATCCACTCGAGACTCGCGTAAATTCTGGCGCTTGGTCTCAAACGGCACAGAGGAGTTACCTTCAGCTATTGAGCCTAATATCGCCCCCAGCTTATGGCAGAGCCATTTTCAGGCATTGTATTCAGCAGAAGAAAGGTCTCCCAGTATCACAAACAGTACGCCACCAGTAGGTACATGTGGCGACCATTTCACAGAAAAAGAGGTGAGGGTGGCCATAGCCGGGCTTTCCGCTGGAAAGGCCCCCGGTCTCGATGGGGTACCTGGGGACTTATTTAAACAAGAACCAGGGATATGGGCCCCATACCTCACTCATTCAACGCCATCTTGGGGGGTATGGAGATTCCGGATACTTGGCTGGGCGCAGAGGTGGTCCCAATATATAAAAAGGGGTCCCCTCTGCTCCCAGCCAACTACCGGCCAATTAGTCTTATTGACATATCCCAGAAGCTCTTTGGGAGACTCGTTCTGAATTGACTACAGGACTGGGTAGACGAGATAGGTATTTTGACTCCCTATCAGGCTGGATTTAGACAGGGAGTGTCCACAACAGACCAAATTTTTAGGTTGAACCTGTTGAAAATGGCAATGTATGTGTACATAAGCGGCGTTCATTTGTGTTCACTGTACCTCTTGTCGTAAGCAGAATGGACATTGCAAAACACTGACTGTGTTACCCCGCCAGCATAGACCCATGCACACATATATACAACAGCCATTTTAGGTACCGTGGTCTCTCTGTTTGCGATCGATCACCAGCGCCCTTCCCTGACCCTGCAAGCTTCCCCCATGCACCCTGACCGCCCCCGCTCTCACATGCACAAGTCATGAGCCCTCCCCTCCCGCATGACTCTGTCTCTGAAAATCGCACCCCGCGCCTGACCAACACCTCCTTTCCCTCCATGAATACCCCTCCTTTGATGACCCCTTCCTCTGAGCCCGATTGCCTGTACGAACCGCTGGTCATCCCTTAGCCTGAGGATACAGTTTATTGCCCACTACTGTATGCACTCGCCTCTCTTGAAAGGAGCCACTATTGATCATGACCTCCCCACCCCCTGAGATTCGATCAGGAGCACACATTCCAAAGGAATCAGCAGAACACTCAGCTGCGTGACAGCCCCCTCCTATTGTATGGAGGATAAGGGCCCCTACTGTAGCCACGTGATGGAATATCTTCGTACTTCACAATGTCTTGATTGTAATAAAGGATGCCCGTGTGCCACAAACCTGTGTATAAAAGACGAAGCCTCAGAGAAACTTGACATGCTCTCCTCATGAGAAATAAATCTTTTTCCTTGTCTTCCTGCTTCCAGTGCCCGTCTCTTTATTTGGTAATTTGGTAATTATTCAAGATGGGAACTAAGAGTCGCCCTGCACCAGCAGCCTGGGCATCAGGTGCGATATGGGCTGACCTTTCTACAATTGGCGTCCCAACGCGGGGCCCATCAGCGACATAAGGTCCGGTAAGAGAGGTCCAGACGATGGGGTGAACATCTAAATGATTGGAGTATACCTGCCTTGAGAGGGCCCTCGTCCGGCTGCCGATTGAATGAACTTCACCGATTCCGAACGGACCTCTCTCAAGTGACCTATTGTCCTGACTGGAATCCCACAGGACTGCTGCGGTAAAAACATGGAGAAAAGAGAACGATCGGGCGCTGGAAAAAGGAAGGCGAAGAACTGTCCACACGGTCCGGTCCGGGTAAGGTTAAGAAGGACGTCTTTACGTCTAATTGGTAGGATGGCTTTATCCATCTGATTGATTGATTGATTGTTGATATTGGAAACGGTATTTAGATACTGGTATTGTTCATTGATTGGTTCATTTAGCCTTGGGTGCTACTTGAAGTATTGGTTCTCTTGGAGACATTCTCTGTCTGCAAACAGCGACAGATAGGAACGTCTGTCTCCCTTTGCAGATAGTGAAGGATAGGTAATGCAGACTTTTGTCCCCATTGTAATCCGTCATGCCTATCTTTTCTCCCCATTGATTGTTTGTTAATCGTTTTTTATCGATTATTGCTTTTCGAGATATTCCCTGTCTACAAACGGGGACGAATAGGAATATTCTGTCTCCCTTTGCAGATAGCGAAAGATAGGTAATGCAGACTTTTGTCCCCATTGTAATCCGTCATACCTATTTTTTTCTCCCCATTGATTGATTGTTTGATCGAGCATTGAATTGTTCGAAGTTGGTTCTCTTAAGGATCTTCTCTGCCTGCAAACGGGGAAGAATAGGAATATTCTCTCTCCCTTTGCAGATAGTGAAGGGTAGGTAACGCAAGCTTTTAACCCGTCGTACCTATTTCGTTCCTCATTGATTGATTGATTGTCCGAACATTGACTGTTTGGAATTGTTCTTTTTGGAGGTATTCTCTGTTTGCAAATAACGTGGAATAGAAATGTCTGTCTAGTCTTTGCAAGTAAGGAAGGGTAGGTAATGCAGACCTTTGTCCCCCGTTGTAATCTGTCATGCCTATCTACTCCCCACTGATTGGTAAACCAGTTCCACCCGGACCATTTATTGGAGGTAGGTCATCTGGCTCGGCCAGGAGGGTACCCCTAATACAAAAGGACAAATATAAAAATGCGGATTAGCCGCCGTATCGTGCTAGCAAATAAAAGAAAAAAAAAAAAATAAATAAAAATCGTTAGGAAAAAGAAAAGGAATAGAGTGAAATCAGTAGGCCGCTGATGAAATCTTCTTTTCAACCTCGCTGAAATGAAAACATAGGGGACAACCCCTCAGGAAATACGAAACTGGTGAGGAAAGCCGAACTCAACGCTATGACTTCGAGACAGCTTGGCTCCACCACCCACCCCGCCCAATTAACGACAAACCTTAGGCGAATAATAGAAAATATACAACACTATAGCAAAGTAACAGGTGAACACGTTTTATTTTTTAAACAAAAAAAAAAACAAAAAACATTTAAGCAACTATTTACATGACAAACGGCTGCAACGGCAAACGAAACCCACAATGCATTTCGCCGTCTGCCTGACGCCGTTCCAGTCATTCCTTCCCCAAAGTAGCAATGTTGGGCTACTTTGGGCTACTTTCTAGTAGTTTTTGGGTGTTTTTATGTCTACAAAACCCGTCAGGGGCGGTGGGGTGGAAGGACCACTACGCGAATAGCCCGAAGGCGGCGCCACACGCCAAGGCCTGCCCCACCGGATGAACCAAGGGACCCGTTCCTGGGGCCAGGGCGAAGAGCGTCCGGCCGCCATCAACCGGAGGCCCGGCCCGAAAACATGCCAGGCGCCACTTCTTTGTTTTATAATGGCTGCGACAACCCTGGGGGGATGTCTTGCACATGCCTCCGACCCCCCCCCTCGTCCTCATCGCCTGGTCCGGCCATAACAAATGTCAAGCGAGACGCCGTGGGGTGCACCGGGAGGGAGAGGCGGCGCGAACGAGCCTCTCCCACCTCCCCAGGTGGAGGCTCCCCAGCTGCGCCCTCAACGCTCCTCGCACCCGGCAAAGGGTTCGTCCACTCTTGCGGTGCAGCGACGCTCCACGCACCCGGAAAAGGGTTCATCCACTGTGGCGATGCTGCGACACCTCGCCCGGCAGGTTGGAGCCCGTCTGCTCATTTGACCCCGCGATCGCCGGTAGCTGCCGAACTCTCAAAATGGCGGTCGACCTTGCAAGAGCGGGCCCAGCATGAAGGAATGACCAGGTTGCTTGTGGATGCCACCATCATAAAAGTTCTCCTCGTCCTTGAAGATTCTAGAGGAGCCGCGGGAGTCCCCGACTCCCGCAGATACCCCGGATGGGGAATGACTGCCATGATTGCCCACGGACCGATGGAAATGTAGCCGCAGGACGTCGGCGCTCCCATGTTATGTTATGTTATGTTATGTTACGTTGTTTTTGTATAGCGTACGGCTACTCGAACAGGAGTGTCCCGACGCTTTATTTCCACCAATGGCTGATAAAAGGTAACACAACACAGTAAAAACAGAAACCTAAACGAAAATAAAAAGACCATTTAATAGAGAAACAAACTAAGAATTAAAAAGCCACGTCTTCAGGCTCCTCCTAAACTGAAGCAGATTGGGAGTACTGCGCAAAGCAAGCGGAAGCGAATTCCACACCTGGGGAGCTCGACAGGTAAAAGATCTCCCTCCAGCGCGAGCCTTCCTTACCCGTGGAACCACAGCTTTAAAAAGGGATTCCGAGCGGAGAGAACGAACTGGATGATAAAAGTTCAGCCTCCGCTGCAGATATCCCGCCCCTGATCCATGCAAAGCTTTATGCATCAGGGTCAGGGATTTAAACAGGATCCGCTTCCTAATAGGCGCCAGCCTCAGTTTGAATGACTAGAATCCTGCAGACTACAGTTCGGATCAGTTCCGGTGAAAACACAGTATGACCCTGTAGAAAAGATTGTTGCCTCCCTCCCCTTTTGACTGATGGTTCAGACCACCGATCCTTTCTTTTGCCCTTTAACGGAACTTTTTGGACTGCCAAAAGGAAGCTCTGGGCCAACCACGAG